>NC_087346.1:103277500-103902500 GCF_030014295.1 Loxodonta africana | reverse complement strand
AGGAATCATCAAACTGACTTATTGTTAGAAAAAAAGTAACTGTTGTAATAACATATTCTCAGAGTTATAAGAACTCAAACTTTGGTGTCGGTCAGATCCGGGTTTGGGCCCTTCTCTGCCATTTTCTGGCCGTATCACTTTACCCAGTGCCGTCTTTAGGAACGCTGCTTTTTAATGCCTGAGTTTCTTCATCTGTAAAATGGCAATAATGATAGTATCTACTCTGTAAGGGATGTTTTAAGGATGAAGTGAGATGAAGTGTGGAATGGTTCAAGTTTAGTTCCTGACACACAGAAAGAGCTTAATAAATAGTAGATATTATTATTTGAATACATTTTGCTTTTGCTTGCAAAGAAAAAGGTCAGTGGCCATTTGAGCCACTAGGAATTTGTTGTCATGAAAGGCAACATCTTAAATGTTTTTTAAATGTGTTCCATGCCTGTGACCAGTCATGCAGACTAATTTTTGATATGCTTATAGATCCTAACAAGCTTTTCCTGGTGAGCCAGCTGCTGTACGGGAAAGAAGGCAACGATGCATTGGTCCGATGTCCGCTGACAGACCCAGAGGTGTCCAATTACTCCCTTAAGGGTTGCAAGGGAAAACCTCTTCCCAAGGACTTGGTCTTTGTCTCTGATCCCAAGGCTGGTATCACTATCAGAAGTGTGAAGCGCACTTATCATCAGCTTTGTGTGCACTGCTCTGCAGATCGGGAGGGAAAGTCAGTGCTATCAGAGAAGTTCATCCTGAAAGTGAGGGCAGGTATGGGCCCTTTCTTATTTTCTTCTGGGATTTGGAGACTCTATTGATTTGAGGAAGACTTCTCTCTTAATGGAGTCCCTTGGAAGAAAGGCCTGACAAACTACTTCTGAAAATCTGCCATTGAAAACAGTATGGAGCACAGTTCTACTCTGACATACATGGAGTCCCTATGAGTTGGAGTTGACTCGATGGCAACTGGTTTCTCTCTTCACATTGGCCCATTTTTATGTAGTAAATCAGGAAGGCTGTTTATCAAGAAAGTACCCCCCAGCTTCAAAATAATGTCCTTTGCTTGTGAATTTTTTTATCCCAGTCCCAACCCTACATGACTGTTCCATGACTTTTATCTCATCTGTGACTATTTGAGGTGAATGTGTCTGTAATGGCTTGACATTTGGACTTTACTGGGGGCAGTAGTTAAACCTACTGACTGTAGGGTACCTCAAAGTTTCATAAATATAAGAAATGGTCCTTCCAAGAGAAACCCATTGGGAAACTTTATGTACCCTGTTTGAAAAGATTAGCATACAGGTTATTCACTCCTTGATTCACTGTTAATATGTAAGTTGACTTTCTAGTCACCTAATTTATTGTAAGGCACTCTCAAACTGTTTATAATTTGAGGAGGAAAGTACCAACTGACTAAGGGCCTTGTTGTTGTGGCGTTATATACAATATTTTGGAAGATAATCTAGGTTTTGTACCTCAAAGATTATCTAATTCAATGCCGGATGGCATTCAACTACTCAGTATAGATTTTATAAAGGCTTTTGAAAAAGTATGCTCATTGAAATTAAGCAAAGTGTGGTTATTTAAAATCTGGAATTTTCAGAAATGAGCAAAGTATTATTTTTACAGTGCATGTTGAAAGACACCTGTTTGGTTAAAAAGATATCATTAGTTGTATGTCACGTCCTCATCAAACCATCAAGAGTTGTCTGAGGTAAAGATTAAAGTTTGTTTCACCATGCCAGGGCTTCCACCTGTTTTGAAAAAGCATCGTCCAGAAGCTTATAATCTCCAAGTAGACATTCAGAGCTTTTTCAAGCAATATTAATGAATTTACTTGAAAGATAGATGATTTAATTGCTGATGTCTTCAGATATGCAAGTGATACAGATATGTGTTATTACCTTACTTGATATTTTATTTAAAGGATGACAGTTGAAAAATGATGAGTTAAAATTTTATGCTGTGTTAGAGCAAATTATGTGAGGGCCACACTTCTTTTTCTTCTAGCCATCAAAGCTGTACCAAGTGTCTCTGTATCCAAAGCGAGCTATCTTCTCAGGGAGGGGGAAGAATTTGCTGTGACATGTACAATAAAAGATGAGGCTAGTTCTGTGCTATCGATGTGGATAAGGGAAAACAGTCAGGTAAGTGAATTGTTTCCTTCATTCTGTGGGAGATTTTAAGGTTTTTCTTTCAAAGGTCCATGAAGGGTGTCTTGGGGATGGCTCAGCTGGTGTGTCTGTCTGAGGTGGAATTGTCTGGGAGTGTGTTAAGATGCATATTTTCCCCTTTGACACCTCCATATGTAAGTATGCATGTTCAATATCACTGGCAAATAGATGTCATTTTGTAAATGCATCTTGAGAAAGTTGAGGGAACTTTTGACCCATTCTTTCATGCCTTTTTTCTGAATGACTTTAGCAGGGAAATTAAAAAAAGAAAAAAAAACAGAATGATAAAATGTATAAATAACTTGGTTTAAAGATACTATTGATATTATTCAGGCCAGATTGTTAAAAATATTGGAAAAAGTTGCTGATTTTTTTCTTGCATATTTAAAAAATGATAAATGCTCTCAGATATGAATCAGGAAGCCCTTCCCTCCCCACAAAGGGGCTTGTCTAAGTAGTTTGAGAGATGGTGTTCTTTTTGTATGGATCTGATTTCTTCCCTTGAGGCTGGCTACCTGAGATTAAGTTGCTAATGGTTTATTATTTGTTTTAAATAGTTATCTTTAATATGAACCACTTGGACATGTTTAGGTTCTGATTCATTTCACAAATGCATATTGAGTGACTACTATAGGTCTGATACAGTGTTAAAAACCAAAAAAAAAAAAAAACCAAACTCGTTGCCATCAAGTCGATTCCGACTCATAGCAACCCTATAGGATAGAGTAGAACTGCCCCATAGAGTTTCCAAGGAGCACCTGGTGGATTCGAACAGCCAACCTTTTGGTTAACAACTGTAACTCTTTAACTACTATGCCACTGGCATTTCCAATAGAGTGTTAAGCATATCTTAAAATTAAATACATCTTAGTCACTTTTTTCTTCTTTTCTAAATACTTAGATTAATAGCAAAGTCTTTAAAATGTCTAATTTCACTAATATTTTGCTTGAAATTCCTATTGCCTGAGTTCTCAATATATTTTTTTGGGGGGGGGGAATAATCTTGGCCATTTAGTTAATTGACTATCACAGTAGTTTTTTTAAGTTTTCAATAATTTTTTTTTGAATAATCTTGGCCATTTAATTAACTATCACAGTAGTTTTTCTTCCTGATACACGTATTACATTGGAAAAAAAGAAATAATATCTTTTCTTTCTTCTCCTCCTCATGCCCTATATTCAACATTGGCAATTTCATGCCTGTTTAAAGAATTCTTTTCTAAACAAGTAACCATGGTGATTAGCATAATGCAGGGACATTATGATGGTATTTATGTAGACCTGTGATGGATGATACCTTGCTAAATGAAGCTTGCCATTGACTAGAAGAATGGATTGTACCGCAAACCAATGGTTCAGAGAAATAAGTTCAGTTTTCATATCATATAATTTAATAAAAACAATACCTAGGTATGGAATTTTGCCTAATCTTATAGAACACAATCCCAAATTAATTGACTTTCTATAATCCTTGATTTCAGCTGAGAGAGAATGTATTAGGGCCTCTGTATAACTTGAAAATTACCCTTTTTGAAATGAGAAATTAAATTGCCCCAGGCAGTTTTGTTCTGAACCATTTTTCCCAGGAGTCCTGCATGCCATTCTCAATTAATCCACTGGCGCTAGATGATAAGCCTTCAGTGTTGGAAGCTCTTTGGGGAATTCCCAGTGTGTACCTCCAAGGGTTAAGAAAAACCAAATCACGGCGGCAGACAGTATGTGATGTGTGACTTGCAGATGGGGCTCGTGGCTCTATGCCAAGGTTTATCCATCAATCTTTTATTGATATACCTTGGCTCTATTTGGAGCACTGTTAGCATGATTAGCACTATCAAATGATTTTAGAAAACTCATAGTGTTTGATTGTGAGAATTTAGAATAAGTTTAAGTCACAATGAATATCTGGGTAAAATGAAGTTTTTGCAACTGTTTGTTTTGAGCCTAAGAGAATCTCAACACTTGTAAAACCCTTGGTTTGCTTCTCTAATGCTGCTAAACTCTACTGTTTTTACTTGCTTTTAATTATGCTCTATGACACTATTGTAAATAATGGTCTTTGGGCTTGGGTATTGATATTGCATCACTTGTGACCAGGTTATTCCTTGAGACTCTGACATGTTCAGTGTTCCTGTGTAGGCCCTCTAACTGTTAGGACTCTTGTAAGAACTAGAAGGGAAACAAAAAACCTTAAATCTGAGATTTGGAATGTTATATGTCCATTGTCGCTCTGTCCTTGTAGAGGAGACAATCTAGACTTTAAACTGGAAAAGGCCAGTGTAAAACTGTGCTGTTGCGCCTTCTGAAGAGTTGGTTTTTTAAAGTTAAATGACAGATTTTTGCCAATTATTAGAAGGATCTCTTAGAAGGCGGTAGCTTCAAATCTATATAGTGTTTCAAACTGGAAGGGCCTTTAAAGACCCTCTTTCTTCTCCCTTGACGGCTACTCTGCCTTACAGGGTTGCTATGAGTCAGAATCGACTCGATGGCAATAAGTTTGGTTTTGTTGGCTGTATTTTATGTTATGGGTTTTCTATGACATTTTAAATGCAAGAAATCTTTTCATGTTTTACCTTTAGGCAAGTAAGAGTTAGAATTCACAAGGGTAAATTCACAAGCTTTTCTTCTCAGCTAATGCTTAAATAATTTGGGGCCTGGCCATATATGTCTCATACCTTGCGGAACTGCCTTCAGTAGGATGAATTCAGTAGGATGAATTACCAAATTAGTTGTAGTTATGCTTATAACTTGTGCTTATGTTTTTATATATGAAAACTATACATGTTAATAAAACAAAACCTTATTGTCAGTAACAATATGTTTTCTTTCTACTATTGGAATATAGGATAGAAAAGGCTGAAATATATAACAGAAAATACTGATATCACCCAAGTATGCTGATTCATAGTGTAAGAAATCAGTATTCTGTAATATTTATAATACAGTAACTTTTAAAATTTAGCATTGCAGTTTGGAGTTATGTATATCATTTTTACTAAGAAATATATTTTCATGTTTTTTTTTTCCAGTCTTTAATAATGACTAACTTTCACTATAACCCTGTATTATGAAGTGTTCCAGTGACAAACTTGTCATGATGTTTTATTATTCTTACTTCCCTGGTGTATAATGAATGCTAATATGGAGAAGTTAATTGCTGCTATTTTTAATTTATCTATGAAAGATCCTGAATATAAATTATATGGTAATCTTTGATTCTTTTTCCCCCCTTCCAAAACCAGCACATTAAAGCACAGGTACAAAGCACGAGCCGGCATAAGGGTGACTTCTATTATGAACGTCAGGAAACGTTGACTGTCAGCTCAGCAAGAGTTAATGATTCTGGAGTGTTCATGTGTTATGCCAATAATACTTTTGGATCAGCCAATGTCACAACAACCTTGAAAGTAGTAGGTAAATATCTCTATGGGAATGTATAAGTTACTGGTAAGAATGAAAAGAAATTACTAAGTAGTCTCTTTTTTACGTAAATGGAATGTTGAGCAGATTCTAAGAATTTTATTATCAATGAATGAATGAATGAATGAAAATTTTCTTTGTGGCCTCTTCCATGAGAGCACAGAAGCAAAAGGTACCACTTAATAGAAGCAAGTGGAAAGATGTAACTGAAGTTGTTCAAACCTACCAATCTCTCCGCCTCACCAAACTAAGCATCAGTTGAGCTTTTTCAAAAATCTGAGTCCTTGCTGAAGGACTTGAGTTTGGAAATGGACACAGGTTTTCTCTGTTAAGGAACACAGATGCTTAGAGCCTAGAGTATGTCTCTGGATCTTCTGGCTGTTTTTGCCACTCTTTGGCTTCAGTTCATTGCAGCAAGAAGGGCTGAATTGGGCTTCTCCTCTCTACTAACCCCCTCCACCTCACTCGTATCCTCCAACCCTAAAGTTTGTACCATAATCCTTCAGGAAGGAAGTCCACTGTGTCATGAGTCATCGGTTCTACTATGCATTAAACTGGAACATGGTAATCTGTTTCCTGACAGTATCACATCTGGTGTGCACAATTGGTTCAGCCTTGTCTTCCCCATCCTAGAAATCTTGCTTAATATTTATTTTCCAAGTATCTACTAAAAGAGAACAGAGTGTAGTGGGGTACTTCCTATTGTTGATTTCCTGCAAGTAATAAAAAATTACTTCCCACTTTGCCACATTTTTTGCCTTTTGAACATGGTTTGAATTTAATCTATTTTCTTGTCTTTTTAATGCAACTGTATTCTTACGGCTTTACTTTGATTAAATGCTTGTAGGGTATTGAAATTTTTCGTCATGAGCAATAATAAAATGATGCAGTATTTGTTTTAATTTCTCTCTACCCTCCACCAAATTTCTTTGATATCTATATGTAGCCATGTTGGAGGTCTCTGATTTATCCCACAATAATGTCATTCATCATTTTGGTGTTTCTGCCGTCATAATGGAAAGTATCTCACCAGACTGAACACAGAAAAGACCCTTTACTTACAATTATAGAGTCAGCACGCACAAAGAGTACTACTTGTCCCTAAATGTGATTGTGAACCATTTACTAATTTGAATAGAAGGCTATGCTTTTAAAATATTAAACTCCATAAGTGCTAATTTGCTAAATTGATTAGGGAGCATGTTGATATATCAGCTTCAGCTCCAGAAAGCAATTAGTAAGGTTGTTTTGAGCATATTGTTGTATGTAATCTGATTTTTAAAATCCATTCATCAATTTCCAAGAATGTTACTGCATAACTGGAAAGACTTGTGGCAGTGAAACCTGAATCTGGTTTTGTATTGTTTTAGGAGTGGGTTGGGGTGGGACAAGAACACGAAGAGACAAAGGAAGAAGTAATTTTTTAGAGGCTGGGAGTAGAATTTGGATACAACATGGTAGGGAGAACAAGGCTTTGGGATCACCCTGACCTGGTCTTGAATTGGGGCTCTGCCACTGACCTTTCTAATGCACCCTGCTTTAACTCTGACTGCGTTTTCTCTTCTGAGAACCACAGCCTCTTAACTCCTAAGGCTGTGGAAAGGAGAAAAGGCAATAGATTGTATAAAAGTGCCTGGCATTAGGGTTTGCACTTGATTAAACGTTAATGCATTGCCGGTTTCTTAATGCGGAAGTGGTAGGGAAATCATACGTTCTGTTATAACCTACCCACGTGGAGTTCTCTGATTCTGATAATTCTTTCATTTCATGAATTTCAAACTTTGTAGGACTTAAAACTATACTGAGCAAATAAGACTATAGAAGTGATCGTGAAAGAAAAAATTTCAATGTAAATATTGTTGTCTGAAATATTTGAATATTTTGCATTGTCTTTGAATTTCTGACCTTGTCTTTGAATTTCTGACCTTGAGGACCTAAACATGTAATGCACTATTCAAATGAAACATTTATTCCCTAAACATTCACCTAAATTAGCTTAAATAACGGTCAGGAGATATCATTTATGATTCTGGTATTAAAACAAGGTGACAGTTTCCATTTCTCCCCAGTTTTCATTTTCACGATTTTTCATTCTCACCTGAAAAATTTTTTAATTGGCACAGTGGGCAAAGGAATAGTTGGACTCTGTTTTTGATTCTGAATTTATAGGAGTTCAAAAACCAGTAAAGACTATGACAACCTCATGTGGAACTTCACTATATTTAACCAGCTAGCAGCAAAGATAATAAATAACCACTTGAATTTTATAATTATTTTTAAATATTAAAAAATAAGTAGAAGAATAAAGTTAAAATTGCCCCATAATCCCACTAACTTGATGTAATCATTTTTAGGACTGATGTATTGCCTAAATATTTATACGTAATGAGTTTAAGTTATACATACGATTTATTCTATCTCTGTCTCTCAACTTACTGTCGAGGCTCTAGGGTATGGTGTAGTAAAAGGCCAGCCTCAGTTTCTCACAGACCCGTGTTCAAATCTAGTCTCTGCCATTGGGTAGCTATCTATATGGCTTTCTAGGCCCAGATCTTTTTCATCTCTAAATTAGGGGTTATAAGACTTATCTTTCAGCATTATAATAAGATTAAATGTTTGCTATAATTATCTAATAAAATAATATATGATAAAGTGATTTTTTTTTTTAAAGTGATTAGGGCAGTTTTGTGCACATAATAAGCATTCTATAAAATAGCATTGATAATTATTTTATTTCTTTTTTGTTCAAGTTCTTTCTTAACTTATTATAGTATAACCAGTTGTAAGGGCTGCATGATGCTCTGCTGCTTGGCTGTACCATTATTTAACCAGTTCTTATTTTCTCATTTGTGAATTATTACAGCTAGTGTACACAAATAGTACTTCTTTTTGCATGTAACTTGTCCACCCTGTTAAGATGAGTTCTCACATGAGAATTATGTAATTAAAAAAAAAAAAAAAACTTTTTCTAAATGCTTTTTAAAAGTTGTGCCATTTTACAGTGTGCTTCTGTTATCACACTTGCAAAACCATTGAGTTTACTTTATAGTAGTTTTTTTTTTGCTATTTTTAATAATAAAAAGTGATGCCTTGTTTTAATTTAGTTACCAGTTTAGCTGAATGCTTTTCCATCTGTATTTTCCTTTACTCTTTTTCCTGTTATTTTAACTAATTTTAATAGATAGACATTAACAATGTCTATGTATTTAAATCAGTCTCCTATAATTTTTTTTCCTGCTGCTTCTGAAGAGCCTCTCCAGAGGTTTGATAGGAGTCAATTCTGTTGTTCCATTAAAAATATGATTTGATTGTTAAAATGCTGTCCGATACATCTTTGACATAAAGTGATGAGAAGACCTAAGTTTATTTTTTTCTAAATACTAAATGGCGTTCTTTCAATGTTTTTATTGAATGTTAGTGTTTTCTTTCCCTTTTATTGATTTGTGGCACATTTTTTTTAATCACATATACAATTACGTTGGGTCTGAACATTAGGTGTTTAATCTAAATACTTTTAACCTAATAAATGTCAAGACTAAAAGAATTTTAAGAGGGTCGCGGGTCTTTGAGATGGCTGCTTGGGAAGTAGATGGGAGACTAAGCAGTCCAAATGTGTGCCATTTTTAACCTTATGACAGTGATTGTACAAAACCAAAATAAAATCTAAAATGGTCAGTTAAAATTCTCTTACTTGTTATTGTCAATTAATGCTGAAAATTAGTCAATTAACTTTGTAATTCAAAGGTGAGGTTGTGTTCTTTGTCAGGCAGTTGGAGCTAATGGTTTCTGTTTTATTCTGTTATAATTAGATAAAGGATTCATTCATATCTCTCCCATAATGAATACTACAATATTTGTAAATGATGGAGAAAATTTAGATTTAATTGTCGAATACGAGGCATACCCCAAACCTGAACACCAACAGTGGATATATATGAATAGAACCTCCACTGATAAATGGGAGGATTATCCCAAGTCTGAGAATGAAAGTAATATCAGGTAAGAAAAGGGACTTACCGCCCATTTTCCACTTGGCTTAATGGCTCTTTCTGTGAACCTTTAAATGTATGAGAAGCCACTTGATATAGGAGGAAGTTTGGGGCTGCCTTCTATTCTCATCTCACTTCTTCCATTTTGCTGTGTTCAGAGCAGAAAAAAATTTCTGTGCCTCAGTTTTCTCAGTTGTAAAATGGAGTTAACCCCTTCTTTCCCACAGCTCTGAGGACATTTTCAAAGCATATATACTAGGGACACAATGAATAATTCTCTTCAGAGAAAGAGGAAAATTAATCTGTTTAAACTATAAGAAAACTAAGGATCTTTAAGTAGCTTTGGGCCAGGTGGTGAACTCAAGTGCTTTTACATAAGTCATGTCATTTGATTTTCAAAACAGTTATAATAAAACAATAGTAAACACTTTATATACGCTGTATGGGCTTTTTCTGCCAGGCACTATTCTAAGAACCTTAGGTATGTTAACTCATTAATTTTAGTCTTCACACAGCCCTGTGAGGTAAACACTCCCATTTTCCCTATTTTTATAGAAGAGGAAACTGAGGCACAGAAAGGTTAAGTAACTTGACCAAGATCAAATGGCTGATAAGAGGTAGGGGGCCTGGATACAGTTTATATGTTTTTCCAGTCAGAAGGCCATTGGCTGTTGTAAAAATATGAGTGAGAGAGGATAATGTCTGGGACCAAGAATGAAGGATAGAGGGAAGAGGATGGATTTGGGAGGTGTCAAGCCTACCTCCTTAACAAGACTCGGTAATTGGGGGTGTGGGAAAGATATGGGGAGGAGCTGAAGAGGCCTCTTAGGAGTCTGGTTCCCTCAGTGGGCTTGGATGGTGAGTGGTAATGCCATTCACTGAGAGGATGAGGGCAAGAATGAGGAGAAGGATCATCAGAAATAACAAATTTCTGAGGAAAGGCAGTGGGTTCAGTTTGGGCTTTGTTGAATTCGAGGTTGACTGTGGAGATGTTCAGGTAAGATATATTCCATAGAAGCAGAGGTTGAGACAGGGATTCACATGCAAGTGATTTATTAAGGGAGCAGTCTCAGAGAGAGACCTGTCAGGGAGTGAGAGAAGCAGGATGGGAAAGGGAAGAGAGCTGAGGGAGCAAGGTGGTGGTTTCAGGTGAAGCTGAGCTTCAGTCTGGTCCTAGGGGAACTCGAGATGGCCTTTTCCCATCATGGGTCACTCATGGCTGTGGACCTGACTGGATAGTAAACTTCCAAGTAGGTCCAGTCGCCCAAGGGCAATCCTTGGGAGAAGGTTGCGGATGTGAGTCAATAACGGTTGCCCTGAGAGCAGGTTGGGGATGGGGCACAAAATAGCTTCTGTATAGGAGACTTAGGACAGAGAGTCCTGGGCCAGAAGTAAAGACTTGAAAGTTGTGAGCAAACAGCAAGTAGTTGTGAGCAAACAGCAAGTAGTTCAGTGAGAGAGAGTGGATTGCCCAGAGAGCAGTGAGAGAGGCCACTGCATATGTTGCATGTAGGCTGGGGCTGCTCAGTCCTAGAGAGCTCCATCCACGTCAGAGCCCCGTCAGTCACCCCCCTGAGAGTTGTGCAGTGCTCAGTCTACACAGCCAGATCTCGAGGCCCTGCAGGAAAACAGCTTAAATAACATACTGCAGGGGAGACTGAGAAGAAGTAGAGGGGGTAGGTGGAGGACCAGGAGGTTGTGGTTTCATGGAAACCAAGAGAGAAAGTGTTGCAAGAAGGGAGGTGAGGGCAACAGTACTGATCTTCCTGAGAGGGTTCTGAAGAGGGTCTGCATGGGGACAGATGACATGTAAATGCCTGCCTGTCTGGGGGTTGCAGGTGGCTGTTAGAGCACAGTAGACAGGGGAGTTTAGGACACTGCTGAGAGGGAAGTTCAGCAAATGGGCCATGGGCAAAGGAGGAAGTGGTCATGGAGGTAGCCAGGGTTGGAGCGAGAGGCTACAGTCTCTGTGAGGTTACCTTTATGCTTAGTTTTTCTCATTCTATCTTACATTATAGGCATTTGTCTCACTTTTGAAAAAATACATATATGTGTACACACACACACACATAAATATATGTGTGGGTAATATGTATTTGCTAATGTGGATTTTAAGGATCTGTGGTGGCATAGTGGTTAAACGCTAAGCTGCTAACTGAAAGCTGGGTGATTTGAACCCACCAGCTGCTGTGTGGGAGAAAGATGTGGTATTCTGCTTCTGTAAAGATTTATAGCCTTGAAAACCCTATGGGGCAGTTCTACTCTGTCCTATAGGGTCGCTACAAGTCAGAATGGAATCAGCAGCAATGGGTTTGGTTTGGTGGGCTTAATGTGGATTTTAATTAAATGAGTCATTTTTTTTTTCCCTCAGAATGGGCATGTATTTCCAGACAGAGTCGTGAAAAAGACATGCACTCTGAGGCAGGTCATTTGTGAGTGATTGATTTATTGTTCTTTCTTTTGTAGATATGTAAGTGAACTTCATCTAACCAGGTTAAAAGGGACCGAGGGAGGCATTTACACATTTCTAGTGTCCAATTCTGATGCCAACTCTTCCGTGACATTTAATGTTTACGTGAACAGTAAGTAAAATGAATGGCTCCTTATCTTTTGTTTTTTATTATTCGGATTGTAACAGCTGCAGAACTGAGAGACATTGTGTACTATGTAAATAACATTTCATGATAATTTTGACCTTAACAAAGACCTCGTGGCTTGGTGGTTAGACGAGCATGTAAGAAAACCAATTCCTTGTCCTACATTTCACTGACCATATGACCTCGTAGAAATCTCTCAAATTCTGAGTGCTGCCTTTGAAGTAAACTGAGGAGACATCAAAGTTCAAAATAACAGTTGTTGGAGGGAAAATGTATTATTATTGATTGCTGAAATGGGGAACTAGAGGTTGAATAGGAGCTGGATCGTGTGAGAAAGAGATGCTATCAAGCCCTGACGTGATTCCTTTGTTACGATGCTTTCTCTTTTGGGGTTGTGATAGTATTTGTGTTTAGGTTGTTCACCCACTAAGATGAATGCAGTATTGATCCAGCTCAACAGGCCATTACAGAGTACCGTGTGGGTACTGTGGTAGAAGGTGGTTTAGGTGGGAGGATGGCTCTAGACATGGGAATCTGAACAGCCCTGGGTCCTGCCTGGCTACAACTTCCCACCCCCGCTGCCTACAGGGTTCTTGAGAAATGTCTCTGCTAAAGGATCGAGGCCAAGGGAGCACAATCACCAGCTGGGGCTTTTGCCTCCTGTCTCTGCTCTGGGTCCTGTTTACATTTCCAGGGAAATGTGTACAGGAGCCTGCCACACCACATCAGTCAAAGGAAGGAATTGCAAGGGAGTGGCCCAATATATGACCACTGGAATTAGCCATCCTGGGTGTGTGGGGGTAAGGAGACCACCTGAGACATCCAGAGACCAACTTAGGAACCAGGCTGTGCTTTGTGTGTGTTAGAGGTTGGGAATTGGAAGAACAAAGCATGGGAGCCAATTCTATACTCTCAAGGGAGCTTACTTGCTGTATAAAGTGATTTTACCTAATTATCTCACTAATGTTGCAGCTCAGCAAGTATGGTGGGGTGTGTAGTATGATCAATTTATAAATGAAGAAAAGAAACAGCTAGTACGTGGTCGTCTGGACAGGTTTTTGATTGCTACTCTAGAGTCTTTTGCCTATACGAGCATTTCCAAAATTGTGTTTCCTGAATAGGATTTTAATATTTGCTTAGGTAAAGAGGGGCACAGTTGTTCAAACATGTCTCTTTATTACAGGCCTTCTCAGAATCTTTACGAGGCTGATATGTATTATGCTTCCCCAGGAGGGGGCCAAGGGATGGAGTGGATATCTCAAAGTTGTTTGACCACAGAATTCTTTTTCCAGGGAACACTTGTTAATATCTGTGTTCCTTGGAACTGTTTTGATTATATATCTCATTGGCCCTGAATTCAGTTCTCTGCAGATTAATTCAGATGTTAATCAGAGGGTCTTTGTCTATAAGACATGGGCAAAATTATCTGCTTTTGAGAAATCTTAATATTTAAGTAACGTAAGAGGTAATTGTTGGTAAATCAATATTCTTGCAAGTTTAATAAGCATACTGTTCGTACCAAAATTTGTTTTGAATGCTCTAGTGCAGTGCCTCGTGCTTCTCAAACTATCTGTGGGGTAAAGGACCAGTTTTTTTTTAAATTTCTAATTCACCATGGGTCAATTGTTGTTGTTATTCTTGATTGTGGTAGAGTCCATTCTGACTCATGGCGACCCCGTGTGTGTCAGAGTAGAACTGCACCCCATACGGTTTTCAAGGCTGTGACGTTTCTGAAGGAGATTGCCAGGCCTGTCTTCCAAGGCTCCTCTGGGTGGTTTTGAACTGGCAAACTTTGGGTAATAGCCCAGTGCTGAACCATTTGCATGACTCAAGAACAATATTTCTTATAAAATACAGTAAGAGCAAATTGCTAGAAAAAGAGAGCTCTGTGGTCAGACAAGTTTGGGATATACATTCTATTCATTGGCCCCCTTCTAGGGAGGCAGGATACACATCAGCACAGTGAAGCTTCTGAAAAGGTCTGTAGTAAAGAGACATGTTTGACTGCCATGCCTCTCTTTATGAAAAAGAACAGAGGTGCATAAAGATATAAGCCAGGATTTTTATTAGTGTTTGACTCAACAGTCATAAAATTACTCTGTCAGATTGCTCCCAGTTTCTTTCTAAATATTTATTCTTGATTTCTGTCCTTATCACCTGTAGACCTGTCACAGCAAATCATGGACATGACCCCCTCCACAGACCACACTTTTTCGAAAGCTCAGCTGAAGGGAATTTTGTAAGATTAGGTGCTTTGTGTTCCTGGGTGGTATAAATGGTCAATGCACTTGGCAGCTAACTGAAAGGTTGGAGTTTCCAGTCTACTCAGACACTTCTGAAGAAAGGCCTGCCAATCTCCTTCTGAAAAATCAGCCACTGAAAACCCTGCGGAACAGAGTTCTACTTTGACACACGTGGGTCACCATGAATTGGAGTCCACTCAGTGGGCAACTGTTTTTAGGTGCCTTGTGTCTCTTTCTCTCTCTTCCCCTGACTTCAAGGCCATAGGGGTATTTAGGTCTGTCTCTTAACTCCTTTCTTATGCTTCCCGTTTACTGGTGTGTGGTCTGGTCATGAGTCATCGACCTCAAAGTTTCGAAAATAACCTGCCTTTTCTCTAGGTAGCATACTTGCTACCATTTTACTTACAAGTCTAATTGACCATCGGGCAGCATCAACTACAGTACTTTTTGAGGTCCTGCTTCATGCCACTGGGATACAGAGGAGGATAATGTGGTTCCTGACCTCTTAGGGAGTCCCTGGGCGGTGCAAACAGCTAATGTGAGCGGAAAAGGTGACGGGTCGAGTCCACCCAGAGGCCTCGATCTACTTCTGAAAAATCAGCCATTGAAAACTCTTTGGAGCACAGTTCTACTTTGACATACATGGGGCCACCATGAATCAGAGTCAACTCCATGGCAACTGTTTTTTTGCCTTTTTAAGTTAAACTCTTCAGGAAGTCTTTTTGTAGACAAGTTGATGTCAGTTGCAAACACTGCAAATACTTTGACAGAAACAGCATTTTTGGGTGAAAATGAAAACTTCTGCCTCTTGTGAAGTATGTCCTGTGAGTGTGAGTGCTCTTTACGCATAGTTAGCTAATCTATTTGTTGGGGTTATTTTAATTGAAAAACAAAACAAAACAAAAATTTAGATTTTTAAAAAAATTTAGATAAATTTTAATATCAAAAGCTCAAACTAGCTTTAAAAATTAGAACTTGGAGTGGTTACGTAAGTCATTTTAACCAAGCCAAATACATACATAAACTTACTGTGTGGTTTATCCTCTAACTCAGCTTAGCCTCATGGATGAAAAGAAATTGTGCTCTGCAATAATTAGAATGGATAAAAATCAGAATAATAATAATAATATATAGTGTTAGCGTAGAAACTCAGGGCACTTTTATCAGAGGCGTTGGTGCATCAGTGCTTAGTGGATTCAGCTGTGAGAAATGCTAGTGACAGTCCCTGATTTTGAACGCTTAAATGTTTGGTGGCTGAAAAGTCCATTTGTTTTGAAAACCCCACATGTAGATTTATTGAGTACTGTGTGTGTGTGTGTGTGTGTGCGCGCGTGCGTGCTTTAATCACTTAAGTGGGAGGCTATTGTGCTCACACAATTTGTGTTAAAAACAGTTAAATATGTAACATGTTAGGTTTGAAGATTTTTCTTTTTTCTTTTTTTTAGCCAAGCCATGCTTTACCAAATCTGTTAAATTGGCTCAGTGATGTTCAAGGAGGTTTATAATGGCCGAGAGCCATAACTCGTTTGTTATCTTTGAACAGAACTTCCAATGAAAACTGATGGGAGTTTTTATTAAAAGTAAAAACAAAACAAAAACTGGTGATTCTTTGCATTGAATTTGTATTACTACTATTATTCAAAGATACATACAGAAATCAGATCTTTAGTTCAAAAAAATTTGCTATCCTTTGGCGAAAATGATGATTTGTTCACCTTGCAGGTCAAAATTGGGAGGATAATAAAAAACAAAACAAAAACAAGTACGCGTTGCCATCAAGTCGAGACTTGCTGACCTTTTGGTTGACAGCCGAGTGAGTGCTTAGCCACCGTGCCACTAGGGCTCCGGGAGTATAATAGGGTTTTAAAACTATAAAACTTTACCTAAAATTGCTTTGTTAATACTTCTCTTTCCAGTACTCCTGGAGATGTTAGAAAAAGTGGCATTGCCAAGATTCTGTAGGTAGCCTGTGCCACTTGTTTAGGAATACATAGATTCTGGTGACAATAATGGAGCCCTGGCTGAGCAGTGGTTAAAAGCTCGGCTGCTAACCAAGAGGTCAGCAGTAGCTTGGCTGCTAACCAAGAGGTCAGCAGTTCCAGTCCACCAGCTGCTCCTTGGGAACCCCATGGAACAGTTCTACTCTGTCCTATAGGGTCACTAATGAGTTGGAATCAACTTGACAGCAATGGGTTTGGTTTTTTTTTGGTTACCATAAATGTTGCACAGTAAGATTTTAGCCAGAACCAGGACAAGTAAAAGACTAATGTGCATTTTAACCCTAATTTATCCACTTTTTTTCTTTTCTCCATCCACTATCTCTTGAATAAATATCAAATTTTTGTTGAACTTAAATGGTAATCAGTACAGTAAATATTTTGGAAGTTTATTTTGGCTTATAACTTCAAATATCCCATGTGAATCCTGAAATAATTTACATAATTATGAAAAGAAATTATGATTATGATAAATCAATTGCTTTTCAATCTTCTGGAATGGTTTTAAGAAGATCCAATAACCTTAAAAATGATACTTCTAACCATTATCTGATAGCATTTTCAGATCAGTATTAGCTATGAATTTAAAATCTGTGACCATAAGTAGATTTCTCTCTGATCGTAAAGGTACATCCTTTAATAACAAACCTAGCCAGTGACGGTCATTTGAGAGTACTGTATAGTACTCAGATGGTGGTAACAAGGAAGACAAGCGGAATGAATGAGGTATTGAAAACCAGCTTCCTTTCATCACTGGGCTGACAAACCAGTTATTGTCAAGTCGATTCTAACTCATGGAGATCCCGTGTATGTCAGAGTAGAACGGTGCTCCATAGGGTTTTCGTTGGCTGGTTTTCTGGATTGCCAGGCCTTTTTTCTGAAGTACCTGTGTGGATTACAACTGCCAACCTTTCAGTTAGCAGCTGAGTGCTTAACTTTATACCACCCAGGGACTCCTTGGTCTTACATAGAACACATTTAATTTAATGTTAAGCTAGATTGTATACTGAAATGACTGCTGTGAACCGCACCAAATTAACTCTCAAAGTCACCAATTTCACCCTGTTCATGGGAGTGTGTTAACAGGGACTTGAGAAACAATTTAAGGAAATGCTAAGTAAAGTATTATTTCTAAGTCACTGCATCATAAAATTAACATCCTGTCTGGTGTTTGCAATTATTTATAGAATATACAGTATACTGAAATCAGCCAAAGTAGTGCAGGTAGTCCCCAGATTACAAATGATTTCCGTTCTTAAGTATGTCTTTAGGTCTAATTTGTATGTAAGTCGAAACAGGTGCAGTTCGTCTTAGTATATAGTATACCTTTCTATGCATAAAAAACATTAAAGAAACACTTCCGGATATACTAAAATGCCTTTAACATAGTAATATAATAGTAATAATAATGTTTTGGTGTGCTTGTTATTAGGAACCATTGTATGTACCTTGAATTTTTAGTATAACAGGCTTTATAGTTGGTTCGTAACTAAGGATTATAAGTCAGACATTCTTCGTAACCTAGGGACTGCCTGTAAAACACCCAGAATGAGGCCTCTTGATGAGAAACTTTCCTTTTGAACACACTTGTAAAGTCTGGGTTACCTTTTATGTATTTTTGGTTATAGTTAAATTCAGTTATGGGTGGCCAAACTGATTCTACAGAGAAACCACTTTTTTTTTTCTTTTTGTATTTTTATTGTGCTTTAAGTTTACAAATCAAGTCAGTATCCCATACAAAACCTTATATACACCTTGCTATTTTTTTTTTTTTTTTTAATACTCCTAGTTGCTCTCCACCTAACGAGACAGCACATTGCTTCTCTCCACCCTGAGTTTCCGTGACCATTCAGCCAGCTTCTATCCCTTTATGCCTTCACATCTCCCCTCCAGACAGGAGCTGCTGAGATAGTCTCACGTGTCTACTTGATCCAAGAAGCCCACTCCTCACCAGTATCATTTTCTTATAGTCCAGTCCAATCCCTGTCTGAAGAGTTGGCTTTGAGAATGGTTCCTGTCTTGGGACCATGACCTCTGCGGTCCTTCTAGTCTCAGTCAGGAAGAAACCATTTTTAATTGCAACCTCTTGCAAGCAAGGCACAGGGGCGGCCTTGCATTTGCTAAAAGTGAGGGTAGACCTGTCAAGTTGACTGTAGATGACTTCAGACTGCCTGCCAGCCATCTGGATCACCCACCTGGCTGGAGGCCTCAGGGACTGTTACCTAGCCCTTGCTTGGTGGGCTTGCTTTCAAGAAGATCTTCACAAAATAAGAGAGCAAAGGTACTAGAACTTTGCCTTTTTGAAAAATGGAAATGCCTTCCTACTTCTTAACCTATTAGTCTTCTATTTCCATTTTTAAAAGATGGGAGGAACCTCTGATCAGACACTTGGATATCCAAACCTACTTGTGTTAAGGACAAAAAAATTTTAGGACATGCTGCTAACATACTTACTGATTTTGCTTGAGAGGATTGCTTTTTAGTGTTTTTGTTTTTTTCATATTAGGTGAATTTTGTTAGACCTACCCCTATATTAAATTATTGGAATCTTAAACATTAAATAAATCTAGTGCTGAGTAGGACTCCTTTCTGATTTATTTCCTTGCTTCTGAGACTTTGCTACCACCGTAACTGGAATATAGCTCGGTTTGTGCAAGTATTTGTATGCTGTTATTGTTGTTAGTTGCCGTCGAGTCATTTCTGATTCATGGTGACCCCATGTGGGCAGAGTAGAACTGCTTCATGGGGCTTTGAAGTCTGTGACCTTTCAGAAGTAGATTGCCAGGCCTTACTTCCACGGTGTCTCTGAGCGGGTCTGAACTGCCAACCCTTTGGTTAGTAGTTCAGCGCTTTTAAATTAAAACAATTCTTTCTTATTATGAAAGTGTCAAGTGGTAGGTAGAAAAACTAGAAAGTGTAAATAAGCAAAATTAAAAATCAAGGAAGTTTTAATTTCCCCTTTTAAAGCTTATTTACATTTTATAGATTACAATTATAGAATACAATATCCCTTATTGTATACATTCTTCCAGACCATTTTTTTTAAAAACATTTTTTTTTTAACTACAAAAATGGGATCACATTGCTTCGTCGCTGATGTTTTGGTGCTGAATAACAATGCATTGTGAACATCTTTTCCATATCATAAAATACTCTTCTATAGCATCATTTTGTATCTCATTTCACAGATATTTCATAATTTTTTAAACCCATGTCTGATGTAAGTTTGAGACACTATGGAGTGTGAGATGGGCTGCTGAAATGATGTGACTGAGTTTTAAAAGAAACCCAACAGACAATTGTTTTTTAAATTGTGCTTTAGGTGAAAGTTTACAGCTCCAGTTAGTTTCTCATACAAAAATTTATACACACATTGTTATGTGACCCTAGTTGCTATCCCTGTAGTGTGACAGCACACTCCTCCTTTCTACCCCGGATTTCCCATGTCCATTCAGTGAGCTCCTGTCCCTTTCTGCCTTCTCATCCCACCTTCAAACAGGAGCCTCCCATTTGGGCTCATGTATCTGCTTGAACTAAGAAACACACTCTTCACGAGTATCATTTTATGTCTTATAGTCCAGCCTAATCTTGTCTGAAGAGTTGGCTTTAGGAATGGTTTTAGTTCTGGGTTAACAGAGAATCCAGGGGCCATGTCTTCTGGGGTTCCTCCAGTCTTAGTCAGACCATTAAGTCTGGCCTTTTTACTAGAATTTGAGATCTGCACCCCACCTTTCTCCTGCTCCGTCAGGGACTGTGGGTTGTGTTCCCCTATCAGGATGGTCATTTGTGGTAGCTGGGCACCATCTAGTTCTTTTGATTTCAGGCTGATGGAGTCTCTGGTTTATCGGGCCCTTTTAGACAGTTGGAAACCCTGGTGGGCATAGTGGTTAAGTGCTACGGCTGCTAACCAAAGGGTCGGCAGTTCGAATCCGCCAGGTGCTCTTTGGAAACTCTATGGGGCAGTTCTACTCTGTCCTGTAGGGTCGCTATGAGTCGGAATCGACTCAATGGCACTGGGTTTGGTTTTCTGGGTTTTTTTTAGACAGTTGTTTTAAAGTTTATAATTACCTGGCTTAATCTCAAATGAGTGACCTTGCTTAAGTCCCTGGAAGATGATATTGAAATCTGTCCTTGTCTTTCATCTTCCTATATCTTGAACAAATAACATGAAAGGTGCGCTGTGCTGGCTTTTTAGGACAATTCTAAACTAAGGAATTTTTTTCCCACCTTGTTCAGGTAGCTGGTTTATGTAAAAATAGTTACTTGTCTTTTTTACATTTATCTTTTTATAGGTAATGTGTGTTCATTTGTGATAATCTGACAGTGTCTGAACTGTTTTTTATTTTCTCTTCCTGAGCCTGGAATGCATTTTTGTTCTCAAATTGCTTAGAATTTATGAGCGTTTTTGATATGACACTTTTAATATCTCTTTCTCCTTTTAGAGAGGATCTCTGTGTATATAAGGATTGTTATAGATATTTGAATTGGAATAGATAGTGTGGCAACCTCCTTTTAAAGTAGGGCTTGCTTTTCTTCTATTGTGAAAAAGTTTAAAGATATGACTCTGAACAAAAGAGTTTCCTTTTTCCCCCTCAAGTGTAACATGTTTTCTTTCCCTCTTATAAGAAAGTTTGTCGGGTGGGGTGTATGTCACTAATGTGGGAGTCTGTTTAAATGCTGAGCCTGTTGTTCAAGAACGAGGTAGCCTGTCTGGGTCATTTAGGCCTGATGTTGCCCCTGGTTGTGTGGTCTGGCCATTATTTTATGCTTATAGTAGAAAAGCAGGAGAAGCAGGGTTAGGCTATGGAACCATATAAACTTCTGCTAGAATTGACCCTGAACTCTCGATATATGTTTCTAAAAATGGTGTTTTAGATTTGTGGAGCTTCTTTATGGAAATTTCCTTTTCAGTTGTGCCACATGTGTTTTTATATCAAATTACTTGTAACCAGTTGCTGTTGAGTTGATCCCAACCCATAGTGACTGTATGTGCATTAGAGTACAACTGTGTCCTATAGGTTTTTAGTGCCTGATTTTTTGAAAGCAGATAACCAGGCCTTTCTTCCAAGGCACCTGTGGGTATACTAAAACCTCCAACCTTTTGGTTAGCAGCTGAGTGCCTTAACTGTTTGTACCACCCAGGGACTCTGACATCAAACTAGCCCTCTTTCATTACAAATATATTCAGGGTCACCTATAATTTGGTGGAAATTTAAAGCTGTCCAAAATTAGGTGCCTAATTTTTTTCTACGGGCATTGTGTCCATACTTGTCTTAGTAATGTTATGCTGCTATAACAGAGATAGTACAAGTGGGCGGCTTTAACAAACAGAAATGTGTTTTCTCACATTTTAGGAGGTTAGAGGTCTGAATTCAGGGTGCCGGCTTTATGGGTAGGCTTTTTCTCTCTGTTGGCTCTGGAGGAAGGCCCTCGTCTGTTTCAGCTTCTGCTCCTGGGCAATCTTCTTGTGGCTTGGCATCTCTCTTCCTCCATCTCTGCTTCTCTTTTACATATCAAAAGAGATTGACTCAGGATAGACCCTACAACTAATCCTAATCCTGCCTTATTAACATAACAAAGACAACCCTTTCCCAAATGGAATTATAACCACAGGCATAGAGGTTAGGATTTACAATACATATTTTTGGGGGGCACCATTCAATCCGTGGTAACAATACTCTTCTCCCCTACTTCTGAATTATGTGGCAAATGAATTAACTGCTTTTACAGAGTAGGAAAATAACATTTTATCACAAGCCCACACTGCTTGGCAGCGAGCAGAATGGCTTTGGAATGTGTGTGCAGACCCCCTCCCTGGACCTGGTCAGCACTGCAGTGGTGCTAGTGTAAACTGAGCACAGTGATCCTGGCTGAGGAAGCCTTTCTCCAGGGAATTTCACTGTTTTTCAACTTAACCTAGGAATTAGGAGATTTTTTTTTTTTTAAATTTTTACTGTGCTTTAAGTTTTTTAAGTGAAAGTTCACAAATCAAGTCAGCTTCTCAAACAAAAATTTATATACACCTTGCTATATACTCCTAGTTGCTCTCCCCCTAATGAGACAGCACATTCCCTCCCTCCACTCTCTATTTTCGTGTCCATTCGGCCAGCTTCTGACCCCCTCTGCCCTCTCATCTCCTCTCCAGACAGGAACTGCCCACATAACCTCATGTGTCCACTTAATCTAAGAAGCTCACTCTTCACCAGTATTCTTTTCTATCTCTTAGTCCAGTCCAGTTCCTGTCTGAAGAGTTGGCTTTGGGAATGGTTCCTGTCTTGGGCTAACAGAAGGCCTGGGGACCATGACCTCTGGGGTCCTTCTAGTCTCAGTCAGACCATTAAGTCTGGTCTTTTTACAAGAATTCGAGGTCTGTATCCCACTGCTCTCCTGCTCCTTCAGGGATTCTCTGTTGTGTTCCCTGTCAGGGCAGTCATCGGCTGTAGCTGGGCACCATCTAGTTCTCCTGGTCTCAGGCTGATATAGTCTCTGATTTATGTGGCCTTTTCTGTCTCTTGGGCTCATAATTACCTTGTGTCTTTGGTGTTCTTCATATTCCTTTGCACCAGGTGGGTTGAGAACAATTGATGCATCTTAGATGGCTGCTTGCTAGCATTTAAGACCCCAGACCCCACTCTCCAAAGTGGGATGCAGAATATTTTCTTAATGAATTTTATTATGCCGGTTGACCTAGATGTCCCCTGAAACCATGGTCCCCAAACTCTCACCCCTGCTACGCTGGCCTTTGAAATGTTCAGTTTATTCAGGAAACTTCTTAGCTTTTGGTTTAGTCCAGTTGTGCTGACCTCTCCTGTATTGTGTGTTGTCTTTCCCTTTACCTGAAATAGTTCTTCTCCACTATCTAATTAGTGAAAACCCCTTTCCCTCCCTCCCTCCCCACTCTTGTAACCATGGAAGGATATTTTCTTCTCTGTTTAAACTATTCTTCGAGTTCTTACAATGGTGGTCTCGTACAATATTTGTCCTTTTGCAACTGACTAATTTCTCTCAGCATAATGCCTTCCAGATTCCTCCATGTTATGAAATGTTTCACGGATTCATCATTGTTCTTTATCGATGAGTAGTATTCCACTGTGTGAATATACCATAATTTATTTATCCATTCATCCATTGATGGGCAGCTTGGTTGCTTCCATCCTTTTGCTATTGTAAACAGCGCTGCAGTGAACATCTGTGTGCATGTATCTGTTCGTGTAAAGGCTTTTGTTTCTCTAGGATATATTCCAAGGAGTGGGATTGCTGGATCGGGTGGTAGTTCTATTTCTAGCTTTTGAAGGAAGCGCCAAATCGATTTCCAAAGTGGTTGTACCATTTTACATTCCCACCAGCAATGTATAAGTGTTCCAGTCTCTCCACAACCTCTCCAACATTTATTATTTGTGTTTTTTGGATTAATGCCAGCCTTGTTGGAGTGAGATGGAATCTCATTGTAGTTTTGATTTGCATTTCTCTAATGGCTAATGATCCTGAGCATTTCCTCATGTATCTGTTAGCTACCTGAATGTCATCTTTAGTGAAGTGTCTGTTCATATCCTTTGCCCACTTTTTAATTTTGTTATTTGTCTTTTTGTAGTTGAGTTTTTGCAGTATCATGTAGATTTTAGAGATTAGACGCTGATCAGAAATGTCATAGCTGAAGGCTTTTTCCCAGTCTGTAGGTAATCTTTTTACTCTTTTGGTGAAGTCTTTGGATGAGCATAGGTGTTTGATTTTTAGGAGCTCCCAGTTATCTAGTTTCTCTTCTGCACTGTTAATAATGTTTTGTGCACTGTTTATGCCATGTACTAGGGCTCCTGGCGTTTTTCCTATTTTTTCCTTCCATGGTCTATCGTTTTAGATTTTATTTTTAGGTCTTTGATCCAATCTTAGTTCGTTTTTGTGCATGGTGTGAGGTATGGGTCTTGTTTCATTTTTTTGCAGCTGGATATTCAGTTATGCCAGCACCATTTGTCAAAAGACTATCTTTTCCCCATTTAACTGACTTTGGGCCTTTGTCAAATATCAGCTGCTCGTATGTAGATGGATTTATGTCTGGATTCTCAGTTCTTTTCCACTGGTTTTTGGTCTATGTGTCTGTTGTTGTACCAGTACCAGGCTGTTTTGACTACTGTGTCAGTATAATAGGTTCTAAAATCAGGTAGTGCGAGGCCTCCCTCTGTGTTCTTCTTTTTCAGTAATGCTTTACTTATCTGGGGCCTCTTTTGCTTCCATATGAAGTTGATGATTTGTTTCTCCATCTCATTGAAAAATGTCATTGGAATTTGGATCGGAATTGCATTGTGTCTGTAGATCACTTTTGGTAGAATAGACGTTTTTGCAATGTTGAGTCTTCCTATCCATGAGCACAGTATGTTTTTCCACTTAACTTATGTATGTCTCTTTTGGTTTCTTGCAGTAGTGTCTTAGGAGATTTTTTTTTTTTGATGACTCTTTAGAATAAGAATTTGACAAACTACAGCCCATGGGCCAAAACTTGCCTGCAACCTTTTTTTTATGGCCCAGAAATTAGAAATGTTTTTTATATTTTTTAATGGTTCAAAAATATCTAAAGGAGAGCATTTCATGACACATGAAAATGAAATGAAAATCAAATTTCCATGTTTGTAGTTATTTTTTCCCCCCTCTAAACAAAATTTATGATAAGGTAGTACGTTAGCTGTTTTCAGAAAGTGTGGCAAATACAGGAAAAACCTGCCAAGGTTTTTGAGCCAACTCTTCTGATGCTAATGAGAACCCTGGATTCTGGGTTGAGGAACCCATATATTTAGCGGCCAAGCTGGAGTCAGGGTTTAGAGAAGCTATGTCAAAGGCAAGTCTGGGTGTGTATTAGTTATGTACGTCCCTGTAACAAATTATCCCAAAATTTAGCAGCTTAAAACAACACATAGTGTCTGAGGGTCAGAAATCTGAAGTGACTTATCAGGGTGTTCCTGGGCCAGGGCACTGTCTCTCATGAGGTTGTAATCAAGGAGTTAGCTAGGGCCACAATCGTCGGAAGGCTTGAATGTGAGCTACTAAGGTAGCTACTCATATGGCTGGAGGCCTCAGTTATAAAGTTTTATTAGAACAAAGCTATGCCCATTTGCTTACATAATGTCTATGACTGCATTGGTGATACAATAGAGTTGAGTAGTTGCAACAGAGGCCATGTAGCCTGCAAAGCCTAAAATATTTACTTTCTGACCCTTTACAGTAAAACTTTGCTGACCCTAGTTTAGAATATTTCCTCATTAGGAGGAAGAATTTTTTTTTTTTAAGTGATTCAAAAAAAAAAAAAAATTGCTAGTATTCTCTGGGTGGCACAAAGGGTTAAGCCCTTGACTACAAGCTGGGCAGCAGTTCAAGCCCACCAAGAGGTGCCTCGGAATACAGACGTGGTGATCTGCTTCCGAAAGGTCACAGCCTGGAAAACCCTGTGTAGAGAACTGTGCTCTATAGGGTTTTCAAGGTAGTGACCTTTCAGAAGCAGATCACCAGGCCTTTCTGTTGAGTCTCCTCTGAGTGGGTTCCAACCTCCAACCTGTCAGTTACTAGTCAAGTGCTTGACGTCACCCAAGGACTCTGTTAAAAGGAGCCCTGGTAGCACAGTGGTTAAGCACTTGGCTGCTATCAGAAAGGTGGGCGGTTAGAACTCACTAGCCGCTCTGATGGAGAAAGTTGTGGCAATCTGCTTCCGTAAAGGTCTACAGCCTTGGAAACCCTATGGGGCAGTTCTACTCTGTCATATAGGGTTGCCATGAGTCAGAATCAACTTGACACTAACCGATTTTTTGGCTCTATTAAAGATAGCTGAGTGAAGGACACTATAGTACAAGCTTTGTTTCATTTACTGAACAAACCTCTATTAAAGTGCCAGTTTCTGGCTATCTTTCAGAATGTATTAAAAAAACAAAGTATGTTTTCAAAATACCCATTCTGGCAATTTGATTTAAAGGGATAGGGACCAATCGCTGAAAAGTGTTATTGCATCTCCATTAAATATCAACAAGTTTAGAACAGTGAAAACAAATTCATCTTTTTATTCCTTCTTCATTTAGTCTTTTATTATTTGGAGACTTAAGTCTGTGTTCTTTGTCCTGCTGATTATGGTATCTAGCAAATGTGGGTTTATAACAGAGTTGGGTCAAAGTGGTTAGTGATGAGAAGGGTTGTACTCAAAAATGCTTCTCCACACTCAGATGGATGAAACCAAGATCTTCCCCACCAGCTACTTGTGTTTCTTCTTCCCTCACGTCCCCCAGCTCTTGTTATCTGTGCTGTGTTCTTCAAAATTCTTTTTGTTCTTGCCTTCCGTATAGACCTGATGGTGGCGGGAAAGGAGTATTTTTAAGATTGCAAATCTGCAGAGTAAACCAGCAAATGGTTAGGAGTTTTAATTGCATAAGCAGTAAATTCTCTGCAGGGTTACAAGAACTCTGAAATCTGCCTACAAGCTGATCAGTGTTGTTGGAGACACCAGAGTGATTCAGGTCCACCATGCTTTGAAAGGAGCAGGTACTATTTTTATCTCAAAAGAAAATACATAACTTATATACCTCTTAGGCTTATCTCAACCTCCAACTTGGGAGGAATTAGGGAATTTGTCATTTGCTGTACCGCTTATTGCAGCCTATCTGAGAAACCGCAGCTCAGATTTAACCTGGAGAATTGCAGGGAGCTGATGTATCTTTAAAAGCAAAATGTCTATTTAATGCCTTACACCGTGCATTCAGGCACTTCAAAAATGCAGATGAGCTGAGATTTTCATTTTTAGGAAACAGATTTATACCTAGCTCATTCTGTATGCATTGAACATTTCCATAGTGCCACTTCCCATGTACGGGCCAAACCGTACTCAGTGGAACTTAGCTTTTCGGAATGAGGTCTCTCATCACCAGTTCCAGGGTCAGGACTGGGACTGGGGTGCAAAAATTAAGGAGGCACCCCCTAGCAGGGGCCAACTCTGTGCTTAAAAGACCTTAAGAGTGAGTGCCTTCTTGAATTTTGTGCCTTAGGTTCTTCTCCAGAGCCCTGGTGGGTGCAGTGGTTAAGCGCTTGGCTGCTAATGAAAAGGTCAGCAGTTTGAAACCCACCAGCTGCTCCTCGGGAGAAAGATGTGGCAGTAGGCTTTCCTAAAGATTACAGCTTTGGAAACCCTATGGGGCGGTTCTACTCTGTCATATAGGGTCACTATGAGTTGGAATCAACCCTCCGGCAATGGGTAGATGCATCTCTGGGAGTCCTTGGGTAGTGCAAATGGTTAAGCACTTGACTACTAGCTGAAAGGTTAGTGGTTTGAGCCCATCCAGAGGTACCTCGGAAGACAGGCCTGGCAATTTCCAAAAGGCCATTACCTTAAAAATCCTATGGAGCAGTTCTACTCTGAACACATGGGGTCACCATGAGTCGGAATCAACTTGACTGGAACTAACAACAACAACAGGTTCTTCTCTTGCCTCACCCTAGACCTAGCCCTGATCAGGGTCCCTTTGAGGTGCTTTTAGAAAGCAGATTGCTGACCCAGACCCTTGACTTACTGAATCTCTAGGGGGTACAGTCCAGGAGCCTGCGTTTTTACTTCTTCCCTTAGTGATTCTAATGCACACTGAAGTTTGAGGACCTTCTGAGCTTAGATGGCCAATCTAAGGCCCAACAGGAGAAAAGCTGCTCAACTAGCCTCAGGTTATGATCCACCTGGAATAGTGGCTTAAAAAACTACCTAATTATTTGGCACACAGGAGCAAGTAGGCCAGCCAGGTTGCACCACTTGCCAACCACGGCTGTTGTATAACTGCTACCAGGTGTTACGCTTGAAGGCTTAGATCTTTGAGCACTTGTAACTGAAGCTAAATGGAATTCATTATGTAATTTTAAGTTGTTCCAATTTTTTAATTGAAAAATGTTTTATAGGTTCATTGTTAGCTGCATGTTCATTGTTTTAAAAAAAATGAAAAGAAGAAAATACAAACTATCCATAACCCTCCTACCCAGAGATACCAGTGTTAACATCTTAAGGTTCCTTTTCAGCCACTTTTTCCTGTTAACATTTAATTCTACTAAAAATCCGTCACGTGGCATTATGGCAATTAGGAAAAGTAATATAGGGTGTGAGCGTATCTTTCTTATGAATTTGAGATTCCTATTTGAGTACTTGTTGCTGTTGAGGCATTTTCTCCTCATAGTGACCCTGTAGGGCAGAGTAGAACTACCCAATGACAATTTTCTGGGCTGTAATCTTTATGGAAGGAGGCCCCGTGGCACAGTGGTTTAAAGCACTTGGCTGCTAATGGAAAGATCAGTGGATTGAACCCACCAGCTGCTCCGCAGGAGAAAGATGTGGCAGCCTGCTTCCATAAAGATTTACAGTCTTGGAAACCCTACGGGGCAGTTCTGCTCTGTCCTACAGGGTCACTATGAGTTGGAATCGACTGGATGATAATAGGGTTTTTTTTTTTTTTTTTTAAATCTTAACAGAAGCAAATTGTCACATCTTTCTCCAGCGAAGCGACTGGTGGGTTCAAACTGCCGAACTTTTGGTTAGCAGATGAGCACTTAACCACTGCGCCACCAGGGCTCCTTTCCTGTTTGAGTATTGTCTAGTTATCTTTGCCATATATGTGTATACCCTCTCCACTCATCATTAATCTCAGTATTAAGAGGAAAAAAGATCACGTGGCCATGTGTTTTTCTTATCTTATGGCCCACTGTTGTAAAACTGTGGCCTCCCCTCTCGTAAGACCGCCATGATGCTGTTCTCCTAGGTTTGTGTGTGTGTGTGTGCACCTGTACTTTATAACTGAATTCCTTTGTGGTGTGAGAGACTTGGTTTTTTGGGATGAGATATTAATCAGCAGCTCTTGCTGTGCCTGCCATGGGTCAAGCTCTGTGCTAAGAAAGTATAGTCTGATGGAGGAGGCAGACCAAGGCACTGCATAGCAGTGGCACATGTCTTAAGTGCTGCAGGAATAGGAAGGAGAGGCCAACCAACTTGGCTTGGAAGAGTTGGGGTTTGCTTGGAAAAGGAGGTGACACTTGAATTGATTCCAGAGAGACCCATGGCACGGCGCATGCAGTCTCCAGCAAACAGCATTCTCCTAAGTTTCCCCTGCTTTTTGTGTGTGAGTTATGTCCTACTTTTCAGCCCAATCACACACTTTTCAGCCCAATCACACAGTTGCCCATGATAATTAAATGAAACTTGCCAGATGGATGCTTTCGCGAGACGATGGCTCGTCTTCTTGCTCTATTTGTGAAAGCTGGCATTGGATCCAAACTTTCAAGGATGCTCCTACCTTGAGATTGCTTTGGAGTGTTTCAGTTTTGTGTGTATGAACCAAATGGCCTGCCCATCGGCAGGGCCAGGCTGAGTGACAGGTGGGTGTGCCATGCATGTGGACACTTGGACCCCTGCCAACCTGTTTTGCCTCTAAGGAGGTGAGGTGCTGAGAGGTTATTCTACAAAGATGTCATTTACTGCTGTTACCTTTTTGGGGGAAGTAAAACTTCCTAAACTCCTGATCTGTTGTTCTTTCCTTCTTACCACATATTTTTTTCTTATCTGTTGCAACATAATTGATGTTGAATTCCCAGTGTATTGGGTTAAAATATATGCACGTTATCACGCTGTCTTAAACAAGCAATTTCCAGATCATTGAAGAGAGTGGAATAGTAAATAGAGTTAATAGTGGGGAAACCATCAAGTTGATTCCGACTTATAGTGACTCTAGAACAGAGTAGAACTGCCACATAGGATTTCCAAGGAGCAGCTGGTGGACTTTAACTGCTGACCTTTTGATTAGCAGCTGAGCTCTTAACCACTACACCACCAAGGCTCCTAACAGTGGATATTCTGATTAAAAAAGAATAACATATGACATTCTGCATTTGTCAAAACTCCTAGAACTGTATAAAAGAAAGATCGAGCCTTAATGTTTAACTGAACTGGCTCGGCAATTGTACCAAATGTACTATAGGAATGCCAGATGTTAACAATAGGAGAAACAGTGTGTCTGGTGGGGAGGGACCATATGTGGACTTTGTACTTTCTGAGTTTCTGGGTGGCACAGGCACAAATGGTTTGTGCTTGACTACTAACCAGAAGGTTAGCAGTTCAAACCCATCCAGCGGCACCGTGGATAGAGCTGGTATTCTGGTCTGTCCACGACAAACATGGCCTCCTGTAGTTCTGTACTCAAATTTGGCACAAAAAATGCTATAACACCAAGCGTACAGGGTGAGCACCACACTGTCCCTGACCCCAGCATGCTCACAGTGTAGCTTACTCATTCTCAGAGAATTGTTAGCTGCCATCGAGTCTGCTGTAACTCAAGGTGACCCAACTTACAACTGAACTAAATGCCTGGTCCTATGCCGTCTTCGTAATTGCTGGTATGCTCAAATCCATTGTTGTGGCCACTGTGTGTTTTGAATCCCTTTCTACCCAAGAGGCTCATATTCCAGCACTGCATGGGACAATATTCTGTCATAGGGTTTTTATAGGCTAATTTTTGAAGGTAGATCACTAGGCCTTTCTGCCTAGTCTTTCTTAGTCTGGAAGCTCTCCTGAAAGCTGTCCACCATGGGTGACCGTGCTGGTATTTAAAATACTGGTGGCATAGTTTCCAGCATCATAGCGACACGCAAGCCTCCACAGTACAAAGAATTGACAAACAGATGATGATCTTAAAGAATTAGAATCCTTCAAGTGTATTACCACTAGAAAAACTGAACATAAGTTAATCTCCCTTTCACGTTAGGAATAACTTCAAAAATTTGCAGCATTTTAGGGCATTCTTAAATACCAGTTGATTACTGTAGTTACACAGACATATCAAATTAGAGCGTTCCTGCTGATTCAATTTACTTTTTAGGTGATTGTACTCAGGTTTAGATGTATGTGCAAATAAAACTCTTGGGCTGGCTTTTTCTCTTCTAATTTTCTGCCCATATTTGGCATTTGAGATAAAAATTTAAAGTCAAAAGTCCATATTGTATTTTACTCTTATATTGTGGTTTCTTTCTAAACAGTGATTCAGCTCTTGGTCTGTGCCTCCCTCCACCTCTCAAAAAAGAAAATTTCTAGAAGAGAATGGGGGTTTCTCTTTTCCTGTAACTCCTAATTTCATCCATTCTAGTCTCCACAGTAACTAGAAATTTCGATGGTAGGAATTCCTTTAAACAGAGTTTCCACCTTTAGAACCACCATTCGTCTGTCAGTTTGTCATACTGTGGTGGCTTGCTTGTTGCTGCCGTAATGGAAGCTGTGCCACCGATATGTTAAATGCTACCAAGGGTCACCTATGGTGGACAGGTTTCAGCAGAGTTTCCAGGTGAAGACAGACTAAGAAAAAAGTCCTGGTGATATATTTCTGAGAAATTAGCCAATGGAAACCCTATGGTTAACAACAGAATGTTATCTAATATAGTCCTGGAAGGTGAGCCCCCTGGATGGGAAGGCACTCAAAATACACAGTGGCTACAACAATCGACTCAACACACCAACGCTTATGAAGATGACTCAGGACCAGGCAACCTTTTGGTCTATTGTACGTAAGGTCACTTTGAGTCACAGCTGACTCCACGGCAACTAAAAACAGCAACAACCTTCAGAATAGTTTGGGATCCTAGAATCTTGACTAGAAGGCATCTTTCAGATACCCCTCACTTGAAGCAGAAACCCTACCATATGGCCTTTGGGTCTCCACTTTAGCCACTCCAGGAACAGGGAGCTCCCAGGACCTTCACATCTGCAGGGTGGACGGTCCTTGCCACACCGGGCAGCCCAAACTGGGAGGGCCTTCCCTGGCTTGGCCCTCACATCCGCCTGCCTGTGCTTTGCACTCACTGGTGCAGACTGTCTCATTTGAGCAATATGTGTTCCCTCAGGGTGCTCATCAGCCTCATGATGATTCTGGGGATTAGAGCGAGAGCGAAGCAAATCTTGGTGAGGTTTCAGCAGTCTGACATATGGCCGTTTCTCCTTTCCTGCAGCAAAACCAGAAATCCTGACTTCTGACAGGCTTGTGAATGGCAAGCTCCAGTGTGTGGCAGCAGGATTTCCAGAGCCCACAATAGAGTGGTATTTTTGTCCAGGAACGGAGCAGAGGTGAGATGGGTATTTTTGGCACTGCTTAACGTGCAGAAAGGAGGGACTGCCATTCAGCTGAATTTCAAACGTGTTTTCAGACTTTTTTTTTAAAGCTTCGTTTTATTATTTTTTCTATCCATGTGGCTTTTGAGAGGGGATAATTTCTATGTTTTTCGTGTTTGACATTAATTTTGTTTGCTGAAAAATGATGACTGAATGACTTCTCTCTTTTACTGGTTATCTTTTTGGATTTATCTCGCAATTTCTAGCCTGCAGGTAGATAAAGCAATTTTCCAGGGCCGGAGTAATTAGATTTCCATTCTATACACAGGAGTAATGTGTATGGGAAATGTGGCTGTAGTTATCATGAAAAAATTACCTTAGATGTTAATTGCCAAGTTACCAAAAAGTAATGATCACGCAATTACCACATACATATGGCAATTGTAAGCTACATGTTTTGAAAATGTTTTCTCCTGATTAGGTACCCAGCCCCTGAGCAGAGCACGTCTGCATTGGTGCCTTCTCTCCCACTCAAGGCACACTTAAGCCTTAAATTGTCCTTTCACATTACCTGAAGACTAAAATGGGGTCAATAATGTTGTTTTTATCCATCAAATGCTATTTTATGCTCAGGCTTTAAGAGCCCAGTTTAACATCACGATTGCATAGTCAGGCTAATAATGGAAATTTCATTTTTCATCACATAGACCTTTTCCTCACAACAAGTTAGAAGAGGTGACATAGGATTATTGTTTTCAGTGGAGTTCTAGTAGACTGCTCTCTTTGGGGAATAATAGTGAGGGTTCAAGACCCCTGGAAAGTGTGCCCACAGTGAGAACAACCTCAGTGTTACATTCATTCATTCAGCAAATATTTATGCAGTGCCAATCTTGCGCCAGGAGCCCTGGGGCACAGTGGTTGGGTGCTACAGCTGCTAACCACAAGGTCGGCAGTTTGAATCCACCAGCCACTCCTTGGAAACCCTATGGGGCAGTTCTACTCAGTTCTATAGCGTCGCTATGAGTCAGAATCATCTCGACGGCACTAGGTTTTTAACTGTGTGCCAGACACTGTTCTGGTGAATGAAACACACCTGAGTCCCTGCCTTTGTGTGTTTATATTCTAATTGGAAGAGACAGACAACAGACAAAACAAATAAGTTAGATAGCTGTTTAGTGTTAAAAGGGTCCCTGGGTGGCACAAATGGTTAAGCGCTTAGCTACTAACTGAAAGGCTGGCGGTTCAAACCCACCCAGTGACTCCGTGGGAGAAGGGTTTGATGATCTCTTTCCATATGATTACGGCCGGGGAAGCCCTATGGAGCAGTTCTTCACTGTAACATATGGGGTCACCATGAGTTGGGGGTCAAACTCAACAGTGGCAAACAATAGCAAGGATAAAAATAAAGCAAGGTAGAGGACACGAAACTGCTGGGAACATGGGAAAGGCAATTTAAAATTGGGAGTCAGGGTCTGGCACAGAGAAGGTGAGCCAAGGCAAGGATCTCCTCCAGTGGGATTGTCTTTGTTACCTGGAGTGTAACTGGGTGGTATCCCCTACGTAGAACCTTGAGCCTCACAAACCTCACTGCTGCAGTTCTGGGGGCCTGCCTTGTCCTTGTAGACTTTTCACGCTTTCATGGAGCTCCTCCATGCTGTTTGTTTTCAGCCATTCATACATCCATTCGGAGTTTGTTTATTCCAGGGGCCTACTGAGTGTCGGAGGAGGCATTGGTGGTTGATAGGTAGAATTCTGTCTTGCATGTGGGAGACCCAGCTTTGAATCTGGGCCAGTACACGTCATGCAAAACCACCACTCATCCGTCAGTGGAGGCTTGCATATGGCTATGATGCTACGAAGCAGAGCTTTCAGACTAAGATAGACTAGGAAGAAGGACCCCGTGATCTACTTCTGAAAATCAGACGATGAAAACCCTGTGGATCACGACAGTTTGATCCACAACTAATCAAGGGGATGGTACAGAATCAGGCAGTATTTCCTTGTGTTGTGCATGGGGTCGCCATGCACAACAAAGACTGACAACTAACAGCAAGAACACTGGGTGCCAAAATATGTGCCAGGCATTTTATTTAATCCATTTATTTCTTTTTCTTTCAGTAACCCTCCAGGGTAAATATTACCATCTTGATTTAACAGCTCTGAGAACTGGGCCTCATGGGATTTAAGTAACTTGTCAGAAGTCAGCAGAATATATGCTGGAGTCAGGATTCTAACCCCGATAGCTCAATTGATAGTGCTTTTCTTGCTCACTGTGCCACAGAAGTGCTCATTCATTGCCAGTCACTGACGGTTGTAAAAGGAAATTTCTACATATTATGAACCTTTAATTTAGTTTTAAAAGCATGCCAAGTTCAAGGTGTTTCCTTTACTTTTTTACTTTCCTAGAGTGAGTCAAGGTTGTTGTTTTCTTCTGCTAGGTGCTCCCCTCCTATTGTGCCAGTGGATGTGCAGATACAAAACTCATCTGTGTCACCGTTTGGAAGATTAGTGGTTCAAAGTTCCATAGATTCCAGTGCATTTAAGCACAATGGCACATTTGAGTGTAAGGCTTACAACGATGTGGGCAAGAATTCTGCCTATTTTAACTTTGCATTTAAAGGTAACAACAAAGGTATATTTCCTTTTAATCCAATTTAAGGGGATGTTGAGGCTTTGTCTGCCGTATCAATCATGATTTTAAGCCCATTCCATCATTGACCATGTCCATTTCTGGTAATATCTGCATTGCACTGCACAGTCATCAAACTCACTATGTTTCATCCTCTACTAGCTTAATAATAAATCGTATGCATTTATCAGTGTAATTTTAACCGTGCTCTTTTCTGTATTTTGTGTGTCTGTTGTGTGTAATTGTATATTTCCAGTTGCTTTTCTATTGAAAGGGGTGGAGAAAGCAAGTAGGGGAAGAGATTTACTTTATACCCAAACAGAACTAGGACTATTTTAAATTTAAAGTCAGTGTAAAAGTTCAGTTATTTAAAATGAGTGATTTTAACACATTTGCAAACACTATCAGAAAGTTAACAATGTCTTTTTATGAAGTTAGGCTAGCAAGCTTTTTTCTTTAAAATCTTTAAAATTTGAATCATGAGTGAATTGCTCTTCTAACATAAGTTCAATGGCTCTTGTGGATGAATTGATGAATTGATTTAACGTTAGAAGACAAGGAAACTGGGCATCATAGCTTTTAGGGCTCAGTGTTTTTTGTTTCTTTGAGTCGTCAAGGACTAGTGCCAAAAGTGGTGTTTTCAGTTTTTGAGTAATGAGGGAAAGAATCTTACATTGTTCTATATCATTGATTTTTTTTTTTTTTTCCCAGACAGGGCCATGAAAAGAATACTTTAAAAATGGTTTTCTTGGTTGTGAATGAAATTCATGCTTAATGTAGAAAATGTGGAAAATGCAGGAAAGCTTAAGGAAGAAAATATAAGCCAAAGGAAACTTCTTCTTAAAAGCTGTGCAAGGCAGGAATTAGATTCATGTACAACGTCCTCTCAGATGGTGTTTTTCATTGAAAAGTGGCATAAGATTATTGTTGTGCTACAGAAATCCCAAGTTCTCTCCCCTAGCAGTCTGGCTTAAAGTTATGTTTTAAATGATTCATTTGAATAAGCAGAGTAGGATGCTAACCACAGCAAGGATCTGAGATCCACACAGCTTTGCATCCTGCCATGGGCTTTGAGTTGGGAGGCGGTGAGTTTAGGGGTGAGTGGTGGTGGTGTAAATCCAGCCCTGCTAAGAGTTTGTGATTCCACACTTCTCTTTTCATTTTAGAACAAATCCAGTCCCATACCCTGTTCACACCTTTGCTGATTGGGTTTGTGATTGCAGCTGGCATGATGTGTATCATTGTGATGATTCTTACCTACAAATATTTACAGGTAACCATCTGTATGTTTCCCCCTGTGTGCTGTAATGACTGAAACATTAATCATCAAAAGGTAATAGATACCTTTCCATGTCTCTTCCCCAGAAACCCATGTATGAAGTGCAGTGGAAGGTTGTCGAGGAGATAAATGGGAACAATTATGTTTACATAGACCCAACTCAACTTCCTTATGATCACAAATGGGAGTTTCCCAGAAACAGGCTGAGTTTCGGTCAGTATGAAGCAGGGGCTTTCCACAGACCCTTTTTGTGTACCCATAACAATGACTTAGGGAGCCCCAATCACTTCCTTTGTTTTATTTCACCTAAAATAATAAGTCATTTTTTGGTGTGAAATTTCACTTCCTTTGGTAGATTTGGCATAGCATGTGTTATAGGGGACTATCTCTAGACAAAGTTGTCTCTGTTTCCTTTGTTGATTTTGAAATTATGCAATGACTCTTCGGTCTCATCACTGCCACCCCCACTTACCTTGCTGTCTTCCTGGTTAAAGGGAAAACCTTGGGTGCTGGAGCTTTTGGGAAAGTTGTTGAGGCGACTGCATACGGCTTAATTAAATCGGATGCGGCGATGACTGTGGCTGTGAAGATGCTCAAACGTAAGTTCCCGCAGGGTGCTGCGTGTGCTCAACATTGGTTTGCCAAATTTGCTTTTTGCTAAAATAAGATGTTTCTAATTTTAGCAAGTGCCCACTTAACTGAGCGAGAAGCCCTAATGTCTGAACTCAAAGTCCTGAGTTATCTCGGTAATCATATGAACATTGTGAATCTTCTCGGAGCATGCACCGTTGGAGGTAAAGCCATGGCTAAATTGCCTGTTATTATCAAAAGAGGGGAGATTTTACTATGTTTGGACAATGCTTGGTTATAAACTCCCTCGTATGATTTTTACCCAGGTTATTATTTCTTGCTAGATATGTTTTTTTTGAGAGCAGTTGTTCTTCAGGGGTGCCCCCTGGGTGGGACAAACGATTTGTGCTCAACTACTAACCTAAATGTTGGCAGTTCAAACCCACCCATTGGTATCACAGAAGAAAGGCCCAGCGAATCTGCTGCCGTAAAAATGACAGCCAAGAAAACCCTACGAAGCAGTTCTCCTCTGTCACTGGGGTCAGCATGAGTCTGAATCGACTCATTGGCAATGGGCTTGGGTTTGTTTTTTGGTAGTCTTAAAAATGTATATTTTAGTTTTATCATTGTAGGTGGGACAGCCCTGGACATACCCTAGTTATTGTCACAAATGCCACCTTGACAACATTGCTCTCTTGAATATCTCATCTAGGCTGGAGAGCTTTTCTTTCTATCTTGCAAACTTTATATATTCCTAGATCATATTTTGTCGCTCAAGGGTTAATCCTCATTTGCATACTTTAATTAAAACTAGGCCTCTAAGCCTCCCAGTGCTTAAATATATACCAAACGAGGCAAACTTTTCACTTGTGTAAAAATAAATTTCCAATTCTGAAGCATTAGTGGAACTGTCCGTCAAGCATTTGTGATGTTTGCAGAAAGCATTTTGGCCTAAAGGAACAAAGATGTGTAGGACGAGCTGTTCCTTGAGTTCTGGATAGATTCACGGGCAAGTTGACAGCTTTATATGATTTTTTTAAAACAACCCCCACTAGTGTTGCTTAACTGCATCATGAATTGTTCATGAGCACTTCCTACCTAAATTAATTAGTTGCCTGTTATCTCTGAGCTACAGCTTTAGGCATTGGTAACACGAAGGTATTTTTCCACTGGCAGCGCTCAGAACCAGGTGATGCCCTGTCATTGCAGGTTTTCACCTCATTTCCGGTCTTGTCTCAGCTGGCTGTTCCATGCGGTTGGCTTTCCCATTATGCTGCAGTTTGTGCTCTTCATCATTTCCATAATAACCTTACAGAGAGGGTGGGAAGCCCCGCTGTAAACAGGAGTGAATCACAGTGTTCTTGTAGGAAACCTGATAATAGCATAACATAGTTTGAAAGCATAACTTCTGTCTGTAAAACCAGCCATCACACCTGGCCCCAAACATTAACATCACTTAGAAATCCAGGTAAAAGGGGTTTGCTCGTTTAGCTTTACTCCACATGATGCTGCTGCTTTTTGACAAGCAGTGTTAATAGATAGGATTGTATTGGCATTAAGTAGGTTTATTCATTTAAGCTGAATTTTAGTGACCGGGAGCACCCTTGGATGCTTTTAGGGGAGGCAGAATTATCTCTACATATCACCCCTTTCTTACCTTATATGCTGCAGGACCCACCCTGGTCATTACAGAATATTGTTGCTATGGCGATCTTCTGAATTTTTTGAGACGAAAACGTGATTCATTTATTTGCGCCAAGCAGGAAGATCACGCAGAAGCAGCGCTTTATAAGAACCTTCTGCATTCAAAGGAGTCCTCGTCGTGGTAAGACTGATTTACATAAATAGTCAGCTGTTGACAGGCAGTTCATGGGGTCGTAAGGGTTTGCAATCAAGGCTGATTCTTTGAAAAATGAACTGAGGTACTCTGAGGTGCAAAATCAAAATTATTAAATCATTTAAATGTGATTAACAGTTTAGAAAGTTCAGAGAGTGTTTTTAAAGATTCAAGTAGTCTTAAACTTAAGATTTTTGCTGGAGTTTTTTTTTTTTTAATGCATCGCTGGTTTTTTTCCTCAGCTTTAGTTCTGAGTTCCATTGAGTGAGTTCTATACCTGCTTCTCTTATCGTGGATCTGTTCTCATGTGTCATTCCATTTATACTGTAGAGCTTAGTACCATGTGCATCTTTGCAGTGAGACACTGTTTATAGGGAAAATGCTAAAACCTGTCACGTTGTCACAGTACATTCCTTTAAAACACTGAACAGAATGGCAAAGAGCTCTGAAAATATCTCCACATGTAGTTTTCTCCCCATCTACCTCTGAATTATTTTTATATACCGTGCCTTTTTTTTTTTTTTTTACTCGTCATGCTATAAAAAAGCATAACTACTCTACCACGTTAAAAAAAAATTCTGTACCATATTCTCATCTCTTGTATCATTGATAACATTCAGAAATTGAATGATGTGTAAAGAGCTTCAAGTTCTTTAGGGAGAATTAGTTTGACTTACAACCAGAACAGAATTCTTTTCTGCTAAACCTTGCCCATTCCTTCTTTCCGAATGCTATTAAGATCCACCACTTAGGAAGACTTCCTAGATTTACCTGGCCCAATAATTGTCACCCTCAACCCCTTATGCTTTATATTTCCGCTGTTGTGTAGTGGATCCCTCCTCTCCTTTTTATTCATTCCGTCTCTTATGTCCTGAGATAGCAGGACCTTGTCTCCTAAGCTCTTACCACCTAGCCTTCAAGAGACCTTGGTAAATATTATGGATGGCTAATCACCTCTTAAGGAACCCTGCTGGCACAGTAGTTTGGCTGCTAACCAGTCAGCAGTTCAAATGCACTAGCAGTTCTATGGGAGAAAAGACCTGGCGATCTGCTCCTGTAAAGATTTACAGCTTAGTAAATCCTATGGGGCAATTCTACTCTGTCCTGTAGTGTAGCCATGATTTGGAATTGACTAGATGGCATACAGCAGCACTTGGCTACTCACCAAAAAGTTGGAGGATGGAACTCACCCAGCGCCTCCGCAGGAGAAAACCTGGCAAATCCTCTTCTATGAAGATAACAGCCTAGAAGATTCTATGGGGTAGTTCTACTCTGTCACATGGGGTCGCTAGGAGTCAAAAGCAACTCGATGTCACCCAAAAACAACAATAATCATTTCTTAAGGCCATTTTCTGTACCTCTGGCTAAAGTTTAAAATCCTAAGTGAAGCTTTTAATTTTTTTTTGGTTCTGTAAACTTGAGTAGTTTCAAGGTATGGTAAATACAGGACAAACTATCTTTTGTCTGTTTCTCCAAAGCATATGCTCTTTGTAAAAAGAAATGAACTACCTTGCCCTATTTCTATAATCTTGGCTCCATGTATATTTTTTAACTTTCTGAAATAATAGCCCAAATTGTTCAATCCTGTGCAGTGTTCTTTGTGCTTTGGGATTCCATATGGGATTGGAACCACCAGCATGCTCTGAAGGAGATTGTTGTCATGGTGTTTCTATGCTAATCAGAAGCAGGAAGTACTAGAAATCTTGAAGAGTCTCCAGCCAAATGTTGCAGATTCAAGAGGTCCAGATGGTTCAGAAAATCATCCAAATTATTGGTGTTTATCTGAACCAAACTTGGTTTTTTAAACCTTTTTCCATCAGTCGCTATATGTTAACAGTCTCTGCCTTCCCCCTTAACACATCTCGGAAGTCCTTGTTCTTTATCTTTCTTTCATCTTATCTCGTCTCTTGGCTAATTTAGAGAGTTGGAAGTCATGTGGGATAATGTTTTTGACTCTCTTTTTCCTGTTAGAGCCATAGTGTCAAGAAATAGGACATTTCTTACACCAGTCCTCTCTGTTACTGAACATAAAAGAGGCCATCTAATTCCTGGGATTGGATCGTACTTAATGTTGAATATTCAAAACTCATATCCTCTAGAACAAGATTTTCAAACTCTTCATTGGAACTTGACATGCTTTCTTCAAATAAAATCAACACATTGTGTAAAAAGAAAAAGGGGGTTGGTGAGGAGATTGAGCCTGCTTCATTAGTGCCTCCGGCCCATTTCCCATCCTGTTCAGTCACGACTTGGTGAATATTTCTTCTCTTCCCACAGTGACAGTACTAATGAGTACATGGACATGAAACCTGGAGTTTCTTATGTTGTCCCAACCAAAGCAGACAGAAGGAGGTCTGGGAGAATAGGTGGGTGCCTATCAAGCAATAACAGCGATTTCATTTGCAGAAGATTTAGATGGTGCAAATGGTTTGTGCTTTGACTACTAACCAAGGTTGACAGTTCAAACCCACCTAGCGGCACCAAAGTATAAAAAGGCCTGGTGATCTGCTTCCCTAAAGATTACAGCCAAGAAGACCCTGTGGAGCAGTTCTACTCTGTACCACATGGGGTTTCCATGAGTAAGAATTGATTTGATGTCAGTAGGTTTGGTTTTGGTTTTTGTAGACTGAAAACTCATTCCTAAGAGTGACCAGTTCTCCTTTATAATAGGGTCCATATTAATGGCAGTTAAGGGTTGCAAGGAGGTATTTGAGGTAAAAAAAAAAAAAAAAAAAAGCATATGTTTTTGTATCTGAGCATCGTACTACATTTATGGAGTTTTGGTATTTGTCTTGTTTGTAACTACTCCTATCTCCCAAGGATTTTGTAACCCAGTCCAGGATTGCAATATTAACTTTGTGGTTCGACACCTACGTTTCCTCCACATTGGGGTGGTGATTGGCCTGCAAGTTCACGTTAGTTCATTCATTCCCAGCCTTTTGTGTTATTGTCTCTGTCTCTTATTTTCCTCGCCTTTAAGGTTTAAAATGTTTAGAAAACCCGTCTCCTCCTGACAGGCTCATACATAGAACACGATGTGACTCCTGCCATCATGGAGGATGACGAGTTGGCTCTGGACCTTGAAGACTTGCTGAGCTTTTCCTACCAAGTAGCAAAGGGCATGGCCTTCCTTGCCTCGAAGAATGTAAGTGGGAGCGTGCCCCAGAAGAGTCCTATTTTTTTTAGATTGGAGTATTTTAGAGCCATAGTTAGAATGCAGAATGTCATTTTGAAGTGTGGTAACTAAAAGCAGAGGAAATCTAGTTTTTTCGTGTTCCAACTGCTGTCTCCTTGGTATTCCTGTTCTAATTTACAAGCTTTAAAGTACAAGCCTGTCTAAATGAGCTTTCCATGAATATTTTTCATATGCAATGAATTCATTTAAAACTTTAGGCTTTTAGGATATAGGATCTGCTCTTAGAAAACAGAGAAATAATCATTTCATCAATAAATGAAGGGGGACCATATGTAGTTGCTGTGCTTAGGTGAAGCATATACTTGGGTTTTACTGAAGTTAGACCCCAAACATTACATGTATGGTTTATGACATATGGGGAATCAGGGATTAGATAGAACAATATGCATTTGGGAAAAGGGTGGGTATGTGAAATGAAGGATGGAACCAAACAAGGAATGTGGTCTCTAGAAGAGTGAGAGGAATTCCCTAGGATATGGCACTAACAGAATAGGATGAGGCTACTGATCCTATCCTTAAGCATCAGTGGTGACATTTCCGAGCAATTACCAAACTAAAAGGGGATGTAGGGTGGCTGAAATGAAGAGCTGCTTCCTTGTGTCCCTGGAAGGTGTCAAACTGAAGTTACGAAGAAATTTTAGGGACTTTATAAGACATTCAAAGAGCTGCATGCAAAATGAAATTTCAGTTTAAAAAAAAAGTATAAGACTATAATGTGTTGTTTTCCTATGAATGAAAGCAGTCCTGAGAAGGAACAAAAAAAGCATTTATTAGGAGTCAGTTTTGAAAGTGATTATAGTAATTAGGGTCCTCACAATTGGAAACATAAAATAGGATGATTCAAGGCATAATTGTGATTTAAAAAAAAAAAAAGGTGCATAAAATAGTTTAAGGATAAAACAAAAGTATTCAATTTTTATAATATAAGCAGCACTCTAGTGTTAAAAATAGTTTTTACTCTTTAAAAGTGAAAATGAATTTAAACAGTTTTCTTTTCTCTCCTATTCTAATAGTGCATTCATAGAGACTTGGCAGCCAGAAATATCCTTCTTACTCATGGTCGAATCACAAAAATTTGTGATTTTGGTCTAGCCAGAGACATCAAGAATGACTCTAATTATGTGGTCAAAGGAAACGTGAGTACTCACTCTTTGCCTGACAATCAAGGGAAAGATTTTAAGTCTCGAGTTTTGATCAGAATTGTTTTCTATCATTTTCATAATACAGGTCCTCCCTTGAGATTTCATGTGTTTTTGCCATCAAATTAAGTGTACTTCAGCAAAATTTACATGGTATGCTGAACATTACTACAACTAACATTCCGATAATAGAATTCCTAATTCTAATTGTGTAATTATGGGGTATGTGAAGGAAACAGAAATAGCCTTAATTTCCATTATAGCCTGAGAATAGCAATGAACTCAATTTTGCTCAAGTGTAACAAATGTGGACCTGAAGGTCACAGCAGGAGAATTTATTTTGAGATTGACATGCTATGTGGGAAAGATTAAAATCTAAGGTAATATTCAGAATTAGCTGTATAGATTGTTGGATCTTATCAATAGAAAGCTATTAGATAGGCTCATAAGTAATAATTTGTTTATAGAACATAGAGATCTTTATTTCAAAGTCCTTTATTTCATTGACAGTTTTCACTGTATCCTCAGAACAAATGCTTGGCCTAGAATACAGTGTCTTCCCGTTTTAAGAGTTGGAGAAAATGAGGCATAGTGTATTTTAGTGATTTTTGTCTGTGGTGACACAGGCCAGCAAAGGCTGAAACCAGAGCCCATGATTCCCAGAGCAGCATTCCCTTAGCACAGCAGCCCTGGTGGCGTTCAGCTGCTAACTGAAGGATCGATGGCTCGAACCCACCGAGCGGCTCTGTAAAGATTACAGCCTAAGAAACTCTATGGGGCAGTTCTCTTGTGTCCTGTAGGGTTGCTGTGAGTCAGAACTGACTCAATGGCCCACAACAACAACAAGAACAATCCCTTTAGCATGGGAAACCATATAGTCTTGAATATATATTCCTGGAATGCCTATTTTCCAGACCCATTTCTACACTCTACTTGACTTTGTTTCGTATAAGCCTTGCTGGGTTCAGGTACTAACCAAAGCATGCATTTATATAAAAGCTCCTCTGAGACTAGATTTCATCATCATGAGTATTGATAAAACCAACTTCTCTGCATCCTGATGTAGTATCGGAAGGAAGAATGCAAGGTGGCTCAGTAGGCCTCTGAATACTGACAAAAGGGTGAAGGGAAAAAGGTAATGGTCTCTGGACTCAGTCTTGCTGAGTTTGAATCTCGGCTCCATCATTTAGTGGCTGTGTAATATTTGGGAAGAACACCTCTGAAACCTTGGGTTTTCTCATCTTGGGAAAAATACTGCCATCTATCTCTTAAAATGGCTGTCAGGATTAAATGAGTTGATATATGTCAAGTGCTTAGAACAGTCCCTGGCACATTACAGCTAACATGTGTATGACATTATTATTCTTACTATTTTTTATAGATGTCTTATTTGAATTTTAAATAATCATGGCAATGGTTATACCCCAAATTCTTAATGGCTTGTTATTGCTTAGGAATCTTAGTTGGAACTTGCTAGGGTGAGTTAGGCCCACCAAGCTCCTAGATTGTGAACTTCAGCTCAGGTCAGCTGAACGAACCAATCAGACGATACTTTCCCCAAGGCAACTGGATAAGGAGAATTTATTGGACAAGTATACAACAAGGAAACTTACCCATGTTAAAAAAAAAAAAAAACCCATGTTACTGCCCCAAAATTTACATGGGGTACTGATTTGAGGCCTTGAGTCAGGCTATCTGAAAGTTCTTCTCTTCTGCATGGCTTCTTAGTCATTTTAATGCCATGATCCCTTTCATAGTATGGTGAAGCCTATGGATCCCTTGTCAGAATACGGTTTTAAACGCATCAAGTAAAATACATAGCAATTCAAAGGAAACCAGTTAAATTGAAATACGGCTATCAAAATATTAAAAAGTAAATTTGTGATATAGCAATAAATGTGCTTCCCCCCACCCCATGAGCATAATTTATTTATTTATGAACATTTTATTGTGCTCTAGGTGAAAGTTTACAGGTCAAATTAGTTTCCCGTTAAATAATTTATACACAAATTTTTCTACGCATTCATTGCAATCCTCAAAATGTGTCTGTGCTTTCTACCCTGGGTTCCCTGTTTCCATTGGTCTGATTTTCCTGCCTTCTCATCTTTGCTTTCGGGCAAAGCTCCTCATGGGTGTTATTGTTTGTTTTATTCTGCAATATTGAATAAGAGTGGTGATAAGAGGCATCCCTGTCTGGCTCCCATTCTCAAGGGGAATGCTTTCAGTCTTGAATAATGTTTGCTGTTGGTTTTGTATATATGCCCCTAGTTATGTTGAGGAATTTGCCTTCTATTCCTATTTTGGTGAGTTTTTATCAGGAACGGGTGTTGGACTTTATCAAATGCCTTCTCTGTATTGATTGAGATGATCACGTGATTCTTTTCCTTTGTTTTATTTATGTGGTGGATTATGTTGATTCGTTTTTCTGCTATCGAGGTCTCCTTGCATATCTGGGATGAATCTTACTTGGTCGTGATGTATTATTTTTTTTGGTATGTTGCTGAATTCTGCTGGCTAGAATTTTATTGAAAATTATTCATGAGGAAACCCTGGTGGCATAGTGGTTAAGTGCTATGGCTGCTAACCAGAAGGTCAGCAGTTCTAAACCGCCAGGTGCTCCTCGGAAACTCTATGGGGCAGTTCTGCTCTGTCCTGTGGGGTCGCTATCAGTCAAATCAACTCGACAGCAGTGGGTTATATTCGTGAGGGCTATTGGTCTTGGTCTTAAGTTTCTTTTTAAGCAGTGTCTTTGCCTGGCTTTGGTATCAGGGTTATTCTGGGTTCATAGAATGAATTTGGGAGTGTTCCTTCCTTTTCTGTGTTTTGGAGTAGTTTGAGTAGTATTGGTGTCAGCTCTTCTCTGAATGTTTAGTAGAATTCTCCAGTGAAGCCATCCAGGCCAGGGCTTTTGTTGTTGTTGTTGTTTTTCAGAGTTTTTTTTTTTTTTTAATGGCTTCTTCAATCTCTTCTTTTGTCATCAGTCTGTTCAGATTTTCTACTTCAGTTTATGTTAGTTTAGGTAGGTACATTTGCTTTTTTATCACACAGAATAACAGAGTCTAACTGTGCTTCTAAAAACTTACCATAATATCAAATTTGGTAGGTTTTTGTGTCTACTAAAATAACTTTGAAGACTAGAGAAATTATTTTCACAGTTTTCAATCCCAAATGAATTAAAGGACCAAAAAACCCAAACCAAACCCACTGCTGTTGAGTCAATTCTGATTAGGCAATTTAGCTTATTACGGCACAGGAGGACCCAGGAATCCAGATTATCTGTAAAAGGAATTGTCACGGAAAGTTTAGCTCAACCTTAGTGGAAAGTCAGGATGTGAGGTTGAGCTGTTGAATGAAAGCTTTGTCGTGGCCACTCACCACCTCAGAATACTCATTATCATCATAAATAACTCCTGTCTATTGAGTGTTTGCTTATGCTAGGTGCTTTTTCAGATATTAGTGAGCCAGGCAATACTGTGTGAAGCACTCTCACTCACATTATCTCATTTAACCCATAAAACAATTCATGAAATTGGAGGTATTTTTTGTTTTACTGAAGCTTAATTACAAATATTGAAGGGACTTTTCCAATGTATTAGTAAGAATAGTTTAGTTTGCATGTGATCAAGCCAGACCAGTTGCCATTCAGTCGATTCTGACTTACAGCAACCCCATGTGTGTCAGAGTAGAAATGCACTCCATAGGGTTTTCAGTGGTTTGTTTTTGTAAGTAGATTGTCAAGCTTTTCTCCCAAGGAGCCTCTGGGCAGACTTCAACCTCCTACCTTTCAGCTAATAGCTGAGCACGTTAAACATTTGCACCACCCAGGGACTCCTTGCATGTGAAAGCAACCTCTAAATAAAGGTAGAACTCTAAGGGCAACAGGCCAGGGCTGGCGTAGAGGTCCCATGAAGTATTCAGGGCTGGTGGAGAGGTCCTGTGAAGTACTCAGGGCTGGAGTAGCGGTCCCATGAAGTACTCAGGGCTGGTGGAGAGGTCTCATGAAGTACTCAGGGACCAGTTCCTTTCACCTTTCCAGTTCTTACCATTTCTGGGTTATAGCCATCATGGTCCAAGATGGCCACTAGGTATCCTGTCATATCCAGAAGGCAGAATAGAGGAAGGGACACAGAAGAAAGAACGCAAGGGGCACATGCCAACTGTATTTGCAGAAGGTTTTCCTAAAGCTGCCATATTTCACTTACAGTTTAGTGGCCCAAAATGAGTTAATGGCCACACTTGGCCACAAAGAAGGCTGGGAAATGTAATCTTTACTGAGGGTGGTTATGTGTCTATTATTAAGGAACAAGGGGGATACTGCCATTCAGTAGCAACTAACAAATCTCTGCTTTACTCAAAGCCAGTGGTGGAGCCAGGATTACAACCCCTGTCTATGTGTCTCTGAAGTCTGTGCTCTTAACCACCATGCTATACTCACTCAATGTCCCCATCTTTATGGAGATAATATAATTCTAAGCCAGTTATTCAGAGGTGGTTGGGATTATTTGCAGTCACAGAGTTAAAAGGTCTTTGTGAGATGGTGGTCAAACTCCCGCCCCTGTGTCTCATCAAGAGCAACATCTATAAGTATTTTCTATTCAGTAGTTGAGCTTCTTAATTAACACTGTCAAATCTTTTGTGCTCCCATTACAGGCTCGACTCCCTGTGAAGTGGATGGCCCCGGAAAGCATTTTCAACTGTGTGTACACATTTGAAAGTGATGTCTGGTCCTATGGGATTTTCCTGTGGGAGCTGTTCTCCTTAGGTAAAATGATCCTCGCCATAGGCACCTTGATTAGACTCAGAGCATCATTTTGAGGGTTTTAGCAGAGTCCTGCTTGCTTGTGGTTAAAACAGATTCGCACTCTGTTTGTGCCTCAGGAAGCAGCCCCTACCCTGGGATGCCAGTCGATTCTAAGTTCTACAAGATGATCAAGGAAGGTTTCCGGATGTTCAGTCCCGAGCATGCACCTGCTGAAATGTAAGGGCTCAGAAGCTTTTCCTTCAGATAATATTTCCCCTTTCATTTTTCTTTTTAAAGACAGATGTTGAGGGTTTGCACTAGAACAATTTCAAATGTCATCTGGCTCCTTTTTATAACACACCCTGGTCAAATGTCATTTCTGTAGATTATTTTCATGATCTCTTGTCACCAAAAACACAGAAGACTTCAGTGGCATCTCATGTATACCAGGACCAGTTGCTGTTGAGTCCGCCTTGACTCACGGGGAACCCCCATGTGTGTCAGAGTAGAACTGTGCTCTGTAGGGTTTTCAATGGCTGATTTTTTGGAAGTAGATTGCCAGACCTTTCTTTTGAGGCACACTTGGGTAGACTCAAGGCTCCAACCTTTCCGTTAATAGCTGAGCACTTTAACTGTTTCCATTTCATATGTACATGTATTTTATTTTATGTGCATGTCATTCAGTATGTCCATTTGCACAGCCCTGGAGTTATTATTTCAATTGTTGGATTAGAAGACAGGTTAAGGGCACTGAGGAGCAGTAGTGAGTGGCCCTCATTTTGCAGGTATGACATCATGAAGACTTGCTGGGATGCTGATCCCCTAAAGAGGCCAACCTTCAAGCAGATGGTTCAGCTCATCGAGAAGCAGATTTCAGATAGCACCAATCATGTGAGTACACTCTGCCCAGGTAGGGAAAAGCCCTCTTTTCCCAGTTCCAGGTGTGTCCCTCCTCTCAGGCTCCGGGGGATATGCACTGACCTCCTCGTCCATTCTTTCCTTGGCTTCGGTAATAAATTGGGCTTCAAGTGAGGAAGGAAAGCAATGGAAACAAGTTCTTTCTGACCAACCCTGCTGTTCTGAGCCAAGAAGGATATGAGACGAGAAGGGGGCAGGTAGGGTGCTTTGCTCTCAGAAGTGTGGAAGTAGAAGTTTCTATAAGGCTTAGTTTTCTTCCCAACCCCAAATGGTGGTGGTGGGGTCACTATGTTCTCCCTTTACCTGTCAGGGCATTCACTCTCTGGAGGGTTGGGGTGATCTGAACTAGCATAACAGCATAGAAAAGATAGCTTGTTACTGCATGAAATAAGCCTTCTGCTCAAATAAGCATAGCCAGAAAATGGCAGAGAGCTGTCATGCCCATGAGCCATAGATAATGAAGAGAGGTATTTGAAGTTGGGGAGAAACCCTCCCAGTGATTTTAGATGGAGGGAGGAATGAAAAGTCAAATCCACTATTTCTTCTCCTCCTTGTTAGGAAGAATTAGTTATCTTCACTTTGACTCAGATTATTTTAAAGCTCCTTTTTTTCCCCCCTGAGCTGCGTGCTTGAAGCTATCTTTTCTTTCTTCAAGCAGCGCATCACTGATACTTTTGGGTTAAAGCTTGCTCTTCTGGGTGTCAAAGCATATTTCAAATTAAATGGTATTTTCCATCCAGGGGCTTTGATTCTCAGGGCAAGGCCCTTGGAAGGGCCACCAATTTCCTAGCAAATTACATCTGTCGTTGGGCTGTAGTTGGCTGTAAAGATTTATATATAAACCTTTTTATTAAGTGAGGTAGTGCTCATTCCCAGATGTGTCCCATTATAAGAGCTAGGCCTGAGCATTTTCTCTCTCTCTTTTTTTTTTTTTTATTGTGGTGAAAACATACCAAAATATTTGCCAATGCGAAAACTTCTACGTTTACAACTCAATGACATTGATTGCATTTTCATGTTGTACCACCATTATCCCTATCCTCATCCAAAACCACCATTAACATAAACTCCGTAAAAAGACCCAAACCTGTTGCCATCGAATCAATTCCAACTCATGGCAGCCTTATAGGACAGAGTAGAACTGCCCCATAGGGTTTCCAAGGAGCAGCTGGTGGATGCAAACTGCCGACCTTTTGGTTAGCAGCCGAGCTTTTAAGCACTATGCCACCAGGGCCCCAACATAAAGACAAGTGCCCCCCAAACAAAAATTCCTGCTTTCCCCTCCCTCCTATGCCTTGTAGCCATTCATAATCTTTGGTTTCTATTTATTTCATATAAGTGAGAGCATACAGTATTTTTCCTTTTGCGACCGACTTATTTTACACAGCATGATGTTTTTAAGGTTCATGCATGAGATCTGAACATTTTTTGCTATCACTTCTTGTGTAATCGGACATGAGGAACAAGAAGCTTGTAGTCTGCTTTGTCAATACGTTTTGTTTTTTGGCCATCCAGGTCTTGTATAAGCCCCTGCTCTTTAAGACTCTTAACCAGTTATTTGTGATTCTGAAGCTGTAAGCATGCTGTTGTTGCTGTGTTCATTGTAGGAACCAGTGTATTGACTGTGCACTTGTTTTCCTCAGATTTACTCCAATTTTGCAAACCCCAGCCCCATCCCAGCGGACCATTCAGTGCGAATCAACTCCGTCGGCAGCAGTGCTTCTTCCACCCAGCCTCTGCTTGTGCACGAAGACGTCTGAGACAGAATGTGTCTAGGGGTCTCCCCAGCGAGGACGAGCCCCATTCTTTCAGATTCCATAGTTGTTATTTTGTTTTCCTTCGATTTGCATCCCAATCCTGCCTTTACGAGCACATTTTAGTGGCCAGTGATCTTTGTTGTCAGCCACCAGCCCATTGCAAGGGTTGCAACTGTATATATTCCCTATAGCGAGGAAGCCCAGCAAGTGAAAAAATTTGGGAGGGTGGGGGATGGGCTGGACACACTGGAGTCCTTTTGAAGGCTTCTCCAATTCTGTTCAAAAAGTAAGGTTGTTATTTTATTTGAATAAATGCTAAGTATTCCCGTTTGGCCCTCGTAATCATCCACAGTGATGTAACGATGCAACAAGATTAGAGGCTGAAACCCGAGCCCTTTACGTGGAAAATAGAACATTATTGCAACAAAAGGCAGAAGTCTTTGAACATTTGGGTTTACGAAAACTAGTTTTTTATGCTGAGAATGAGACATGGGCCATCCTGAGCACAAATAGAGACACGCTGCTGTGAACCACTGCATGAGTTTTTGTGCTACTGACCTGATTTTTAGAGTTTGCTTTTAGAGAGTTGAAATGGAGAGAAGGCCTCCCCAGCCAGCATTTGTATATAACTCATCTATAAAAATACATGTTCGTACATTAGGGGTGGGGGGAGAATCGGCAAGGTTTAGCTTCTGTATGCAACCCTGGCTCAGGGTCCGCTGTGAGTAGGCATAGATTAGAGCCATACAGGTTTGAAGGACACAGTTCTTTTTTTTTTTTTTTTGGGTAAAGCATAACTACCAAGCAAAGTCTTAAACAGTCTCTGATTTGGTCGATGAACTTACTCTACGGATTCTCCAGAACAAGCCTACCAGCTTTACGATGGCATCGTACTCAATGGATTTGATGCCATTTGACAAAGTTACTGATTTACTGCATGATTCCGGCAGGAGTGAGAAAACAGTGCTGTGTCAGTTTGGATTTTTATATAGCAGGAAAAAAAAATTTAGATTAAGCCTCCTTTACAGGCATGCCCTGGACTTTGGGCCAGTATGTATATTAAGTGCGTATCTGTGCACACTCATGTGTATACGTGTGACAAATATTTTTTCAGGTAGTCTTGCCCTGAGCCCATGAGGGTCCTTTAGCACCCCAGAAATAACTTAGCTTTTATCATCAGTACTGCTCGTGTTTCTCTTCACATGGCTGTCTGGAATAGCCTACCGAAAGCTTACATAGAGGGATGTAGGAAGCAGGGTGCTTAACTGCCTACTTAGTTGCAGTCCACCTACACTTAAGGCACTCTGTTATTTATACTCCACATACTGTAGCCGTTCCCTAGACTTTCATAATGCTACTGTCCCACTGAAACATATTTAAATTTTTACCCTTTAGGGTATAGGCTGAATACTATTCTTGTGGCTTACCTTTTTTTTAGAAAGTAAATGTACATGGCCAGGTTGATGTGTTGTCTTGCAAGATTCAAGTATGCTGTCTTCATGGTTTTTCCCTCTGTATCCCTTAGATTACATGTAGAGAACTGTGGCCATTAATCTGGAAATAACCATTTGCACTGGAGTTCTAATGCTCTCGCACCTTTCCAAAGTTAGCAGGTTTTGCGGTTGTGTTGTCATGTAAGAGATTGTTGCTGTTTGCCGTTCTTTGTCTGAAAAATTCTTTTGCGTTTCTATTGACTTTGGTTATAGTAAGAAAAGTGGTTGTTAATTGTAGATGTCTAGGTATTTCAGGGCACTTCACTGAAAGTTTGCCTTGGATATTCTTGAAAGTTTATATTTTTATAATTTTTTTTTTTTACATCAGAAGTTCCTTTGCAGTGGCTTAATGTTTGAAATTATTTTGTGGCTTTTTTTGTAAATATTGAAATGTAGCAATAATGTCTTTTGAATATTCCCAAGCCCATGAGTCCGTGAAAATATTTTTTATATATATACGGTAACTTTATGTGTAAATATGTAAGCGGTGCAAGTTTAAAGGATGTTTGTGTTCCATGTGGTCCTTTTTTTTTCTTTTCTGATATGTTGTTCAGTTGTTGACAGTTCTGAAGAATTCTAATAAAAAATGTAAATATATAAATCAAATGATTTTTTGGATTGTTTCAGTCTTAATGGAATTAAGCTTTAAAATGTTAAAGTCCATTCATCTTGACGTTAGAAAAGTTTGTACTTAGCATGTATGTATGAGATAAAAGTCCCTGGATGGTGCAAATGGTTAACTTGTTCTGCTGCTAGCTGAAAATTTGGTGGCTCGAGTCCATCCAAAGTCACCTCGGAAGAAAGGCCTGACGCTCTACTGAAAAATCAGCCATTGAACACCTTATGGAGCACGTTTCTACTCTGACACACACGGGCACACCATGAGCCAGAGTCTTGATGACAACTGGTATGTATAAAAAAAAATAGGATACATGCAATTCTTAAACCCGAGGTCTCTATTTAAATTAGAAAGTAAAGGAAACACTGTGGGAATTGTACACTTTATGATTATTATTAAGGAGCCCTGGTGGTGCGAACGGTTAAGGGCTCGGCTGCCAATGGAAAGGTTGATGGTTTGAACCCACCCAGCTGCTCCACTAGAGAAAGACCTGATGATCTGCTTCTGTAAATATTACAGTGAAGAAAACTTTGTGGGGCAGTTCTACTCTGTAAAACGTGGGGTTGCCATGAGTCAAAAATGGATCAATGGCACCTAACGACAACAATGATTATTATTAGGTTGGTTCATCTGAAAGGACCATTTTTGTTGGCAAAATAATGGTCAAAGCAGCAATTTTATGTGGTTCAATTTAATATAATTGGCATGTTTCCTCTTAAAAGAGAGTCCTTACGAATTAAGATGAATAGTAAACAAATTCATGAGGTTGATATCAGGAATCCCAATAAAGTGTTTTGTGTTTTTGTTGACTTGAGTTTTGAAGAGAGATGATTTCATCATGAGATCTTCATGCTGCACCCTTCAATCCTTATTGTCTCTTGCTTTTGGAATGGAGTTAAGTTCCATCATTTGCTTGGCGGTAGGTGCCTTGTTGCCTGTTATTTCTCCACTGTCCATGGCTAGAGAATTGGGTGTGACCAAGAGGTACTGCTCAGACCAGGGAAATTTTCAGAGAGCCTGAGAGTTCTTCCAGTTTGAAATGAAGAACCACCCTGAACCACATAATCCTTTCAAGAATGTGCTGGCACACAAAACACTAGCAGTCTTGACTTCTTTATGAACCTGGTAGGTGCCTACTGAAAGGAAAGGGAAGGAGTGAACGTTGACCTGTAATGGACAGGAATGTGTCAATACTCCATGAAGAACAGACTACATTTCATCAGGTGATTTCATTTCATTGCTCACAGGAATGAAAGCTAATTGATCATAAAACAAAGATGTCCTTTCTGAATGTTTTCAGTGTCATTCAGCCTTTTTCACGTATGTGAAATCTTGAGTTAGAAGCAGTTGACAGGCGCCTGTATTATTACTATGTTTCTATTTCCCTTACACGCCCACCTTAAAATAGCAAAGTCATACTAGGTAGTCGTACCAGGTATTTAAATTTTGGTGCCAATCCTGCCTTTACCACACTGTTGCTGTGTAAATGTTTTGGTTATCTAGTGCTGCTATAACAGAAATACTACAAGTGAATGGCTTTAACAAAGAAAAATTTATTCTTTCACAGTCTAGGAGGCTAGAAGTCTGAATTCAGGGTGCCAGCTCCAGGGGAAGGCTTTCTCTCTCTGTTGGTTCTGGGGGAAGGTCCTTGTCATCAATTTTCCCTGGTCAAGGAGCTTCTCAGCACAGAAACCCCAGGTCCAAAGGACATGCTATTCTCCTGACTCTTGTTTCTTGGTGTTTTGAGGTCCCCATGTCTCTCTGCTTGGTTCTCTCTTTTATATTTCCAAAGAGATTAACTTAAAACATAACCTAATCTTGTAGATTGAGTCCTGCCTCATTGACATAACTACTTCTAATCCTGTCTCCTTAACATCATAGAGGCAGGATTTATAACACATAGGAAAATCACATCAGATGACAAAATGGTAGACCATCACACAATACTGGAAATCATGGTCTAGCCAAGTTGACACATATTTTGGGGGGACACAAATCAATCCATGACAGTGAGGTTGGACAGATTTGTTCTTGAAATATCAGTTCCATAATAATAGTACCTGTCTCCCAGTACTAATGTGAAGCAGTGAAGAGGACCTTGTTCATGTGTGTAATACATAATTAGTGCTCAAGAATGATAACTTTACTGATGGTCAACTAGGCTTATTAATTATAATGGAAGAAGATAGCTCCTGTGATGCCATAACTCCATTGTCACCCCATATAGAACTATGCAGTCAAGAATTTGCATTTGTCTTTCTAATAAATGCAAACAAAACTGTACTAGTTTGCTGTGAAACTTGAATTTGCTATAGAGATTACTGTATTTTATTAAAATTCCAACATTTTAGCTAGGAACTCAAGGGTCTTTGTTCTTGCTTCAGCCTTCCTTGCAGGGTTCTCTCTCTGTCATACTATCCACCACCCATCGAGTCAATCTGAGCTCATGGCAACCCCATTCCCATGAATATACCTCATTCTTTCCTACTATCATGCGCAAGCTTTATGTTGTGTATGTCTGTTCTCTCCCAACAAGACTCCGTCTTTCAAGGCCAGCAAAATAATCTCAACTGGAAGCTGCCTCTGAATTCCCACAACACTCTTGCAATCTATTCTGCCTAGTACTGTAATTATTTTGGTTCTTGTCTTATCTCCTCCTCACCTTCACTATGCCCATATTTAAAATGAATTAACATAAAATACCTGTACATGATAGGTGTCGCTGATATCATTTATTTGTTAAAATATATAATTATCCAGACACTCAGAACTTAAACTGCCCAAAACTTTGCAAGAGATTAAGAAATCCCCAAGTTCACACAGGAGTACATAGAACCAGAATTTGTATTCGCATCTGAGCCTCTCCACAAGGGTTGGCAAATACGTAGTTTTTTCACGCTGGCATTTCCCCTCCCTGTCCATTCACACATCGCTCATTTATCACAGCAGTCTTTTCCATTGAGCCAAAGTGCCTTAGAGTTCTCAACCCAGCAGCCGGAACAAATCAACTGGAGTTAGCCTAAGGAGAGAGACTTACCTGTTGTCCTTATACCAAAAAACAAAACCAAACCCACTGCCGTGGAGTCAATTCCAACTCATAGCGACCACATAGGACAGAGTAGAACTACCCCATAGAGTTTACAAGGAGTACCTGGTGAATTTGAACTGCTGACCCCTTGGTTAACAGCTATAGCACTTAACCACTACGCCACCAGGGTTTTCCATTGTCCTTAAATGAGTATCAAATTTCCATTTTCTTGAGGTGCAGGTGTCTTCATCTCAGAATCTCCTGCAGCTGCTAGTACAGCACTTCATGAGTGGTTTATTAATACTTTTTGAGTGAGTAGTTGAATATTCCATCAGCATTGGGAGTGAGGAAGAGCCATCTGGGAAGAAATAGACCCAAAGGAAAAGAGAAGAAAACAAAACTTGTACCCAGAATGGCACCTATGAAGGTAGCTTCATTTCTCACTAGGGGTGGGACTTTAGGGAGAAGGAAAAAGGGGAACTAGAAAAGGTCTCTTGGGTACACTTACTGGACCCTACACAGCTGCTTTGTGGGAACCAAGAGAAGAGAAGTAAAGAAAAGGAGGACTTGGGTAGATGGGAAGGGTGTTCTGTTCTTGTTATCTGATTCCCTCTTCAGCTGTATTTGTTATTCAATCTGTCCATGTAGATTATTTTTAGCATCTTTACTGAGGCGCCCTCATTGTGGTGCAGTGGTTAAGTGCTCAGCTGCTAACCGAAAGATGTGTCAGTCTGCTTCTGTAAAGATTTACAGCCTTGGAAATCCTATGGGGCAGTTCTACTCCATCCTGTGGGGTCATTATGAGTCAGAATGGACTCCATGGCAATGGGTATATACAGGGTATTGAAGCATACTTAACATTCATAACACAATGATTTTAGTGAATTTATAGAATTGTGTAACGATCCCTACGTTCTAGTTTCAGAGCATTGTTATCGTCCAAAAAAATTTCCTTCAAGCCTGTTTACAATTAATCTCCACTCCTGCTACCTTCCCAAAGCAACCATTGATCTACCTCTATAAATCTGCCTTTTCTAGACATTTCATGTCAATGAAATTATACAATATATAGTTTTTTATGCCTGGCTTCTTTCACTTAACATAATGTTTTTGAGGTTCATTCATGTTTTAGCATATCTCAGTAGCAGAAATTTTATTGAATTTATAGATTAAAAATAGATAAGTTCATGGAATGAGGTGGGAAGTCTCCTCTCCTGAAAGAGCCAGCAGGAGAAAGAGATTGTAGGGGCCTAACATCTTGGGTATTGTAGCAATGTTTCCACATGACTTGCATAGTTAGCTTTTGCATACCCCGGGGATTTTGGGATTTGTGGTTTGTTTCCTCCCTTCCCTATCCTATTCTCCGTGATTCTGTAAAGTTTGAGATTAACCTATGTTCTTGAACAAGCAGAACAAAGATCAATAAGATCTGGGATGAGATAACCAAACGATGGGGGCCCATCTTGTTACTGAAGCCAGGATGGCATCAGAGGACCTCTAAAGAATACCCACAGAAGGTCCACATGTCTGAAATGTGGTCAACATGCCCCTCCCCTCCCCCTTCAAAGGGCAACTACCATTCTCCAGATTCTTTAAGCCTAAACCCTAACCATATAAAACCCTCTGGTCCGTCTCCAACAGGCAGACATTTTGGAGGAGCCCATTACTCTCCGACTGTTGTATACCTGTATACAATAAAGCCCTCTTACTGCTTACCTCACACCTGTCACAGTATTGGCTTTGTGGCAGGTGGCTTGAATCCATGTTTTGCGGTTAACACTCTATTTTGAAAGAGTTGGAAAGGATTGGTATTATTTTTCCTTTAAATATTTGATAATATTTCCCAGTGAAACCTGGACTTCTACTTGTGGGAAGATTTCTGACTATTAATCCCATTTCTTTAATTGTTATAGGAGTATACAGATTTTCTAGTTCTCCTTGAGTCAGTTTTTGTAATTTCTGTCTTTCTAGGAATTTGTCCATTTCATCTAAGTTGTCTAATTTATTGGCATAAAGTTTTCCATAATATTCCCTTATAATCCTTTTTTATCTCTGTAAAGTTGGTAGTGTTGTCCTTTCTTTTCTTCCTGCTTTTGGTCACTTGAGTCTTTTCTTTCTTGGTCAGTCTAGCCAAAAGTTTGTCAATTTTATTGATAATTAAAAATTTTTTTTTTTGTTTCATTGATTTCTCTTTCTTGTTTCATTGAGTTTTGCTTTATTGTTAAGTTTTTAAATCTTTATTATTTGTTTTCTTTTTCTTGCTTTTGGTTTAGTTTGCTTGTTTTTAATTTCTTAAGGTAGAAGCTTAGGTTATTGGTATGAGGCCTTTTGTGATATAGAACTTAAAGCTATAAATTGACTTCTAAGTGCTGCTTTAGCTACAGTCCATAAATTTTGATGTGTTTTTATATGTTCATTTTTTTCTGTGTTTTGTTTCAGTGTGCTCATTTTTATTCAGTTCATAATATTTTCTAATTTCTTTTTTGACCTTTGGGTTATTTAGATGTATGTTGTTTAATTTTCCCAATAGGGATTTCTCAAAATTTTTTTGTCATATTCATTTCTAATTTAATTCTGTTGGGGATCAGATAACATACTTTGTAGGGTTGCAATTTTTAAAAGTTATTGAGACTTTTTTATGGCCTAGCGTATGGTCTGTTATGAAGCATGTTCCATATGTGCTTAAAAATGGTATTCTACCGTCATTGGATGAAGTGTGCTATATATGCCAGTTATTTCAAGTTGATTGTTAGTGCTCAAGTCTTTTATATCCTAGCTGATTTCCTATATAGTTGTTCTATCTATTATTTAGCATGGGTTATTGAAATTTCCAACTCTAATTGTTGAGGAGTAGTTTATTTCTCCTTTTAATTCTGTTAATTTTTGCTTCATGTATTTTGGGACTCTGCTGTTAGATGCATATGCATTTATAATTTGTATCCCTCTGATGGATTTACCCTCTTTGCCTCTAATACTATTTCTTGTCTCAAAGTCTGTTTTATCTAATATCAATAGATATCATTATGTTTACATGATATCTATATCTGCAACCTCTTAATTTCAATCCATTTGTATCTCATACAGATAGCGTATAATTGGATTTTCCTTTCATATATCTAGTCTGAAAATCTGCCTTTTGATTTGGACATTCAGACCATTTGTATTTAATGTAACTATTGATATCATTGCATTTATATTTGCCTTTTTTCTATTTGTGCCCTGTCTTTTTTGTTCCTCTGTTCCCTTTGACTGCCTTTTTTTGTGTTAATATTTTTTAGTGTACCAATTTAATTGCTTGTTTTTTATTTTTGATGTATTTTTTGGGTTATTTTCTCTGTTTTCTTAAAGTGTTAGCTCATGCTATTCCTCTGACTAGCCATCCAGAGAGGCCTGCCTTCTCCTGGAAAGCCCTCTCTACCATTACTCTTGGAAAAAACTACTATCCTTTGATCACCTTGGTCTCTTCGCAGGCCCTTTCCTTTTACTGATTGTCACTGTGACCATTTTTTAATCCACCTGTGTCTTATCTCCCCCAATCAATTTTGAACTCTGTGAAGGGAGAGACCATGGTTTATTAATTTTGTAACCCCATCAGCATTTTTGAACAGTCTGTCAGTAGGTACTCAAATAATTTTACTTTTCAGTTTATTCTTGCCCTGTGAGATGACACCTTATATTTCACTCCCTCTTATAATATGTATTCACTCATTGAGTCATTTATTATCTCTGGGATCTTTCTAGACATTTGGGTTAGATAAATTGCAGTGATAATTGGTTAGTTACCTTGTTTGGATGATCATTGTGATGATGATTTATTTAATGCCTACAATGTTGGCCCTGTGTTGGATATTTTACTTGTTTAGCTTTGTTTAAGCCTTACAACAACCCTAGAAGGTAGGTATTATTTATCCCCATCTAAAGGTGAGAAAACTTTGCCTGTTGAGAGTCTCACTGACTTGCCTCAAACCTCACGACTGTGAGCAGTAGAACTGAGAGGAAGGCCTGGTTTGGCTGACCACAAATTCTAGAATTGGAAATAGTAACTTCACTAATATAGTTGGTATAGGAGTAAGCCCTTATTGTCCTTTCTGGGTTTTTCACCCTAAAAAATACAAGAAATACAAGAAAAGATAAAGAAATCAAATCAACCACTTTGCTTACAGTACCACTTGCTGTCAACTCGAATCTAACTCATGACGACCCCATGTATGTCAGAGCAGAGCTGCGCTCCATGGAGTGTTCAGTGGCTAATTTTTTGGAAGTAGACCCCCAGGCCTTTCTTCCGAGGCACCTCTGGGTGGATTTGAGCCTTCAACCTTCTGGTTAGCAGCTGAGCATATTAACCATTTGCACTACCCAGGGACTTACTACTAATGCTTCTAAAATGTTGAGAGTGGCAATTGTAAAAGCTCGTATGAGGACCCAGAATTATCTGTTGATTTCACAGGTTCCTGATCTGCCCACTTCCTTATGCACCATGTAATCTTCCTCATACCCTCCAGAAACACTTTTCCCTTCCTGTTTGATACAACAGCCTTGTTCATTTGAGCCTTCTGAGAGAAAAAACACTAGGTTTGCAGAAGGGGATGAGGTCTCAAGTGTAGGGAGGAGTGGTAGAGAGAGGGGACAACAAGAATTTCAGATCAGTGACAGTGTGGGTGAAAATACAACCTTTCCCTTGCTTCAGCAGTTGTTAGTTATAAGTTAACAAGCTGTTATCCATATGCCTCTTTCACTGTTGATTTCACTTTCATTGGTTAAATGCAGCTTTTACAATGTGGGTTCTTCAATGAGGGGTTTATCCTCATGAAAGGGCTGGGTCTTCAGGGTAAACGCTCCTAGTTGCAATAAATGGTCTCAAGTAGCTTGCCTCCATCAATGGTTAGCTTTGAAGTGTGCATGCTTTTTTGAGCACATCAGCAGGATTGCGGTATATTTTATGAGACGACCTTTTTCTTTGTGGTCTGTGGCTTAGCAGCCACTCTTGTTATACAGCAAATGAAAAACCAGGATAAGCAAAAGGACTTTTTTTTATGGCTGCTTGTCTCAGGGTATGAATAGGCATTCTGGGTAGCTGTAAACACTTTTGTCCACACAACAGGCTATATGGCCTGAGTGCCAAACCTCCTTTTATGGAATCATTGGACTCTACTCTGTATGCATTTTACTCTTCTGGAATGTTTGGTATAGAAAACTGGTGTGGGTGAACTGAGTTTCTCCAGGACTATGTCTAGATATTCTAGTCGGCATTATGATTTGAAAATAGTTTTCATTTGGTGAGCTAATCAATTAGCAATGACAAGGGAAGGCTGTGTTTAGAAGTATACAGAGAATCTGTAATTGCTTAGTTGTGTCTGCCTGAACATGGGTATGGCGAATATATGAGCTAACTCTTATATGTTCTTGTTATCCCTCGTTGCCATCGAGTCAGGTCTGACTCATGGCAACCTTATGTATAGCAGAATACAATGTTGCTTTGTCCTGTGCCATCTTCACAATTGCTGGTATGTTGGAGTCCATTGTTGTGGCCATTGTGTAAATCCATCTCATCGAGGGTTTCCCTTGTTTTTGTTGGCCCTCTATTTTACCAAACAGGATGACCTTTTCTAGCAATTGATTTTTCCTGATGACATATCCAAAGTAAGCAAGATGAAGTCTCACCATTCTTGCTGCTAAGGAGCATTCTGGCTGTATTGCTTCCTGTCTTAGTCATCTAGTGCTGCTATAACAGAAATGCCACAAGTGGATGGCTTTAACAAAGAGAAATTTATTTCTTCACAGCAAAATAGTCTAAAAGTTCAAATTCAGGGTGTCAGCTCCAGAGGAAAACTTTCTCTCTCTGTCGGCCTTCTCATCAATCTTTCTCTGGACTAGGAGCTTCTCTGTGCAGGGATCCCAGGTCTAAAGGATGCAATCTGCTCCCGGTGCCTCTTTCTTGGTGATATGAGGTCCCCCTGTCTTTCTGCTTGCTTCTTTCTTTTATGTTTCAAGAGACTGCCTCAAGATACAATCCAGTCTTATAGACTGAGTCCTGCCTCACTAACACAACTACTGCCCATCCTTCCTCATTAACATCATAGAGTCAGGGTTTACAAAATATAGGAAAATCACACAATACCGGGAATCATGACCCAGCCAAATTGATATACACATTTTGGGGGAGGACATAATTCAATCCATGACACTTCCAAAACTGATTTGTTTTTTCTTTTGGCAGTTCATGATATATTTATTCAGCCTTCTTCACCAACACCACAGTTCAAATGCATCAATACTTATTCCTTTTTCACTATCCAACTTTCACTTGCAAATGAGGCAATGCACCTTACTCATCAAAGTGACATCTTTGTTTTTTAAAATTTTATGTGTAACACTTACGTAGCTCTTCTTAATATTCTAAGTGCTTTACATGCATTAAGTGGTCTGATCCTCTCTATAACCATATGCAAGAGTTACTCTTTTGCAGATGAGGAAACTAAGGCACAGGGAGGTTAAGTAACTTTCTCAAGGTCACATAGTAAGTGAATAAGGCAGGATTTGAATCCAGGGAGTCTGGTTCAGACTGAGACAGACTTCCTAGTTCAATGAAGGCCTTACTTTTTCCCTGGTCTAGGATTCAAGATTCTCCACCACGATACTTACTAAACATGAGCTTCATGGGACTCTTGCCCTTCTTTCCTCCCAGACCTAAAAGAATTTAGATTCCTGACCTTGCAAAATGAGATGCTTTTTTTTTTTCCTTCAAATAGACAAGACTAAAAAGGAAGGTGAATAGGAGCTCAGAGCACATGGTGACAATTTCATCCAGGTCTCTATAATGAGTAATATCTAAGGGTGATAAGGAAAATTGAAGATGAAAGTATAGTGTAAAGAGTGATGCTTGAGAAGTTCTGAGCCCATCATCTCGCCCCTACTTGCGCATCTATTTACCACTCAGATGAGCTTTGTTTTTATGATCATTTATTAAGTACAGGTGGTGCAAAGTGTTACTGCCCTTGGTTGCCAACCAAAGGGTTACAGTTTCTAGTCCACCCAGAGGTGCCTTGGAAGAAACATCAGCCATTGAAAACCCTATGGAGCACAGTTCTAATCAGTCACACTTGGGGTTGCTGTAAGTCAGAGTCAGCAATTGGTTTAAGAACTTCTTGTTGTTAGGTGCCGTTGAGGGGGTTCTGACTCATAGTGACCCTATGTACAACATAACACTACCTGGTCCTGCACCAGCCTCACAGTTGTTGCTATGCTTGAGCCCGTCGTTGCAGTCACTGTGTCAATCCATCTCACTGGGGGTCTTCCTCTTTTTCATTGGTCGTCTTTACCCAGCATGATGTCTCTCTCTCTTCTGTCCAAAGTATGTGAGACAGAGTCTCATCATCCTCCCTTCCAAGGAGCATTCTGGCTATATTTTCTCTGAGACAGATTTGTTTGTTCTCCTGGCAGTCCATGGTATATTCAATATTCTTCATCAACACCATAATTCAAAGGCAGCAATTCCTCTTCATTCTTCCTCATTCATGGTGCAGCTTTCGTGTGCATATGAAGTGATTGAAAATACCTGGCTTGTGTCAGGTGCAGTTTAGTCCCCATCTTTGCTTTTGAACACTTTAAAGAGGTCTTTTGCAGCAGATTTGCCCAATGCAATATGTCGTTTGATTTCTTGACTGCTGCTTCCATGGGTGTTGATTGTGGATCCAAGTAAAATGAAATCTTTGACAACTTCAATCTTTTCTCCATTTATCATGATGTTGCTTTTTGCTCCAGTTGTAAGGATTTTTGTTTTCTTTATGTTGAGGTGCAATCCATACTGAAGGCTGTAGTCTTTGATCTTCATCTGTAAATGCTTCAAATCCACTTAGCTTTCAGCAAGCAAGGTTGTGTTGTCTGCATATCGCAGGTTGTTAGTGAGTCGTCCTCCAATCTTGATGACCCATTCTTCTTCATATAGCCCAGCTTTCTGGATTATTTGCTGAGCATACAGATTGAATGAGCATGGTAAAAGGGTTACAACCTTGATACACACCTTTCCTGATTCTAAACCACACAGTATCCACTTGTTCTGTTCAAAAGACTGTTATTTACTTGTTCCTCATGAGCACAATTGTTTTGGAGTTACCATTCTTTGCAATGCTGTCCATTATTTGTTATGATTCACACAGTTGAACGCCTTTGCGTAGTCAATAAGACACAAGTAAACATCTTTCAGGCATTCCCTGCTTCCAGCCAAGATCCATCTGACATCAGAAATGATATCACTTGTTCCACGTCCTCTTCTGAATCCAGCTTGAATTTCTGGCAGTTCCCTGTTGATGTACTGCTGCAATCACTTTTGAATTATCTTCAGCAAAATTTTCCTTGCATGTGGTATTAATGATATTATTCAATAATTTCTGCATTCTGTTGGATCACCTTTCTTTGGAATGGGTAAATGTCAATCTCTTCCAGCCGGTTGGCCAGGTAACTGTCCTCCATATTTCTTGGCATAGACACATGAGCCCCTCCAGCACCGCATCCATTTGTTGAAACATCTCAGTTGGTATTCTGTCAATTCCTTGAGCCTTGTCTTTCCCCAATGCCTTCAGTGCAATTTGGACTTCTTCTTTCAGTACCATCTGTTCTTGATCATATGCTACCTCCTGAAATGGTTGAACATCAACCTCTTTTTGGTACAATAACTCTGTGTATTCCTTCCAGCTTTTGATGATTCCTGTGTCACTCAATATTTTGCCCATAGAGTCCTTCAAGTACTTAATTTGCATTATTTCATCATATCCTCCCAATATTTCTAGAAGGTAGATCTGCATTGCACAGATGAGGAAACCAAATCACAAGGAAGTAAATAACTTTTGTCAGGCTCCAAAGTCCCTCTCAATGGAAAAAAAAAAAAAAAAGAAATTTAGGTGCAGAATTCTAAGTTAAATGAAAATCCCCCAAGAGCTAAACAGACAGTGACAATAGGGGTTGCAGAGGTCTGCTTATTGGGCTGTTACTCCCAGTGTCATTCCTCCAGCCCTCAGCTACTGAAAGTCTTCTGCAGTTTAAAATCCTGTCTTGCAACACTGTGGCTGACGTGGCTGATGTCTTTCCTCACTTCAGGGTTTCCTGTCCCTGGGGCATTCCTCAGCCATTTAAGCACAGACTTTCTGTTTGGCTCAAACAAGGAGATACAGAAGAAAGTGCATCTTCTTTGGCTTCTCCAACACCAAAGCTGTTGTTTTTAAATTTCTTTTTGATTCTTATGTAATATATTACCATTTTGGAAAGTTATCCTTTTCTTCAACCTACCCTGCTTGGGTAACCAATGTTAACTTTGATATGGTTCCTTCCATATTTTCCCATTTATATTCACAAATGTACTCGCACACATAAAAAAAAATACATATGTATAAATATACATTTTTCCTGTTACTTAAAGAAATGATATCATACTATATATATTCTGCAACTTATATTTTTAACTTACAATGTGCGAGGTGTCGAATCGTTCTGCAGAAAACAATTTGGCCTTTGTTTTAGGTTCTGTCAAGCTGGAGCAATACCTGAGGATAATGAATGGGTCTCATCAGACCAAGAGGGACCACCTGGGGGTCTGATGCTGGTTAAGCCTCAGGAGGCATGATGTAATCTATCATGGCCATCTGGAACCGTAAGGCTCAGATGAGCTTCCTGGTTAGTGATCATGCATGGGAAAGGGTAGTACATCCCTTTTTGGGACAGGGAAGCTCTTTGCTGGCATCCCTCCCAGACCTCATCTTATGTGTCTCTTCATTTGTATTCTTTTTGGTTGTAATAAAGATGTGCCTGTAAGTATGTGGTGTATTGTCTATGAATTCTGTGAGTCATTCCAGTGAATTAATGAATATGCAGAGGCAGTGACAGCCAGCAGGGCTGGAGCCTGCCTTTTTGGCAGTCGAAAGATGTCCTAATGTGTGAACTCTGGTCTAGCTCTGGGTGGCTAGGGCTGAAAGATGATGTCCATCTAACTTGTGAACTCTGATCCACCTCTGCATGGCTGGGGCTGAAAGAGAGAGTGTTCTTCTTGAGCAGCTGGCAATGAGGATGGAGAAGTGGGAATGTGAGGACTGAATCCATTTCCACACTTTGGGAACTGGATTCATCCTGATCCTTACCTTGCATTTAGCATTGAAGGTAGGGGTAGCCCCTTGTTTAGTGCACCATTTATCATGATTATCACTGCATAGCAGATGAACAAACTAAGTGTATAATTTTCCATAATACGGATCTACCAAAAGCCTGGTTTTTGGAGATTAAAAACTTGTCACACTGGCTATTGGAAATCTAAGGCCTTATATTTTTGATCTACTTCTAATGAATGTAAAGAATATTATGGCATGAATTTGTTTGCTTAGGATAAAAGCTGAATCAGATATTTGACTTTAGTCGGTTTATTAAATAAAGATGATACATACGAGAGCACCAAATGCAGTGCCCACAAGATGCATATGCTTATTAAATGCTAATTAAATCTGAAATGATAATGTATTTTAGTAGTAAGTGGAAACAGGTTGAGAAAGTAGAAGGAATATTAGTGTGCCTAGAATGATTTTTATTCAATGCATTTTTAAAGTAAGATTATTAGCTTTTCTTAGATGTCTAAAGAAAATTGAAAGAAAAGGAGTTATTTTCCAATCACACACATACTTCTGCAGTTCAGTTTCCTGTGATTAATGTCAAGCCAAACCATACCAGGGTTACATTAGATATTCACTATTCAGACAACAATAGGTTAACACCTTCCCTTTGAACTGCTCTCCAGTGATTGAACCCCCCTCCTCCCAGGAACGTCAGTCCTGTTTGGGCTGATTGGCAAAGCATTAGCCTGCTCTTAACTGACAGTGAAAATAGCTGTACTCCAGGTATTCAGGCAGGATAACCTCCAACTCCCTGACATTCAGAATCCTTCAAAAGCCCAGTTGATGGAAACAATACTTATGCACAATTGTCTAAAGAATAATCAGTTCACTTCCCCCCACCTCTTTGAAATTTAAGTTCTATCCATGAACACAAGAAAGCTGTGTGCATGGACTAGGTAGTGTTGTCCTGTAACCTCAGAAATACTTTTGCTGAGTTATACTTTGGGGTATTCCATCAGCTTCCACCTTAGATTGTGGAACTAAATTTATTGTGATTACTGTTTGGTGTTTGGAGTTGCGAAGACCTGAGTTTTAATCCCAACTCTGCCAGCTATTAGCTGTAAGAGTTTAGGTGAGTGGTGTAATTTCTCTGAGCTTCTGTCGTCTCATCTATTAAATAGAAGTAAAAACAGTCCCTAACTCATTGATTCTTTGTAGAATTAAATGGTCTAATGGAACACTGTTGCAATAAAACCCATGCCCCCATGCCCATGTTTGCCAAAAGCAATAGCTGAATCAAGAGGGAAAGATGGCCTTTGCCTCCCTTCCACCTTCTAAACCACATGCAAGTGCTCCTAACAGATGGACTCTAATTCACACCCAGGTCCCTAGCTTCAAGAAAGTCTTGGAAATACTTTTTAGTCAAGTACTTTGCAGTACTACAAATCACACTAAAGAAAGTTGGAATGAATGCTAAGGGCCAACCCACTATACTATATTTTAAGTATTTTAGGAGTCACCCTAAGTCCTTTCTGGTACAAGATAGGGGAAATCTAATTAGAAAAATACTTCCATCTCCTTACTTTTTAAAAATAAAAGTAGCAAATTCTCCCTTTATACCATATCCAGTATACCTTTCTTTTCTGTGCCAAATCTTGAGGGTAACACTTGAGGGAAGGAAGTAAGGATTCAAAGTTAGCAGACCAGAGCTGAGTTCTGATTCCGCCTCCTTCTAGTTGTGGGACATTGGACAAGCCACTAACCATTCTGAGGCCCAGTTTTCTCACTTATAAAATGATGATAACAACAGCAGCCTCCCTAAAATACCTTACACGATACCACAGGGATCCAAGGAGATAGTGTGCGCAGTACATTTTGCTTCATCCAACTTTTCTGTGATAAGGACCTTACTATTTTTTGTCTCTAAAAGCCATGTCACATTGTCACATTTCTTTTATTTCTCTAAATCAAATTTTATCTGCTCTACGCCACATCCTACCAACTGGCAAAATACTTAATCTAAATAATAATTAGGGCTTCCTCTATTCCCTGGGGATGTGTGGAAGTGCTGGAGACTTATATAGTAAGGAGGGCCTTTAGCATTTGGTCCCCACTGGTCACTGTGAGATGCTCATTTAAAAGTTACGCATGTTCATGGATCTATCCCAGTTAATTGGCCTTTGCTTTTAAGAGTTTCTGTTCTACCTGCAAGTTTGGCGAGTAGTGCCTGGGGTCTTAAAATCTTGCAAGCAACCACCCAAGATACAATTGGTCTCTATTTGCCTGGAGGAGCAGAAGAAAAAGGAGGCCCAGGAGTAGGAGAAAAAAATAGCCTGCAGGTCTAACTTCCTCTATGAACTACTACCTCTTTTGTCATGAGATCAGAAGAAATGGATAGTGCCCAGCTACCATCACTAAGGAAACCCTAGTGGAGTAGTGGTTAAGTGCTACGGCTGCTAACCAAAAGATTAGCAGTTCGAAACCACCAGATGCCCCTTGGAAACTCCATAGGGCAATTCTACTCTGTCCTGTAGGGTGGCGGTGAGTCAGAATTGACGGCAATGGGGTTATGGGAACTTTACTAAATTTTTTATCAAGAACCTAAAAGATGGATCCTGATCAAAAGGAGGAAAATGTAGAACAGATGATCAAATTTCTGTGAAAACCAGACTTCCTGAATTCAAATTCAGTGAGACTGGGGGAACCCTTGAATCTATTGTCCTGAAGTAACCTTTAATTCTTGAGCCAAAACTATTCCACGAAGTCATCTGTAAACGAGACAATAGTTGAGCTCAATTAATAAAGAATGTCAGCCTTGAACATTTCTCTCTTTTGAAGAATTATCTATATGCCATCCAATTGACAATAGTAACTCTAAGCACAGATGAGAACTTTGAGGAGTACAGAGAGTAAAACTTAATGGTGGTGAAACAATATGAGTAGAGACCATGAGAATGGTGACACGCGTGAAGAATGTAATCAATGGCATTGATCTGTACATGTAGAAATCATTGAACAGGTATATGCATTTTTGTGTATATTGTCACCAAAAAAAGAAATTTAAAAAATGTAAAAAGTCATGCACGGTTCTTTGAATATAGGCATTTTATATTTTGACTGCTTCAGGGTCTTTTCATCGGTAGAGAGTCTGGGCGCCTGGGGACCTGGCTGTTCATTTCCTTTGAGTACATGCCACCTCACAGTACATTGTGGAGGTGCAGAGCATGCTTCCCAGCTATCTGCTACGCCACAAAATTCTATCCACACGTGAGTCTTGGGAACCTCTCCAAATATCCCTCTATCGCCTGCCCCCCACAACTGTTGACCGCGTATGTCTTCACTTGCCTCATCTTGGGAGAAAACCTAGCATTGAACCTTCCATGAGTCTAGGCTCTAGAAAACGAAGGTCATGAAGGGAGAGATTGTTGCCTTCTGGCAACTTCTGCTTGTCACACAAATTAATCTTTCAACAAATTATACTGCCACGTCTGAAAAAGAGTTTTCAGACTTATCAAGTGTTATATAAATGCATAGACCATAATGTATGACTTTGCTATTTGTCTAATCTGGGCTACGCTGATCCTAATGTTTCTGAAATGTTCATCTAAAACATTTCTGCAGTAGGCTTCAGAGAAGAACCTGAAAACTCTAACACTGGGAAATATTTAGCCCTATTTTCAGCATTAGTTTTATAAGTTGTAGTTGTTAGTTGCTGTTATGTCGGCTTCCACTGGTGGTGATCCCATGTACAACAGAATGAAACATTGTCTGGTCCTGTACCATCTTCACGGTCATTGGTATGACCAAGTCCATTGTTGTGCCACTATGTATTTTGAGTGCCTTCCAATATGGTCACGCAGTGGTTAAGAGCTAGATGCTAACGAAAATGTTGGCAGTTCAAATCTACCAGCCACTCCTTGGAAACCCTATGGGGCAGTTCTATTCTGTCCTGTAGGATCACTATGAGTCGGAATTAACTCAACAGCAATGGGTTTTTGGTTTTCTAACCTGGAGGGCCTTTTCTTCCAGCACTATATCCGACAATATTCTGTTGTGATCCACAGGGTTTTCATAGGCTAATTTTCAGGAGTAGATTGCCAGGCTTTTGTTTCTAGCCTATCTTTGTCTGGAAACTGCTAAAACCTGTTCATCATGGGTGACCCTGCTGGTATTGAAATACTGCTGGCATAGCTTGCCGCATCATAGCAACACACAAGCCACCACAATACAACAAACTGATGGTTGGATGATGGTCTTTGGTTTTAGTAGACTTCTATTTATTAGAAAGGAAGCAGAGAAGGACAATTACCATATTGAAAATTTTTCTACCTCTCTAGTCCCACTCGTATGCGGCTAACCAGCTGGGTGACTATGTAAAGATCATTTAAGTTCTGTGGGGTTTGGATTTACAATCTTTGACATGAGATGGTCATAATATATCAGAGGTTTTCAAAATACTTAGTGGGCATGAGGATGGGTGGGCAGGACATTGGGTCTCCCACCCTTGTTTTGCCCAGAACTCTGTGAAGTTTATCTGGTTTACATACTTGGTTAGAAGAAAGAGTTCTGCTACTAAAACAAGAACAAAGTTTAACAATCACCTGGCTAGTTGATCTCTAAGACCTATGATTCGGTGAATACAGCTGCATCTGCTGAGAATTGGTGATGCACATTGTCTTCACTGGGCCCTCTCTTAGGCATGGACAAATGATGGCTACTGGCCTGGTCATTGACTCAGAACCTAAGGATAGAATATCAGCTTTGAACCCTTCTGAAATATGCACTGTTCTTTGGGAAATATGAGTTGCTGGTACAATGCCTCCTACCCTAGCTTTGGTGATCTCTCTTCCTTTTCTATTTTTTCCTGATTTTGCTGTGGCTGCGCAAGTTTGAAGTAGATGAATCAGGACACATACAGGCCACTTTATACCTTCTCCTTTGGCTGCCTTAGTAGCTGCTTTGGCGTTTCCTATACTAGCCAAATGAAGCCTATAATTCTAAAGTATAAGGCATCTTCTCTAAAACCGGAGCCAACAAAAACACCGGAGCAGACTATATTAATTAATTAATTAATCATTTGCTCCCTACAGTCTTCCGCCCAACAAACATTTTCTGAAAACCTTCTCTGTATGAGGCACAGAACTAGGTTCCAGGCATCCAGTGATAAATAAGATGTAGATGGTGCCCTTGAGGAGCATACAGTCTCCTGGGGGAGGCAGAGCACAAATATATAATTTATTAATGTGGGCTCAGTGGTATACACAATGCTTTGGGAGCACAGCGAAAGGGAAAATTAGCTTTGCCTGGGGAGATGGAGAAGGCTTTATGGAATATAGTAGAGACTCAATAAATATTTATCGAATGAGGTAATGTTTGAGATAATGGACATTAAAGCTAGATACTGCTTGGAATTAAATGCCAGCTCCATCACTTTAGTAGATGTGTGACCTTTGGAAAAGTACTTAACCTCCCTGTTTCAGTTTTCTCAGCTAAAAAATGGTAATAATAATGGTATCTACTTCAACTCTTAGGGTTGTTGTGAGGATTAAAGAGCTAATATAAATATAGGTAAGGTACTTCAAAAGTGTCTGACACATGGTAAATGCTCTACTTCGGCTTGCTGGTTATTGTAGGGCATGGAACAGTCATTTGTAGGGTAGAGAGACAGGAGGGGAAAGGGAGTGAATGAGATCTAGGCTGAAAACATGAGAATCTTTCAATAACTCACTGAAGGAGCTTGCTCTGATGGCAATTACAATTAACAACAACAACAAAAAAAGTGGCATAAGAGTTTCCTGTGCTCCTCTTGCCTTCTGTCTTCAGCCTCATTCTCAGCCTCTTCCTTCTCCATCCCTCCCTTTGCTTTATTTTTTTTCTGCTTTCCTTCCTCTCTTTCTCCTTTTTCTTCCTCAGTTCTCTTTTCCTTCCCTCCATTTTTCTTCCACACTCTGCTCCCTCCTTGCCTCCCTCCATCTTTCTTCAGCCCTCTGAGATCTGCTCTTTTATCCTCTCTACCTTCTCCCCTTCTTACTCTTCTGTATCCCCATTCTTTCTCCCCCACCCAACCAAGCTGGCCCTATAAATGTTTCTCCAAATCCTGAAAAACCAGACTCTGTTCCTCTCTGCCCCCCTTCCCCAGCTCACAGCAAGAAGCACAGTAATAGAATTAGGACAGACACAAACAAAGAAATACGTTTTGTTGTTGTTTCTCAGCAAAAAGTACCAGTGGGTGCTCTTTTGTTGCCAACACAGCCAGAGATTTCTTGATGACGTATGTACCTTGGGGTGATCACTGCTTTTGGTCTTCTAACTTTTCACTGTCAAACCGTATAGCAGTTTTCAGTATTTGAATGGCAGTAAAAAAAAAAAAAAATTTCTTTTTTTTTTTAATCAGTATGGACAGAACCACTCACGCTGACACCCTGAGGGGGAGAAAGCCTGAATCTTCAGAAGGGAAAAAATAAACGTTAACTTCACTCAGAACTTGACACTTACGCAGGAAGTGTAAGAGCAAGCCCTGGAGCCAGAGTAGAAGACCTACGAGAAGTCTGGCCTGGGCACCACCCTACAGGATCTTCATTTTTTTTTTTGTTCTACAAGTGATTGCTGTACATCTTCTAGGTACCAGATGCTATGCAAGGTCCTGGGGATGCAATATTCACACGACAAGGTCCATGCTCTTCTCTGATAACTTCTAATGGGGAGGGAGACCATAAACAAGCAAACACATGAGCACGATATTTTTGGATAGTTGTAAGTGCCATAAAGAAAATAGACATAGGTAGTTGCTACCTAGTCTTGATGACCTTATGTACAACAGAATGAACTGTTGCTTGGTCCTGTGTCGTCCCTATGCTCACCGGCATGTTTTAATCCAACCATATGGCTATTGTGCCAATCTATTTTTTTTTATTAATCTCACCAAGCGTCTCCCTTCACTTGCTAGCCCTCTACTTCACTAAACATGATGTCTTCCTTCACGTGTTAATCCCCCGCCCCCGATGACATGTCCAAAGAAAGGAAGTCCAACAGTGTTCTGCTGTGATCCATAAGGTTTTTGTTGGTTAATTTTCAAAAACAGGTCGCCAGGCCTTTTCTTCCTAGTATGTCTTAGTCTAGAAGCTCTGCTGAAACCTGTCCACCATAGGTGATCCTGCTGGTAAGCTGAAATACCAGTGTCATAGCTATCAGAATCATAGCAACACACAAGCCACCATAGTACAACAAGCTGACAGATGGGTGTTAGATAAAGAAAGTGAAACAAAATAATTTAAAAAAGCATATCGGCAGGGAAGTGTTTGCTTTAAATTAGATAGTCAGGGAAGTCCTCCCTTGCAACTGAGTCCTCAATAACAAGAAGGAGCCAGCCACCCAAATACTTGGGAGAGGGTATTCCAGACAGATGGAAAGGTAAGTGCCGAACACCCAAGGTGGGAAGGAGTTTGGATAAAGTAGGCTTCAACGGATAGAGTATGGGGAACAAGTAGGGTTGGTGGTATATGATGAAGTTGGGGAAGGAGGCAGGAACCAGGACATGTAAAGCCTTGTAAGCCATGTTTACCAATCAGTTTTGTAAGACACAGAAACTGATTGGTTGATTATATCAGAGGGCGAATTTATTGAAAAGAGTTTTGGGTAGCCTACAGGATTCTCAGGGATAGTTTTGGCACAGAGACAAGAGCAAAGAGGCAGCATTGAATACTTTCAATGCCACTGCTTGTATTACCAACCCTGCCTGTCCTGGTCACTGAATAATTCCGGTGGACAACTGTCATTGCTGCTTCTGCCCATCACCGTAATTAATTCTCTGCCATCACTGTAATGGGTAGTCTTATTGTCAGCTTGGCTAGGTCATGTTGTTGCTGTTAGCTGCAGTTGAGTCAGCCCTGACTCATGACGACCCCATGCAGAACTGGATGGAACCGTTGTGATCCATAGAGTTTCCATAGGCCGATTTTTGATAGTAAGTCACCAGACCTTTCTTCCTAGTCCAGCTTATTCTGGAAGCACCAATGAAACCTGTTCCACATCACAGCAACATACAAGCCTCCAATGACAGACAGGTGGAGACTGCTCACGAGGTGCATTGATCGGGAACCCAACTCACACCCTTACATGGAAGGGGAGAATTCTAACACTGAACCACCAATGCCTCTGGGTAGGCTATCATACTCAGTTATTCAAACATGAATTTAAGGACTTTGTTATGAAAGATCTAGGAAACTAATATGCCCAGATTCACCTGTTGTTAACATTTTGCTCAATTTCCTTCTATTTGTTCTCTTCTTTCTCCCTTTTATTTGCTCTTCTCTCTCCTCTCTCTCTGCACACACACACACACACACAAATACACACACACACACATACATATGGGAATTATATTTTCTGAACCATTTGAGAGTAAGTAGCATACATCATGACACTTTATGCCTAAATACTTGAGTGTATACTTCATTGGAATTACTACTGTTTACATTCCAGTTAGGTAAATTGACACGATAACACCTTTAAAATTTTTTTCCTCCTGGACAGAATCCAGAATAGGATCAGATATTGCATTTAGTTGTTGTGTCTCTTTAGTCCTCTTTGATCTGGAATATTTCCACAGCCCTTTGTTTTCTTTCATGGCACTGTCATTTTTGAAGAATACATTTCCCCTTTTTTAAATGGTGTTCCTCACATCTGGAGACACAAGATGTCCATCTGTCCCTCATTGGCAAAATAATTTTTTTTTTAATTCTGTTGTTGTAAAATATGTATAACATAAAATTTGCTATTTTAATCATTTTTAAGTATGTAATTCAGCAACATTAATTACATTCACTATCTACATTATCTAGTTCCAAAACCTTCTCATCACTCTGAACAGAAACTCTGTACCCATTAAGCAACAATTCCCCATTTCCCCTCACCTAGTTTTAGTCCTTGCTGGGGCTCTGGTGGCACAGTGGTTAAGTTGTATGGCTGCTAACCAAAAGGTTAGCAGTTTGAATCCACCAGCCTCTCCTTGGAAACTCTATGGGGCAGTTCTACTCTGTCCTGTAAGGTTGCTATAAGTCACCGAGTTGACTCAATGGCAACAGGTTACAGTTGGTAACCATGAATCTACTTTTATCTCTATCCATTTGCCTATTCTAGATATTTTGTGCAAGTGGGAGCATACGAAGCAAAGTAATTTTTGAATAAATGTTTTTATTGAAGTATAAAATGAACACACCCATACTACCACCACCCAGATCTTAATGGCATATGAGCAGTACCTCATAACTCATTCTCATGTCCCCTTCCAGTCTCTCCTTCTTTTCTCCCCCTTCCCAAAGGTAATCATGGTGACTTCATGTGTTACAGAGTAGAATTGCTTCATAGGGTTTTCTGGCTGTAATCTTAATGGAAGTAGATCACCAGACCTATTTTCTGTGGTAGCACTTGGTGGATTTGTACTGCCAACCTTTAGGTTAGTAGTCAAGGCCATCTACTACTAACACCATGAGTTGGAATTGCATCAACAGCATTGGGTCAAAAGTAATCAATAAACTGACTTCTAATGCCATAGATTTGTTTTGCCTGTTTTTGAACTTTCTAGAAAGTTTTTTTGTGTGTGTGCATCTGACTTCTTTAGCTCAACATTATGTTTGTGAAATTCCTTTACATTGTTGATGTAGTTGTAGTTTGTTCATTCTCACTGCTGTTTAATATTCCATTTTGTAAATATACCATGTGGTTGTTAGGTGTTGTCAAATTGGTTCTGACTCATAGCAACCCTATGCACAACAGAACACACTGCCCAGTCCTGTGCCATTCTCAAAATTGTTGCTGTTTTTGAGCCCATTGTTGCAGCCACTTCGTCACTCCATCTCATCGAGGGTCTTCCTCTTTTTCGCTGACCCTCTACTTTACCAAGCATGATGTCCTTCTCCAGAGACTGATCCCTCATGATAACATGTCCAAAGTATGTGAGACAAGCCTCCCCCTCTTTGCTTCTAAGGAGCACTCTGGTTGTACCTCTTCCAAGACAGATTTGTTTGTTCTTCTGGCAGTCCATGATATATTCAATATTCTTCACCAATACCATGATTCAAAGGCATCAATTCTTCAGTCTTCCTTTTTCATTATTCAGCTTTTGTATGCATGTGAGGTGATTGAAAATACCATGGCTTGGGTCAGGCACACCTAGTCCTCACAGTGACACCTTTGCTTTTTAACACTTTAAAGAGGTCTTTTGCAGCAGATTTGCCCAATATAATAGTCGTTTGATTTCTTGACTGTTGCTTCCCTGAGCATTGACTGTGGATCCAAGTAAAATGAAATCCTTGACAACTTCAGTATTTTCTCCGTTTATCATGATGTTGCTTATTGGTCCAGTTGTAAAGATTTTTCCTTTCTTTATGTTGAGGTGTAATTCATACTGAAGTCTTTGATCTTTATCATCAAGCACTTTAGGTCCTCTTCACTTTCAGCAAGGAAAGTTGTGTCATCTGCATATCTAAAAAAAACCAACCCGGTTGCTGTCGAGTCAATTCCAACTCATAGTGACCCTATGAGACAGAGTAGAACTGCCCCATAGGGTTTCCAAGGAGTGGTTGGTGAATTTGAACTGTCGACCTTTTTTTGTTTTTATTGTACTTTAGATGAAGTTTCACAAAAGGACAAATATTGTATGAGACCACTACTATAAAAACTCATGAGAAGGCTTACACACAAAAAGAAACAATCTTTGGTTGTTCTGAGAGAAGGGAGGGGTGAGGATGGAAAAACACTAAATAGACAATAGATAAGTGGTTAACTTTGGTGAAGGATAAGACATTACACAATACTGGGGAATCCAGCACAGCTTGTACAAGGCAAGGTCATGTAAGTTCCATAGACACATCCAAACTCCCGGAGGGACTGATTTGCTGGACTGAGGGCTGTGGGGACCATGGTCTTGGGGAATATCTAGCTTCTCATTAGACAGTTAGTACACTATTGTTTTATGACATTGGTTAACAATCCCACGACATGTCAACACTTTCCCTTCTCGACCTTGGGTTTCCTATTACCAGCTTTCCTGTCCCCTCCTGCCTTCTAGTCTTTGCCCCTGGGCTGGTGTGCCCCTTTAGTCTCGTTTTGGCTAAAGGGTGAACCTTGGGAGTGACTTCATTACTGGGCTAAAAGGGTATCCAGGGGCCATACTCTCTGGGTTTCTCCGGTCTCTGTAAGGCCAGTAAGCCTGGCCTTCTTTTGTGAGTTAAAATTTTGTTCTACAATTTTCTCCAGCTCTGTCCAGGGCTCTCTATTATGATCCTTGTCAGAGCCGTCAGTAGTAGTAGCTGGGCACCATCTTGTTGTACTGGACTCAGTCTGGTGGAGGCTACGGTAGTTGTGGTCCATTAGTTCTTTGGACTAACGTTCCCCTTGTGCTTTTAGTTTTCTTCATTCACCCTTACTCCTGAAGGGGTGATACCAGTGGAGTATCTTAGATGGCTGCTCACAGGCTTTTAAGACCCCAGACGCTACTCACCAAAGTAGAGCATAGCACGTTTTCTTTATAAACTATGTTATGCTAATTGAGCTAGATGTTCCCCGAGACCATGGTCCCCACAGCCCTCAGTCCAGCAAATCAGTCCCTCAGGGAGTTTGGATGTGTCTATGGAACTTACATGACCTTGATTTGTACAAACTATGCTGGATTCCCAAGTATTACGTAATGTTTATCCTTCACCAAAGTTACCACTTATCTATTGCCTATTTAGTGTTTTTCCATCTTCACCCCTCATTTCTCTCAGAACAACCAAAGATTGTTCCTTTTTGTGTGTAAACCTTCTCATGAAGGTAGTGGTCTCATACAATATTTGTCCTTTGTGATTGGCTTATTTCACTCAGCATAACGCCCTCCAGGTTCATCCATGTTGTGAGATGCTTGGCAGATGCATCATTGGTCTTTATCATTGTGTAGTACTCCACCGTGTGTTTGTACCATAGTTTGTTTGTTTATCTATTCATCTGTTGATAGGCATCTAGATTGTTTCCATCTTTTTGCTATTGTGAACAATGATGCAATGAACATGGGTGTGCATATGTCTACTCACTTGGCGGCTCTTATTTCTCTAGGATACATTCCTGGGAGTGGAATTGCTGGATCATAAGGTATTACTATTTCTAGCTTTCCAAGGAAACACCATTTTGCAGTCCTACCAGCAGTGACTGTGACATTTTTTGGTTAGCAATTGAGCTCTTAACCACTGCGCCACCTGGGCTCCGTCATCTGCATATAGCAGGTTGCTTAGGAGCCTTCTTCTAATTCTGATGCCGAGTTTTTCTTCATATAGTTCAGCTTCTCAGATTATTTGCTTAGCATACAGATTGAATAAATATGGTGAAAGGACACAACCCTTGAAGTCGTCAAGGATTTCATTTTACTTGGATCCACAATCAACGTCCACGGAAGCAGTAGTCAAGAAATCAAATGACTATTGGATACACCATGGACTGCCAGAAGAACGAACAAATCTATTTCAGTAGAAGTACATCCTTGGCAAGGATGGAGAGACTTTGTCTCACCTACTTTGGACGTGTCATTGGAAGGGACCAGTTTCTGGAGAAGGGCACCATGCTTGGTAAAGTCAACGGTCAGCAAAAAAGAGGAAGGCCCTCAAGGAGATGGGTTGACACAGTGGCTGCAACAATGGGCTCAAGCATAACAACGATTGTGAGGATGGTGCAGGACCAGGCAGTGTTTCCTTCTGTTGTACAAGATTTGCAACCGACTCGAGGGCACATAACAATGACAACAACTATTTCTGAATTCTCAATTATGTTTCCTTGGCTTATTAGTCTATCTTATGCAAACATCACACTGTCTTTATTATGGGAGCTGTATAATATGCCTAGAGGTCCAGTAGAGTAAGTTGTCCAAACTGAACATCTTCACAGTTTTGGGAGGCTATTTGTGATCAATTGTATTTTCGTATAAAATTTAGAATTACTTTATTAGATTTTAGCAAAATTTCCTGCTGAAATTTTGTTTGATATTATCTTAAAGCTACAAATCAATATGTAGAGAACACATCTTTACAGTATTAATGGCTCATGAACATCGGAACATACTTCAATTTATTTAGGATTTCTTTAATTTTTCTCAGTGATAGGAGCCCTGGCAGAACAGTGGTTAAAGCCCTCATCTGCAGCTGGAAGGTTGGCAGTTCGAACCCACCAGCCTACTCTTTGGGAGAAAGATGAGGCGATCTGCTTCAGTAAAGATTTATAGAAACCCTATGGGGCAGTTCTACTCTATCATATGGGGTCACTATGAGTCAGAATCCGTTTGATGGCAATGAGTGTGAGTGATGACTCTCCAAGATATTTTATAATTTTCATCATGTATATTTTGAACAGGGTGCCCTGGTGGCACAGTGGTTAAGTGCTTGGCTGCTAACCGAAAGGTAAGCTGTTCATGCCCACCACCCAGTCCATGGGAGAAAGATGTGGTAGTCCGCTTCTGTGGAGATTACAGCCTTGGAAACCCTATGGGACAGTTCTACTCTGTCCTATAGGATCACCATGAGTCAGAATCAACTTACTGGCAATGGGTTTGGTTCTGTATCTTGAACAGCTTTTGTTAATTTTATTCCTAGGTACTTTTAATACCTAGATTTTAATTTCTAGGTTTCAATACTATTGTAAATAGTATTTTAAAAATGTTAATTTGCTAATTGTGGGTGGTATATAAAAATACAAATGATCCATTATGTTGATCTTTTATTCAGAAATCTTACTAAATTATCTTCTTAATTATAATAATTTATACTCAGTTTTCTTGGGTATGGGCACATGTTATGCCATGTGTAAGTAACATGTTTTATTTTTTGCTTTCCAATCCTTTCACCTTTTATTCCTTTTTATGGTTCTATTGCATAATGCTGACTAGGATCTGCAGTATAATGATGAATAAAAGTAGTGATAAGAGCATTCTTACCTTGCTCCTGATCTCAAGGCAAAGTGTTCTATATGATTTTTGTAGATACCCTTCACCAGATTAAGAAAATGTGCTTCTTTTTCTAGTTTGCTAAGAGTTTTTGTCATGAATGAGTATTAAATTTTTTGAAATGCTTTTTCTGTTTCTATTAAGATGATTATATAATACTTTCCTTTATTCTGTTAATGTGGTGAATCACATCTATTGATTTTCAAATGTTAAATCAATTTTGCTTTCTTGGAATAAACCCACCTTGGTCTTGATGTATTTTCTTTCTCCTATTCAATGTGCTAATATTCCCTTTAGAATTTTGCATCTATGTTTATGAGAGAGACTGGCCTGCATTATAATGTACTTGTTAGGATTTACTATCAAAGTTATGTTGGTCTAAGAAAACAAGATAGGATGTATTTATTTAACCATTGTCTGTTTTCTGAAAGAGTTTGTATAAAATTGTTGCTGTTTATTCCTTAATTAGGAGCCCTGGTGAAAAAAAAAAAATTTTTTTTTTGGTTAAATGCTCTGCTGCTAACTGAAAGGTTGTTGGTTTTAATCCACCAGCTGCTCCATGGGAGAAAGATGTGACAGTCTGCTTCTGTAAAGATTATGGTTTTGGAAGCCCTACGGGGCAGTTCCATTCTGTCCTATAGGGTCGCTCTGAGTTGGAATCTACTCAATGGCAGGCAGTGAGTTTGGTCTGGTTTTTCGTATTCCCTCAATGTCTTAAATATTTGGAAAATTGACTGATGAAGTCACTGGATCTAAGTTTTCTTTGTAAGAAGATTTTTGCTATAGATTCAATTTCCCTAACAGGTATAGAACTGTTCAGATTTTCTGTTTATTCCAGGGTCAGTTTTGGTAGGTTTCACTTTTCTAGTTATTTGTCAAGCCCATCTAAATTTTCAAATTGGCAAAAAATTGTTTATAATATCCTTTTATTATAGTTTCAATGTCCGTGAAATACAGGACATTTACTTTTTCGTTTTTGATATTGATAATTTGAGCCTTGTCTCTCTTCTTCTTAGGTTATCAAGAAGTTTATCAATTTTTTTTAGCCATTTCAAAGAATCAACTTAATCCTTTGTAATATGCACTGCTTTTCTTTACTAATTTCTGCTTTATCTTTATTATTTCCTTCCTTCTACTTTCTTTAGTTTTAATTTGCTCTTGTTTTTTGAATTAAGCCTTTTTACTTGATTTCCAAACATTTAGGGATATTTTTGCCATTGATTTCCAGCTTCAGTCCACAGTAGTCAGGGAACATACTCCATATTACCTCAATCCTTTGAAATTTTGAGATTTGTTTTGCAGCCAGCATTTAGACACTTTAAATAAATCTTCCATGTACATTTGAAAAGTATGTGTATTCTATAGTTGTTAGATGAAGTGTTTCTATTATTATTATATTAATGGGTTTTTTATTATTATACTATCTTATATTCCAAACCAGAAACTAAGCCCAGTGCCGTCAGGTCTATTCCAACTCATAGCAACCCTATAGGACAGAGTAGAACTGCCCCATAGAGTTTCCAATGAGCACCTGGTGGATTTGAACTGCAGACCTTTTGGTTAGCAGCCTTAGCACTTAACCACTATGCCACCAGGGTTCCTTATACTATATTACTTGGGTCAATTTATATCCATTTATTTATCTACCTATATCTACTTATAGTTATGTGGAGGCCTGGTGGTGAAGCGGTTAAGAGCTCCGGTGCTAGCCAAAAAGTTGGCAGTTTGAATCCACCAGTTGCTCCTTGGAAACCCTGTGGGACAGTTCTATTCTGTCCTACAGAGTTGCTATTAGTCGGAATAGGCTTGATGGCAATGGATTTTTTTTCCTTTGATTTTGGATTAATGCTCATAAATTAGGTCAATTTTATTAGTAGTATTGTTCAAGTCTTTTTAATCTGTATTAATATTTTTGTCTGCTTGTTTTATCTAACTTGTCGTTGTTGTTGTTAGGTGCCGTCAAGTCAGTTCTGACTCACAGCGACTCTGCACAACAGAAGGAAACAGTGCCCGGTCCTGCGCCATCTTTACAATCGTTATTATGCTTGAGCTCATTATTGCAGCCACTGTGTCAATCCACCTTGTTGAGGGTCTTCCTCTTTTCCGGTGACCCTATACTTTGCCAAGCGTGGTATCCTTCTCCAGGGACTGATTCCTCCTGACAACATGTCCAAAGTATGTAAGATGCAGTCTCGCCATCCATGCTTCTATGGAGCATTCTGGTTTTACTTCTTTTAAGACAGATTTGTTTCTTCTTTTGGCAGTCTGTGGTACATTCAATATTCTTCACCAACTCCACAATTCAAAAGCGTCAATTCTTCTTTGGTCTTCCTTATTCATAGTCCGGCTTTCACATGTATATGATGCAATTGAAAATACCATGACTTGGGTCAGTCACAGCTTAGTCTTCAAGGTGACATCTTTGCTCTTCAACACTCTAAAGGGGTCCTTTGCAGCAGATTTACCCAATGCAATGCATCATTTGATTTCTTGACTGCTGCTTCCAAGTATGTTGATTGTGGATCCAAGTAAAATGAAATCCTTGACAACTTCGATCTTTTCCCCTTTATCATGATGTTGTTTAATTGGTCCAGTTGTGAGAATTTTTGTTTTCTTCATGTTGAGGTGCAATCCATACTGAAGACTGTGGTCTTTGATCTTCATCAGTAAGTACTTCAAGTCCTCTTCACTTTCAGCAAGCAAGGTTGTGTCATCTGCATAACGCAGGTTGTTAATGAGTCTTCCTCCAATCCTGATGCCCCGTTCTTCATATAGTCCAGCTTCTCGGATTATTTGCTCAGCATATAGACTGAATAGGTACAGTGAAATGATACAACCCTGACGCACACCTTTCCTGACTTTAAACCAATCAGTATCCCCTTGTTCTGTCTGAACAACTGCCTTTTGATCTATGTAAAGGATCCTCACGAGCACAATTAAGTGTTCTGGAATTCCCATTCTTCACAATGTTATCCATAATTTGTTATGACCCATACAATCTAATGCCTTCACATAGTCAATAAAACACAGGTAAACATCCTTCTGGTATTCTCTGCTTTCAGCAAGGATCCATCTGACATCTGCAATGATATCCCTGGTTCCACATCCTCTTCTGAAACCAGTCTGAATTTCTGGCAGTTCTCTGTCGATATACTGCTGTAGCCATTTTTGAATGATCTTCAGCAAAATTTTGCTTTCGTGTCATATTAATGATATTGTTCTGTAATTTCTGCATTTGGTTGGATTGTCTTTCTTGGGAATAGGCATAAATATGGATCTCTTCCAGTCAGTGGGCCAGGAAGCCGTCCTCCATATTTCTTGGCATAGATGAGTGAGCACCTCCAGCCATGTATCTGTTTGTTGAAACATCTCAATTGATATTCCATCAATTCCCGCAGCCTTGTTTTTTGCCAATGCCTTCAGAGCAGCTTGGACTTCTTCCTTCAGTACCATCAATTCCTGATCATGCTACCTCTTGAAAGGGTTGAACATCATGTCTGTCAGTTTGTCTTACTGTGGAGGCTTGCGTGTTGCTGTGATGCTGGGAGCTGTGCTACCAGTATTCAGATACCAGTGGGGTCACCCATGGAGGACAGGTTTCAGCTGAGCTTCCAGACTGAGACAGACTAGTCTACTTCTGAAAAGCATTAGCCAGTGAAAACCTTATGAATAGCAGCAGAAGATTGTCTGATATAGTGCTGGAAGATGAGCCCCAAGGTTTGAAGACACTCAAAAGACAGGTGGGGAAGAGCTGCCTCCTCAAAGTAGAGTTGTCCTTAATGACGTGGATGGAGTCAAGCTTTCAGGACTTTCATTTGCTGATGTGGCACAACTCAAAATGAGAAGAAACAGCTGCAAACATCCGTTAACAATCGGAACCCGGAATGTACGAAGTATGAATTTCGGAAAATTAGGAATAGTCAAAAATGAAATAGAATGCATAAAGTCAATATCCTAGGCATTAGAGAGCTGAAAGGGACTGGTATTGGCCATTTTGAATGGGGCAATTATATAGTCTAAAAAAAAAAAAAAAAAAAAGTCTACTATGCTGGAAATGACAACTCGAAGAGGAATCGTGTTGCATTCATTGTCAAAAAGAACATTTCAAGGTCTGTCCTGAAGTACAATGCTGTCAGTGATAGGATAATATCCATATCCTTTCAAGGAAGACCAGTTAATACGACTAGTATTCTAATTTACGCACCAACTACTAAGGCCAAAGTTGAAGAAATAGAAGATTTTTATCAGCTGCTGAAGTCTGAAATTGATCGAACATGCGATCAGGATGCATTGATAATTACCGGTGATTGGAATGCAAAAGTTGGAAACTAAGAAGAAGGAGTGGTAGTTGGAAAGTATGGCTTTGGTGATAGAAACAATGCTGGAGATCGAATGATAGAATTTTGCAAGACCAACAACTTCTTCATTGCAAATACCTTCTTTCACCAGCATAAACAGTGACTATACACATGGACCTCACCAGATCGAACACAGAGGAATAAAATTGACAACATCTGTGGAAAGAGACAATGGAAAAGCTCAACATCATCAGTCAGAACAAGGCCAGGGGCCTACTGTGGAACAGACCATCAGTTGCTCATATGCAAGTTCAAGCTGAAACTGTAGAAAATCAGAGCAAGTCCACAAGAGCCAAAATACGACCTTAAGTATATCCCACCTGAATTTAGAGACCATCTGAAGATTAGATTTGACGCATTGAACACTAGTGACCAAAGACCAGACGAGTTGTGGAATAACATCAAGGACATCATACATGAACAAAATAAAAGGTCATTGAAAAGATGGGGAAGAAAGAAAAGGCCAAGATGGATGTGAGAGGAGACTCTGAAACTTGCTCTTGAAAGTCGAGCCGCTAAAGCAAAAGGAAGAAATGATGAAGTAAAAGAACTGAACAGAAGATTTCAAAGGGCGGCTTGAGAAGACAAAGTAAAGTATTATAATGACATGTGCAAAGAGCTGGAGATAGAAAACCAAAAGGGAAGAACATGCTTGACTTTTCTTAAGCTGAAAGAACTGAAGAAAACATTCAAGCCTTGAGTTGCAATAGTGAAAGATTCTATGGGGAAAATATTAAATGGCACAGAAAGGAATACACAGAGTCATTATATGCAAAAGAATTAGTCGATGTTCAACCATTTGAAGAGGTAGCATATGATCAGGAACCAACGGTACTGAAGGAAGAAATCCAAGTGTCAATAACTAAGAGAGGTATATTAAAATCTCCAACTGTGTTTATGAATTTTTCTATTTCCTTTTCTGGATTTGTCAAATTCTGTTTTATATATTTTGAAGATTTGCTTTTGCTTCCTCGGGCAGTTAGAGTAGTGTTGGATCACCTTATTCCAATGAGCTGCTTTGAAGCTGGGTCTTTGTGAGAGCTGGTCTATTTCCATTTAACTTTCTAAATTAACATTGTGAAATATTTTTCAACCACTCATTCATTCATTCATCTAACAAATATTTCTTGCCTGCGTACTATGTATTAGGCACTGCAATAGATGCCAAATCTTCTGTATTCTTTTAAGGTTTACGAACACAATGAAACTGACTTTGCATGTAGCGTCAGTAGCCCTAGTAGTCATGTGGGTACTTGATGGGTTGGAAGCTCCAAAATTGGCTCACTCAAGGTCATGGAAACTCCAAAGACACATCCAAACTCCCTGAGGGACCAAATTACTGGGCTGAGTGCTGGGGACCATGGTCTCAGGTGACACCTAGCTCAATTGGCATAACATAGTTTATAAAGAAAATGTTCTTCCTACTTTGGTGAGTAGTGTCTGGGGTCCTAAAAGCTTGTGAGTGGCCATCTAAGATACTCCACTGGACCCACTCCATCTGGAGTAAGGGAGAATGAAGAAAACCAAAGACACAAGGGAAAGATTAGTCCAAAGGACTAATTGGACCGCAACTACCACAGCCTCCACCAGACTGAATCCAGCACAACTAGATGGTGCCTGGCTACCGTCTCTAAACTTCTCTGACAGGGATCACAATACAGAGTCTCAGACATGGTGGAGAAAAATGCAGAACAAAATTCTAACTCACAAAAAAAGACCAGACTTACTGTCTGACAGAGACTGGAAAAACCCTGAGAGTATGGCCCCTGAACATCCTTTTAACTCAGTATGAAGTCACTCCTAAAGTTCACCCCCAAAGATTAGATAGGCTCATAAAACAATACGACTAAAGGTGCACACCAACCCAGGGACTAGGATGAGAAGGAGGAGGGAACAGGAAAGCTGGTAATGGGGAACCCAAGGTCAAGAATGGAAGAGTGTTGGCACACTATGGGGTTGGTAACCAATGTTACAAAACAATGTGTGTATAAATTGTTTAATGAGAAGCTACTTTTCTCTGTAAATCTTCATCTAAATCACACACACACAAAAGTAGAAACAAAAAAATGGCTCACTCACATTTCTGGTAACTTGGTGGGGATGGCAAGAAGGCTGGGCTCAGCAGGGATGCTGGAATCCCTAGGCCATTCTCTTGCCAGCCATGTAGTCACATGACCTCCCCTTCTACATAGTCTTCCCAGCAGGGTAGCTGAACTTCTTACATTGGTTCAAGTGCATATGGTGCTTTATTTCCCATGGACCACAGAATGCCCTGTGTTCGCCTTATTGGGTCCCAGGTCTCTTGACCACCAAAGAAAGAACCAATGGGCATATTAGAGGGAAAAATACAGTCAGCTTTTCTAATCACTGTTTTCAGATTGATTCTGCAGTTAGAGAATTACGTAAGACATTCTCTGTTGCTGATCTTTGGTACGTTTTCTAAAAGTATTATTGCTTCCTAAAAGTGAGTGAACAAAGGATGAGAAGGGAGGGGAAATGGGAAACTGTAAAAATGACTGTTTGCAACTCCAAGAAAAAGTTTGGCAAAGTGTAGTAATTATGACTATTAACTAAATGATGTTTTGATATTTTCTCTGGATTTAAAAACATCTCGCTCTTATATAGGTCTTATTTTTAAACTGGCAAAGCATTTTATCTTTACCATTTTAACAGGCCCAAAAGTCTAAAAAACGGTTTTGTTGCTGTTTTCCTTAGGTTAATAAATCTAGTGGAAGATGGAAAAAAAACTGAACAACTTTCTAAGCAGCATCCAGGTAACAAAACTATCCATCCATCTATTTATTTAATAATTAATTTTTGAAAATTTATTTAGTCCCTCAAAATATATTTACTGATCACCACTTTCAACATACTATTTACTGATTAACCCGGTACTGGGTATACAGGTACTGAGGATACACTGATGAGGAAGAGACCATTCACGAAGCTTATCTTCTAGTGTATGAAGAGAAATTAATCAAATAACCACACATATTCAAACTTGATTATGAAGTGTAACACACAAAAGGAACCCTGGATGTATGTTTTAGAGATACTTGATGTATCTCGGGAGAGTGGGGTGTCAGAGAAAGCTTTTCTGAGAAGTGACTTTTGTCAGAGAGTTACTAATGAAGCACTAGAAGAATGTTCCGGCAGACAGTAGATCATGTATAAAGCCCTGATGCAGGAAGGAGCTCTACATTTTTGAGAAACTGAATGAAAGTCAGTGTGACTGGAGGTTAGACAACAGGGACAAGAGAGTCATGAATGAGGCTGGCTACATATGGGGGTCTTTATTAGGTCTATGATCTTAAATAAATCACTTAACCTTTCCAAGCCTTGGTTTTCTTAAAGTGGGGATAATTTTCAATATGTGGATGCTCCAAACCTAACCTCTCCCCCAAGTTCTAAATTATTCAATATCAATACCAAATACCAACACTGATACTGATACCGATACCAATACATATTTGTTTAGATGTCCAACGGGCATATCCAACTTATATTCAAAGCGGAACTATTGATTCCTGCTGCCCTATTCTCTGAAACTTTCTCCTCACCTATCTTACCCCACTTCAGTGAGTAGTTACACCATCCACCCAATAGCCCAGGTCAAAATCTCAGCAGTCATCCTCCATCTCTCTCATTTCCCGCATGTAGTTAGTCTTATTGAGTCTAATACCAAAGTAGATTCCAAATCTAACCAGTTATCGGCATCCCCACAGCTATCGCTGTGATAAAGCCTACATCTTTTCTCAACTGGATTACTGCTGCCTCCTAGCTGTCTCTCTGTCTGCTCCTTTTTCCTGCGATCCATTATCCACTTGGTAGCCAGAATGTTCTTTTTTAAATGTATATTTTTGTGTCACTCTTCTACTTGAAACTCTCCTGTAGTTTCCCATTGCACTTAAAACGAAATCCAAAGTCCTTACTGGAACAACGAGTGCCAAATGAACTAGTCCCTGCCTGCCTCTCTGATCCCACCTTTTACCTCTTTGCTTGTTATGCCCCATTCATGCTGGTTTTGTTTCTTCCTCCAACATGGCACACTGACAGTTGAGCTTTATGTTGCTGGATCCCTCTCATCAATTCGTTTGCAGCGAAAAAGTCACATTTACAGAGAAGCCTTCTCTGACCACCGAATCAGCCCCTCTCCAGCACCTTACTGGACAGCCGCGATCCCATTACTCTTCCTGCTTTCTTAATTCACCACCGCCAGTTCCCACTGAGTAGATGCCAACTCATGGTGGCCCCACGTGTGTCAGAGTAGAACTGTGCTCCGGAGGGTTTTCACTGGCTGATTTTGCAGAAGTAGATTGCCGGGCCCTTCTTCTGAGGTGCCTCTGAGTAGAGTTGAACCTCCAGTCTTTCAGTTAGCAGCCAAGCACATTAACTGTTTGCATCACCCAGGGACTCTCCTTTCTCAATTGCAACCACCATTCTCTGAAATGATCTTATCTGATTACTTATTTCTTGCTCACCCCACCCTGACTTCCAATTATATGCTCCATGAGCTCTGGACCTTGTCATTCTGAGCCTCCTTGCTTAACAAAGTGTCTCACACAGAGTGGGAGCTCAATAAAAATATTTGTTGGCTGAATGGATGAACACATGGATGAAATCACTTCACAGAGGTTTCATTCAGCTCAAGATCAGGATCTTGTTTTCCTATCTTACATACTCTGGTTTCATGGCTGAGATACACTGAAAGCTGATAGTTCTTGAATTAACCAAACTAGTTGCTGTCGAGTAAATTTCAACTCACGGTGACCTCATATGAGTCAGAGTAGAAACGTGCTCCGTACCGTTTTTGGTGGCTGATTTTTTGGACGTAGATCACCAGGCCTTTCTTCCAAGGCCTCTATGTAGACTTGAACCTGCAACTTTTCAGTTAGCAGTGAGCGCTTTAACCATTTGTACCACCCGAAGACTCTCTTTTGAATTTGGACCAGCATTTTATTAGTGTAGACTCTATTTCAGTTTTTAATACCCAAACCCACTGCCTTTGGTGTAATTCAGGGACTATTACCAATATGATAGCCTGTATCAGTAAACTCATCACAGTTCAGATATTTTATCCCGGTGTATGAGCTCAGGAAGAGTGGGTAATTTATTCCTAGGATCAACTTTTTTATGTTAGTTTCAGCTTAAAAACAAACCTAATAGGCTTCTGGCCTTCCTTCCAAGGAAAGCACATAAACTTTTGAGTAATGGCTTAAAACTTCTATTAATTGCCCAATGGATGATTTGCAATTACAGATTACACCTTTGGTAAATAGATCTTTGCGGGTCCTTTGAAATTTGTTTTATTGGGTTAACAGATAAGTGTCTTTTATATAGACAAACTATAACTGCTAGTTTGGAGAAATTAAAGTTTGCTGAAAAGATTCCCGGCTCTGCTGCTTCTTCTTGCACCCTTTCAGCTCCTATTATGGTTAGTGGAAGCAGCAGGGAGAAGCTCAGCCTGATGATAAAGGAGGGGCTGGTTTTGCATTCAACTTAGATCCCAACAGCAGCAACCTAGGAGAGAGAGAGGGAGGGTGAGAGAATCGGTCCTCCAACCCTAGAGGCTGCCTCTGATCCTCCCTGGTCCCTTAAGCCAGCCTAGGGCACAGTGTAACTGGCTGCTCTTTTCTCACCAGGTGCTAACCACAGCCTGAGCCATACCAGCCTCAGCACATTTTTCTCTGGGCAGGACTCACTGTTTTTCAGATTTCAGTCCCAAGTATCTGTTCCTGGGCTGGCACTTTGTCAACAATAGCTTTTCTTCCTTTCCTGTTTTTTTCTACTCCTACTTTGAGAAATACTCTCAAAACTCATTTCAGAGTTCTACTTATCCTTCAAACTCAGTAGAAACATCCTGGTGTAGAGTTTGGGGTCTGGAGTCTGACAGTTCTGGGTTTGAATCTTGGCTCTGTCATTTACTAGCCACATGGCTCTGGGAAAGTCACTTAACATCTCTGTAAACCAAAAAGAAGAATATCAGTAGTAGCTCACTTTTAGACAAGGAGTCCTGGTGGTGTAGTGGGTAAGCTCTTGCCTGCTAACTGAAAGTTTAGCAGTTTGAACCCACTAGATGCTCTGCGGGAGAAAGATGTGGCAGCCTGCTTCTGTAAAGATTATAGTATTGGAAACCCTAAGGGGGCAGTTCTACTTTCTATCCTATAGGGTCACTATGAGTTGGAATTTATCCAACCCCGGTGGGTTTGGTTTTTTTGTTTGTTTGTTTTACTTTTAGTTACCAAGCGGGGTACCGATACTTTTTCTTTTTAAGGACACTCAAGAATTCTCTGATTTATTTGTTATTTTCTCTCATCTTAAAGATGAGGGGAATGCCTTGGGAGTTAAATAGCTTCCCCAAGATCACAACTATAAGAGTTTGAACCCAGGCCTAGGGGAGCGGTTAACCATTATGTTCTGTGCCTCCTGATGGTATCTTCCTCATAGGATTGTTTTGAGAATTTGATAAGATAATGTTTGTAAAGCACTTAGCACAGAGGTTAGTAAAACTTTAATAAATGCTAGGTATTTTTATTGGTAGGAATCCTTGGGTGGCTCAAACAAGTAAGTGCTCAAATACTAACCAAGAGGTTGGCAGTTTGAACCCACCCAGAGATGTCTCGGAAGAAACGCCTGGCGGTTTGCTTCTGAAAGCTCACGGCCTTGAAAACCCTATGGAGTAATTCTACTTTGCACACGTGTGGTCACCATAAGTTGGAATTGACTCAACGGCAACTATTTTATTATTATTATAGCTGGTGTTATTATTCTTGTTTCCTCTGTGAAGCTTTCTTTGATTCTTCCCAACAGAGTTAGTGGCCCTTTTCTTTGGGCTCCCCTCTAGCATTTGAACTGTAATTATTTGTTTGCCCTTCTGTCTGCCCTACTGGACTGTGAGCTCCTCAAGGCAGGAATTTGCCTTATTCATTACCAAGCTCTTGTGTCAGCGTTAGCCACAGAGTAGGGGAGCAAGGAAAAGCTTGAGAATAAACAGCAGTGAGAAGGTGAATATTAGTTGTAATTCATGAACAACAGCACATGGGAAGCCCCAGAGTCCAGTGAAAGCATGGCCCATTCTTCAGCACGACTAGAAAGTAAGAGGTGGGCAGAGACGGGTGGTGAGAAACGGAAGAGTTATAGGAGATGAAACTGATGAGTTGGGAAGGCAATGTCCAAGGGTGGACTTTCCCCTAAGACCAATGGGAAACAATAGAAGTTCTCTAAGCAGGGGAGTCTCATGATTGGATTTGTTTCAGAAAGGTCACTCTGGGTGAAGGGCGGACAGTGGGTTGAGAGTGGTATGGAGCAGGGTCCAGACCAGAGACAGGGAGTCCACCCACTTAGGAGTCTGTCGCAGTGGCCCAGGCAAGAGAAGTTGGGGGCCTATGTGAGGAAGTGGCAGTAGGGATGTGATTTCACATTCATTGAGCAGAGAGGATGGGTTCCTAGTGCCTGGCACACTCTGGGGTTCTTCTGCAAACTTGGGAAATACCTTCTACCCCTTCCATACTGGATAAGAATTTCAGAATCCCAGATACCTGCTCTTTTTGGAATACCACCTATAATATGGGTTATCTCCTCATCTGTTTCAGGGGCCATCCCATGAGAAATGGAGGACATGGGTATATTTATATGTGTGTGTATATATATATATATATATATATATATATATATATACAGTCTACTTCAAGGTGCTCTGCTCACCTCAAAGTACTGGAGGGGTTGAGGGGACTTCCAGAAGATTCAAGGGATGCTGATTCCCAGTTCACCAAAGTAAAAGGTAGTGAAAAAAAAAAAAGGCATATGTTACAGACCTTGATCTCCTCAGGTGACCTTTATCCTCCTGACCGTTCCCTTACTAAGTGACCTCTACCACCCTAACTCTCTCCCTAAAGTGGTTATTGACATACTGCTTTTTCAAGTCCAGATCAGCAAGAAGGGAAGAGGGCTTTCATCAAAAGCCCCGGGGAAAGCTCTAGGCTGCATCAGACACAGTCCTTCCTTCTAAACTTCCATAGCAGTTAAGAGAGTGATGCCTACTTTGAGTACAGATGAGACTACAGATGAGAGCCATGTGTGTTAGGTGCCTGCAGAGCTTTTCCATTTTTTTGTCCCTTAAAACATCACCAGCCAATCTGATCCTCCAAGGACATGTGCCCTGTTGACACACATGCCTTTGTGGGTTTCCCTTTGACTTTGTGCTCTGGGGGAGAAGTCGGTTAGGAAAGAGGACAAAAGACCAGACAGGAGATAGCTGAGTTTATGACTCCTAAATGAGCCATATAAGCATGCCACTTCAGGCGAGGGACTGGCCTATTGCACTCTCTCCTGACCCTCTGAGCACCCTGTCCCTGGAGCCCAGTGAAAAGCCTTGCAAAAACTGCCTATGTTCTTTCCAAAGTCTGCTCCTTCTGAAGGTTTAGCCTAGTAGACTGGAGGAAGTGCCTTTTGCTTTGGCGCGGGGTAGGGGGTGGAGGAATGGGGAGGCGTGATGTTGAATCTAAAGTTTAAAATTTTATAATATAATGTTTAACTGTTCGCTCAACTACTAACTGAAAGCTTGGCGGTTTAAGCTCACCCGTGGTGTCGTGGAAGAAAGGCCTAGTAATCTGCTTCCATAAAAGATTACAGCCAAGAAAACCCTGTGGAGTGGTTCTAGTCTGTAACACATGGGGTCACTATGAATTGGACTTGGCCGCACCTGGTTTGGTTTTTTGGTTATATACATTATCACATATCTTTTCCATATAGACCCTGTGGTATTGTTATTACAAATTGAACTCAGCCACACCTGGTTTGTTTTTTTGGTTTATATACATTATCACATATCTTTTCATATAGACCCTGTGGTATAGTTATTATGAGCCCCTTTTAACAGAAGAAAAGGATTCCTGGTGATACAGTGGTTAAGCTAATCAGTAGGTCAGTGTTTGGAACTCACCAGCTGTTCCACGAGAGAAAGATGTGGCACTCTGCTTTTATAAAGATTACAGCCTTGGAAACCCTGTGGGGCAGCTCTACTCTGTTCTATGGGGTCTCTATGAGTCACAATCTACTCGATGGCAATGGGTATTTTTAAAAAATTGATGTAAAGACTGAGACTTAGAGAAGAACTTAAACCTATTTCCAAAGGTCACACAGCATTTAGGTGATTGATGGAGAATGGAGGGTACAGTCATTCAACTTAACTAATATTTCATTGGCCCCTAACGTGGCACAGCAATGCTCAGGCATTGGGTATACAATGATGCACAAAGAGATGGAATTCTCTCTTCTGGAGCTTAATGTCCAGTTGGATAGACACTTATTAGACAAAGAAGTAGTGGAATAAATAAAAAATTGTGACAATGTATAAAAACTACGGAGTAAAACCATGGGGTGCTAGGAGAAAATGCAATAAGGATGTATTTTAGATGTGGGGTCAGAGGCTTAGCAAGGGCAATGAGTGCCCAGGGGTACTCTTTAAATTTTCACACACGCCCCTCATCTGGGACCCCCTTGGAATTGCTCCCAGGGGCAGATACCCTCCTTATCCCCTTCTCTGTGGGTGGCGTGTGTGTGTGTGTGTGAGAGAGAGAGAGAGTCATTGAAGGCCTTTGTGAGATTGAGAGCTGTCATTTGAGAACTGAGAGGTAGGGAGAAGGACTTAGGAGAATAGGGGTAAGAGGTCCCAGCAGGAGATGACCCCATATATGAAGACCGTTGAAGAACTTGATGTTTGAAGACCTGAAACAGGATGAGTGAGTGGGCCAAGAAGAGAGTGGCATGAGTTAAGATCAGATTGGTAGGCTTGTCCAAATCATGCCAAGCATTTAAGCTGTGGGTTTTATTTTAAGTGTGATGAGAAGACGTTGGGGGGTTTTAAGTAGTGCAGTTGACTTCGTTTTACATTTTGAGACAATCAGTCTAAATGCTCAGTCAATATTAAACTGTAGCGGGGACAGGAGTAGAAGCAGGAGACCAATTAGGAGGATTTTGCAACAATCTAGGGAAAAGATGACAGCCTTATGTCTTTAAATCCTGGAATTTTGGGTTGTGCTATGTGCTATGGTTGTAATTCTAGAGAACTGGCTGACAGTTGAGATGGGTAGTCATTTGATATATTTTTAAAATTACCCTTGAGTTTACTTACTAAGTGTTGAAAGACAATGGAGCCCTTGGCACATTCAAGAATTGGCAAAGATCCTAGCTGCACAGTCCCAGAATTGAGAAGGCCATCTCTTTGTGAGCTAGGAGGCTACATAACATGCCATACAGATGACGTTTGAAAAGGGAACTGACCACTAGAACTTTTTACTAACTGGTTCTCACCCAGTAAGGGACACTCTACTAATTTCACTAGATACAGGACAACGAACAAAGTACTTAACCTCTCTGAACCTAAGTACATCATCTGTAAAAGTGAGATAAAAGTAGCACTTTTCTCGTAGGGTTGTTATGAAGATTAAATGAGACAATACACGTAAAGCACTCAACACAATGCCTAACAGAGTAAGTATTCCACTTTCAACAAATCAGGTTGTTGTTGTTAGGTGCCATCGAGTTTATTTCGACTCATAGCAACTTCATGTGACAAAGTAGAACTGCCCCATAGAGTTTTCTAGGCTATAATCTTCATGGGAGCAGATTACCAGGTCTTTCTCCTACAGAGCTGCTGGGTGGGTTTGAATAGCCAATCCTTTGGTTAGCAGCTAAAATCTTACTGTTGCTCCACCAATGCTCCTTCCATAAATCATAAAAAACCAAAAACCAAACCCAGTGCCATCGAGTTGATTCCGACTCATAGGGACCCTATAGGACAGAGTAGAACTGCCTCATAGAGTTTCCAAGAGGCGCCTGGCGGATTTGAACTGCCGACCTCTTGGTTAGCAGCGATAGCACTTAACCACTACGCCACCAAATCATAGCTATCATAATTATTAATAATGACACTTTTATAGTGTAAATGGGGTGAAATGAGAAACTAGCATGGCGTCCATGGAATAATTAATTTCTGTCCCCAGGCAAAATATTGACATATGTAGCTTAACTTACGAAACATTACATTTCCTATCATCCCAAACTATTTTAAAATGCTTTGAAATTCCTAGATGAAAGAAATTATATAAACACGAAATATGATTATTCCAAAGAGAAAGTTTATCCTACAGAACTCAGCTTTCCCTAATGACTATAGAGTAGCCTGTTTTGTTATCAAACTGAATAGTCTGCAATAGTGAACTCAGCTACTGATTCTGCTTTTTAAAACCAAGCATTAATTGGATTTCTGGATGCCATTTGAACTACAGAGAGAGACAATTCTCCTTCTGGTTCTAAAATCCACTTACTTATAGCATAACACAGTATTACAGAGTTTTGTTTTTTTTTTGTCTTTGATGATCTTCTAATGGCTTCAAGTAAGCCTGAAACTAAAACATTAGCTTCTCAGTGGAGGAAGGATATGTCAAATATCAAACACACGGGGCTGCCATTTGTCTCTCTGCAATTCTTCTGAAATGGCTGCCCTTTGAAAAACTTGTCTGATGAGACAACACTGTAGGGAAAATGCCTGAGATTATCACTCTTTTTAAATGCCAGTGGTCTTAGCTTAATCCAAAGACAACTCAGAAGTCCTCTACTTACCTAAACTCCATTGTCAGCTGGTGTGCTTCCTTGACCCATATAGCCCAGTTTCTAGAAAGATTTACATTCAAAGATCTATAGATCAAACAGCCAAAAGTAATCAAGAAGGAATCCAAACCATAACTTGAATCTCTTTAAAAAATTTTGGGTTATCTAATTTGTAACCCAACAACAATTTTTATATCTCCTTTTTGTCTCTCCCCAAATCTCTTGCACTCTGTATTGCTTCCATAGCTCCCATTCACTATCACCTCTCCTGAAAAACCTTCTCCATTCCATTCAGCTTTTTTTTTTCTTTTCCTCTCCCAGTCTTTATTTTACCTAGCTATTTGGTATTTAGATTAACTTGGACTCTCTTTCTACATTCTTTTCCATAACCTCCAACCTCTGATCTTTTCTTTCTTTGCCCATTCTCCAGTTCTGTATTATGGATATCAAGGGATCTAATTAACAGAGGCTCAGTCTCCATGGGGAATACAAATATTCCATCCTAATAAGGGCTTGATATTTAGTCCTATGAACTATGGGCTATTGTGCTGGGGTGTAGTGTACCATGGGGTGGGGATGGATAATTGGGTTCCTTATTGATTATATTTAGCCTCAATTTTGATACAGGCAGAAGTGGTGGTCCCTTGGGGCAGAATTGGAGTGGGACAAGAAAGGAAGAGGAGAAGGAAAATGAGAGTAAGGTTGGTTGTGTTGATCCTGATGAAAGCTTAGAAACATGGAAAATGGTATCTGCCATCAACTAAGGGGCTGAGGAAGGGGAAGATAATGTGAGGGGAGAGGGGTAGGGGAGAAAAAGATGATGGAGAGAAATGCAGAAAGTCCCAGTGGGTAGAGATAAAAAAAAAAAAGATAGAGGGGAGAAAAGAAATAAGGTGCAGAGAGAGGAATGAGACCCTTCACTGAATCCACAATCAGCAACTCAATTGCTTCTGGCAGTAGTCACTTGGTTTATCATAGAAGGAATTCAAAGGATTAGAGCTGCGTAGGTGATAGGCCAGGAGCAGATTTCTGAAGTGAGAGCTGAGGCTGTGATTAGAATTCTTAGCTATGAAGAGTTGAATTAGTCTGCTAGAAACACAGCCCCAGGTAATGAACAGGTATGACACACTCCTCTGTTACCCACATGCACAATATACTTTAGAAACATGCCAAGGCCTCTGCCCCAACTCCTGAGACACCAAAACTCATACTCTTCTGTGGCTGAGCTAACAGAGGTTAAGTTGAGGTTTAGCTATGCATTGCCTCTCATTCCAAAGAAGGTCGAGACTTCTTGATTGACGTTCTTGAATGGACTGTCTGCCTTTTCTTTAAGATTGGAAGATACCTTGTTGCTCATATAGAGCAACTTCTTCCTTTTACAGGTGAAAAACTGAGGGACAGGGTGACAAAGGAAAAAAGAAACGACAACAACAACAAAAAATAACAAAGAGCTACTTCTGAGGTAGGATTCATAGTTCCCGATCTCCAGAAGAGATAGAAACGAAGTCTGTGGGTGCCTTAAGACTTATTAACATAACATGACTAACAACAAACAAAAGACAGCAGAGAACTTTCATTCCCATTATCTTCTTGGATCCTTAGAACATTACTGTGACAAGGACAAGTGGGTCAGACCCATTTCACCAATGAGCAAGTTGAGTCCAGACTGTTTAAAATACACAGTTTATAAGGAGATTGATCTCCTGCTCTTGACACAGTGTTGTAGCTGAAATGCTAAGCCACCCTCCTAGGCTGCCTCCTTACCTGGGTGAATGGTTTTATTTACTTTAGTTCCCAACCTGTTGTGCTGTTGAAGTTGAACAGAGCACAGTTGACCCCTCTTGACTCATCGATGCTTAGATTTAATACTGACAATCAAAGAGGGTTTCATGATATCCACTATCTGTAGAAACACCCCAAAGGCAAATTGCATAGTACAGAGATGGGCTAACAGGCCAGAGAAGAGGTCAGAAGGAAAAGAAATAGGCCATCTTCTTTCCGCTGGCTCTTCCCTCCTATATCACAACTTTGGCTACTTCTTCCCCCAGAGTGGTCCTTTGGTGTTCACTTTAATGTGAGCATCAGGAAGAAGGTGATTTGGCATAGTGGTACCCACTCATTTTACACTGTTGGCTGCTGGATAACTACAAAACAAACAAACAAAAAAAACCCAAACTAGTTGCTGTGATATCAGTTCCAACTCAAGGTGAACCCGTGTGTTTCAGAGTAGAACTGTGCTCCATAGGGTTGTCAGTGGCTGTGATCTTTCAGAAGTAGATCACCAGGCCTTTCTTCCAAGATGCTTCTGGATAGGTTTGAACCATCAACCTTTCAGGTAATCAAATAGGACAGGGCAAATAGCCTCTTTCTCCCACTCAAGCCCAAGTCCTACAGATATCTCTTTGGCATGTACTGCCTAAATACTCCAAAGACTCTGAGTTCCAGGAAACTTCAAGAGGGGTCTGGCCAATTTTTGTAATATCTTCTCTGATACCGTTTTATGTGCACAAGATGGGATAAAATAATTAATAATGCATACATATTCCCAGTGTCTTTCTTAGCATTGCCCTCCACCTATTAAGAGAATGCTGTCTTGGCTGCTCTGTTTCTTTCCCCTCCCTGGCTGATCGCCTCAGGGGATCAGCTAGAGTTTTTACTTTGAAATGACTATTCATGATATGTTCACAGACTGCCCAGCACTATATTTAAATATTTTTCTCTCCGGACTCCCTGACTGGACTGCTTCCCCCAAATTCCTTTTCTGTTTTCTGCTCCAAGTTACAATCCTTTTTTTTTTTTTTTTTCAGATCGTTAGGTCAAAATTTACTTTCTTTAAATGGAGACAAGTGCAAATGAGAAGAACTTGTAAACTTTTTTTTTCCCACCCACAGCTGAACATACTTTCAAGACAACTCAGTGCTGGTAGCCGGAAGTGCCTCAGAGAACAGAACCTCATCCAGTAAAACTGGGCTGTTGTTTTTGGATCACATGCTGTGAATTGATTTATTGTTTGAGGTGATGAAAAAAGGTGTTCGGAGACTTGGAGGAGAGTTTCTCTTTGTGGCGGTGCCTCCGCAGTCCTGGAACAGTTTTCTGAGCAATTCAGAGCTAGGACATGTGGGGTTATTTTGGTAGCTGTCAGTGTGAATTGGCTACGGTCTCTATGTTAAATAAATACAAACTGCCTATTTAAATTAGTTAACAGCTACAACAAACGCCCCACTGTTGGCAAGTAGAAAACAGCCAACACTCCAACTATGTAAAACCCCATCTTGTTCCCATGATGTGATCTGACCCTGCTTGCACCCACAGGCTTGTCTTCAACCATCCAGGGCAACTCATCGCTGGAGTACAGATCTCCCTCAGCAAGGAAATGCTAGGGAAACAAGAACAAGTTAACCTCCAAGTGGGTTCCAAGGCAACCACTGTGTTGAACCCTCACTTGGGCTCCACTGGCTATTTAAAAAAAAATTTTTTTTTTTTTACTACCTCTGCCCAGTTATTGATGTCCTTGCCTTCTGGAAACTGTGAATATGAGCAACTGGAGGCAGAGTCTGCTCTTGCCTTAAGGACTACTACTACAAGAATTCAACCTGTTTGTTTTTGAGGAAATCACTTATAATACTGTGTTGATTTTACTGTTTAAGAAAAAGAGACCCTCAAGGCTAACTGATATAATCATATAGAAGAAGGCCAAGCTTACTAAAATTTGTATAACAAAAGATTAAGCACTAGATAATTATTTTTTTTTTAGTTTTTTAGTCTATACTAGGAAACCCTGGTGGCGTAGTGGTTAAGCTCTACGGCTGCTAACCAAAAGGTTGGCAGTTGGAATCCACCAGGTGCTCCTTGGAAACTCTATGGGGCAGTTCCACTTTGTCCTAGAGGGTCACTATGAGTCGGAATTGACTTGACGGCAACACGTTTGGTTCTTTTTTTTTAGTCTATACTAACCAACCCTTTGTATTTGCATGGTAAATATACGTATGTGTATATACACAAGGGATTTCTTGACTGCTGCTTCCATGGCTGTTGATTGTGGATCCAAGTAAAATGAGATCCTTCACAACTTCAATCTTTTCTCCGTTTAGCATGATGTTGCTCATTGGTCCAGTTGTGAGGATTTTTGTTTTCTTTATGTTGAGGTGCAATCCATACTGAAGGCTGTGGCCTTTGATTTTCATTAGTAAGTGGTTCAAGCCCTCTTCACTTTCAGCAAGCAAGGTTGTTTCATCTGCATAAGGCAGGTTGTTAATGAGTCTTCCGTTCTTCATATAGTCCAGCCTCTCAGATTATTTGCTCAGCAAGCAGATTGAATAAGTGTGGTGAAAGGATACAACCCTGACAGACACATTTCCTGGCTTTAACCACTCAGTATCCCCTTGTTCTGCCCAAACAACTGCCTCTTGATCTATGTAAAAGTTCCTCATGAGCACAATTAAGTGTTCTGGAATTCCCATTCTTTGCAATGTTATCCATAGCTTGTTATGATCTACACAGTCAAATGCCTTTGCATAATCAATAAAACACAGGTAAACATCCTTCTGGTATTCTCAGCTTTCAGCCAGGATCCATCTGACATCAGCAATGATATCCCTGGTTCCACGTCCTCTTCTGAAACCGGCCTGAATTTCTGGCAGTTCCCTGTCGATATACTGCTGTAGCCATTTTTGAATGATCTTCAGCAAAATTTCGCTTAAGCAAAGATGTCACCTTGAAGACTAAGCTGTGACTGACCCAAGCCATGGTATTTTCAATCACATCATATGCATGTGAAAGCTGGGCAATGAATAAGGAAGACCAAAGAAGAATTGACACCTTTGAATTCTGGTGTTGGTGAAGAATATTGAATATACCACGGACTGCCAAAAGAACAAACAAATCTGTCTTAGAAGAAGTACAACCAGAATGCTCCTTAGAAGCAAGAATGGCGAGACTGCGTCTTACATACTTTGGACATGTTGTCAGGAGGGATCAGTCCCTGGAGAAGGACATCATGCTTGGCAGAGTACAGGGTCAGCAGAAAAGAGGAAGACCCTCAATGAGGTGGATTGACACAGTGGCTGCAACAATGAGCTCAAGCATAGCAACAATTGTAAGGATGGCTCAGGACCTGGCGGTGTTTCATTCTGTTGTGCATAGGGTCACTATGAGTCGGGACCAACTCAACGGCACCTAACAACAACAACGTATACACCAGGTATATACACACCATGAGAGAGAGAGGCCTGGTAGTGCAATGGTTAAGCACTTGAGTGCTAACTGAAACGTTGGCCATTTGAACCCATCAGCCATTCCACGGGAGAAAGACCTGGAAATCTGCTCTCGTAAAGATTCCAAAACTGAAAACCAAACCCATTGCCATCGAAACGATTCTAACTCTAGGGACCCTCTAGGACAGAGCAGAACTGCCTCATAGGGTTTCCAAGACTGTAATCTTTACGGAAGCAGACCACCATATCTTTCTCCTGGAGAGTTTAAACTGCCGAACTTTCCTCTAGCAGCTAAGCACTTAACCATGGCTCCACCAGAGCCTAGGAAAACCCATGGGGCAGTTCTACTCTGTTCTATAGGGTTGCTATGGGTTGAAATCAACTCATTGGCATATAACAGACATATATATACATATCCATCCCATAACCCATTATATATGTATATACATGCACATATATGTATATATGTACATAGACAAGTATATGTACATATATATACATACTTGCTTTAAAAAAATTTTTTTTCATTGTGGTTTAGGTGAATGTTTGCAGAGCACATTAGTTCTCCATTCGATAGTTTATACATGAAGTGTTCCATGACATTAGTTGCAGTTCCCTCAATCCCTCATTGTGTCAGCACTCTCCCCATTTCCGCCCCGGGTCCCCTGTTTTCTTTCGTCCATATTTTCTACCTCTTCCTGCCTTCTCATTTTTACTTTTGGGCATATATTGCTCTTTTGATCTCATATAATAGATTGTTCTAAGAAACATGCTCTTTTTTAATGCTATTGTTTATTTTATGGGCCTATCTATCGTCTTTTTTTTTTTATCTATTGTCTGGCTGAAAGGTGGTCTCCAGGAACGGCTCCAGTTCCAGGTCAGAAGGGTGTCTTAGGGGTATAGTCTCGAGGGTTCCTCCAGTCTCTGTCAGACCAGTAAGTGTGGTGTTTTTGTGAATTTGATTTTTTGTTCTATATTTTTCTCCCACTCTGTCCAGGACCCTCTGCTGTGATCCCAGTCAGAGTGGTTAGAAGTGGTAGTGGTAGCTGGAAACCATCTAGTTCTTCTGGTCTTGGGTCATGTAGGCTGTGGTCCATTAGTCCTTTAGACTAACTGCTCCCTTGAGTCTTTGGTTTTCTTCACTCTCCCTTGCTCTGGACAGGAAGAAGACCAATAGTTATATCTTAGGTGGCTGTTCACAAGCTTTTAAGACCCCATATGGTACTCATCAAACTAGGGTGCAGAATATTGTCTTTATGAACTATGTTGTGCGAATTGACGTAGATGTCCCTCAGGTAACAAACACCGAGGTGTGAGGAGAGTGTAAACGCTGGCTGTGATGGTTAAGGTTATGTGTCAACTTGGCTGGGTCATGATTCTCAGTGGTTTGGCAGTTATGCAATGATGAGATCATCCTCCACTTTGTGATCTAATGTCATCCTTCATTTTCACGTCACAACCTGGCCTTTCAAACTTGACTGTGTCAACAAGTGAGGCATGGTTGTGTTATACAAAGTGGGTGTATTATTCAAAGATGTGATGAAACCCATGTGAAATTGTGCACTACATATTAGTAAGTAAACACAAGTAAGCCTGTGTATACCTTGCTTAATGTAACCCCATTCATACCTTGCTTACTGGTTAATCCACCCCTGGGTGTGTATATCTGCATCTGTATGCACATACGTATATAGATGTATCTATCTATATCTGCATCTGTATCTGTACCTATATCTACATCCATCTACCTATATCTTGGTGTCCCTTGGTGGTGCAAATGGTTAATGCACTCATCCACTAACAGAAAGGTTGGAGATTTGAATCCACCCAGAGGCACCTTGCAAGAAAGGTCTCGTGACCTATCTCAAAAAAATCAGCTATCGAAAACTCTACGGATACACATTTCACCCTGAGTCTGAGTTAACTTGATGGCAACTGGTTTTATAGATATCTGTAGACAGACACTTAATTTCTTTGAGCCTCATTTACTCATCCGTGAAGTGTAAGTTAATGTAAGGTTTATTGCAAACTCAAAGTGCCAACCCAACATAAGGGGTCGAAATAACACTTCATTTTAGACACTGTAATGGAGATCCCAACAAATGCCTTACAAGCCTATAAAATAGATGGGAGCATCTCTCAATCAAACTCTTCCTCTACTCAAGCTGGTCCCTCATCCGCATGGTTCTAAATTTAGGGGTCATTTCCAAATATAGTGCATTTCCTGTGTGATTCCACTCTTGAAAGACAGCCACATCCAAAAAAGTGGGCTTAATGCCTCCTATTAACCCAGTTGCATTTCTGCCTCCCTCTTGGCTACCAGGAGTGAGCTGATTAGGGGCCCATGTGACTGTGTTCACATCCAAGTTCAGTAGAATGAATTTTTCAAGCATGATTTGCGAGTCACGCTATCGCATGCCTCTCGAGTCCAGCTGTGTTGCAGCTGCCTCATCCCCTGCATCCGCTCATCTTGCACTTGGATCAGAAGCATCCTCACATTTGCCTGAACTGATTTGGTCTCAGCCCAGCTGTTTGCTCCCCATTGTCATCAGGATGTTTACAGACCGGCTGTTCTTGCTGCACTTGATTCATTATTACACTTGGGTCTGAAGAGCATTTTGCCACATGCCAATGGCCAAAGCAGGCAATTTGGCTAGCTTTTCCCTGTGCCTGAAACTTCTCTAAGGCATTTGTTTTAAACCTTCCTGTCTATGGGAATGTCTGCACATTTCTACAGTGGTAACGAGAAAAGAAACCAAGGGTGCACATTCTGTTCACAATGGGCCGTAGGTGTCATTTTGGCTGATTAATCTTATCACGTGATTTATTTCCAGCTATTTGGACAAGAGAACACTTTTAGCCTGAGACAAGTTCAGATTAGAGGAGGAAATTCATTTCCCTTCCTCTCATTTGGGTAAATATATTTACCTTCCTAGGAACTTTTTTTGATTGTTTCTAAGGTATGCTGATACTCGCCATACACCAACAGGTATTTTATGGGCAGGAATTGTGCTGGAACACCAACGGCAGTGGGTGTGGTGGTGTGGAAACGAGCCTGATTGGTCAGACTGAGGTTCTAGGCCTGGCTAACCCGTAACTAGCAGACCAGGAATGAGTCACCTACTCCCTCTGGGATTCAATTTCCTCTTACTAATAACAGGCACCATGTTTTATAGTATTAAATGTAATTAAAAATCTGTTCCAGAAATACAGATTTTTCAGGTTCACCCCCAGGATCCTGATTCAATGTGTCTGAGGTGGGGGTATTTTCAAAAATAATTAATTTTATTTCTGTGGTTGCTGTTGAAAATAAATACAGCAAACACAGACCAATTCAACAGTTTCTACATGTACAATTCAGTGACACCGATTACCTTCTTCAAGTTGTGCAATCATCCTCACCCTCCTTTTCCAAGTCATTCCTCTTCCATTAACGTAAACTCACTGTCTCTTAAGCTTCCTGTCTAATCTTTTGAGTTCCTGTTGTCAATTCGATCTATTTAGATAGTTCTTTAAAAGAGCACACTGCTCAAGACAGATATTCTTTACTGATGAAACTAAACTACTGTTTGGTTTAAAGGAGACTTTAGGGAATATTTTTGGTTTAAGGTTTAAAGATTACATCACAGCAATAGTTTCAGGGTTTCATCCAGCCTCAATGGCTCCAGAAAGTCTGGATTCCATGACTTTCTGTATTTTCTTCCACATTTTTCCTCCTTCTGATCAAGACTTTTCTGTAGAATCTTGGATCCAAGCATTCAGCAATGGTAACTGGGTACTATACAGTTTTTCTGGTCTCATGACAAAGGAGGCAGTTGTTCATGGAGGCAATTAGCCATGCATTCCGTTTCCTTCTCCTACCATGGAATCTATGGTTTCTGATGTATCACAGTTCATGGCCAGTGTTTCCCAGCTCCTTCTTCGTTATAACAACAGTGAGCCATCTAGACTCAGGATATTTTATATTTTAATCAAATTCTGTTTGCTGACAAATAGTATGGTTCTGATTTCCTGGTAACTCAAAGAATTAAAAGAAAGACAATTCTGCAATGCTGAGCATTCCATTCACTTCTTGAATGGACTCACGTCACAGAATGGTGCTGTCCAAGATGGTGGCCATTTTTCACACGTGGCTCACTTGAAATATGGGTAGTCCAAATTGGGATTGCTGTAAGTGCAAGATTGTTGTTGTTAGGTGCCATCAAGTTGGTTCCGACTCATAGCGACCCTATGCACAACAGAACGAAACACTGCCTGGCCCTGCGCCATCCTTAAAGTCATTGTTATGCTTGAGCTCATTGTTGCAGCCACTGTGCCAACCCACCTCGTTGAGGGTTTTCCTCTTTCCCCTGACCCTGTACTCTGCCAAGCATGATGTCCTTTTCCAGGAACTGATCCCTCCTGACAACATGTCCAAAGTATGTAAGACACAGTCTCGCCATCTTGCCTCTAAGGAGCATTCTGGCTGTACTTCTTCCAAGACAGATTTGTTTGTTCTTTTGGCAGTCCATGGTATATTCAATATTCTTCACCAACACCACAATTCAAAGGCGTCAACTCTTCTTCGGTCTTCCTTATTCATTGTCCAGCTTTCATATGCATATGATGTGATTGAAAATACCATGGCTTGGGTCAGGCACACCTTAGTCTTCAGGGTGACATCTTTGCTCTTCAACACTTTGAAGAGGTCCTTTGCAGCAGATTTGCCCAATGCAATGCGTCTTTTGATTTCTTGACTGCTGCTTCCATGGCTGTTGATTGTGGATCCAAGTAAAATGAAATCCTTGACAGCTTCAATCTTTTCTCCGTTTATCATGATGTTGCTCATTGGTCCAGTTGTGAGGATTTTTGTTTTCTTTATGCTGAGGTGCAATCCATACTGAAGGCTGTGGTCTTTGATCTTCATTAGTAAGTGCCTCAAGCCTTCTTCACTTTCAGCAAGCAAGGTTGTTTCATCTGCATAACACAGGCCGTTAATGAGTCTTCCTCCAATCCTGATGCCCCGTTCTTCTTCATATAGTCCAGCTTCTCGGATTATTTGCTCAGCATACAGATTGAATAGGTATGGTGAAAGAATACAACCCACTCAGTATCCCCTTGTTCTGCCCAGACAACTGCCTCTTGATCTATGTAAAGGTTCCTCATGAGCACAATTAAGTGTTCTGGAATTCTCATTCTTCTCAGTGTTATCCATAGTTTGTTATGATCCACACAGTCAAATGCCTTTGCATAATCAATAAAACACAGGTAAACATCCTTCTGGTATTCTCTGCTTTCAACCAGGATCCATCTGACATCAACAACGATATCCCTGGTTCCACGTCCTCTTCTGAAACCAGCCTGAATTTCTGGCAGTTCCCTGTCGATATACTGCTGCAGTCGTTTTTGAATGATCTTCAGCAAAATTTTGCTTGCCTGTGATATTAATGATATTGTTCTATAATTTCCACATTCGGTTGGATCACCTTTCCTGGGAGTAGGCATAAATATGGATCTCTTCCAGTCAGTTGGCCAGGAAGCTGTCTTCCAAATTTCTTCGCATAGATGAGTGAGCACCTCCAGAGCTGCATTTGTTTGTTGAAACATCTCAATTGATATTCCATCAATTGCTGGAGCCTTGTTTTTCGCCAATACCTTCAGAGCACCTTGGACTTCTTCCTTCAGTAGCATCGGTTCCTGATCATATGCCACCTCTTGAAATGGTTGAACATCGACTAATTCTTTTTGGTACAACGACTCTTGTGTATTCCCTTCATCTTTGTTTGATGCTTCCTTCATCGTTTAATATTTTCCCCATGGAATCCTTCACTGTTGCAACCCGAGGCTTGAATGTTTTCTTTAGTTCTTTCAGCTTGAGAAAAGCAAAGCATGTTCTTCCCTTTTGGTTTTCCATCTCCAGCTCTTTGCACATGCCATTATAATACTTTATTTTGTCTTCTCGAGCTGCCTTTTGAAACCTTACATTCAGTTCTTTTACTTCATCAATTCTTCCTTTTGCTTTAGCTGCTCGATATTCGAGAGCAAGTTTCAGAGTCTCCTCTGACATCCATCTTGGTCTTTTCTTTCCTGTCTTTTCAATGACCTCTTGCTTTCTTCATGGAGGATGTATTTGCTGTCATTCTACAAGTCATCTGTTCTTCGGTCATTAGTGTTCAATAGGTCAAATCTATTCTTGAGATGGTCTCTAAATTCAGGTGGGATATACTCAAGGTCATATTTTGGCTCTCGTGGACTTACAAGATTACACTGGCTTTCAAAGAATGTAAAATATCAAATTAGGTCCTTGGGTGGTGCAGTGTGCACTCAGCTACTAACCTGGAGGTTGACAGCTAGAACCCATCTAGCAATTGCACAGAAGAAAGCCTTGGTGATCTGCTTCATAAAGATTACAGTCCAGAAAACCCTATGGAGCAGTTCTACTCTATAACACATAGCGTTGTCATAAGTTGGGATCAACTCAACAGCAATGAGGTTTAAGTATCTAATTATTAACTTTTATATTAATGCCACTTGAAATGACAGTATTTTAAATAAAATATGCTATTAAAATTAATTTCACTTTTTTTTTACATTTTCAAATATGGCTGCTAGAAAATTGAGAATTACATATATAGCTTCTGTTATGTTTCTCTTGGAAAGCACTGCTATAGAGCACAAGGTAATTTTTTGACAGAATGACATGCCTTATGAAGTGAACCAGGGTAACCCTTCTAGTTCTGACCAAACCCCAGCTCCCATTTCCATTTTGACTGGTGGAATTTACAAGGAACAGGCTTGAGAAGGGTTTAAAGAAACAATGGGAATGGGCTGTTATCTAAATTAGTAGCCGATGGCTCCTAACTCGTATCTCCTGCTTGGTTTCAGCTGCCATTTAAAAGTAGAGAAGTTTTACTTATTTCCATTATATACTCAGACTTTCCCACTCTCTCTTCTCATTCTCCACTTCATCCCTAGGCAGTCCAGCATCAGGCTGTTCTCTTGATGCTTTGATAACTATTAAATTAGTAAAACAATTTTTTCCAATAACAATACCCATAACATGGTGAAATTGGGACACTTCCATGTTATTGGAAATAGCAATACTATAATCCTTTTGGAAAGCACTATAACACCATGCTTCAAGAGCCATAAAAAAAACGGTCTTACCCTTTGATTCACTAAAACCACTCCTGGGAATTTATCTGAAGGAAACATTCAACAGAAGCAAGATAAATGCATAAAGATATTCAATGCAGCATTAGCTACACTACAAAATTAGAAGCCATTCAAGTACCTAATCATTGAGGAGCAGTTAAGGAAATTATGCTGCAACAATTCAATATAGCATTATGCATTCACTCAAATTTGTAATTATGAAGACATTGTAGCAACATAGAAAAATGTTTACAAGATAATGCTAGATTTTATAAAGTAGAACACATAAATTGTGTGTAGATTATGATTGCTCTATGACATTATGCTTGCATGTGGGAAAAGATTTAGAAGAAATACACAAAAATAAAATCTCTGTTTTCAAGTTATTAAAAAATAAATCAGAGCTTTTTAGCCAGAAGGCCACCACCTCAGAGAGACTCCAGAGATGCTATCCCACTCTCTCCATAAATCAAGGGAAAATAGATACAGAGAAACCTGTGAAAGCCAGAACCTGTGTAAGGTGGAAACCTATCAGAGAAGGAAAACCCAAAATATTTTCCACTATTTGAGAGTGATAGAAAAGAGGTAAACTGCACCTTGTCAAAGCAGAAAACTTGAGAGACCCAGAAAAATAAGGTAGTCCCGTTGTGTTCAGGCTCTCACGGGTTTCATCGTAATATGTTGTGTGGCTGTGTGTATGTTCATTCCTTCGAGAAGAGGAAGCATAGCTTTCAGCAGATTCTTAAAGGAGTTTGGCTATCACCTCTCTTCCAAGTTGAAAACTAATGTTTAATGGTTATGCTATTATTTTATTGTCACCATAATTATACGAAAGCAAGGTGTCTCCTCTCCAGGCAGATACTTAAAGGTGAATTCATAAATGGGCTTGAGGAAGAATAAAAGCCCTTAAGTAAGATGAGGTCTGACCCTACTTGGACTTAGGAAGGAGAAATAGTAAACCTTTAGGAGCCACCACACCTTCCCATTTATAGCTCTGATGCCATCCTCACCCGATCCCTCCCATCTCAAGTGCCCAATGCTGGTCTAAGCCCTCCTTTCTTTTACCACCCACTGCCCCTTCCACTCCTCCTCCCTGGTGTTCCAGTCAGGCCACTTGGCCCATGTTCCAGGCCTTTCCATTTCTCTGTCTAAGAAACTCATCTGTGCTAAAACGAACTGCAGTGCCAATGGGTTATCTGATGAGGGAATATCTGCCTCTCCACAGATGCTTTGGATGAACAATATATTATCCTAGTGGTGGGCTGGAGTTGACAGGTATTCAAACATCAGGGTAGGGCCCAAACTGGAAACTGTTGGGATAAAGACTGTAGTACACCCTTCAGGCCATATCAGAGATGCCTACTTCACTCCACATAACCAAAATCCTGTTGCTGTCGAGTCGATTCTGGCCTTTTGGTTAGCAACAAATTGCTTGACTACTGCTCCACGAGGGCACCTTCCCACCCCACATAGGGAACCATTTAAAGGATTCAAGCATTTGAGGAACATCCGATAATTAGTCCTGGAATTCTTTCTTTCCTCTGGGCTAGTAAAAGAAAATTCCTGTCAGTTATTAAAATGAAGATCTGGCAAAGGTCTTAGCTTTCTGACAAGGTTTAGGTTGTTCCTTCTTGTCCTTCCACCTTGACAGTGGCTGGATCACTCACCCTCCACCCACTCTTCCTTTACTAGTAAAATGCATCACTGTGGGTTTGGGAATTGATTGCTTTTAAAATGTTAGGAAGATCTGCTTTTTTTTTCTGAGACTCGCTCCCACCACCCCATACAGTCTCCTGGGCTTCCTCTGGCTGCAGACTTGGCCTAATTCATTAGGGTGAGGCCTCTTTAATGTTTTCTATTTAGCCTGTTTGTCTGTTAGAGATGAGATATTCTGTAATGGACACCTATAAATGAGCTGAATAAAAAGAGAAAGAAATGAACATTTTTGTAAAAGAAGCCCAGTCAGTGTAGCTCCACTCTTTAAGAATTGCCACCAGCTTTATCTCTTGCTCACTTATTAATGGCCTCTCTTCCCAGCACTTCTTTTTCCCCTGACATTTTGGTGAAAGCTTTTTTTCCCCCCTTCCTCTACTCCAGTCTAACATTTATTCCTTTAACTTTTATGTCAGACATTTTACCTGGAACTCTTAAGCTAATTATTTTTTTTCTTCATGTATATAAGCCCCTTTCCTTCTTTTTTAAAATTTATATTTATTTTTGGTAAAAATATACACAACAAAACATACACCTTGTGTCTTAGTTATCTAGTGCTGTTATAACAGAAATACCACGAGTGGATGGCTTTAATAAAGAGAAAGTAATTTTCTCACAGTAAAAGTAAGTTAAAAGTCCAAATTCAGGGCATCAGCTCTAGGGGAAGGCGTTCTCTACTTGTCAGCTCTGGAGGAAGGTCGTTGTCCTCAATCTTCCTGTGGTCAAGGAGCTTCTCAGGCACAGGGACCCTGGGTCCAAAGGACACGCTCTACTCCTGGCACTGCATTCTTGGTGGTATGAGGTGTCCAACCCTCTGCTTGCTTCCCTTTGCTTTTTATCTCTTGAGAGATAAAAGGTGGTGCAGGCCACACCCCAGGGAAACTCTCTTCACACTGGATCAGGGATGTGAGCTGAGTAAGGGTGGTGTTACAATCCCACCCTAATCCCTTTAACATAAAATTACAATCACAAAATGGAGGACAAGCACACAATGCTGGAAATCATGGTCCGGCCAAACACTTAAGATGCTTTTCCTCACATCTGGCCTAAGTGACTGCAATCTAAATGAATTGTCCTCCATCAGATGTCAGTGGGGATTTGAGGCAGGTTGTTGCCATCCACCTTGAGGCTCCTCGATTGTGCAAGAGGCAGTCAACTTTACTCGTTAGGACCATAGCTTTTAGAATCAGAAGGAGACTGGAGGTGATCAAACCCTGACCACTTAATAGCTATATGGCCCTTGGAGAAGAAGCCAAGCCTTAGTTTCCCCATCTGAAAAATATAGCATAATAATAGTATCTGTGTCATAGGGTTGTTGTGAAGATTAAGCAAGACAATACGTATATCGTACATTGTGACAGAGACCAATTGTTGTTACCGAATATCTCTTCTCCCTTTCATCCTCAATAATAGAATTTTGAGTTTATAACTGGACACTTAGGTGCTGGAATAAAGATTATGTTTACCTGTCTTCCTTGCAGCTAAGTGTGGCCATGGGACTAGGTTTAGGCCAAAGAAATGCAAGTGGAAGAGATGTGTACAATTTCCTACAAGTTTCTTTAAAATGAGGACTTGCATTTCTGTAACTTTTCATCCTTCTTCCTGGATAGATTTGGGACACAATGGTGGGAGCTTCTGCAGCCATATTGGGCAATGAGGAGTTGTTGGGAATGACATCCACACATGGCAGTTTAACAAGATCAAAAGAGCTGAGATCTCTGACATCATGGAATACCATAACCACCCCAGACTGTCTGGTTCCAAATGCTTTCAGGTGAGGAAGAAGTAATATTTTAAATCTATTTAAGTATTGTTGTATGTATTATATTTTATTCTTGCAGTCAAATCTAATTCTAAACGGGATCAGCACATGCTAAGTACTTAATACTCGATAGTTGCACTTAAGCTATCAGCTATGCATTGTAGAGAAACATCCCCCCGACACACACAATGTATAGCAGAATTTGTAGCTGTACCTTCTTTAATTCTCACATTTGTTGAGTGTTAACTATGCTCCCTACCCAGTAACAAGTGCTTTACATGGAATATCTTATTTGATCTTCGCAACAATCCTATGAGGTAATACTGTTTGTTGTAGACTGAATTATATCCCCCCAAAAATATATGTATCAATTTGTCCAGGCCATGATTCCCTGTATTGTGTGGTTGTTCTGTAATTTGTGATTGTAATTTTATGTTAAAGGGATTAGGGTGGGATTTTAACACTCTTACAAAGGTCATATCACTGATCCAATGTAAAGGGAGTTTCCCTGGGGTGTGGCCTGCGTCACCTTTTATTTTACAAGAGATAAAAGGAAAGAGAAGCAAGCAGAGAGCTGGGGACCCCATATCACCAAGAAAGCAGTGCTGGGAGCAGAGCGTGTCCTTTAGACCCGGGGTTCCTGTGCAGAGAAGCTCCTAGTCCAGGGAAGATTGATGAAGAACATCTTCCTCCAGAGTCAACAGAGACAGAAAGCCTTCCCCTGGAGCTGACGCCCTGAATTTGGACTTCTAGCCTGCTAGACTGCGAGAAAATAAATTTCTCTTTGTTAAAGCCATTCGCTTGTGGTATTTATGTTATAGCTAACACTAGATGACTAAGACACTGTTTTTTCCCCTTCAATTTATAAGCGAGGAAACTGAGTCATAGAGAAATTAAGTAATTTTCCCCATACCACACAGTTGGAAGTGGTAGGGATGGGTTTCAAACCTAGAAGTCTGTTCCGGAGCCAATACAATCAAACACTGAAGTATACTGCTTTCCATTTCATGTTGTCAATATGTTTAGTTTGACAGTGAGCCCCCAGTTCCCACTTAACGGTCTAATCAGTTGCCATAGAGTGAATTCTGACTCATGGGGGCCCATATATGTCAGAGCAGAAGTGTGCTCCATAGGGCTTTCAGCGGTCTGGTTTTTCAGAAGTAGATCACCAGTCCTTTCTTCCAAGCCTGGACTGGGACCTCCAACTTTTCTGTTAGCAGTCGAGCACATTAACTGTCTGCCCCACACAGGGAAAGCCCTGAGTTACATTAAATCTATAAGTACAGATTTGAGCTTCAGGCAGAAGCTTTATGTACTGTATTTTTATGCAAATAACACACGTGTTATACGTTTTTTTTGCCGTGTACCCTCCTTGATCATTATTTTCTTAGGGATGCTATGTGGGTTAGCATGTCCACTGTGGGTGTGTTATTTGCCAAAAAAAAAAACACGGTAATTACCCTTTTCTTGTGTCTTTAGCCTGTATTTGTCACCTACTAATTTGTACTGGATTCCTTTCTCCCATGCCCCCACAGAAAGTCTGATTGCTTTTTCTCTAGCTCCAGGGGAAATGTGCCGGTTGGAGCGCTCAGCTCTCCCACTTTCCAGCACACTTCCTACAATGTTGTGGGAATAAGCTTCACTCCACCTCTCCAGATGCCAGACAGAAACTGACAGGGTTCTCCTACACTGCTCAATCTGCACCTCCATATGGGGGATCCTGGGATCTAAGAGTCCTGTCACATTCCCAAATCCCAAATCTCAAATCCCACTTTTAACGCCAGAGTCCTCACTGGGAGGCAGAGAGTGTCCCCATTCCCCCAGCCCACTGGCCCCAGGTGCTGTCCTACCTAGTTGCTCTGTTCCTCCCTCTCTTGCTGCACCTTCCAGGCTCTTGGCTCTGTCGTCCCATTGCCTATGCCCACTGCGGGAATCGTTGCCTTGGCATCTCCTTCAGCAAGAGCCTCCCTGGGATCCCTGTCACTTTCATCTCCACAGTTTTCTCTCCTGCTGTCCCTAGAAATGGAGAACATCTGTTTCCTTGGGGCTGAAAAGGCAGAGAGCTCTGTCTCTAACTCAGATATAGGATAACATAAAAATAGCTGATAATAGTGCTTTACAGATACTAACTCGGTTCTTACAATAACCCTGAGTTATTTTCCCCTTCTTCAGATGGAAACCCTGGTGGTGTAGTGGTTAAGAGCTACAGCTGCCAATCGGCAGTTTGAACCCACCAGGTGCTCCTTGGAAACACTATGGGACTGTTCTACTCTGTCCTATAGGGTCACTATGAGTCGGAATTGACTTGACGGCAGTGGGTTTGGTTTTTCTGGGTTTTCTACAGAGGAGGAAATTATGGCACAGAGAGGATAAGGAACTTGCCCAGGGTCACACAGCATACGTGGCAGAACAAGTGTTGAAATCGTGCAGTCTGTCTTTAGAATTCTTAACCATTACATGGGTGGTCTCCATATATCATAATTCAGCCTTTCTTTCTCCCCAAGGTGCATGCTGGTGTCACACACACACACACTTCAAGGACTGGCTCGGATGAATTTAATTAGAGCCCGTGTGCCTGATTTGTCAAAAGAACTATACAAGATTTGCTTGTCCATGTGTCTCTACTTTCTGTATCATAATTGGCAAAGCAAGGGATACCCCAAAGCATCAGGGCCATTCAAGGCACTTTCACATATATTGTCTCATTTATTCTTATAACAACCTTCTGAAGTAGGTATTATTTCATTTTATAGGCAGGGAAATGGAGGCTCAGAGGGTGAAGCAACTTGCCTTAGGTCACACAACTAATAGCATGGTGGAGACAAGACCTGAACGCAACACTTTGTATACAATGAGATCTATTAGGAGATTCCAACGCTCATCCTACTACTTCGGGCTTTTTCACTCTTCTGAATCCTGTAGGAATTCTGCCCAGGGGCTGCTGAGGAGGGTATGCCTTCATATTAGATTTAAAGCACATGCTATTGTATTCATACAGTCTAAAACATATTTGAATTCCAAAATAAACTGTAGTTTATCTCTGAGTCCCGACTACTGCTTTACCTCTTGCTTGCCAAAATAGAACCATGAAAAATTCAACCTAGGACTTCTTCAAAGCATTTGTGCTTGAAGTCAATTCCATAAAACCTGCATTTACTAAAACCCTTTCTCTGAAAATGCGTTAATAATGTACGGCCAGAACTTGCAGACAATGTGATCATTGTTACAGGGATCTGTAGCCAAAATACTCCATTCGGTGGAGGTTTGATTTTTGCCCAGTGATGGCATTTTTGTACAATTTTTAAGGAAGGCGAACGTTCACCTGTTAGCTGATTTGCCCTGGCCCACAAAGTCAACAGTGAGTTAAACCCAAATTGCTTTCTATCTTCCCAAGTACCTCATTTTTATTATGAAGGGACTTGCTATATAAGTGCTCTGTCATTCAAGTAGGAATACCCATATGTCAGACCTAGCTGGTTCTGTTCGTTCCACTAAATCCCTACCAGCAGTTAAAGGGGCTGAGTTGAGAAGATGGATAGCCACAGTGCTGGGAAGGGATCCTGGAAGGCCTGACTTTTTGAAAGGCCAATATACAAAAATCCTAACCAACAAAACAGGTAAACTAGGTGGGGTTTCCTGCTGGGTTCCAGAAGTGTCGCGCAAGATACCCAGGGCTTATGTTTAGAAGTTAGGGTTTCTAGTCAGATTTTACTGCCATCGTGAGACCTTGGACACGGTGCTGAACCACGCTGAGTTTCAGTTTTATCCTCTGGACAGAATCAATAGTTGTGTTTTTGGGTGTTGTGAAGTAACGAATGTCTGTCTTGCATGGTATCTGGCACACAATAGATATGGAAAAATCTGAGTTAATTCTGAATTTGTGTTTTAAAGAATTATCCATCTTAAAGAACAGAATCTTAATTTACATGCATTTCTATAGGAACATGTCTTCTTAGTCAAAATGAAAAGAGAAATCCCGGAAGCCTATAAAAGATATCAAGAATGCCTGAAATCCCCTTCTTCACTTCCTGGTAGTCACCTGGCCATATTTCCTACTCCCTGCTAAAGACTTTTGAGGGAGTTTGTACCCACTTCATAGTGAGCAGATATGCCTCATTGCATCGCATATCACCAAGGAGAAGTTGTGGGTTACCCATGGCCATTGCTCAGTTCAGTCCAATAATCTATGGGCAAGACACTGCCCAAGGCACTGAAGAAACAAACATGAAGGAGACATGATTCCTGCTCTTGAGGGAGCTCACAGGCTGATGAGGTAACTGAGGGATAAAAGGAGAATTTTGTGTGAACTGATCAACTCTGTGATTGGAGTGTAAACATGGGCATTATGGGTCTGAAGGAGTCCAGAACAGCTTTCTGGAGGAGGCAATGCCTAAAATAAGTCTGAAAGAATCCATCCATTCTTCCTTCCATCCATCTATCCATCCATCCACCCATCCATCCATTCCTTTATTCAGCAAATACATTTATGTTCACCATGCACCAGACATCATTCTAAGCATTGAAGTTAGAGTGATGAACAAATAGGTGAAGTCTCTGCTCTCCTGGAAATGACATTCTGTTTCAGACAGCAATGCAGATGCTAAGAAGAAAACGGAAAGTGATGGGAGCTGGAGGGCGTGGAGCTGGGGGAAATTTTTGATAGGTTTCCAGAGGAGGTAACACTGAGTCGAGATGTGAATGGTGGGATGGAGACACCCAGGCAAAGACCTAGAATTAGAACATTCTGGGCAGAGACCCCCAGGTAAGAACTAGCTTGGCCTAATCATCAACGAAACAAAACAACTACAAAAATAGACAAAAGCCAGCGTGTCCAGAGGGCAGTGAGAGAGGGAGAGAATGGTTTGAGATAAGGTGGGAAAGGAAGGTCTCTTTTGCCTTGTTTGCCAGGGCAAACAGTGTCTTTGGGGCAATGAAAAGCTACTAGAAGGTTTAAAGCAGGATGTTGTTAGTTCGTTGGTTGGTAGCTAAATAGTTATGCCCGTAGCAGTCTAGCTGATTCTGATTCATGGTGACCCCATGTGTTGCAGAGTAGAACTGCTCCCTAGGGTTTTCATGGCTATGACCTTTTTCAGAAGCAGATTGCCAGTCCTTTCTTTCAAGGCACCTCTGGATGGGTTTGACCCACCAACCTTTCGTTTAGTTGCTGAGCACATAACTGTTTGTGCCACTCAAGGCTCCTGTCGTATCCACAGACAAGCATAAACATAATGCAATCCCATCTGAGTTCTATAATGTTATGTTTACAACCCATGTGAGACTGAATTATAGAAAGAAAGTAATACTATTCATAATATGCTTTTCTCACAAAGTGCTTTCTACAAAGTACCAACTTAAAAAAATTTTAAAAAGTACACTTATTCCACCTGTTCATTCATATAGGACATTCTCCTAGGACAGGATTAGACACTGATAGGAGATTGGTACCCTCAGCTGTGAGTGAAGAGGGTGGGCTTTAGGGAGGGCTGAGTCCTCAATGGAAGAGATTTTAATTGGGCACCGAGAATTTTTTCCCCTGAGGTAACCAGAAGAGCCAAGGAGAGTGCCTTAGCTCCAATTTACACTGCTCTCTGCTGATTCAGGGAGGCCAGCAGCCCACATGTCAGCTGGGGACAGTTCTCTGACAGTTTTGTGACAAGGGAGAGAGTCTCCAGGGACAAGGGTACCCAAGAACCACAAACGTTGTTCTGCTTCCAGAAGGTGAAGTGTCAGCTTTCTGCAAAGGCTCCCTCAGTGCAAAGACAGCAAATGCTATCTATAGAGCTGCTCTTTCTGGGTTAGAAGTCATGTTTGTACCACACGTGTCAAAAGGACAAGGCATGGAGAAAGGACTCAGCCACTGCACGGCGTGATTCTTGTGGACGGCTGATGGTTTAGGTTTAAACTTCAAAGGATACAACTGTCAGCATTAGCTTTTCTTGTTGCTTCTGTATTTTCAATTGGAAGAATTTTACTCCAACCAGACATATGCCAGGTACCTATGGGATAATTAAAGAGTCAAATAATATCCATCAGATGTAGTTTTTTTTCCCTTAATTCTCTCTTGTCTCCCCATCATTCACATTCTTTTTACCATTTACACTCCTCTCCTAATCTCAAACACTCTTCTCTCCAGTTTGGCTTTAGTAAATCCTTTCATCAATGCTGAACTTTATTTTTCATCGGCTTAGTTTTGACGGAGGGGAAGCATTGAGATAAATGGGCTGTTCTCTTGGAGGATCTAGTTAAATTCGTGTTCCGAGTTCAGCGTTTGACTCAGAGATTCCAAATATGCCTTTTCGTGGTTGTCAGCCCTTCCTTCCACTGATGTCTGCCTCAGAAGCACGCTCACTTTGAGGAGATATTTTTGTTTTGGAGAGCTCCCACATTTTCAAGAGTTTTTTTTTTTTATTTTAATTTTATTGTGCTTTTTAGATGACAGCTTACAGAGCATATTAGTTTCTCATTCAAAAATATATACATAAATTGTTTTGTGACATTGGTTGCAATCCTTGCAATGTGTCAGCACTCTCCCCTTTTTCACCCCGGGTTCCCTGTGTCCATTCATTCAGTTTTCCTGTCCCTTACTGCCTTCGCATTTTCAAGAGTTGATCTTATAAACTGTTTACCTATCTTTCAAAGGGTCTCACTCTCTTCATTCCCATCCATCCGGTTGCCTGTTCTGGACTCTTTGAATTTTCTGTTCTAGCCTCCTTTCTTGCATTTTTTTCTTCTTTCCTCTTTTGTTTCCTTCTTTGTTTGCTCTAATTCCACCCAAACTCCACCTGATTTTGGCTCAAGGGTTTCTTTTTAGCAGGGTGGTCTCCCTAGATCACAGCTACAGACTCTGGGACTCCCCGCACATCCATGCTAAAAAGCATTCCTGGGCCCGGCCACAATCGATGACTTCCCTGACAGGGAGCGCAACAGAGAACCCCTGAGGGAGCAGGAGATCAGTGGGATGCAGACCCCAAATTCTCATAAAAAGACCAAACTTAATGGTCTGACTGAGACTAGAGAAATCCTGGCGGTCAGGGTCCCCAGACCTTCTGTTGGCACAGGACAGGAACCATCCCCGAAGACAAGTCATCAGACGTGAAAGGAACTGGACAGTGGGTGGGAGAGAGCAGCTGATGAAGAGTGAGCTACTTGTATCAGGTGGACACTTGAGACTGTGTTGGCATCTCATGTCTGGAGGGGGGATGGGAGGATAGAGAGAGTGGGAAGCTGGCAAAATTGTCGCGAAAGGAGAGACTGGAAGGGCTGACTCATTAGGGGGAGAGCAAGTGGGAGTACGGAGTAAGATGTATGTAAACTTATATGTGACAGACTGACTTGATTTGTAAACGTTCACTTGAAGCTCAATAAAAGTTAAAAAAAAAAAAAAGCATTCCTGGATTTTTTTTTTTTCCTAAATAATATTATGTAACTGCTTAATTCACTTTTGCTTAGAAACACATGGCCCCTATAGAAAATATAAGGTCCCTGGGTGGTGCAAAGGAGCCCTGGTGGCACAGTGGTCAAGTGCTGGGCTGCAAACCAAAAGGTCAGTGGTTTGAATCCACAAGCTGCTCTGCAGGAGGAAGATGTGGCTGTCTGCTTCTGTAAAGGTTACAGCCTTGGAAACCCTATGGGGTAGTTCTACTCTGTCCTATAGGATTGCTATGAGTCAGAACCAACTCACCGGCAACAGGTTTTTTGGGGGCGGGGTGGCACAAATGTTTTGTGCTCTTCTACTAATCTAAAGATTGGCTGTTTGAACCCACCCAACGGTGCCATGGAAGAAAGGCTTGGCAATCTGTTTCTGTAAAGATTACAGCCAAGAAAACCTTGTGCGACGGTTCTACTCTGTAACACATGGAATTGCCATGAGTCAGAAGAGAGTCAATAGCAATAGGTTTGGTGTTTTGGCTTATAGAGAAGATAACACTCAGAAAAGTACAAACAAAAAGGTAAAAAGGACCTATAATCTTGCTGTCGTTGTTAAGTGCCATCGAGTCGATTCTGACTCATAGACACCCTATCGGACAGAGTAGAACTAACCCGTAGGGTTTCCTAGGCTGTGATCTTTACTGGAGCAGATCGCCAGGTCTTTTCTCTTGCAGAGCGGCTGGTGGATTCAAACCGCCAACCTTTTGGCTAGCAGCTGAATGCTTAACCATTGCACCACCAGGGTTCCTTACCTATAATCTTACTACTCCCCAATTAACTTTTAAAAAATATTATTTGATTTTATTTTTGATGAAATTGTACACAGCAAAGCATACATCAATTCACAATTTCCACATGTACAATTCAGTGACATTGATAACATTCTTCAAGTTATGCAACCATTCTTACTGTCATTTTACCAAGGTGAACACTCTCAACATTTTGGTGTATTTCTTTGCAAAAACACGCATGTATATATTCTATGCAAAAGTAGTTACTTCTCTTAACTTTTAGAAATTATAAAGCACCAAAACCCCAAACCAAACCCAGTGCCATGGAGTCAATTCCAACTCATAGTGACCCTATAGGACAGAGTAGAACTGCCCCGTAGAGTTTCCAAGGAGCCCCTGGTGGATTCAAACTGCTGACCTCTTGGTTAACAGCCATAGCACTTAACCACTATGCCAGCAGGGTTTCCATTCCAAAAGCCCTAAAATGCAAAGGCGTGGTGGGTAACCCCGTGGAGCACCAGAGCAGAGGCCCCTGGCTGCGCCGACTCCAGGTCTTCAACTAGCAGAGTGTGTGATTGCCATTCAGCACATGTGGAGAATTTAGCTTGCCTTTCTCCACTCTGTGTGTCAGAAGCAAGTGGGATGCTTGGAAAAAATATGGATGCTTGGGTCCCACCTACAGAAAGTTTGTAGTCTGGACTGGGGCTAAACACCTGTGTGTTTTCTTTTAAGATCTCAACATCATGCTAAACAGAGAAAATATTTATGTTGCCAAGGATTTTATTTTACTTGGATCCACAATCAACGCCCATGAAAGCAGCAGTCATGGAATCAAATGACATATTGCATTGGGTTCAGCTGCTATTCATAAGGTTTTCACTGGCTAATGCTTTTCAGAAGTAGACTGCAGGGTTCTCCTGCAGGACCAGGCAGTGTTTTGTTCTGATGTTCTCAAAGTTCCTACGGGGTACCAATCAAACATTTCATTATGACATTTAAGACCCTTCACATTCTGGTCCCAATTAGACTCTGAATGCTCTACTCTGTGATTCCACAGCCTGCCCCAAACTTCCCCATTTTTGTGCCTTTGCATTTTCTACTCTTTTCACCTGGACTGATCTTTCCTTTTCTTCACTTGTTCATGCGCTATCCAAACATAAGATGGCATCTCTACCATGAGTGGAAAAAAGAATTTTTTTTTTTCCCACTCAGCTCGCCATAATTCCACCAGCTCCCACTGTACTTGTCTTTCTACTTTGCATCATCATTATTTCTGTACATGCTTTACTTTCCCTTGAGGACAGGGAAACATGATTTATCTCTGTATCCCCTGCAGTATCTGCTATAATTCTCTTATGCAGTGTTGTTGCTCTACAAATGCTTGCTTTAATATTGCACTCTTTGATCTGTATCTATCTAATGTACAGGTAGACAATCTCCAACGTACATGATGAGGATCTTGAGTCATGGTTGATATCTTAATCAATGATTAAGGAGTCAGTTACATCCTATAGGATCACTATGAGTTGGAAATGACTTGGCAGCAACAGGTTTTATATTTAATATACTCTATTTACTAAAAGGGAATCCCTGGGTAGCACAAATGGTTAGCTTGCTCAGCCGCTAACAGAAAGGTTGGAGATTGGAGTCCACCCAGGGACACCTCTGAAGAAAGGATTAGCGATCTACTTCCGAAAATCAGCCACTGAAAACCTGTGGAGCCCAGTTCTACTCTGACACGTGAGGCCTCCGTGTCAGAATTGACTTGATGGCAACTGATATTTACTAAGAAAAAAGGCACCACTTGACACTTTAATGTATTGTTTTCTGAACTCCAGTCCTTTGAATATCACCTTCATGATTTTTGTTACATTTTTACACCAACCGTACCATTGTTTACTTAAAATTACTTTTTAAATTGATTCACGTTTTTACTTAAATATTTTAGAAAACTTGTGAAATCATGGATTTGATTATTTTTATAGTATACATCCAAACAAATATATTACAATCAAAATTATTTGTTCAAAATGTTTACTACTCCACCCTACTCAGTCAAACTCTACTAGGAAGGACTATATTTCCAGTTCTATTGATTCTATTTCCAGTCCTATTGGTTGTGTGACTTGCTTTGTCCAATGGCATGTACTGTTCCTGAGCTGAAGATATAAGAGGCATTTCCTGGATTTGCCACGATTCATTCCCCCTGCCTCATGACTGGAACTGGAGCTGTGTTTTAACCTGGCCCTGAAATGAAGATAACATGAAGCAGAGCTGAAAACAGCTGGCAACCTACGTATACCTGAGGGAGAAATACACGTTTATTATTGTAAAACACTTAGATTTTCTTGCAGGCCGTTTGTTACTGCAGCGTAACATAACCTGAGCTGACTAACCAAAAGTTCGTGCATATATATCCTAAAGTCATCTTATATACCACCATTGGTCAGTATCTTCTAAGATTTTAGATTAGGGGGCAACTGTACAGTCTCTGTATTTTTCAAATAACTCAGTATTTTTCATCTTATAGGGAATTATTTGAATGAATTTTTAAAACTTGTGAATGGTCCACATCCTGACAAATCACAGTCTATAGCTTTGTTGTCACCCCAGGCCTTGTAGCATCAATAGCTCAGGATGGTGCCTATTTCTCAGAAAAGGGGAAAACTGTTATGCTTTAAAAATAGTCTTTAGTCTCAAGAGATGGTAACGGAGACTTGGCACTAAGATGACCTGAAGGCACTTTTTCTCAAGTGCTCCATTTTCTCCCACAGATGCTTCAAAGACTTCAAAAGCAACTGGACTTTGTGGAGTGCCAGGCCTTTGAAGTGGGGCACAGAGCATGTGGGAATGCTTTTTTGTGTGGGGACAGGTGGGTGATTTTCAAAAATAACTGAACCGTGGATAAAACAAAATCACAAGCTGTAAAATTAGCCCTTATTTGCCCATTATTAATCCAAGTAATCTCATAAAACGCAAGTTTTCTGGCATGGTCAGGGAATGGCAAGGCAATGATTAGCCGTTAATTAATGAACATTCAGATTTAAAAAGAGTTACCGTACCTGACATGTAAATATAACTAATTTTTACAGAATCACAGTATCAAGAAAAATAATACAGTAAAACCTGCAGAAGTTGGACCCTGTATAAGGTGTAAACCTGTCAGAGAAGGAAAATCCAAATATTTTCCACTAATAGAGGGTGATAGAAGAGTGGTTTAAGACTGACACTTTGTCAAAGGCAGAAAACCTGCCTGGAAAAACAAGGCTGCTCCTTCGATGTCCGGCTCTTACAGGTTCCACTGTATATAATTAGGGGACATAATTTAACCTTTGGTGATTAAGAAAGAATTTCTTAAAGAACCTCAGGATCATTGTTAGCAACAACTGTCTTTTGACTTTTGCTGCCCTCCATTCTTCTCAGACTACTGCCTCCAGATAATAACTATCTTCCTTAGTTTTCTTCCTCTTTACCTTTCAGCTGCATTTGACAGCTAATCTCCTCCTTGAGGCTCACTCCAACCTAATCATCTATGAAAGTCCACTTTCCTGATTCTTTTTTGAAACTCCTAGGAAATTTTTTCTGTTCGCTTTATCAGTTCACTTCCCCTTATCTAAATGGGAATACTCCTCAAAGCTTCTTGGACCCCTGTTTTTCTTGTTATGCTCTCTGCTTTGAGAAACTCATCTATTGCTACATTATGACTTTGATGACACTGACACCCCCAGTCCTGACTAACTTTTTGCGCTTAGGATTTGTGATTTTCATCTTCTTGATGGTCATTTCCATTTGGATGCCCTACCATCACCTTAAACTCAATGCGTATAAAACCATGGCTATCTTCTGCCCAGTATAGTCTGCTTCTTTACAGTTTACCATATCCCCTTTCTCGTTGTAATCATCATTCATTCATCCTTCTCTTTTAAGGCATCTGTTAAATCTATCTCCACATGAGTTATTTTTACTTTGAAGTATTTCTTGGATCTTTTAATTTTCCTCTCATTTTACTTCCAACATCATAGTCCAGATTCTAGCACCTTACACCAGCATCATGCCATCATATACATAGGATGCCCAACTGCTGGTGGCCTATATTATCCCCTCCTTCCTTATTAAAAGAGCTGTAATTATTTGGGGGAGGGGTTTTCAATATTCTAAAATAAAATATCTCCCATGTTTTCATGTGCCTACAGGTGGTAGATGATCTAACTTTGCTGATGAGTAATTCTAATTGGTGAAAATTCTGGGAGAGATTTTGTTTTCCTGATAAAAAGGGAGGACTCAACTGGCACATGTCTTTTTCCCTCTCATTTCCTTCTTTTTTCCTGCATGGAATATAGACGCAATACCTGGAGGTGGAGCAGACATCATGGGATCAAGAGGATGGAAGTCACAGGCTAAATGACTAAACCCTTCTCCAAGTCTGTCCTGAAGAAGCTGTCAGACTGTTTTCTAAAATGTTCCCTCCATTGAGATATATTCCAGACTGACACTCACCAATGACTCTCCATTACCTATTACCTCAAGTTTAAACCCAAGATTAATTTATCTCTTATCCTTAAGATGTACCGTCCCATTTATTGTGCTTACATTAGCTTGTTCTAATACAAGCTGGACTTTTGTTCTTGCTGTTTTCCTGACCCATTTCATGCTAGCTTTTCCATAGCAATAGTTCTGAATGTTAGTATAAGACTCTTCTCCTCTGGGGTGGGGGGCATCCCATGCTGAGGCAGCAGAAGGCACTAATTAAGACACCATACTTTAAGTCCTACAGGTGAATTTTAATACCACTTCAGAGAGCTTGGGAAATATACCTTATCTCTTTAAGTCTCGGTTTTATATTTGTAAACTAGCTGTAACAATACCAGTGCATTGTTTGAACAATAAATGCAATAATATGTATATAAAGCATTGAGCATGGTATATGCATAGGAGCTTGTCACAGTAAGTGGTGGTTATTATTCTAGTTGTTTCCATTTTCTAAACTCTTAGAGTAATGTGACATCCATTTGTGCTGCCTTATTTTGTCTCCTGGATCACCTGGCTCTCCAAGAAAATGATAAACATCTTGAGCCACTGACTGTCTTTTCTGCTTCTTTCATAGCCTACGAGTTACCTTGTTCAGTGCTAGGTGAGTAGTAGGATCTTTCAAATGTTTAGAAATTTCTTGACTGATTATAAAAACAATGTACTAGAATCAGGTCTCAGGATGAATTAAGTATTTGCTGAGGTTAAGAAACCAAGAGAAAATCCTGTAAGGATTGCAATTTTGCATTGAAAACCCATAGTCCTCAGAGAGAAACCTTAATGTGAACAGAATTGGCTGCAGTGGATGGCCTCTACTCTCCACCAGGCCCCATTTTGAGGTCAAACTCCTCCCATTTTTCAAAGTGCTAATTCAACTCCAAAACATTAGGGAACTACACAGATTTTCCTGGAGAAAAACTTCCTAAATGTCCCCCTTTAACATCTCAGTCTTTCTCCTCTTGTCTTTTCCTGGATTTTCTGCTGCTTCTCACCATTCTCCCTCAAAAAGGCTCTAAATCACCCAGATGAAGACCAAATGCTGCCATTGTTTGGAGCACTCAAGTCCTCCCCCCTCAGCTTGCACAGCCCCCTCAGCAAACCCAAGTCCTAGAGGTGAGCTGTTGCTGGGGGTATCATGTTTCCTGGCGGGGGATGGGGGGTGTTCCTGCAGTGAGAGATTTTTGTAGTCTTCTTTCTGCGTTATCTAGCTCCATTCCTACTTACCAGGGCACCTCTCCATGTCTTTATATCATCTCCAGCCTACTCTGCCTTTATTCTCCATTTTCTACCTTTCTCACCCCCACGTATGCTTTCTTTTCCATCTTTCTGCACCTGGCTGTTCCTTTGTCATACTTCATTAGCCTCCATTCTCTTTATTTTCCAATACTTCTTAGTCCAGAGGTAATGACTGAAGCAGGGGCCTACCATGACTTCAACCAGGAGCAGGGCAGGAGATAAAGGAGTCCTTTCACTCAGCTTGAGCTTCTAATGTCTCTCTTCTCATCAAGGCAGAAGGGAGAAGAAAGCTTCCTACCAGAGCTATCCACATGGTCTTGCCTTAGTCTTGGAAAGTTTTTATTTGGAGAGATGTGGGTAATATAAATAGGCACCAATCAACCCAGATCTGAATGGAGAAAGTTTAAATTAGGATATCCTAACAACTTTACTACTCATGGTTGGTGAGGACCACAAATACTGAGATTAAAGTGCCCATCAGACCACTAGGATCCCTTGGGATATATGATCTTATGGCATGCTCTTGTCTTCTTTTAATCAATATGTGCATATACAGAAGACATTCATTCTGCCTTATTCACCCCAGGATTTGAAAATGGAAATCAAGAAAGGCAGTGCCGGTTGGAGAAACTGGTATATTCATTTCCTCTGCCATTATCTTTGATTTTGTGCTGCCTTGAAACACTCAAAGCCCTAAACGATTTTCAGGCTTGTCCTCTGCTCTGTTAGGGAGACCCAGGTTTCACACTTCCTGAGGAAGTGGAATGGTGGAAGACATAGGCACCAATGGCCACTAACATTTTATTATGACTAAGACCCTGCCAAGAGATACACTTTCTAATGTAGTGTTTCTCAGATTTGTTCCAGATTTTTCATGAAAAGAAAACCATCTCAGACAATTTCTAGATCATTTGTCTTCTTGCTGTCTCCCAGCCTGCCTTCTCAGTATGATGCTTTCTCCCCTTTCCTCCCCTTGCTTACAGCTGCCACCACCAGCTATTGTCCTAGTGTGGTTGTTAGTGTTTGTGTGTGTGAGTGTGTGCATCTATGCATGTGTGTAATCTTGAGGTTGTACATTAACGTCCTTGGGATTCTCCGAGATCTTTTCTTTTCAATTATGGAGGCTTCTTGCCTTCTTGGCTCCCCCGCTTCTTCTCCTCCTACTAAACTGCTATTTTGTGTTTCTGTTGCAACTGGGTCATGTTTTTCACTTTACCAAGAGGAAGCAAGGGACCTTCAGTGGGAAAGCAAGAGGTTTCCAGTGCTCACCAAATACAGATGCTCAGGAAATGGGGGGCTCATGTGGCTTACATATAGGGAACTTCTCAGCTCAAATACCGTGTCCTGTGTGGGAGGCCCGGTTCACGCCTTGCTGTCTCCCAGCCTGCCTGACTCCAAATGCCCCCTGGAATAATTCAACTTCTTATCTAAGGTACCGGCCAGCTTCCTTGAACCACCAACTGTTCGATTGCACAACCAATTGGTTATATAAGAGGATCTTAAGAAAGAATAAAATCATGAACACTGCATAACTGCCTCCCTCCAGGCTCCGGCCCAGGCCCAAGGAAGGGGGCCCAACTGGGGCAATTGGTCCATTTGTAAACAGAAGCTGCAGAGCAGACGGTTGGCTTTGCTGACTGCTGCTCAGGTCTGTACCTGTCTTTAATGTTTCCTCAGACTCCTACCACTCACACTCCACCTCGTCACCCCAAATGCAGGCCCTAATTATCCTGGATAAAAATAGAAGTCTTCTCATCATTTATTTATTTTTAGCACTTGCTCAAACTAATTGGTAGCCCTGCAACCCATACATAAAACAGTGATCTGCAAAAAACTGACAGCTTCTTAATGACAGATTATATTGTACAAGGATGGAGAACAGGAGGCTTCCTCTGCCTGGTGACTGACTGGAGGCAGCAGAGCATTGTTTGAGTGTCTGCTGTTGTCTGGGGGTTCATGTTTTCTGATACACTTGGTCTTCAAAAATATTAACCAAAAGTATATGTTGCCAAAGTTCAGCAAGGCCAGTCTCTTGGTAAAGACTGCTGTCCCAGCAGCCCTCTCTCCCTGCAGCTTTACCTGGCCTTCGGTGGCAGGTTGACTGGATCCAAACCTCTGAGAGAAGGAGGCTGGGCATTTAGAAGAAATATTTGTCTTTTCAATCAGAGTCCCTGGGTGGCGCAAACAGTTAACGTGCTCTGCTGCTAACTGAAAGGTTGAAGTTTCAAGTTCACCCAGAGGTACCTTAGAAGAAAGGCCTGGAAATCTACTTCTGAAAGGTCAGCCATTAAAACCCTATGCAGCACAGTCCTATCCTGACACACAAGGGGTTGCCGCGAGTCAGAATCGACCCGATGGCAACTGGTTTTCAGCAACTGGTGTCTTTGAATCTTCCTCAACCCTTCCATGGGAAAGGTTGTTTGGAGTTTGGGAAGAGCAGGTAAATCTGGAGCCAGAAAAATCCTGGGAGAATCTAGCTTTGACATTTACCATTTATGTGGCTTTAGATTAGTTGCTCAACGTTTCAGAACCTCAGTTTCCTCATCTCCCAAAATGGAGAGAATACTACCAGCCTTTCAATGTGTTTTGGAAGACAAAATGTAGAAACACCGATTAGTCTCTCTAATACAACCTTAAAAACGAGTTGCCATTGAGCCGATTCTGATTTATGATGTCCCCATGGGTATCAGAGTGGAAAACCCCCAATGGCTGATTTTTAGGAGTATATCACCAGGCCTTTCTTCCAAGGCGCCTCTGGGTGGACTTGAACTTCCAGCCTTTTGATTAGCAGTCAAGTGTGCAATACAAGCTTAGATATTCAATAAAGGCTTCTTTTCTTCTTTGTGTTTACTGCATTTACAAGATGGTTTAAAGTCAGGAAGGGTGTGCATAAAGGTTGTATCCTTTCACCATACTTATTCAATCTGTATGCTGAGAAAATAATCTGAGAAGTTGGGCGATATGAAGAAGAATGTGGCATCAGGATTGAAGGAAGGCTCATTAATAGCCTGCATTATGCATATGACAAAGCCTTGCTTGCTGAAAGTGAAGAGACTTGGAAGCACCTGCTGATGAAGGTCAAAGACAACAGCCTTCAGTATGGACTACACCTCAACATAAAGAAAACAAAAATACTCACAACTGGACCTATAAGCAACATGATGATACATGGAGAAAGGATTGAAGTTGTCAAGGGTTTCATTTTGCTTGGATCCACGATTAACACCTACGGAACCAGCAGTCAAGAACTCAAAGGATGCATTGCTCTGGGCAAATCTGCTGCAAAAGAACTGTTTAAAGTGTTAAAAAGCAAGGATGTCACCTTGAAGACTAAGGTGCATCTGACCCAAGCCATGGTGTTTTCAATCGCCTCATCAGCGTGTGAAAGCTGGACAATCAATAAGGAACACCAAAGAACTGACACCTTTGCATTACCGCGATGGTGAAGAATATCGAATATACCACAGACTGCCAAAAGAAAGAACAAATCTGTCTTGGAAGAAGTACAGACTGAATGCTCCTTAGAGGCAAGGATAATGAGACTTCATCTCATGTACTTTGGACATGTTATCAGGAGGGAGAAGGACATCATGCTTGGTAAAGTAGAGGGTCAGCGAAGAAGAGGAAGAACCTCAACAAGATGGATTGACACAGGTGGCTGCAACAATGGGCTCAGGCATAACAATGATTGTGAGGATGGGGCAGGATCAGGCACTGTTTCATTCTGTTGTACATAGGGTCACTGTGAGTCAAAATTGACACAACAGCACCTAACAATAATAATAATAACAACAAGATTTCTTAAATATATAGATACATTTCTTAGGCGTATTTGTTCTAGGCAGCTATGAAAAAAAATGCCAAGATTTGTCCTTCTATTCTGTTTTACATTAGTAAGCTCATAATGTTCACATAAGATACCATAGAGAAGATTGGAACTCTATTGCTGACTCTACCCGAAAACGTGCCTGATACCTTCGGCATGAGGAAGGTCTGCGTTTGAATCCCAGTTTTTCCATTTAGTAACCGTAAAGGGATGAGTTACTTAATATCTCTGAGCCTTAATTATTTTTATCTTATCTCACAGGGATTTTGTGAATATTAAATAGAGTAGAATAACAAGTGTAAGGGAACTAATTAAATGCCTGGAAGAGTAGGGGCTCACCAGATGTTACTTTCTTTTCTTCATTGACTATTTTTCTTTCACATTAATTTTCTACTGTTTTGAACTGGAATTGGACATTTATGCACATAACAGAAGTTTATTGAGCACCTGCTCTGTGCCAGGCATTGTTCCAGTTGCTGGAGATCATACATGCTGGCTTGGTGTACTGGGTTGAATAGTGTTAACCAAGCTTCAGGTCTACCTGGAATCTCAGAAGGTGACTTTATTTAGAAACGAGGGCTTTGCAGATGTAATTAGTTAAGATGAGATCATACCGTGTTGGAGTGGTCCCTAAATCCAATGGCTAGAGTCCTCATAAGAGGAGAGACACAGAGACACAGACACATGGAAGGAGGTCATGTGATGACAGGGGCAGAAATTGGACTGAAACATCTACAAGCCAAGGCACTCCAAAGACTGCTGGCAAACCCCAGAAGGAAGGATACAAGCAAGGAAGGATTCTTTCCTAAAGTGTCAGAGAGAACATGGCCTGCAGACACCTTGATTTCAGACTTCTAGCCTCTGGAACTGTGAGCCAATACATTTCTGTTGTTTTAAGTCACCTAGTTAGTGGTACTTTGTTATAGCAGCCCTAGAAAAATAATGCTTTTGGGGAAATAGAAGATGAAATTGATAAGCAAAAGTTTAGATATTGCTGTTGTGAGGTGCCATTGAGTTGGTTGCAACTCATAGCACAAAACACATAGAACAAAACACTGCCCCATCCTGTGTCATTCTCATGATGGTTGTTATGCTTGAGCCCGTTGTTGCAGCCACTGTGTCAACCCATCTCTTCAGGGTCTTCCTCTTTTTCTTTTACTGTGCTTTAGGTGAAAGTTTACAGGTCAGGTTAATTTCTCACACAAAAATTTATACACATATTGTTATGTGACAGTAGCTGTAATCCCTAGAATGTGACAGCACACACCCCCTTTCCACCCTGGGTTTCCCATGTCAATTCAACCCGTTCCTGTTCTTTCCTGCCTTCTCATCCTGCCTCCGGACAGAAGCCTTCCATTTGGCCTCATGTATCTGCTTGAACTAAGAAATCACTCTTCATGAGTATTATTTTATGTTTTATAGTCCAGTCTAATCTTTGTCTGAAGAGTGGGTTTTGGGAACGGTTTTAGTCCTGGGTTAAGAGAGTCTAGGGGCCATGCCTTCCAGGGTTCCACCAGTCTCATTCAGACCATTAGTTACGGTCTTTTTACACGAATTTGATTTCTGTTCCACACTTTTCTCCTGCTCCATCAAGGACTCTCTGTTGTGTCTGTCGGCGGGGGGTGTCATTGGTGGTAGCCAAGCACCATGTAGTTCTTCTGGTCTCAGGCTGATGGAGTCTCTGGTTTATGTGGCCCTTTTGTCTCCTGGGTTAATATTTTCCTTGAGTCTTTGGTGTTCTTCATTTTCCTTTGCTCCAAGTGGGTTGGGACCAATTGATGGATCTTAGATGGTTGCTTGGAAACTTTCAGAGGGTCTTCCTCTTTTTCGTTGACCCTCTGCTTTACCAAGCATGATGTCCTCCAGGGACTGAACTCTCCTGACAGTCATGTCAAAGTATGTAAGACATAGTCTCGCCATCCTTGCTTCTACAGAGCATTCTGGTTATACTTCTTCCAAGACAGATTGGTTTGTGTTTTTGGCAGTCTACGGTATATTCAATATTCTTCCCCAACACCACAATTCAAGGGTGTCCATTCTTCTTCTGTCTTCTTTATTCATTGTCCAGCTTTTGCATGCATATGATGCGATTGAAAATAACATGGCTTGAGTTAGGAGCCTTGATATCTTTGCATTTCAACACATTAAAGAGTTCTTTTGCAGCAGATTTACCCAATGCAATGCGTCCTTTAAGTTCTTGACTGCTGCTTCCATCGGCATTGATTGTGGATCCAAGTAAAATGAAATCCTTGACAACTTCAGTCTTTTCTCCATCTATCATGATGCTTCTAATTGGTTCAGTCTGAGGATTTTTGTTTTCTTTCTGTTGAGGTGCAATCCATACTAAAATCTGTGGTATTTGATCTTCATCAGTAAGTGCTTCAAGTCCTCTTCACTTTCAGCAAGCAAGGTAGTGTCATCTGCATAGCGCAGTGTTAATGAGTCTTCCTCCAATCCTGATGCCCCGTTCTTCTTCACATACTCCAGCTTCTTGAATTATTTGCTCAGCATACAGATTGAATAGGTATAGTGAAAAGATACAACCCTTACACACACCTTTCCTGACTTTAAACCACATAGTATCCCCTAATTCTGTCCAAAAGACTGCCTCTTGATCTATGTACAGGTTTCTTACGATCACAATTAAGGGTTCTGGAATTCCTGTTCTTCACAATGTTATCCATAATTTGTTATGATCCACACAGTTGAATGCCTTTGCAAAGCCAATAAAACACAGGTAAACATCTTTCTGGTATTCTCTGCTTTCAGCCAAGATCCATCTGACATCAGCAATGATATCCCTGGTTCAACATCCTCTTCTTAATCCAGTCTGAATTTCTAGCAGTTCCCTGTCGATATACTGCTGCAGCTGTTTTTGAAAGATCTTCGCCAAAATTTTAGTTGCATGTGATATTAATGATGTTGTTCAATAATTTCCACATTCGGTTGGATCACCTTTCTTGGGAATAGGCATAAATATGGATCTCTTCCAGTCAGTTGGCCAGGTAGCTGTCTTCCAATTTCTTGGCATAGACCAGTGAGCACTTCCAGTGCTGCATCCATTTGTTGAAACATCTCAATTGATATTTCATCAATTCCTGGAGCCTTGTTTTTACCAATGCCTTCAGTGCAGCTTGGACTTCTTCCTTCAGTACCGTTAGCTCTTGATCATATGCTACCACTTGAAATGGATGAATGTTGAGCAATTCTTTTTGGCATAATGACTCTATATATTCCTTCCAACATTGCTTCCTTCATTGTTTAATATTTTCCCCATATAGTCCTTCACTATTGCAACTCAAGGCTTGAAGTTTTTCTTCCATTCTTTCATCTTGAGAAATGCTGAGTATGTTCTTCTCTTTTGGTTTTCTATCTCCAGCAATTTGCACATGTCATTAAAATACTTTACTTTGTCTTCTCGAGCTGCCGTTTGAAATTTTCTGTTTAGTTCTTTTACTTCGTCATTTCTTCCTTTTGCTTTAGCTACTCGATGCTCGAGAGCAAGTTTCAGAGTCTCTTCTGACATCCTTTTTTGATCTTTTCTTTCTTTCCTGTCTTTTTAATGACCTCTTGCTTTCTTCCAGTATGATGTCCTTGATGTCATTCCACAACTCATCTGGTCTTCCATCATTACTGTTCAATGTGTCAAATCTATACTTGAGATGGTCTCTAAATTTAGGTGCAATATACTCAAGGTCATACTTTGGCTCTCGTGGACTTGTTCTAATTTTCTTCAGTTTCAACTTGAACTTGCATATGAACAATTAATCTTCCACAGTCACCCCCTGGCCTTGTTCTGAATGATGATATTGAGCTTTCCTGTAGTCTCTTTCCACAGATGTAGTTGATTTGATTCCTGTGCATTCCATCTGGCAAGGTCCACTTGTATAGTCACCGTTTACATTGGTGAAAAAAGGTCAATATACCCGTGGATCTTGCCAGATGGAATATGAGCAGAAATGATAGCAAAAACAAATCCATAAAACTTCTGATATTGGGATGATCAAACATAGAGTATAGACTAAGATTATTTAATAAGTTTCAAGGAGTTAAAAAGGGGTTTGTAAATACGAACCTTTATAAGAGATGCTTTAAAAATGATCAAGCAGTTCCACATAAGAATCAAAGAACATGTCTAGAAGTAAATGTTAAAATTGTTGTTAGGTGCTATCGAGTCAGTTCTGACTCATAGTGATCCTACGTACAACAGAATGAAACATTGCCCAGTCCTGCACCAATTTCACAGTCCTTGCTATGTCTGAGCCCTTTGTTGCAAGTACTCTGTCAATCTGTCTTGTTGAGAGTCTTCCTCTTTTTCACTGACTCTCTACTTTTTTTTTTTTTCTCTACTTTACCAGCATGATGTTCTTCTCCAGGAACTGGATTCTCCTAGTAACATACCCAAAGTACATGAGACGAAGTCTCACCATTCTCAATTCTAAGAACCATTCTGGCCGTATTTCTTCCAAGACAGATTTGTTCATTTTTCTGGCAGTCCATGGTATAGTCAGTATTCTTCGTCAACACCATAATTCAGACAAAGCCATTCTTCTTTGGTCTTCCTTATTCATTGTCCAGCTTTTGCATGCATATGAGGTGATTGAAAATGCACCTTAGTCCTCAAAATGACATCCTTGCTTTTCAATACTTTAAAGAGAACTTTTGCTGCAGATTTCCCCAATGCAATATGTTGTTTGATTTTTTTGACTGCTGCTTCCATGGACATTGATTGTGGATCCAGGTAAAATGAAATCCTTGATGACTTCAGTACTGTATTTTCTCCTTTTATCATGATGTTGCTTAGTGGTCCAGTTGTGAGGATTTTTGTTTTCTTTATGTTGAGATGTAATCCATACTGAAGGCAGTGGTCTTTGATCTTCATCAGTAAGTGATTCTAGTCCTCTTCATTTTCAGCGAGAAAGTTTGTGTCATCTGCATAATGCAGGTTGTTAACGAGTCTTTCTCCAATCCTGATGTCTTGTTTTTCCTCATATAGTCCAGCTTCTTAAATTATTTGCTCAGCATACAGATTGAATAAGTATGGTGAAAGAATACAGCCTTGACGCATGCCTCTCCTGATTTTAAACCATACAGTGTCCTCTTGTTCAGTTTGAACAACTGCCTTTTGGTCTATGTACAGGTTTCCATGAGCACCATTAAGTGTTGTGGAATTCCTAGTCTTTGCAGTGTTATATTATCCATGATTTATTATGATTCACAGAGTTGAATGCCTTTGCATAGTCAATAACACACAGGTAAATACCTTTCTGGTATTCTCTGCTTTCAGCCAAGATCCATCTGACATCAGCAATGACATCCCTTGTTTCACATTCTCTTCTGGATCCAGCTTGAGTTTCTGGCAGTTCCATGTTGATGTGCTATTATCACAGTAACAACAAACACAACAAACAAATAATATAGATTGCAACTGCTTTTAATTATCTTCAGCAAAATTTTACTTCTATACAATATTAATGATATTTTTGATAATTTCCACATTCTGTTTGATTACCTTTCTTTGGAATGGGCACAAATACAGATCTCTTCCTGTTCGTTGTCCAGGTAGGTGTCTTCCGAACTTCCTGGCACAAATGAATGAGCATTTCCAGTTCTGCATCCTTGTGCTGATACACCTCAATTTGTATTGTGACAGTTACTGGAGCTTTGTTTTTTGCCAATGCCTTCAGTGCAGCTTGGACTTCTCCAGTACCACTGGCTCTTGATCATATGCTACCTCCTGAAATGGCTGAATGTCAACCAGTTCTTTTTGGTATACTGACTCTGTATTCCTTCCACCTTCTTTTGATGCTTCCTGCATCATTCAATATTTTGCCCATAGAATTCTTCAATATTGGGACTTGAAGCTTTAATTTTTTCTGCAGTTCTTTCAGCTTGAGAATGCCAAGCGTGCTTTTCCCTTTTGGTTTTTTAACTCCAAGTCTTTGCACATTTCATTATATTTTACTTTGTCTTATCGAGCTCCCCTTTGAAATCTTCCGTTCAGCTTTTTTACTTCACTATTCCTTCCATTTGCTTTAGTTACTCTATGATTAAAAGCAAGTTTCAGAGTTTCTTCTGACATCCAATGTGGTCTTTTCTTTCCTTCCTGTCTTTTTAATGACCTTTTGCTTTCCTCACATATGATGTCCTTGATGTCATTCCACAACTCTTCTGGTCTTCAATCAGTAGTGTTAAAAGAATTAAAAGCAACTCATTGTGTATGTTAAACATAAAGTTTTATACAACCGAGTAGTAAATTAGTGAAATTGAAAACAAATCTCCATAATTACAGAATCGAGATATACAAGATAGGTCAAAATATGTAGAGGTTAGGGTGAGATGCCTAAAGTTCCAGAAAGAGAAAAAAGATAAAATGGAAAGAAGCATATTCAAGGAGAAAATAGTTGAGTATTTTCTAGAACTGTTGAAAGACTCCAAACTTCAAAACCAGGAAGTCCAAAAAGTCTTAAGCATTAAAAAAAAAAAAAAGAAAAATCAAGCCCGTTGCTGTGGAATAGATTCTGACTCGTACCGAACCTATAGAACAAAGTAAAACTGCCCCACCTGGTTTCCAAGGCTGTAAATCTTTACGGAAGTAAACTGCCACATTTTTTTTTCCCACAGAGATGCTGGTGGGTTCCAATGACAACCCTTTAGTTAACTGACAAGGGCTTAACTACTGCACCACCAGGACTCCTGAAGCAGGATAATACAAAGAAATTCACACCTAGATATATTCTAGTAAAACTGTAGAATGCCTAAGGCAAAGAGAAGATCCTAAAAACAGCCAGAAAAGGAATAAAAAAACCTTCCAAAATGATAACAATTAGACAGATGGCTAACTTCTCAACAGTATCAATAAAAGACAAAAGAAAGGACTAAAATATTCAATGTGCTACGAGTCTAAACTTACTTTGGATGAAACAAAATAATAAATTAATGTTTGATCTGTGTCATTAAATAAAAATTATAGCTAACATTCTTAACATGGTAAGATATAAGTTATAAGAAAAGTGATCAGGGTTAAAGTGTTATAAGGTCTTGTATTGCCTGGGAGAAGTATAAAGATGTTGATTAAATATGCTAAAGTATCTAGAGTAGCCACTAGAAGAAGACAGCTAGTTGTCCCTTATGTCAACTCTCCCTTTCTTCCATAATAAAGACATCTCAATTTTTCACTGACCACGTGGACATTTTGCAGGCGTTGAGGCTGTTTTTGAATTGCTAGGTGTAGTGAAACCCTGGTGGCATAGAGGTTAAGTGCTATGGCTGTTAACCAAAAGTCGGCAGTTTGAATCCACCAGGCGCTCCTTGGAAACTCTGTGGGGCAGTTCTACTCTGTCTTATAGGGTCGCTATCAGTCTGAATCGACTCAATGGTAGTGGCTTTCTTTAGGTGTAGTGAATGTCGCAAGGAGCCCTGATGGCACAAAGGCTAAGTGCTAGGTTGCTAACCAAAAGGTCGAAGGTTTGAACCCACCCAGTGGCTCCGCTGGAGAAGAGACCTGGTGATCTCTTCCTGTAAAGATTACAGCCTAGGAAACTATGGGACAGTTCATCTCTGTCATGTAGGGTCACTATGAGTCAAAATCAACTTGACAGCACACAACAACAACAGTGGATATTACATTTTTATCCCAAACACACGCTGCCCCTCTCTGTAGGAGAAGTATGCTCCCACCCTGTTGCCATGAGGTTTGGCCCTGGAATTTGTGGTGTCCTTTTTCTGGGAGAAGTATATTTCCTCACTGCCATGATCTCAGGCTTGGCCGTGTGACTTGCTAAGTATGTCACTTTCTGAGCAGAAGTTATTACAGCCATCACAAAGTTCTGCTATCTCTCTTTTCCTTCTGCCATGTCCTTAGTGATGTTCTAGAAAGGCGGTGCTCCTTCAGTGTGAGCCCAAAGCTGAAGCAGACAAGCAGTACGAGTGAGAAATAAACCTGTATTATTCAAAGTCACTTCGATTCTGGAGTTGTTTATTACTGCAGTGTAACTTAGCCTAAGGTGAGTGGTACAGGAATTATTATCTAGAAATGCAGTGCTATTATCACAGTAACAACAAACAAACAAACAAATAAAAACAGCAGCAAAAACCATCAACCCTAATCTGTTATTGACTTTCAGACTGTGAAGTGTGTGGCCAGGAAACTTAATGGAGGCTGGAAAGATGGCCATCTATATTATCAATGGTGAAATATTGTGTAAAATACCTAATTAACTTAATGGTTTGAGATGAAGAATGGGGAAAAACCAGAATAAGATTCTGAGATTTTGTATTGTTGTTGGCTGGAAACCCTGGTGGCATAGTGGCTAAGTGCTATGGGTGCTAACCAAAAGGTCAGCAGTTCAAATCCACCAGGCGCTCCTTAGAAACTCCATGGGGCAGTTCTACTCTGAACTATAGGGTTTCTATTAGTCAGAATTGACTTGACAGCAATGGGTTTTGGGATGGGTTAGCTGCTCAACTCAAGGTGACCTTATGTACAACAGAAAGAACATAGCCTGCATCATCAACGTTCTCACAATTGCCAGCATGTTCAAGTCCTTCGTTGTGACTACTGTGCCAATCCATCTCCCGAGGGTCTTCTTCATGACCCTGCTGGTATTTGACATAATGATGGCAGAACTTCCAGCATCACAGCAACACACAACTCACCACAGTATGACAGGCTGATAGACAGGTGGTAGAAGTTGTATATCACTGAAACATAACTCAGCCTAAATAACTAATAAACTAGATGTGACCCATGTGACTAAATATCTCAGAAATCATAATAAAGTAAGTAGATTCAATTCTACATTGAGAAGGCGCAGATTTTCAGATTAGAGTTTTGAAAAGTTCGAGTTATGTGCTATTCAAGAGGTGTCTCTAAAACTCAAAGACACTGGAAAGGTTGAACAGGTAAGGGAGAGAAAAGCTACAACAGGCCCATAAGAGCAAAGAAAGCCTGGTGCAAACGTCTAACTCCATATTCTTTAACTGGGTAAACATGGCTAGAGCATTCTCAAACTAATGCAAATTTCAATTAGGAGCAAAATAGTGCAATTCCAACTCAAAACTTGCCCCAAAGAGCTTAAATATAATAGTTGTTGATACGGACAGCAGCAATAAATCTTAGCAATACCTTAGGTCTTTTCAGGCTTTTTCCTTTGGAGAATTTCAAAGATCAAAAAAGTGGCCATGTGCTATGGGAAGATGTCTTCTGGCAACTCCATCATTATAAAGACACTGTTAATAATGGGCCTTGGCACAGAGGTAGCCAGTATCATGCCCCGGGGTGGGTCTCACCATTGTTCTCCTCTGCGGGCAGCCTGAGAGAGCCAAAGAACCAAGGCTGTCCAAGGGAGTGCCATCTGTGGAGAAGTTTCTAAGGAAAACAGGGGGCCGTGGCTCCTGGTCTGCCATTCTGATCCAGTTCAATTGTTCAAATTTATATGAAGAGAAAGCCCTCTGGGCTGTAGCCAAGTCTGGTTCCACACGCTGATGGTGTTGTGTAATAGCAATATCATAATGATAATTTTATAGAGCTTTTCTCCCCTACCAGCTCTTGCTGAACATATTTAGATGACGGAGAGAGCATTAGGGGATGCAAACATTTGTCCTTTAAAGATTCCAATTCCAGCACTTCAACTGCTCACTGGCTTTATCACTTGTTATTCATATGTGTTCATCAAACTGTTCAAATGTTTTTATTTTTTCCTTTGAGTTCATTTAGAAAACACTTCCTATCTATTTAATAAAAGGCTTCTTTCATTTTTTGTTTTCTCATCTCTCTTCTTTCAACATTGAGGTCATGTTTCTCCCCCGAAACTTCAGTGTGTGCTGACTTCACATTTCTATAAATTCACACATTGGAGCCATTTCTTTTTGGTCCAGTGTTTTGCCCTCTGGGAAGAGAAAGTTGTATTTATACACTCTTAATAAATGCAAGACTTTGTTCTGCTGATCTTTTCTTTTTTCTCAGCCCCTCAGGGGGGTGACTAGAAATCTGCACAATCCTTATTAAAAAAAGAAGTAAAGAATGAAAGACAATATGATACAGTTGGTCTCTGTCGATTACTTAGGGGGCCTGGTGACTGTGAAAATCCTGATCAAAGACAATGGACAATAGAAGCCAAGACTGTGGGGTAAGAGGCTGTAAGGCAGCAGGATTTGGGATATAGTGACGGAGTTTGTCTTGTAATTATAATTCCACTTGTGTAAATTTTTATACCTTCTTCCTTCCTTTCTGCTTTTTTGTTGTCTTTCTATCTCTCTTACTGTATTTAATTTCCTACCTCATTCTTTTTTCCTTCCCTTCCTCCCTTCCTCTCTCTAACTTCCTTCCTTTCTTCCTTATTAGGTTGAACCATAGATCAAAAATGGTCAAATATCAGTAATTCCACACACTTCAACCTAATACAATGAACATTTTGAGATTTAAAATCTTTTCTTTTCTTTTTATTTTTTTTATTGTATTTTAGTTGAGGATTTACAGAGCAAATTAGTTTCTCATTAAACAATTAATAAACATATTATTTTCTAGCACTGGTTATCACCCCCACAACATGTCAATACTCTCCCCTTCTCAACCTTGGGTTCCCCACGACCAGCTTTCCTGTTCCCTCCTGCCTTCTCATCCTTGCCCCTGGGCTGGTGTGTCCATTTAGTCTTGTTTTGTTTTATGCACCTGTCTAATTTTTGGCTGAAGGGTGAGCCTCAGGAATGACTTCAGTACTAAGGTAAAAGGGAGTTTGGGGCCATACTCTTAGAGTTTCTCCAGTCTCTGTCAGCCAGTAAGTTTGTTTCTTTTTCGTGTGTGTATGAGGTTTTTTTTTTAGAATTTTGTTTTACATTTTTCTCCAGCTCTGTCCAGGACCATCTATTGTGATCCCTGTCAGAGCAGTCGGTGGTGATAGCCAGGCACCATGTGGTTGTGCTGGACTCAGTCTGGTGGAGGCTGTGTACTTGTGTAAAAATCTTTATTTTTAAATACTAAGAAAAGAGATAACAACACACTATTATTTTTTTAAATAAAGGATTTTCCTTGTTTGAGAAGACAATATGGTTTAGGATTAAGAGCCTAGCCTGGGATGGAATCCCAGTTCTACGACCTGCTCTTTGAAAGACCTTGATCAAGTGAGTTCATCTCCCTGAGTCTCAGTGTTCTCATCTGTGAAATGGGGATAGTGGTACCTATCTTAAGAATCACCGTGAGGATCAGTTGAGGTACGTATACAAAAGACATGTCATCTTATAATGCGACACATTATTATGGTGTGACACATGATGTGTCTAACTATTTTACGGTGTGTTTAGATGCTTTGGTGAGTAGTAAAACGCAAATTCATTCAAAAGCATTATTGAATCCTTGGTATTTTTTGGTCAGTGATACAGATTAAAATAGAATTAGATACATTAAAAATATATTACTCAGTCACTAGTAAACATAGCTATTGCTCTTACATTTCATATAACTGAGAAAGCTGTGAATTACCTTTATGTCACCGGCGCAGTGCCAAGAAAGCAACAAGGAGAGCCGGCCATGAACTTCATGTCCTTCAGCCCATGAACTGACACATTCTTCAGCAATGGCGGAAGGTGAGACCTTCTTCTTGTACACTCTGCTGGCCCTGATGGAGGCAACTAAGGTAAAATGATAGAACTTGAGCTGCTATTTATAGAATCACATGGAAGGTGAAGTTGACTTTGTCAGTGGTCTCAAATTCACTAACAAGGCAATGTTTTATTTAACCAAAAGAGTTCGTCTCCATTGCACCTGTATATGGGACACCAAATACCAACATGTGGTGATTGAATATGCAAGGGATTCCCCAGTAAATATCTTTTGTGCTATTTTACACACATGTTCTTTGGACCACTGTGTGTGTGTATGTCTGTGTATGTCTGTGTGTGTCTGTGTGTGTCTGTGTGTCTGTGTACGCGACAAGAACATGGTGAGAGGGGTCACAAATCCAGATATACTGACAGGTTTTTCCTACAGCTCCAGGAAGTCTTTGGAAACCTCATTTTCCAGCAAGATGAGGCTCCCCATACTTCCATTGTGCAGCCCAGAAATTCTTTGGCAAATATATTCCAGAGCACTGGAGAGGGCTTTCTGTTAAAACTTTGCTTTGGGATGAGTGGCCACCCAGATCTCCAGGTTACCACACCACTGACTTCTTACAGGGATATGTCAAGACCTTACAGCCCTTGATGAAGGAATACATTCTGACTGCTATGTCAAACACTGACAGGATGTGCTACAGAGTCTGGGATAAATTAAACCATAGAACTGACATGTGATGCATGACGCGAGGGGCGTATGTTGAGCATTCGTTAAGATTGTAGAAATTACTGGGACTGTTGCTTTACAACTTTGGTTTTGACTTCATGTTCATATAAAACTAAGTTGTCGAGTAACAACCTTCTAAATGTATCTAATTAGTTTTAAGTCATCTTGCATTTTCTCAATCAGCACATACTGAGAGTATATCTACTCTGCTGTAGGTGTCTGTGAAAAATTTTGGTGTTTGAAAAAGAGATCCTTAGACTGGAGGAAGTTGGGAGCCACTGCTGAAGGAGCTCTGCCTGAACCTCTATCATATTGTGGTCTGAACTGATCTGACATTAAAACCTAATGCCTGTTCTGGGGAACTTGATGAAGTGTGTTCCATACACTCCAGAACTTGCTAGAGCATAATTCTCTAAAACAGTGAGCAGTGAACCCCCCCCCCCCACTCCTTTTGGAGCCTCAGGACACAGCTTATCCTCTACAGGAATTTTCAGGAGCAAGCCTCATACCATTCCTCTTTTGATACGGAGTACTGATTCTTTAGAGAAAGAAAATCATTAGCCTTTTAAAGCCATGGCCCTATCAGAAAAGAAGTCGATGTGCCACATTTCAACTCACAAACTAGCAAACACTGGGGGAAAAAATGATCAAGTTTGGGTCATGCAGACCCTTCCTCCAATAATGACCCAGGCCAGTGCCAAGCAAACCCCAGAAAACACAGGACTTCTCCTGATTCAACAAGGACTTTGTCCACCTTCCCAGCAGAAGGCTTCTCCTGACAGTTCACTACCTTTGTTCAGGCAGCAGCCAGGTCTCTTGAGGCCTCCAGATGCGATGATTGCAGATGCCTCTTCTCTGCCCCAGCCAGAGGGAGGATGTAAACACATATGGCCCCCACTGTCCATGCCAGGATTGAGAAATGTTTGGCCGCTGGTACTCTCTTATTTGGGGTTATTTCTTGCTTTTAATTTTAATTTTGCAGCTAAATTCTCCTACAAGAGGATACTGCCGCAGAAGCTGACAGTTTTCAGAGAGGGGAAAAATGTCAAAACTCAGCAAATGGCCTGAGCTCACCCTTGTAAGCAATGCAGGCCGTCTAATTAAAAGGCCCACGAAAAGCTTGGTTGCTTGGAGCAAACTTGTCACACACACAGAAAAGGTGGTCAGCCTGACTGCTGTTTTCTTGGCTGAATCTCTTGGACCTCCCTCAAGTTCTTCCTCTTTTCTCTCTGGCCTAAGTGCTTCGTTGTCCTCATCCCCTGTGCTGCTGCCATTGTGACCACCCTTTTGTTGTGGTGCCCATTGTATGACCTGGATTTTGCCCAGGGGAGGGCCTCATGCTGGATCTGTGGACTCAAAGTGCTAAAGCTGCTGAAGTAAGATTGTCTGACCACAATCCACCTGGCATCCCTCAAAGACAAATAAACAAGCTGTGCTTATCACTGAGCTGCCTGGTGTAGCCAAACTGTAAATTAGAAATCTAACGGCCTCCTTACCAAGCGTCACATGGCTCAACCAAGGAGCCTAGCAGTCCTTGGTCTTAACTGCAAATTAAGTGTTGACCATGGCTCTAGCTTGAGTGTGAACTTTGTCGTCTTGGGTCCTTTTAAAATTGGAATACACACACACATACTCACACACACACATGCACATATACACACACATTAAAGACCAAAAGCACATAGGATAGAATATAAACAATAGTGGCCTTTGGTTGGTGACTATGTGTATTTGTTTTCCTTTGGATTGTTTCTATAATGAGAACTGATACATAGATAGACAGACAGATAGATACGGCTGCCATTGAGTCTACTCTGACTCATGGCAACCTTATGAACAACATAACGAAACTTTGCCTGGTCATCCTCATGATCACTGGCATGTTTGAGTCCGTCACTGAGGCTATTATGCCAGTCCATCTCACTAAAGGTCTCCCTCACGTTGGTTGGCCCTTGACTTCACCAAACATGATGTCTTCTTTAGCTATTGATCCCTTCTGGTGACATGTCCAAAACAAATGAGTCAGACAATGTTCTGTTGTGATCTACAAGGCTTTCATTGGCTAATTTTCAGAGGTGGATCCCCAGACCTTTCTTCCTAATCTGTCTTAGCCTGGAAGCTCCACTGAAACCTGTCCACCATGGATGTTGCTGGTACTTGAAATACTGGTAGCATAGTTTCCATCATCACAGCAACATGCAAGCCACCTCAGTATGGCAAACTGACAGGTGGGTGGAGGGAGGACTTAAGGCTTTCTATAATTTTAAAAATGAGAAAATACATTAAAATTTTTTTGAAATACAAAAATCCTAACTTATGTGTCGATGAGGGTAGGTGGAGGACAAGGTGCACTTAGTTTAAGAGGACTAGGCAAATTCCCAATGTCAGAGCAGAGCACTTGGATGAAAGCCAGACAAGTCTGCAGCTCCAGCGAACTTCCCTGAGCTGTCTTTTGCACCTTGGCTCCATATCCTGTCGAACTCCTACCTATTACAGCTGGTGAACTTGAGCCTCCCTGCTGAGACAATGTTTACCTTCTTGCAGGATTTCAAAACCAAGGAGTGAGTGAGTAAGCTGTCTTCTCCTACCTGCCTCCACCAAACCTTTACCAAAGTTTCCTAAGGAAACAAACCTGGGAAATTCCTATGGTGAAAGCTGCAGGGCTTTTCAGTTATTTTGGATGCACCCTTTGGCTCTTCATACTTTTCTTAAACATTCTCATAGGTGAGTGAGCTGCAGCTAGCGTGCTTTATCACCTCCCACAGTGCCTTACTCAATTTTATGAAATAGAGAGCAACCTGCATCTATTTGGCCAAAACAACCAGATCATTCCCATCCATCTCTCCTAGAAGTCTTGTCTACACAGTGCCTGACAGAGTTGACTGAACAGCCTGGTTGTTTGGGGAATTGTGTAGATACAATTCTAGTCAAAACATCAATCACTTCCATAAGAAAATAATCCAGCCATACTGATGGTGTGTGCCAAGTACATCTGGATGGTGACAATTTTTGAAATAGTCACGTTTTATACAAATGCTTTGACACTTGAATTGAGACTGGGGGTAGAAAAATAATTTTAGGATGCCTTGCTCTGTAAGGATAAAAGGGAGGACCCACTCAAAACACAATTTCAACCAAAGGGCTAAATTTTCAAACTTTAAGGTATTCAGAGAATTCACGCTATTAAATTTGAGGAAGTTAATTTGGAGTGCTGAGAAAACAGGTCCTTCTTTCTCATCTGCTATCTTCAGTAATGGTGCTGCCAAAAGTTTTACATGCAGATACAGTCCAAAGAGATAATAGCGATACAAGTCAGGAAGCAGCCAAGAATCACTGGGGGAAATGTAAATTCACAGGCCTTTCAGCTCTTGAGGCAGCATTCCCAACTGCTGAAGTCATCTCATATTCACCCGAGGCCCTCAGATCTGCATGTTAATATGTGAAACTGGAGGCTAATACAAAGATATTGATTTCTCTAAGGGTGAGTGTCAATAGCTACAGTCCCAAGAGGTGGCAACTGACTGAGGCAAAACCAAAGTCTTCATGGTGATTGGCAAGGTCATAGCTGAGCAGTAATTCCACTCTTTAAGATGCAGGTCAATGCCTCTGCTCCCACATCATGCCAGATTATTTAGATGAAAAATGGAATGTTCAGTCAACTCTGGACCTTACAGTCTCTGTCGCCCAATAGCCAGGAAATGTGAAACCCCACTTCACTGGCTTGATGTCTGGATGTCTTATACCACGTACATCTATTCAACTCTGATGTCACAGTTGGTGTGGGGGAGGATGTGGGGTATAGTATATAGTGTATTATCATCATCTGGGAGTCCTTTTCAAATTAATTGCTCAGAACTGCTTTCTCCACAATTTTGATGCTCCCACAGTGATGTGTGCTTGTTATGGATCAAAGTGTGTCCCCAAAATAAGTGTTAGAATCCTCCTACCCCCTAAACCTGTAGATGAACCCTGTTTGGAAATTGGGTTTTCTTATTTTAATGAGGCCATATCAGTGTAAGGTGTGTCCTAAACCTAACCACTTCTAAGTTATAAAAAGAGCAAATTAGATACAGAGGCACGCACAAACTGCGGCAGACAGACCCATGTGATGATCACCAGGGACCCAAGGAACACCCCAGGCTACCAACAAGAAAGGACTCAACACAGATCAGACCCTGATTTGGACTTTTAGTCTCCAGAACTGTGAGAAAATTAATTTCTGTTTTTTAAATACATCTACTTGTGGTATTTGTGCTACAGCAGCACTAGAGAATGAAAACAGTGGCCCTTAGAAATGTTGCTGTGATGTTGGGATTTATTCTCTTCTTTCACGCATAAAGGGGTTGACCGAAAGGTTTCCCTGGCTATCAGATAAAGCCTATTCACATTTAGAAAATTAAAAGTAGTGATTCTTAACCCTGACTGCACATTAGAATTCCACCTCTAGAGATTCTGAGCTAATTGATGTGAGCTAGGGGGTGCAGGCATTTGTATTTTTTAAAAGTGCCCCAATGATTCTGACGTACTTGCAGGGTTAAGAACCACTGGTATACAAGGTCCTCCAGTATTGGGCCCCAACTGCCTTTCCCATTTCATCTCCTGCTGCCTGGCTATGTATACACCCTACATCCTAGTCTTATGTTTACACTTACACATTTTTCATGCCCCTATACCCTTGTCCATGCTGCTGCTTCTGCAAGGAATTCCCCTCGATATCTGGAGAGCAAATCATCTAGCCTTCCTTTAAGCCACAGGTTGTTGCCTCCCCTCCTTGTATATGAAAATTTTTCTGACTAGGTCCCAGCTCTTAAATCAGATTTGATATTTCCCTCTACCACATGCCTTCAGCCGTTTGGCCAGTTCGCTGTTTTCCAAATTTCTTGGCATCCATTTGTTGAAACGTCTCAGTTAGAATTCTGTCAGTTCCTGGAAGCTTGTTTTTTGCCAATGCCTTCAGTGCAGCTTGGACTTCTTCCTTCAGTAGTATCGGCTCCTGATCATATGCTACACCCTGAAGTGGCTGAATGTCGACCAATTCCTTTTGGTACAGTGACTCTATATTTCTTCCATCTTCTTTTGATGCTTCCTGCAGTGTTCTAACAACACAACAACAACAACACAGGCTTGTAGCAAACCACTCATGACGCCAGAGCAATGTCAGGTTTACAGGTCTGTTTCCCCTTGTGAACTGTGGGCTTTCTGAGGTGAGAGACTATGCCTTATTCCCCTTGGCATATAGAGAATTCCTTCTCTTCATGTAAATGGTTAATCAGCTGCTAACCAAAAGGCTGGAAGTTCAAGTCCATCCAGAGGCCCCTCAGAGGAAAGACCTGGTGATCTACTTCTGAAAAACCAGCCACTGAAAATCCTATGGAGCATAGTTCTACTCTGTCACACATGGGGTCACTATGAGTCAGAGCTGACCTGACTACAACTGGTTTTACTTTACTCTTCTTATTACTGCAACTCACAGTAGCCACTCTATAAATATTTGTTGTGAAGATGGACAAAAGTAGGATCAAGGCTATCTCAGCTACCTAGTGTTGCAGTAACAAAAAAATACAAGTGGCTGCTTTCAAGAACAGAAAATTGTTTTCTCACAGTTCAGGAGGCTGGAAGTCCAAACTCAGGGCATGGCTCTAGAGGGAGGTCGTTCTTTGTCAGTTTCAGCTTCTAGTAGCTGCCAGCAATTCTTGGAGTTTCTGGACTTGTAGATGCTTTGGCCATGTATGTCTGTCTTCCTATGGTGTCATCCCACTGTATGTCTCTGTGTTTATTCTGCTCTTTTTACAATTTAGGAGTGATTAGATTAAGGACCCACCCTACCCTGCTATGACCCAATTAACAAAGAAACACTATTTCCAAACAGGATCACTCCCACAAGTATAGAGACCAGAACTTCAGTACATTTTTTTGGGGGGTGGGGGGGGGACACATTCAATCCATAACAAAGGCCTTTCAGAATTCAACAAAGATCTGGGTCATTTCTACATTTCGAGGCAGCTAGAATATTTTAAAGTGAAAAAATTGCCAAAGTCTTAATTTGACGCTCCTCAGAATCGATTTGACTACAACAGGTTTGGTTTTTTTGTTCTTTTTTTGAGCACGAGAACTGAGCCAAATGTCTTACCTGTTTCCCCTCCTCATGATGACCCATTCTGGGCTCAGTTGGGATAACTCAGATCAGTTCAACCCAGATAGCTCATGCACCTGAGTGACACACCAAATATGACTCAGTCCCTTTACAGGAAAGAATGGCTACATTAGTATGCCAACCAGAAGAAGGATGAATACTGAGACAATGGTAAAGTTGTGAGATAGGTTATTTGTATTGGGGAGGGGGGTCTTCCTCGCTCCTGCTTCAGGAATTCCCCCCATTTTGGCTATTCTCCTACTCCAGATTCCTCCTCCCTTCTGTTCATTGTGTAACTACTTATTTATTTATTTTCATTATCGTACTTTAGATGAAGTTTATAGAACAAACTAGCTTCTCATTAAACAGTTAGTACACATACTGTTTTCTGACATTGGTTACCAGCCCCATGACATGTCAACACTCCCTTCTCAACCCAGGGTTCCCTATTACCAGCTTTCCTGTCCCTCCTGTCTTCTCATCCTTGCCCCTGGGCTGTTGTGCCCCTTTAGTCTCGTTTTGTTTTATGGACCTGTCTAATCTTTGGTTGAAGGGTGAACCTCAGGAGTGACTTCATTACTGAGCTGAAAGGGTGTCTGGGGGCCATACTCTTAGGATTTCTCTTTTTTTTTTTTTGTCAGGTCAGTAAGTCTAGTCTTTTTTTGAGTTAGAATTTTGTTCTACATTTTTCTTCAGCTCTGTCCAGTACCCCCTATTTAGATTCCTGTCAGAGCAGTCGGTGGTGGTAGCCGGGCACCATCTAGTTGTGCTGGACTCAGTCTGGTGGAGGCTGTGGTAGTAGTGGTCCATTAGTCCTTGGGACTAATCTTTCCCTTGTGTCTTTAGTTTCCTTCATTATCCTTTGTTGGTGGGCATCTAGATTGGTTCCATCTTTTTGCTATTGTGCACAATGCTGCAATGAACATGGGTGTGCACGTCTATTTGTGTGGCTGCTCTTATTTCTTTAGAATATATTCCTAGGAGTGGGATTGCTGGATAATATGTTGTTACTATTTCTAGGTTTCTAAGGAAGTGCCTCTTCAAAGCGTGAAAGAGCAAAGATGTCACCCTGAAGACTAAGTTGTGCATGACCCAAGCCATGGTATTTTCAATCACATCATATACATGTGAAAGCCGGACAATGAATAAGGAAGACCGAAGAAGAGTTGACACCTTTGGATTGTGGTGTTGGTGAAGAATATTGAATATACCGTGGACTGCCAAAAGCATGAACAAATCTGTCATGGAAGAAGTGTGGCCAGAATGCTCCTTAGAGGCAAGGATGGCGAAACTGCATCTTACACACTTTGGACATGTTGTCAGGAGGGATCAGTCCCTGGAGAAGGACATCGTGCTTGGCAGAGTACAGGGTCAGCGGAAGAGAGAAAGACCCTTAACAAGGTGGATTGACACAGTGGCTGCAACAAAGAGCTCAAGCATAACAACATTTGTAAGGATGACACAGGACCGGGCAGTGTTTTGTTCTGTTGTGCATAGGGTCGCTATGAGTTGGAACCAACTCGACGGCACCTAACAACGACAACAAGGAAGTGCCATATAGTTTTCCAAAATGGTTGTATCCTTTTGCATTCCCACCAGCAGTACATAAGAGTTCCAATTTCCCCACAGCCTCTCCAACATTTGTTTTTTCCTTTTTTTTTTGATTCATGCCAGTAATGCCGGGGTGAGATGCTATCTCATTATGGTTTTGATCTTGAGCATTTCCTCATGTGTCTGTTAGCCACTTGAATGTCTTCTTTGGTGAAGTGTCTGTTCATCCCCTTTGCCCATTTTTTAATTGGATTATTTGTCTTTTTGTTGTAGAGGTGTTGGATTTTCCTGTAGGTTTTAGAGATTAGACTTTTGTTAGATTTGTCATAGCCAAAATTTTTTTCCTAGTCTGTAGGTTCTCTTTATACTCTTTTGATGAAGTCTTTTGACGAGCATAAGTGTTTAATTTTTAAAAGATCCCAGTTATCTAGCTTATCTTCTGGAGTTTGTGTGTCGTTAGTTATAGTTTGTATCCTGTTAATGCTGTCTCTAGCATTGATCCTATTTTTTCTTATATGATCTTCATAGTTTTTGGCTTTGTATTTAGGTATTTGCTCCACTTTGAATTAATTTAGGTGTATGGTGTGAGATATGGGTCCTGTTTCATTTTTTATTTTTACAGATGAACACCAGTTTTAACAGTGCCATTTGTTAAAAAGACTGTCTTTTCCCCCATTTGATTGACTTTGAGCCCTTGTTGAAGGCCAGGTTGCCTTAGGTGGATGGATTTACATCTGGGTTCTCAAGTCTGTTCCCTTAGTAAAGTGTGTATCTGTCATTGTACCAGTACCAGGCTGTTTTGACTACCATAGCTGTATAGAAGATTCTGAGGTCAGGTAATGTGAGTCTTTCTACTTTACTCTTCTTCTTCAGTAGTGCTTTACTTATCCAGGGCCTCTTCCCTTTCCATATAAAGTCAATGGTTAGTTTTCCATCTCTTTAAAGAATGTTGTTGGTATTTGGAATGGGATTGCATTGTATTTGTAGATTGCTTTGGAGTGTAACTATTTATTGGCTGCAAAATTTTTACATTATGATTCAACATTGACATGAAATTTATTGTGTACACAGAAACAGATGAAACAGAACAGCCAGATCAAAATAGTGTCAGCATCAAAACTTGCAGAATGGGTGTTTGTGGCTTAAAGAAAATCTGGAAACAACAGTGGAGCATCCTTTCAAGAAACACTGTATCACCAATACCCTTGAAGGCATAGAAGATAATTTTGCATGGAAAACATAGATTTTAATGATCCTGAATAGAAAAGCAATTTAGAGAATTCATGTTCTGTATGAGAAGTTTAGAAATGCCTTAACTGGTAAATATCAATTACGACTTCCTTTAAATGTATGCATAAGAGTTATATTTGAGAAGTTTGTCTACACAGACGCTTTCAGTATGTCTAAAATAAAACATGTCTAAAAATAAAAAAATCAAAGCCTTGCTAGTAATTTAATTTGCTGTTTCTTCTTTCTTAGTGGTACATGAAATAATGGTACTTTACGATTGATGGATTCTCAGTTTCAATGAAATAAAGAGTATAAACCTCAGAGGACTGAGATGATATCAACTGAGTGCCTGGAGCATAGGAAGTGCTATATGAGCTTCTCCCCTTTATTATTATGCCTTTCTTTGGTTGTTCAGAGAACGAAATGCCGTAGCATTTGCAAAATGCTTTGTACAGAACCCAGTATATAGTGAACACCCAATTAATGTTGGCCATTATGATCATTATTAATTTGGAAGAATTTTCACACTAGAAAAGACAAGTAAAGAGTCCCCGGGAGGAACCATAGCTGCACTGTTACGTGCGTAACAATTAACTGAAACGTTGGTGGTTTGAACCCACCCAGAGGCTCCTCGGAAGAAAGGTCTGATGATCTGCTTCTGAAAGATTAAAAACCAAAAAAAACCAAACCCAGTGCCGTTGAGTCGATTCCGACTCATAGCGGCCCTAGAGAACAGAGTAGAACTGCCCCATAGAGTTTCCAAGGAGCGCCTGGCGGATTCGAACTGCCAACCCTTTGGTTAGCAGCCGTAGCACTTAACCACTGTGCCACCAAGGTTTCCTCTGAAAGATTACAGCCTTCAAAACCCTGTGGAGCTCAATTCTGCATGCATGGTGTTGCCATGAGTTGGAATTGACTCAATGGCAACATTTTTTTTTTTTAGAGACAAGTTAATGAGAAAAAAAAATCACAGTATGCTTTAAAAATAGGAAAAGAATTAAAAAAAAAAATCTTGGAACTTGATTATGACATTGAAAACCCTGCTGCACAATTTAGAAACCAGTAAGTCAGTAGTCAAGACTTCAGGCAGAATGTTTGCAAGATTACCTTAATGTTCAAAAGAGTTTTGTAATTACCTAGCTATCTAGCACCACCTCAAGTCCTAGTTTTTAATACTTTTGTGCCAAGCCAAAGAAGTCTTCAGTGAGTGTGACACACTAATGCAAAATGCATTAAGCTTTCATGGCAGAGCCTCGAGACCACCAATAGCATCAAGAGATTAATAATTGGAGTAAGGGAGATAAATTTGTTTTATGAATAATTCAGGCTATCATTAAAATTCAGAAACTTGAGAGCCCTGCAACTTGGGAGAGTAAACAGAAGCCTGCCTTTAATGGGCTATAATTTTAAATATGAGGAGGACATTGCCAGTTGTCACTTAGGTAAGCTTAAAACACGTGACTCAATGAGAAGAAACTCCCTCAAAGGGAGATCACTCAGTTGGGTCAAGTTGGAGATCAATAAAGACACGAGTAAATTCCTGCTCTAGTTCAGTAACTGATTGTCAACCTAAACAAGATCGTTAGCCACTTTTTAGGTAAACTTGTGAAGTTTTCAAGCCATACCCACATATTGTATCTCTAAACCAGGCAAGCCACACTGTCAGACGACTTCTTCCATCTTCAACATCCAGAGTTTTCACTGAGTCCACCCATGTTAAAATTTCACAATCAACCCTAGAGTGTGCCAATATTGTCAACAATCTATTCTGTGCTAATGAATGAAGACTAGTGATGATGGTCCTGGGAAGAACTTACATTTTACATCTGGCCTTGCTGTTGTTGCTAGTTACTGTGGAGTTGACTCCAACTCATGGTGACCTTGTGTATAACAGAAAAAAACATTGCCTTGTCCTGTGCCATCTTCATGATCATTGTTTGAGTCCGTTGATGTGGCTATTGTGTCAATACATCTCATTCAATCGAGTGTGAATCATCTCAATCCATTTCCCCTGTTTTTACTGACCCTCTCCTTTACTAAAGATGATGTCATTCTCTAGCGATTGGCCCTTCCTGACATATCCAAAGTAAGGGACCCTAAGTTTCACTGTCCTGGTTTCTAAAGAACATCTGGCCTTAAGTGTGCAAAACTCTCATCTTTGCCAGCAAACTCAAAGCAGTGCCTCAAATGATGGAAGTTTCCATTCAGGTAGAATGTAAGGTCTTTGTCAAGGCAATACAGGAGAAGTCTGTAGGTTTCCATTGATTAAAAAAAAAGGGGGGGCGGTATGTGTCTGTGGCAGAGACACAGCTGTGCATTCATGAAGCCTATTTCATGTTCTTCCTGGGCTTACAGCTGAACTACATTTCCCAGCCTACCCTGCAGTTAGGTGGGGTCATGTGACTGAATTCTGGCCAATGAATGCACACCACTTCCAAGCCTACCCCTAAAATGCCCAGAGCCATGCTCCCCACTTTCATCTGCCTTCTGCCACCTGGATTGTGATGCTCAGGTAGACAAACCTGGAGACCACAGTGTTCAAGGCAATCTTGAGAAACAAGTACTGAAAGTGGCAGAGCCACAGCCTGGAAAGAGCGTAACATCCTGAATGACAGCAGAGGGCAGACCCACTTCCCGCCTTTACTGACCATATTACACTGTAAGGAGTGAGAAATATACTTTTTTCATGTTAAGCCACTGAGATTTAGGGGTTATTTCTTATAGTATCTGGCTTTCAGTTACAAAACACTGCCCATCCCAGATCTTCATGATCATTGGTATGTTTGAGTCCTTTGTTGCAGCTGTTGTGTCGATCCATTTCACCAAAGTTTTCCCTTGCTTTCACTGGCACTCCGCTTTACCAAACATGTCAGACTGCGGTGACTTGAGTGTTGTTGTGATTCTGGATGTCTTTCTCCAGCAATTGTCCCTCCTGATGATGCTTTCATGAAATAATTAAGTTGAAGTTTCAGGCAATATTCTGTGATCCACAGGGAATTTCAGTGACTGATTTTTGGAAGTAGATCACCAGGTTTTTCTTCTTGGTTTTAATCTGGTCTTAATCTGAAGCTTCATTGAAGCCTGACCACCATGAAATACCGGTGGCATAGCTTCCAGAATCACAACAACACTCAAGTCACCACAGTTTGACAAAATAATAGAAGGATGGTGGGATAGGAATATTACAAGGATCGATTTATTTGTTTGCCTTTTAGTTCACTCAATAAGCATTTGCTTAGAACCCACTAAGCAAGAGTCACTCTGGTAGGTGCCAGCTAATGTACCAGTTAAGATGGTTAAGATCCTGGACTTTGGGATCAAAACAGGGATTTGGATCCTGGCTCCTCCACTTACCAACTATGTGACCTTGGTTATGTAACTTAATTTCTCTGTGTTTTAGTCTTCTCATCTGTAAAGTGGGGATAATAGTAATATCACCCTCATACATTGTCCTAGAATTAAATGAACTAATCAATGTATGAAAAATACTTAGCTGCTTCACAGGTGTATAACTCAATTAAAAAACTGTTGCTGGCAAGTCGATTCTGACCCATGGAGACGCTGTGAGTATCAGAGTAAAGCTGTGCTCCACACGGTTTTCAGTGACTGATCTTTTGGAAGTAGATCTCCAGGCTTTTTTTCTGAGGCATCTCTGGGTGGATTGGAACCTTCAACCTTTGGGTTTGCAACCTAGTGCGTTAACCGTTTGTACCACCCAGGGACTCCAGCTCAAATGAAAGGCAGTTGATATCATTGTAAAATCAGGGAGAAGATCTTACTTTTCAAATTAAACACAAAATCAACTGTCATTAACATATTCAAAAGCACTTTTGTAGCCATGATGCACAGATCCAATGCTGTCTTTGGAAGAGGTTGAAGGGTGTGACCCTAAAGGGAGATTCCCAGCACTCACCTTCATTTGAATACACACACACACACACACACAGAGGCACGTGGTGAGTGCACACATGCTCTGGCAGTGCGTGCTGGGAAATCTCGTTTTAGTTGAGGAAAAGTATAAAATTACTGGCGAGTGTTTATTTGCAGACTTAAAAGAGAGGAAATAAAAAAGGTAGTTTCAGGAGGACTTCCTTCCCTCAGATAGCCCTATTACTATGTTTGTTTTTTTTTTTTTTTGGCACTCTGAGGCTTTTCCACTAGGGTATGTCATTAAATAAATATGTGCCTCTTTACTTTTTCAAAGTGCAGTAATGCAAAGACTTATGTTTATTTAGTATTTTTCTATTTGTTGTTATAGCCAAAAAAATGTCTGCTGGGCAGGCAGTTCCTTGAGAAGACCCTATTTATCCTGTCAAGAGCTTTTTGGAAGAAAACACATTTAAAAGGAGGGATTAGATGGGCTGGTATTCAGAGGCTCCATTAAACTGTAGTAAAAGAAAAACTACACAAACAAAGCAAAACTCGGGATCCATTGACATTGATTAAAATACTCCAGGCCCAGAAAAGTCAGTTTCATCTTCTTCTTCTTCTTTTTTTTTTCAATTGTGTTTTTGGTGAAAGTTTACATAGTAAGTAGGTTCTCATTTGACAATTTCCACACAAATTGTTCATTGACATTAGTTACATTTATCTCAATTTGTCCACATCCTCTTTGTGTTCATACGTGTCCATATGTGCTCAAACATTTGTTTTTACTTTGGTTGTGCTGTGCTCACTACATTACAGGCCCACTTTTCCTATCAGCAAAAATAACTAGCCTCTATGCTTTTTTTTTTTTTTTTATGCTTTAAAGCATGCTTCCCCCTTCCCCCCTCTTCTCCCTGGTAACCCCCCATGGACATTGACCTCTCTGTATTTATCTGTTCTTCTCTTCTTATAAAAGAGATACTGTGCAATATTTTTCCTTACAGCTTGACTTATTTCATTTAGCATTATGCCCTCTAGGTCCATCTATGTTACAATATGTTTTGCAGTCTCATCATTGTTCTTTACAGTTGTTTAGTATCCCATTGTATGTGTGCACCACAATTTGCTTATCCGTTCATTTGCTGCGCACTTCAGTTGTTTCTATTTTTTTGCTATTGTGAATAAAGCTGCAATGAACACACTGGTTGCCGGGTTGATTCTGACCCATAATGACCCTAGAGGGCAGAATAGAACTGCCCTATAGGGTTTCCAAAGAGTGGCTGGGGAATCTGAACGGCTGATTTTTTTGTTAACAGCTGTGTTACCTAACTACTACACCACCTGGGCTCCACGGGAGTGCATAAATCTGTTTGCATCAGAACTTTTAGGTCTCTAGCATATATCCCTAGGAATGGGATTGCTGGATCATTACGTTGTTCTAGTTCTAGCTTTTTGAAGAAGTGCCATACCTGTTTCCATAGTTGTTGTACCATTTTACAGTCTCACCAGCAATAGGTAAGTATTCCAGTCTCCCCACATCCTCACCAATATTTGTTGTTATCTGTTTTTTTTTTTTTTAATCAGTGCCATTTTAGTAAGAATGAGACAGCATCTCATTGTAGGCTGCTAACCAAAGGTTGGCAGTTTGAATCCACCATTGTTAGGGAACTCTGGAGGCTGAAAACACTGAAGACACCTAATTAATTAGTACTCTACCAGGTATCAGGCCACTCTTGATCACCTCCCCACCACATCACTCATTTTCTTTAAGTTGTTTTTTAGACCCTCCGGAGAGCCCTGGAAGAGTCCAGATCTAACGTTCAGACCCTCTGGACAGCCCTGGAAGAGTCCATATCTGACGGCTCCAAGTAGTCTGACATGCGCAAAGCAGACCACAATGACCAACAAATGACCCTGGGTTGCCACGCATGCTCAATAACGCAAGAGAACTTAATGTCAAGGAACCAAAAGACTCACACCTAGGAACAAAAATTACCGGAAATGCATCATCAACAATAGTCAAGCCCATTTCAAAAGCATTTGGTCCGTTGTCCAATTCTGTGCCGTCTTAGCCCTGCCTTGTAATAAATAATCAATAGAAACTAAGAACAGGTAAAACCTCAGATCCTGCCTACCATTTCCTTCCACCCCTAAATGAATATTTGTAAGTATAAATTGTACATCCCTCCCTCAGATCGGGGAACTCGATACCTCTGAGCTCCCACTTGCTAGCCTCCTAGATAAACGCTTTTTTCCTCTCAAAACCAACGTCTGAGAATTCGGCTTCTTGCAGACTGGGCTGAACAGATAATACAAGAAGCTGGACTATATGAAGAAGAACGGGGCATCAGAATTGGAGGAAGACTCATTAACAAACTGCTTTATGCTGATGACACAACCCTGCTTGCTGAAAGTGAAGAGGACTTGAAGCACTTGCTAATGAAGATCAAAGACCAAAGCCTTCAGTATGGATTGCACCTCAACCTAAAGAAAACAAAAATCCTCACAACTGGACAAATGAGCAACATCATGATAAAGGGAGAAAAGATTGAAGTGGTCAAGGATTTCATTTTACTTGAATCCGCAATCAACAGCCATGGAAGCAGCAGTCAAGAAATCAAAAGATGCATTGCATTGGGCAAATCTGCTGCAAAGGACCTCTTCAAAGTGTTGAAGAGCAAAGATGTCACCCTGAAGACTAAGGTGAGCCTGACCCAAGCCATGGTATTTTTTTTTTTTTTAAATAATTTTTATTGAGCTTTAAGTGAACCTTTACAAATCAAGTCAGTCTGTCACATATAAGCTTATATACACCTTACTCCATACTCCCACTTATTCTCCCCCTAATGAGTCAGCCCTTCCAGTCTCTCCTTTCGTGACAATTTTGCCAGCTTCCAACCCTCTCTACCCTCCAATCTCCCCTCCAGACAGGAGATGCCAACACAGTCTCAAGTGTCCTCCTGATACAAGTAGCTCACTCTTCATCAGCTGCTCTCTCCTACCCATTGTCCAGTCCCTTCCATGTCTGATGAGTTGTCTTCGGGAATGGTTCCTGTCCTGGGCCAACAGAAGGTTTGGGGACCATGACCGCAGGGATTCCTCTAGTCTCAGTCAGACCATTAAGTCTGGTCTCTTTATGAGAATTTGGGGTCTGCATCCCACTAATCTCCTGCTCCCTCAGGGGTTCTCTGTTGTGCTCCCTGTCAGGGCAGTCATCGGTTGTGGCCGGGCACCATCTTCTTCTTCTGGTCTCAGGATGATGTAAGTCTCTGGTTCATGTGGCCCTTTCTATCTCTTGGGCTCTTAGTTATTGTGTGACCTTGGTGTTCTTCATTCTCCTTTGATCAAGGTGGGTTGAGACTAATTGATGCATCTTAGATGCTTGTTAGCATTTAAGACCCCAGACGCCACATTTCAAAGTGGGATGCAGAATGTTTTCATAATAGAATTATTTTGCCAATTGACTTAGAAGTCCCCTTAAGCCATAGTTCCCAAACCCCCACCCTTGCTCCGCTGACCTTTGAAGCATTCAGTTTATCCCGGAAACTTCTTTGCTTTTGGTCCAGTCCAGGTAAGCAGACCTTCCGTGTATTGAGTATTGTCCCTCCCTTTTTTTCACGTAAAGTAGTTCTTATCTACTAACTAATCAGCAAATAACCCTCTTCCACCCTCCCTCCCTCCCCCCCTCGTAACCACAAAAGTATGTGTTCTTCTCAGTTTATACTATTTCTCAAGATCTTATAATAGTGGTCTTATACAATATTTGTCCTTTTGCCTCTGACTAATTTCACTCAGCATAATGCCTTCCAGGTTCCTCCATGTTATGAAATGTTTTCACAGATTCATCCCTGTTCTTTATCGATGTGTAGTATTCTATTGTGTGAATATACCACAATTTATTTAACCATTGATCCGTTATGCACACCTTGGTTGCTTCCAGCTTTTTGCTATTGTAAACAGAGCTGCAATAAACATGGGTGTGCATATATCTGTTTGTGTGAAGGCTCTTGTTTCTCTAGGGTATATTCCGAGGAGTGGGATTTCTGGGTTGTATGGTAGTTCTATTTCTAACTTTTTAAGAAAACGCCAGATAGATTTCCAAAGTGGTTGTACCATTTTACATTCCCACCAGCAGTGTATAAGAGTTCCAATCTCTCCACAGCCTCTCCAACATTTCTTATTTTGTGTTTTTTGGATTAATGCCAGCCTTGTTGGAGTGAGATGGAATCTCATTGTAGTTTTAATTTGCATTTCTCTAATGGCTCATGATCGAGAGCATTTTCTCAAGTATCTGTTGGCTGCCTGAATATCTTCTTTAGTGAAGTGCGTGTTCATATCCTTTGCCCACTTCTTGATTGGGTTGTTTGTCTTTTTGTGGTTGAGTTTTAAGAGAATCACATAGATTTTAGAGATCAGGCGTTGGTCGGAGATGTCATAGCTGAAAATTCTTTCCCAATCTGTAGGTGGTCTTTTTACTCTTTTGGTGAAGTCTTTAGATGAGCATAGGTGTTGGATTTTTAGGAGCTTCCAGTTTCTCTTCGTCATTTTTGGTAATGTTTTGTATTCTGTTTATGCCTTGTATTAGGGCTCCTAACGTTGTCCCTATTTTTTCTTCCATGATCTTTATCATTTTAGTCTTTATTTTTAGGTCTTTGATCCACTTGGAGTTAGTTTTTGTGCATGGTGTGAGGTATGGGTCCTGTTTCATTTTTTTGCAAATGGATATCCAGTTATGCCAGCACCATTTATTAAAAAGACTATCTTTTCCCCAATTAACTGACATTGGGCCTTTGTCAAATATCAGCTGCTCATATGTGGATGGATTTATATCTGGGTTCTCAATTCTGTTCCATTGGTCTATGTGCCTGTTGTTGTACCAGTACCAGGCTGTTTTGACTACTGTGGCTGTATAATAGGTTCTAAAATCAGGTAGTGAGGCCTCCCACTTTCTTCTTCTTTTTCAGTAATGCTTTACTTATCCGAGGCTTCTTTCCCTTCCATATGAAGTTGATGATTTGTTTCTCCATCACATTAAAAAATGTCATTGGAATTTGGATCGGAAGTGCTTTGTATGTATAGATGGCTTTTGGTAGAATAGACATTTTTACTATGTTAAGTCTTCCTATCCATGAGCAAGGTATGTTTTTCCACTTAAGTAGGTCCTTTTTAGTTTCTTGCAGCAGTACTTTGTAGTTTTCTTTATATAGCTCTTTTACATCTTTGGTAAGATTTATTCCTAAGTATTTTATCTCATTGGGGGCTACTGTGAATGGTATTGATTCGGTTATTTCCTCTTCGATGTTCTTTTTGTTGAAGTAAAGAAATCCAAGTAATTTTTGTATGTTTATCTTATAACCTGAGACTCTGCCAAACTCTTCTATTAGTTTCAGTAGTTTTCTGGAGGATTCCTTAGGGTTTTCTGTGTATAAGATCATGTCATCTGCAAATAGAGATAATTTTACTTCCTCCTTGCCAATCTGGATGCCCTTTATTTCTTTGTCTAGCCTAATTGCTCTGGCTAGGACCTCTAGCACAATATTGAATAGGAGCGGTGATAAAGGGCATCCTTGTCTGGTTCCCGTTCTCAAGGGAAATGCTTTCAGGCTCTCTGCATTTAGAGTGATGCTGGCTGTTGGCTTTGTGTAGATGCTCTTTATTATGTTGAGGAATTTTCCTTCAATTCCTATTTTGGTGAAAGTTTTTATCATAAATGGGTGTTGGACTTTGTCAAATGCCTTTTCTGCATCAATTGATAAGATCATGTGGTTTTTGTCTTTTGTTTTATTTATATGGTGGATTACATTAATGGTTTTTCTACCATGGTATTTTCAATCACATCATATGCATGTGAACCTGGACAATGAATAAGGAAGACCGAAGAAGAGTTGACGCCTTTGAACTGTGGTGTTGGCAAAGAATATTGACTATACCATGGACTGCCAAAAGAACGAACAAATCTGTCTTGGAAGAAGTGCAGCCAGGATGCTCCGAGTCTGCGTCTTACATACTTTGGACATGTTGTCAGGAGGGATCAGTCCCTGGAGAAGGACATCATGCTTGGCAGAGTACAGGGTCAGTGGAAAAGAGGAAGACCCTCGATGAGGTGGATTGACACAGTGGCTGCAACTATGAGCTCAAGCATAACAACGATTGTAAGGATGATGCAGGACTGGGCAGTGTTTCGTTCTGTTGTGCATAGGGTTGCTGTGAGTTGGAACTGACTCGATGGCACCTAACAACAACAACAACAGGCTGGGCACGGACCCATTGGTCCAGTTTCACCATCCACTCCCTGGAAACCCTATGGAGCAGTTCTGCTCTGTCTTACAGGGTTGCTAGGAGCTGGAATGGACTAGACGGCAATGGGTTTTTTAGTTTAATGGCTAATGATCATGAGCATTTTTTCATGTGTTCGTTCGCTGCTTGGATGTTTTCTTTGATGAAGGTTTTGTTCATATCCTTTGCCCATTTTATAATCGGGTTGTTAGTCTTTTTGTTGTTGACTTGAAGTTTTCTATAAATTTTGGCGATTAGACATATTTGATATGTCATTTCTGAAGATATTTTCCCAAGCTATAGGTTCTCTTTTTACTCATTTGATAATGTCTTTTGATGAGCAGAAGTTTATAACTTTTATGAGATTCTATTTATCTATTTTATCTTCTATTTATGCTTTTGTTGTAGTGGTTATTAACCTACTTTTACAAAAGTTAGATCCCATAGTTTTCTCCCTGTTTTCTTCCAGGAATTGTATGATTTTGGGTTTAATGTTTAGGTCTTTGATTCATTTTCAGTTAGTTTTTGTGTTTGATGTGAGGTCTGGGTCCTGTTTCAGTTTTCTGCAGGTGAATATTCAGTTTGCCAGCATCATATATTAGACTGTCTCTGACTCACTGAATGGACTTTGACTCCTTGTCATAAATCAGTTGTCCACAGATGTTTGGATTTAATTCTGGATTCTCAATTCTATTCCACTGGTTTATGTGTCTATCTTTGTACCAATACCAGGCTGTTTTTGTTACAATGGCTATATAGCATGTTTTGATATCAGGGAGTGTTCTTTTTCTTCAATATTGCTTTGGCTATTTGAGGTTTCTTTCCTTTCCATATGAAGCTGGTCATTAGTTTTTCCATTTCAGTAAAGAATTTGTATTGGGATTGCATTATATCTGTAGATCGCTTTACTTAGTATTGACATTTTTACTATATTAAGTCTTCCAATCCAAGAGCACAGGATCTTTCCATTTTTGTAGGTCTCTTTTAGTCTGTGTAGTAGTGTCTTATAATTCTCATTGCATAAGTCTTTTATGTCCCCGGTCAGGTTAATTTCTAGGTGTTTTATCAATTTAAGGGCTTGTTGTAAATGGCATTGTTTTCTCCATTTCTTTTTTGAAGTAGTCTTTGTTAGTGTAGAGGAATGCAACTGATTTTTGTATGTTGGTTTTGCACCCTGCAACGTTGCTAAATTTTTCTATTAGTTCCAGCAGTTTTCTTGTGAAATCTTTAGGGTTTCCTACGTATAGGATCATGCTATTTACAAATAGAGATAATTTTACTTTTTTTCTGATTTCGATACCTTTTATTTCTCCTTCTTATTGCTCTGGCTAGGACTTCTAGTAAAATATAGAATAAGAGTGATGGTAATGAGAATCTTTGTCTCATTCCCGGTCTCAAAGGGAAGGCCTTCAGCCCTTCTCCATGGAGTATAACATTGGCTGTTGGTTTTGCATATGTGCCCTTAACTATGTTAAGGAATTTCCCTTCTACTCCTATTTTTGTTGAGAGTTTTTTTAAATCAGGAAAGGGTATTGAATTTTATCAAATGCTCTTCCTACATTGATCGATATGGTCATATGATTCTTCTCCTTTGTTTTATTTATGTGGTAGATTACATCGATTGATTTTCTGATGTTGAACCACCCTTATAATCCTGGTATGAATCTCATTTGATCATAGTGTATGGTTTCTTTGATATATTGCTGAAGACTTTTGGCTGGAATTCTGTTGAAAATTTTTGCATCCATGTGCATAAGAGATATCGGTCTGTAATTTTCTTTTTGTGTGATGTCTTTACCTGGTTTAGGAATCAGGGTTATAGTAGTTTCTTAGAAAGAGTTCTGTAGTGTTCTTTCCTATTCTACATTTCACATTTCTATGATTTGTTTTGTGACCCAGCATGTGGTCCATTCTGGAAAATGATGCATGTGTACTGGAAAAGAATATATATTGTTCTGATGTTGAATGGAGTCTTCTATATATATATTAGGTCCGATTGTCTTATGGTTTTATTTAAGTTCTCAATGTTCTTAGTGGTTTTTTTTTTAGGTGTTCTGTCTATAATTGAAAGTGGTGTGTTGAAGTCCCCTACTACTCTTGTGGAGTTGTCTGTTTCTCCTTTAGTATTAGTCAGTATTTGTTTCATGTATTTTGGTGCATTGCTTTTAGGTGCATATACATTTATAATTGTTATGTCTTCTTGCTGAATTGACCCTTTTATAATCAGATAGTATTCTTCTTTATCTCTTGTAACAGATTTTGGGTTAAAGTCTCTTTTATCTGATATCAGTATGGCTATCCCTGCTCTTTTTTGTTTACTGGTTTAATGGAATATTTTTCTCCATCTGTTTATTTTCAGTCTGTTTGTGTCCTCAAGTCTAAGGTGTGTTTCTTAGAGACAGCAAAAGGATGGATCATATATATATATATTTTTTAATCAATTCTGCCACTCTCTACCTTTTTCATGGGGGCATTTAGACCATTTAAATTTAAGGTTATTATATAAAATGAAGTGTCTACCTCACTCATTATGATATTTGTTTTCTGAGCATGTCATATCTTATTTGTTTTACTATTCTGATTTTTCTGTTTTTGTTTCTGTTTGGATGATTTCTTGTGATAAACCTTTTTGTTAAGTTCTTTCTTTTCTTCTGAATGTTTCTTCTTGGTCATTTCTTAGTGTTCATCATATAAGTTACATTATATGACTTACAATTGCTACAATGTGTAACACAGGAACAACAGTTAACATACAACCATAACATGACAAATCTATTCCTGTTAAGCTGCTCCCTCCAGCATTACTGTTGGTGTGTCTGCATTAACATCAATATACAACCTGTATTCAATAAGTTTAGTTTGTTCTTATTTCCTTTTGGAGCACTCCCTTGCGAAATACTTGCAAAGCTGGTCTGGTAGTGGCAAATTCCCAAAGTTTCTGTTTGTTTGGGAATGTCTTGATTTCCCCCTTGTTTTTGAATGGCAACATTGTTAGACAAAGAATTCTTGGTTGGCCATTGTTTTGGTTCAGTATTTTACTTATGTTGCTCCATTGTCTTCTGGCCTCTAGAGTTTCTGGGGAGAAATACACACTGATTCTTATGAAAGACACTTGGCATGTTAAATTACATTTTTCTCTTGCTGCTGTCAAAATTCTCTCCTTGTTTTTCATTTTCAAGAATTTTATTAGGATAGGTGTGGAGTTGATCTTCTTGTGTGTCTTCTGATTGGAGTTCATGTAGCTCCTGTGTTTGCAGATTTGTTTCTCTGCTCAGACCTAAGAAATTCTGATTCTCTCTTAGGAAATTGTTTCTGTACCTTCACTGTTGTCATGGTACTCTAGTATCTCTAATGTTAGATTTCTTAATTGAATCTCACCTTCCTTTTGGGTTTGTTCAGTTTTCTTTGTTCTTTTCTCTTGTTTCTCTTGAGACTTGATAAGTTCAGTTATTTTATCTTTTAGTTCACTTATTCTGTCTTCTGTCTATTTTACTATTCTTAAGCATTTCTCCTGCTTTTGCTAATTCAGATGTTTAATTCTTCAGTTCTCTCTCTCTTTTTTTTAATGTTTTCAGTTTTCTTGTTAAGTCTTGCATTTTGTTCCTCTATTTGTTTTCTGAACTTCGTTAGTTTTCTCTGTTTATTGTTTTCTTTAAACATATTTAGCACCTTATTAAGAAAATTATTAATTTTTTGCATTATTATGGCTCCCATAGGAGAGATTTCTTCTTCTTCATGTTTTGTTCATGCTTTCTTCTTCTTCGCTTGTAATTGTGTCTTTTACTATCTTTTGTTGAATTTGAACCATTTTGTTATTTATTTATTTTTACTTTAATTTTTTAAATTCTGCTTATTATGGGAAAATTTTATGCTTGGATGCCCTGGTGGTGCACTGGCCAAGTGCCCAACTGCCAACCAAAAGACTGGAGTCTGTACTTACCAGCTCCTCTATGGGAAAGAGATGTGGCAGACAGCCTCCACGAAGACTCTTAGCCCCAGGATTCCCACAAGAGAGATCCTCTCAGCACCACAGGTATGCCATGAATCAGACTGATAATCCTGATAATCACTATATGGATTCTTATCCTTAGGTTTTTTTCACTACTGGTTCAGGAATTCAGGATTTTAATAAGCATCCCCAGGGAATGGGGGGATTAGGTGGTCACAACACTTTCCTGTGTTGATGGTGAGGGTTTCTCTTTGTCTTTCCCTTACTGGAGCTCCTGCACAGACACACATAATGTCCCACTGAGTGCCACCTCCTGTGTGCTGGACAGCCTGCAGTACTTCCATCATCCCATTGCCCCTGTCAATCCTGCTGGTCCTAGTGCCTGTCCATCTCAGTCCTCCATGAGACCCAATAGCACTCTCACACAGTGCCACGTTCTCCCTTCACTACCTCCCAACCGTGTGGTCTATGAACTCTTACGGCCAATTTGCACTGGCTTAAAGAAAAACCAGGAAACCCTGGTGGTGTAGTGGTTAAGTGCTACGGCTGCTAACCAAAGGGTCACCAGTTTGAATCCGCCAGGCGCTCCTTGGAAAGCCTATGGAGCAGTTCTACTCTGTCCTATAGGGTCGCTATGAGTCAGAATCGACTCGACGGCACTGGGTTTGGTTTGGTTTTTTTGGTAAAGAAAAACCTGCTAGAGCTTTCTCACACTAGCTCCTTTTCTGTGTTCCTTGCTTGGGATGTTACTCTGTGATGAGCGCGTGCTCCCAATGTTAGCAGGCAGGATCTCTCAGTTTCTGTGCTGAATCTGTTCCTCCTCTCCCCTGCTTCTGGACTCACCTTGACTCTCCAATTCCTCAGCTGCTGCTGGGAGTTCTGAGATCTCAGTCTGTGCTTATTTTCATTCATTGTTCCAAGAGTTGGTTGCTGGGGGAGTAAATGGGAGTGTCCACTTAAATTGCCATCTTGCTCTGCCCTCCTAGAAAAGTCTTCTTAAAAAAGTTCATATTATGTATTTTTTACAAGCCAATGTTTCTGGTTTTAATTATCAATAGCTAATGAGCACGAAATTTCACTAAGTGAACAAAGGAACTGGAGAAAAATGGGAGATTGTCCTGAAACAGACAATTCTTGACTTGCTTTGGGAGAAATATTCATAAAACTCAAACCAGGGTACAAATAATCCCTCTTTGCCTATTAACAGTGCACATGGACTTTTACCAAAAAGGAGCATGTGAGCGAATATTTCAGGACATTAAAAATGAGATGGTATCCCTATAAAGCGAGCCAGGCAGGTGCTTTAATCTCTTTTCCATTACAACCTGAAGGGATTGCATTGTCCCAGACATCAAAAAAGGTCAATGTGAACTTTAAAACTTTCACTTTATTTGTTCAGTGCTTTGCATAGGACAGAGGACAGAGCCATTTGTGAGAGAGAAAAACAATTTTTGACTAGAACCTCAAGAGCCAGAGAAAGATAGAAGCAGCCTCTTCTTGGCACTGCCCCTGATGTGATCAGCAACTTCCTGTACCTTTGTTCTCTGTACTGTATGCAAAAAAAGGGCTCAAGAAAGAGCAGCCCCCGTGGGATTAGACACAGCAATTTCTGAAAAGTTTTCTGAACATTTTGGGGGAAGGTAGACTAATCATAAATTCTTTTTAATGGTCTTCCAACGAAAATGTTTTTTATTTTTGAAAAAGTATTCATCTGTCTCTTTTACTGTTTGGAGTCAGAAAATTATCCTGACAAACCCAGGTAACTGGTTACTTCCTAAAACTAATTTCAGCCCACGTTATGCCAGGATTTCTTTAGCAGTCGCAGGACTCCCGAAAAGAACAGGGGTGGTTCTGTTTTCATCTTATTCTCCTCATATCTACATTCCACCGGGATATGGTTCTTTGCAGCTGTCTTTGGGAGTTTAGGACTGACCAAGGCCTCAGGAAAGCTATGCAGCAACAGGAAACTCCAAAATAAAATCCTTGTCAAGAGGAACTTTCCAGGCCTTGAACTAGCTGCTCTTCAACTTGACACCACCACACATCTGTTAGTTTATTGTACTGTGGAGGATTGCATGTGACTGTGATGCTGGAAGCCATGCCACTGATATTTCAAATACTAGCAGGGTCACCCATGGTGGACAGGTTTCAGCAGAGCTTTCCGGCTAAGACTAGGAAGAAGGCCTGGAAATCTATTTCCAGTAATTATCCAATGAAAGCTCTATGGATCACAACAGAATATTGTCTAATATAGTGCTGGAAGATGAGCCACCTAATATGAAAGGCACTGCACAATAGCTGAAGAATGGAGTTGAGCATACCAATGATGGCGAAGATGGTACAGGACTGGGCACTGTTTCCTTTTGTTATACCTAAGGTTATCTCTAGTCAGAGCCAACTTGATGGCAATTAACAACAGCAACAACGACTTGACTACCCCAACTACCTAGACACCACCTTTGGCTGTTCATGGAACTTGAACCCTAAGTTAGGAAACTGACACCAGGTCAATTCTGTATTACACGTATCAACTCAATTTAATCTTCATAATAACCCTTTAAGGAGTCCTGGTGGTGCAATGGTTAAAGTGCTTGGCTATTAATGATTGGAACCTACCAGCTGCTCCATGGGAGAAAGACGTGGCAGTCTGTTTCTGTAAAGATTACAGCCTTGGAAACCCTATGGGGCAGTTCTACTCTGTCCTACAGTGTTGCTATGAGTAAGAATCTACTCAATGGCAATGGTTTTTTAAATAGCCCTTGGAGGCAGAATTATTATTTATCTCATTGTATGGATGAGGACACTGAGGCCCAGAGAGGCTAGGTTACTTACCTAAGGCCGCACAGCTAGTGAGCAGCAGAGCTGAAATTCAAACCCAGGAAATGTGGCCCCAAAATCTGTGGACTTAACCAGTGCCCATAGTGATTTTCTTAAAAATTGATTTTCTAAGATGAAAATGAATAAATCTTTTTCTTTTTTCTTCCAACCTGACATTGAAAATGCAAGCAAATTGGTGGGGAGATATTTCTAAGTGGTGTAGCCTTTCAAGCGCTCTTTACATCACACTTTGCAGAAGTCCACCTATTCCCATAAGACTCGCTCTGGTAGATATCCCCAGGACTGTTCAGCTTTGAGTATTTTCTTCTGTGCCTCACAGTACACCTTCCTGGACATTGTTATTATTATATATTATTATTCCGGCAGATCAAGTACCATGGGAGGAAGCTGCTACTGGTTCCTCCAACAAACAAGCTTACTCACATTTTCCAAGATCCCGGATTATATGCCTGAATAGAAAATTGGGTTTTGATTACTGAGCATCCTTGCTTTATGTTTCTTCAGAAAGCATTTTTGCTAATAATATGATGCTTAACTATGAAACATCTATCAAGGGAAGGAAAATGGCAATGGGGAAACAATGATATTGGACCAAGTTTAAATGTTGTTCTTTTAAAACCACCTTCACCCAAAAGATTCATGCCCCAAATCATTGGAGTGTGTAAAAGGCATTGCGAAGCAGAGATCCTTTTTTTTCCTCCTATTTCATTGGTGGCTCCAGGGTTCTTTTCCGTTTTTCAGAAAAGTCCTGGGTCTGGAAGTAACCAAGCATCAGGCTGGCAAAGCTTGGCAGAGTGACATTGCTGCCAATTTCAGGACAAATATATTTCCCCTTCTGTTACCATTAAAACCTTCATTCCCTGCATTTAGAATCTGACATGTGCCAAACTGCCCAATTACGCCTTGCCTGTCATTGAAGTGTGCAGCTGAACGCTGGGTTTGAGAATATATCATCGCAACTGTCCAAACACAAACCCAAGTGTATTCAAGGGTCCCAGGGAGGATCAGGCTGCAGGAATAAAATGATTCAAATTGGCCAAGATTCAAAACACCATTTAAAATCATGCACAAAAATGTTGTCCTTGTGAAAAGAACTAGATCAACAATCATACTGCCTGGAGTCCTGTGTTTTCTGAGCTTCTAGAAGGGTCTGCTTTGCTTTATCTTACCCATGTGGCTCATTGTGAAGGGACAGCAGCAAAGGTTCTGTTTTGGAAGAAGGTGACGCCTGGCCAGAGCACAATACTTGAGCAATGCTGCTCTTCCTCCAGATAGCCACCCCTGAAACCAAATCAATTTCAGTCAAATCAGAGGAAGGTTGGAAGGGATAAAATGAGGATGCTGGAGGGGGCATCAGGTTCAGTGCTACCATAAAGAACTGATGATCAAAAATAAAATAGCTATTTTGACTTCTCAATGTACTTTTTTTGGGGAAACTGAAGCACAGACCCATTGTACAGAATAACCTAGCCATTCTGGTCAGGATAGGTTACATTATGCTACAGTAACAAGCAATTCTAAAATTGAAGTGGCTTAACCCAATGGAGGTATATATGTATTCATAGTACCTATTCATCGTAGTTCAGCAGGAGACTCCCCTCATCAGAGTCCTCAGGGACCCAGGCTGATGGAGTAGCCACCATCACCAATGACGTGGGTAAAATGCCAGAGAGAAGGAAAGCCCTGGAAGACTTGAAAATGACTAAATGATCTGGTCTGGAAGTGACACCATCCTATCTGCTAAAAATTCATTTGCCAGAACTAATCACGTGGCCCTACCCAACCACAAGAGAGCCATGGCATGTAATCCTATCATTCACCATTAATGCCTACCACAGGCATCTTAGGTCACATTGCTAAGCAGCAAAGTTGGAACTCCTGACTCTTAGACTCTAACTTCCCATAGATCATGGATTTAATATAGAAGTAGGGCTTATAGGCCATGGGGACTGTTAGAGGTTGAATCACGTCCCCCCCGCCCCAAATATGAGTTGGAATTCTAACCCATATACCTGTAGATGTAATCCTGTTTGGAAATAGGGTTTTCTTTGTTATGTTAACTAGATCATACCATACCTGAGTAGGGTAGGTTCTAAACCTAATCACTTTTGAGTTTAAAAAGAGCAGATTAGATACAAAGACAGGAATCCCTGGGTGGTACAAACAGCTACCCACGGAAAGGTTGAAAGCTCAAATTCACCGAGGGGTACCTCGGAAGAAAGACTTGGCAATTTACTTGCTAAAGGTCACAGCCATTGAAAACCTTTTGGTGTGCGGTTCTTCTCTGAAACACATGAGGTCACCATGAGTTGCCCTTGACTCAGTAGTAACTGGTTTGATTTTTCGTTTTTAAACACAGGGACATGCACGCACAGGGAAAACAGATGCCACATGAAACTTAAGCCAAGGAACCAAGGAATGCCCGGGGCTACCAACAAGGAAGGAATGGACGTGGCCGAGGACCTGATTTATACTTTTAGCCTCCAGAACTGTGTGAAAATAAGTTTTTGTTCTTTAAAGCCATCCACTTTTCATATGTGTTACAGCAGCTCTAGAAAACTAAGACAGGGCCAACCTGGCTATACGGTTAATCTAGTGGGTCTTTGAGGATGGGGAAAAGGCAGGCTATGTGGCTTGCTCTCTGTAGCCTAAAACTCTAGCTTGGTCAGATACCACATTCTTACTCCTGAAGAGGCCAGAATCCCTGACTTTCTCCCAGAATAATTGATTCCCTGTGGCATAGTGGTTAAGAGCTCAGCTGCTAACCAAAAGGTCAACAGTTCTGGGCTGAGGGCTGTGGGGACCATGGTCTTGAAGAACATCTAGCTCAAATGGCATAACATAGTTTATAAAGAAAACGTTCTATGTTCTACTTTGGTGAGTAGCGTCTGGGGTCTTAAAAGCTTGTGAGCAGCCACCTAATATACTCCACTTGTCTCACCCTGTCTGGAGCAAGGGAGAACGAAGAAAACCAAAGACATAAGGAAGTGATTAGTCCAAAGGACTAATGGACCACAAGTGCCACAGCCTCCACCAGACTGAGTCCAGCACAACGAGAAAGTGCCTGGCTACCACTACCGACTCCTCTGAAAGGGATCACAATAGAGGGTCCTGGACAGAGCCGGAGAAAAATGTAGAACAAAATTTTAACTCACACACACACACAAAAGACCAGACTTACTGGTCAGATAGACTGGAGAAATCCTGAGAGTATGGCCCCCAGACACCCTTTAGCTCAGTAATGAAGTCACTCCTGAAGTTCACCCTTCAGCCAAAGATTAGACAGGCCCATAAAACAAAATGAGACTAAAAGAGCACACCAGCCCAGAGGCAAGGACAAGAAGATAGGAGGGGCCAGGAAAGCTTGTAATAGGGAACCCGAGGCTGAGAAGGGAAGTGGGTTGACAAGTCGTGGGGTTGGCAACCAATGTCACAAAACAATACGTGTACTAATTGTTTAATGAAAAGCTAGTTTGTTCTGTAAATGTTCATCTAAAGTGCTATAATAATAATAGAAAAGAATGGGGAAAAAAAAAGGTTCAGCTCATATCCACCAGCCACTCCCTGTAAACCCTTTGAGGCAGTTCTACTCTGTCCTACAGGGTCACTATGAATCAGAGTCAACTCTACAGCAATGGGTTTTGGGTTTTTGCTCATCCTTTTGGAGTTCTCCAGATTGGAGGGAATTTGGAAACACACTGAGGCCTGGAAATTCTTCATGGCCCAAGTGTTCCTCCTACATTCTGAGTAGGAAGAAAACAGATGCCTCAATGAGGGATGGGGCCCTTGGAACCATTTGCTGACACTGGTCCCAACCCAGAATTCCTGTAAGATCTGTGACATCTTTGATATCTGCAAACTGATTAAAGAACACTCCTTTCCCAGATGTGCGTGGCTATTTTTAGAATGTGTGCAGATATTGTGATCCTTAGAATATACATTCAGTTAAAAAGGGATAGTGAATTCATTTTATCATTACATATTTTCTTAATCAATAGTTACTCGAAGCACTTTTAGCATAATTTGTGCGGTGGGGATGAGGAGAAGTGGCAGCCTGCAAATTTTTTTTTGATGGTATGAAGAGGTCCTGGTACTAGAGAATTCTGCTCCCTGGCGTCGGGTGTTTTATGAGGCTCTCTTTGCAGGGCTTCCTCAGACCCTTTTGTTGAAATTTCTGGACCTAAATAAATAAATAAACAACAATAGGTAAACATTTCAGTGGTTGTTTTTGAAGCTGGTGTTTGTCTTCTAGGAGAATTATCCCATGGAGGCTGGGGTAAAGAAGAGGGTGAGTAGCATTTTGAGAATATCAGCCTAAAGCTCCTTATAAACAAAACCCCTGCCCATTAGCAAGTTGGTATAGGTGACATTTGGTCAAGGGGCATCATGAAAAACACTAAGTCAACAATTATAGAGCTGGAATAGAGGCTAGACACACAAACCCTCCAACATTCATTGCAGTGTCATCACCCATTTCAGGTGGGTCAGAGTAATGTGCCCAGAGTTATAAATGGAGTGAAGGGCAGGAGGAGGTCAAGTTCACAGCAACACCCCAGCCCATGATTTACTGTCATGTTAGCACAGAAGGTAAACCCAATTTTCTGGCCACTTCCATTTGTGGGAAGGCTGGTAGTGGTGCAGAGTGGAGAATGAAAACAACCTCTTTAAGTCCGTCTCATTCATATTCCTATTCAGCCCTGGCCCTCATTCTTGGAAGAGTTGAGGAAGGAATCCCTGAGGTTGTATATACCGGCTGCTGACATACCACTTTCTCAGGAAACATCTCTTCCCACCAGTTTCCCTTGTGAAAGTGATCACAGCTCGTCACTTAAGCTTTGCAGATGAAACCAAGCCTGATTGGGCCAAGGGAGGGTTCATGAGATGAAGGTAACTATATGTGACCTGGGCCCAAACGGATCCTCCACTCTGAGGATTTCTTTGAATTCTGTCCCATAGGGGCAGACCATTCTGATTAACCCAACCAAATCCTCTCTTTTGGGAAGCATCAGTACTAGGTGAACAACATGAGAACCTGCCCCTTCAGACTGGTAGCTTTGCTCTCTAAAGCCCAGGCATGTGCCATTGTTGGAATATCTGGGAACCAATGTGACCAAGTAGCCAATAACACAAAGAAGTACTTCCTGTGGTACTCTTGAGTCCCCATGTGTCATTGTAATAAACTCCCATCAGTTAGTGCCTGTGACTCTTCTTTTTGTTTCTCTTTGGAAATCTGTCAACATTATTCATCTTGCATGGTGTTAATTCTTCTATCTTAATGATACACGATAAGCAAAAAGCGAAATAAAAATTCCACCCTTGGGTCATAGCCCTGTTTATTTATCTGGCTTTCCAGCCAAGAGCCTAAACTGCTTGTTCTAAGTTCCACTTTTGGGTCTAGTAGTCAGGACTGGGAAGGGAATACAATGGGATGGGGCTGGCCTGCAACTGTTGGGCATGGGAAAAGGGAAGCTAAAGGCACCATTCTGGACACAGGAACAAAGGGACAATCTGAAGCCCTAAATACAGAGGAGGCTTGCAAGATACAGATCCCAAAAGAAGCACCTACAACCACCAGGTGATAGGATCTGGAAGGCCAAGAACAATGGAAATATGGAGAATTAGCCAAGGCATTGATTTACAGAGTCCAGCCTCTCTTACCATGCTTCTCACCAGCGGTTGTAGATGGAGAAAGAGCTGTTGAAGGAGAAAATGTTTGGACTTCATATTCTGCATTTGGTGTAAAGCCAAGGGCCCCTTGGAGTAAAAAAAAAAAATTTGGAGAGTAAAAGATCATTGACACCCTAGGGGACAGCAGCCAGCTGTTGCTCAGCAAGCTGTCTTCGGGTAAGATTAAGATCACAAAGCCCATTACACAAAACTCTTCTCTGATTGTCCAGGGTGAATGGTGTGCACACACAATCCATTGCTGCCACTTACTCTGGGGGCCCAGCCCTGGAGCCAGACCCACGTGAGGGCAGGGCCTGCAGGCTGCCTGTGAAAGCAAACAGAACACCACGAGCTAATGGAGTGAGCCCAGATGAAAGGAAAGGACTTAAGGGTGGGGACTAGAATGACAGCAGATCATCTCCTTGCCAATGAAGAAGCTCCTAGGGAGCCTGCTGGGGAAGAGAATTTGGAGTGGGGCCCAAGAATCTGCATTCCTAACAAGGTCTCAAAGTAATTCCCAGGTACAACACAAAGTTTCATTTGAGTCATGTTTATAACCATGTCATATATGTATAATTCTGTAAAATTAAGCAAATCACAGTTGTAAAAAAAAAAAAAAATGATTCCCATGTAGGTAGAACCATCAGCCACAATTTTGGAAGTAGAAGGGTATGGGAGTATTATGGATTGAATTGTGTCTTCCCAAAAAATGTATGTCAATTTAGCTAGTTCATGATTCCCAGTATTGTGTGATTGTCTACCATTTTGTCATCTGATGTGATTTTCCTATATGTTGTAAATCTTACCTCTGTTATGTTAATGAGGTGAGATTAGCTGCAGCTATATTAATAAGGCAGGCCTCAACCTACAAGACTGTTGTTGTTAGGTGCCATCAAGCCACTTCCGACTCATAGCTACCCTATGTACAACAGAAGAAAACACTGCCCAGCCCTGCACCATCTTCACAATCCTTGTTATGCTTGAGCCCATTGTTGCAGCCACTGTATCGATCCATTTCCTCGAGGTTCTTCCTCTCTTTCACTGACCCTCTACCAAACATGATGTCCTTTTCCAGGACTGGTTCCTTTTGATAACATGCCCAAAGTATGTGAGACATAGTCTTGCCATCCTCTCTTCTAAGGAGCATTCTGGTTGTACCTCTTCAAAGACAGATTTGTTCGTTCTTCTGGCAGTCCATGGAATATTCAATGTTCTTCACCAACACAATAATTCAAAGGCATCACTTCTTTGGTCTTCCTTATTCATCGCCCAGCTTTCCCATGCATATGAGGTGATCGAAAACACCATGGCTTGGGTCAGGTACACCTTAGTCCTCCAAGTGACATATTTGCTTTTTAACACTTTAAAGAAGTATTTTGCTGATTTGCTCAGTGCAGTTCTGTCTTTTGATTTCTTGACTGCTGCTTGCATGGGTGTTGTTTGTGGATCCAAGTAAAATGAAATCCTTGACAACTTCAGTCTTTTCACCATTTATCATGATGTTGTTTACTGGTCCAGTTGTGAGGATTTTTATTTTCTTTATGTTGAGGTGTAATCCATACTGAAGGCTGTGGTCTTTGACCTTCGTCAGTAAATGCTTCAAGTCCTCTTCACTTTCAGCAAGCAAGGTTGTGCCATCTGCATATCTCAGGTTGTTAATGAGTATTTCCCCAAGTCTGATGCCCTGTTCTTCTTCATATAGCACATCTTCTCAGATTATTTGCTCAACATACAGATTGAATACGTATGGTGAAAGGATACAACCCTGATGCACACCGTTCCTGACATTAAACCACACAGTATCCCCTTGTTCTTTTCAAAAGACTGCCTCTTGATCTATGTACCAGTTCCTCATGAGAATAATTGTTATTTGCATTCCCATTCTTTGCAACGTTATCCATAATTTGTTATGATGCACACAGTCCAATGCCTTTGGATAGTCAATGAAACACAGGTAAACATCTTTCTGGTAATCTCTGCTTTCAGCCAGGATCCATCTGACATCAGTAATGATATCCCTGGTTCCAAGCCCTCTTCTGAATCCAGCTTGAATTTCTGGCAGTTCCCTGTCCATATACCATTGCAGCCACTTTTGAATGATCTTCAGCAAAATTTTACTTGCCTGTGATATTAATGATATTGTTCAATAATTTCCACTTTCAGTTAAATCACCTTTCTTGGGAATAGGCATAAATATGGATCTCTTCCAGTCAGCTGGCCAGGTAGGTGTCTTCCAAATTTCTTGGCATAAATGAGTGAACACTTCTAGCACTACATCCATTTGTTGAAACATCTCAATTGATGTTCCATCAATTTCTGGAGCCTTGTTTTTCGCCAATACCTTCAGAGCACCTTGGACTTCTTCCTTCAGTAGCATCGGTTCCTGATCATATGCCACCTCTTGAAATGGTTGAACATCGACTAATTCTTTTTTGGTACAACGACTCTTGTGTATTCCCTCCATCTTTGTTTGATGCTTCCTGCATCGTTTAATATTTTCCCCATGGAATCCTTCACTATTGCAACTCGAGGCTTGAATTTTTTCTTTAGTTCTTTCAGCTTGAGAAAAGCAAAGCATGTTCTTCCCTTTTGGTTTTCTATCTCCAGCTCTTTGCACATGTCATTATAATACTGAAACCTGCTGCTATGGGTGATCTTCCTGGTATTTGAATACCAGTGGCATAGCTTCCAGCATCACAGCAACACACAATCCCCCACAGTACGACAAACTGACAGACACATCAACAAGATTAAGTTGTGTCTAAAGTCAATATCTTTTGAGATAGGAAAGAGAGAAGCCAGCAGAGAGGCATGGGGGCCTTCTACCACCAAGGAATCAGAGACAGGGGCAGATTGAGTCCTTCGTACCCAGGGTCCCTGTGTCCAGAAGGTCCTAGACCAGGGGAAGATTGATGACAAGGACTTTCCTCCAGAGCTGACAGAGAGAGAAAGCCTTTCCCTGGAGCTGACACCCTGGATTCAGACTTCTCACCTACTAGACTGTGAGAGAATAAACCTCAGTTTGTTAAAGCCATCCTCTTGTGGTATTTCTGTTACAGCAGCACTAAATAATTAAGACGGGGAGGTTTTAGAGGACTAACATGTATGGCATCCTGTTGGCCTAGGAAACAATTTTACATTATAAGTGCTTTTGCAACATCTCCGGAAGGCAGCAGTTTGCTCAGTTGAAGGATGGGTGGAACATGGATAGATGATGGGCTGAAGTTGCACAACCAGCCTGATTTAATGTTGATAATCTTGGACACATTTCTGAGCCTCTATGTTCTTTTCATGGGGCAGTGGTGGTTCAGTGGTAGAGATTTTGCCTTCCATGCTGGAGACCTGGGTTCAATTTTCAGCCAGTTCATCTCATGCACAGCCAACCAACTGTAAGGGGAAGATTGTGTGCTGCTATGATGCTGAACAGGTTTCAGAGGTGCTTCCAGACTAAGACAGATAGGAAGAAAGGCCTGGTGACCTACTTCCTAAAATCAACCAGTGAAAACCCTATGGATCATAATAGTCGGATCTGCAATCAGTCCTGGAGATGGTGCAGGACCAAGCAGTGTCTCATTCTGTTGTTCATGAGGTTGCCATGAGTCGGGGGCCAACTTCATGGCAGCTAACAATAATAATAATAGAAGAGATAAGAATAATAATTTGTGGACCATAGACAGTGCCCAGAGGAATTAGGAATGATTCCGTAGTAAAGGAAATGTTTGAGCAAACTTTGAGGCTCAAATAGGAGTTACCCAACTAGCAAAGTGGAAAGACCATTTCCGTTTCCTACACTCCCATCTTTGGAAACATAAATATTAAAGAGGATTTGATCCATTCAGGTATTGGTAGAGGCTTCTCTTCAGTCCTTGAGCAGAGTTCTGGATGAGTAGGAGCTAACGAGGAGGGAAGAGAATTCTGGGCAGAGGGAATAGCATATACAGAGGCCCTGTGGAAGGTGGAGCATGACAGGTAAGAGAGGTTGAAATGGAACTTAGATTCTAAGGTGGTGAATAGTATGAGAGGGATAGACCACATTAAGGAATTGGTTCTTTTTTCTTTTTCCTACGACAATGAGAAACTATTTAAATGTTTTAAGCAGGTGGAGGATATGACCATCTTAATTGCTAGCAATCTGAAACTCAGAGATGAAAGAGCTGCAATTTCTCCCACTAGCCCTGGGATTCTGCATTCCCACTGCAACATTTAAAGCCAAGTTGTAGGCTCATAACCATGTTGTTGTTGTTGTGTGCCGTTAAGTCGATTCTGACTAATACCCTATAGAAGAGAATAGGCTGTAATCTTTATGGGAGCAGATTGCCAGATCTTTTCTCCCTTGGAGTTGCTGGTAGGTTCGAACTGTTGACCTTTAGGTTAGCAGGCTAGAGCTTTAGCCATTGTGCCACCAGGGCTCCTTGGACTAACCATAGGTATCAGAATATCTTCCCATCTCTATTCCCATCTCTAGTAGCCCCATAATTCTTCTTCTCAATAAAGGCAGGCACACAGGCAAACTTTAATAACCGTCAGGTCTAGTTACAAACAGCCACTGCCCTTTAGACTTGCGTAGGAAACCATTTCCACTGTGGAGGCTGCCCTGTCAGTCACTGAAAGGCATCCTATGAAATCAAGTATTAGACAAAGCACCAGGAAAAGATGCAAATAATAGCAAGAGGTAATGATATCTACACATAAAGCAATCTCTAAAAAGCGGGAGCTGGAGCCCAGCAGATACCACTTCATTGATGGCTGCATTTTATTCATACTCTACTGAATATGTCATTTTCCACAGTTAGGATGTCAGGCCGTGACCTGAATTTCCAAGCATGTTGACTCTGCCACCAGCCATTAAAAGCAAGGCAAAAATGTAAGCACGCAAAGCAAGGCTCGCAGATTCAGTGTTTTAGGTAAGGAAGACGCCTTGGATTTTGACCCAGCTGAAAGTAGTTGCCTTTCTTTTTCATTAATATGGTCTTACTACTTTATAAGAACATGTTTACATAAACACACACATGAAGAAATTTCTTGAAGGCTTTCCAGTGAGAACCTCTTAAAAATCAAAGTTCTCAGAAGAACATATCCATTGAAAAGGTAAAGAGCTGAGCTGTAGGGTTAAAGGAAAGAACGCGAGGGCAGAGAATCCTGCAGTACAGACGGGACGGCTCTTCAGAAAACCTCAGATTTTTCTCTAGGGAAAGGAGATGAGGTCAAAGGAAAAGCATGGGAAAATATGAAACATGGCTCAGCCTTAAGTTGCAAGCAGAGCTTTCATTGAATGTTTTGTTGGCACTTTTGGTAGGAGGTAGGAGGAACTAGGATTCTTTTCCAGAAAACTGGCTAGGGTATGGGATTTTGAAAGCAAACACAATCTGTTTTACCCTCAAAGTCTTAAAATCCCAACTTTCCTTGCTTTCCGTCTCTTTACTTGGCCTTGGCTTTGACCTGTGGCAAACAGGCCTCTTGACCATGGTTGGATTATGACACAAGAAGTGAGGAAGCAGGTCAACATGTAAATTGCTTAAACATAGCAAGTCGCCAAGTGTTTTTGAAGAACTCAGTCTTGTCATTAGACTTAGAAATAGGCAGTGTTTTCTCGGCACCACTGAGAAGTTGCTAATGTGTGATTCCCCTCATGTACCCTCCCCCAACCAGAAGACCCCCTCTCTTTACCTTCCCCACTCCAATACTCTCCTTCATTCTCCTTACTTTCATAAAAACATTTCCTAAGATGCTTTAGACCAGCAACAGCATTTTTGAATTAAATACATACCCTATAATCACCAATAGCAACATCATTTGTTTGCAGGTACAAATTCTTGAATTTTACTTACACTTCTCTCTGAACATCTACCAAATACATATAAGACTCTTTTTTGTTTTGTTGGCTGGTCCCCGTAATGGATATGTGGTTTGTTTCATCCCTTTCTGTTGGAGAATTATGCCTCCTATTCCATAACCAAGAAGCCCTAGTGGCACAGTGGTTAAGTGCTCAGCTGCTAACTTAAAGGTTGGCAGTTCAAACCTGCCAGTGGCTCTGTGGGAGAAAGATGGGGCAGTCTGCTTCCATAAAGAGTAAAGCTTTGGAAACCCTATGGGGGAGTTCTACTCTGTCTTACAGGGTCACTATGAGTCAGAACTGACTCGATGGCAACAGGTTACTTTTATTCATAACAGTTTTGCTTAGTTTATATGATTTGAACGGACAGTCTCTCCTCTCCAGCTTCCCCAGGAAAGGGCAGTTGATCCAGGCCTGGACAATCGCAGTATTCTAAAATCTTTTGACTGGTTTGGGGATGTGCATGGGATCCACACCAGGCCTATCAGAGTCTTCTCTGAGATTTTGCCGGCCCTATAAGAAAAGATGTTCACTAATCTTCTGAAGTCGTGAGGTAAAAGGACAATGTAGGCTTATGTCATGGATTGAATTATGTTCACCCAAAAATGTGTGTGTCAATTTGGCTGGGCCATAGTTCCTGGTATTGTGTGACCTTCCTATAGGTTGTAAATCCTGCCTCTATGATGTTAATGAGGGAGGATGGGTGGTAGTTGTGTTAGTGAGGCAGGACTCAGTCTACAAGATAGGATTGTGTCTTGAGGCAATCTCTTGAGATATAAAACAGAGAAGCGAGCAGAGAGACGGGGGGGCGTCATACCACCATAAAGCAGCAGTGGGAGCAGAGTGTGTCCTTTGGACCCAGGGTCCCTGCGCCTGAGAAGCTCCTTGACCAGGAGAAAACTGATGAGAAGGCCAACAGAGAGAGAAAGGCTTCCCCTGGAGCTGACACCTGAATTTGGACTTTTAGCCTGCTTTACTGTGAAGAAATAAATTTGTCTTCGTTAAAGCCATCCACTCATGGTATTTCTGTTATAGCAGCACTAGATGACTAAGACAGCTTGGTACTGCTAATCTTGGAGCTTGAGGATGAAGCTAAGCAGAGACGAGAAACAAAAGAGACAGAAAGCGAGTAAGAGAGAGAGAGAGAGAGGCCTGATGATTTGTTTGAACCCAGAGTCTATCCCATGCCCGAGGCTTTACCTCCTTAGTTATATGAGGCAGTAAATTCCCTGCTCTGCTTGAATTGATTTGAATTTCTGTCACTTGTAACAAAAACAGCCCTTAAAAATATACCAGCTTATGGATTGAAGGTACAAGCCAATTGTAAAGAAGCAAGCAAACATCAGACACAAAAAGAAGGGTGAAATCAACCCTGGTATGTTTCTAAAGATGGAATATGGGCTGGACTTGGATTTTGAAAATACCTCAGGGATGAGAATGTTACAGTTGTTGATATTCAGAGATTCTTGTTTCTTTTTGATTGCAGTTCTCTATGCGCTTTTGCAATAAAAAAAAAGTTAATACTGTAATTAGCTTTTTGTTTTGTTCACAAACAAAATTGGAATTTAAAACGAATGTGCACAAATAGTTCCTCATTTTCAATGACTGATTTGATAAGATTTCTGCTTATAAATGGAAAATGTGACTCAGGTGAGGCCTCCTGGGAATTCCACAAGGATTTAAAAGACAAAACCAATATAAGTCATTTAAATACAAAATAAACGGTTTTATTTTCCTATTCAAATGCACATTAAAAAACCCCTGCATATACACTATGTGTGTGTGTGTGTGCTTGTTTTGTTTTCTCAAAAAAGACTTTTGCTGCTGATGACAAAACCACTCTGAAAATGTCACTTTCTTCGGAGTACAGAGACAACCCCTTTTACACACACTTGGGATTATGGAAAACCCAAAGTGTGTGTTAGAGTGGCCCATTAATTAGTAAATCCACAAAAACACAGTACAGGCAACATTTGTCATTTTCTCTCTACTTTTTTTTTTTTTTCAACTTAAAAGAAAAATTGTTAACCGTACACCTATCACCTATTCTCAATGGTCCTTTCATGTTCATTGATTTATACTCACTGGACACGATAGAGTTAACAACCTTTGAAAAATTGCCTGAAAATTTAAGCAGAAATCAGCAAACTGGCCATAGGTTAAGATGACTGGGCATGGTTGCTACTGCCTTTTTTGGTCCCAAGCAGAATAGATGCTTTTTTGTTTAGAGCAAAGCTTTGGTCCAATTCATTCAATTAACTTGAAAATTCACAAGTAGAGCAGCTTCTGCACTGATTAAGCAAGTGGTGTGTTAGCCCTTCTGGAAAACTGTGGATCAGAAGATGTTAGAGCTAATTAACAGATTTCGAGCAGTATTGCTACCCTAAACTTGGTTTCTATCTCTTGGAAGGCATTGTGGTGAAAAAAAAAGAGGAGGCTTTTGCTGATACCCCTTTGTACAGAATATTGAAGAAGGGCTAGAGGTTGTAAGGGGAGACGCTGCCTGCATGATTGCCAATGTCCGCTCCAATACTTTGAGTCTATGGTTCTATGTGGAGTCCCTGGGTGGTGCAAGTGGTTAATATGCTCAGCTGCTAACTGAAAGATTGGAGGTTTGAGCTCACCCAGAGGTGTCTCAGAAGAAAGGCCTGGCAATCAACTTCTGAAAAATCAGTTGTTGAAAATCCTGTGGAAAACAGTTCCACTCTCATACACATGTAGATGCATGTGTTGACACGGATGCTCCAGCAACTGGTTATCCTGCTGGAAGCTGAGTCCGCCTAGGCTGGAAGGCACCGAAAACGTAAAGTGGGCTGAAGAATGAACCTGAGCATGCCAACAATCAGGAAGATGGTGCAGGACCAGGCAACGTTTTTTTCTGTTGTACATGGGGTTGGTGTGAGTTGGCGCCTACTTGATGGCAACTAAAAGTAACAACGTTATTGCTATTACAAAATAAATCAATAGGCATTCTGGCTTAAAAATTTTTTAACTTTAAAACAAAATGTTGTTTTAGGCAAAAGTTTACAGAGCAAAGTAGTTTGTCATTCAAAAATTTATACACAAATTGTTTTGTGACGATGGTTACAATCCCCACAATGTGTCAGCACTCTCCCATTTCCCTTCATACCCCGGGTTCCCGTGCCCATTCGTCAAGGTTTCCTGTCCCTTCCTGCCTTTGCTTTTGGACAGGTGTTGTTCATTTGGTCTTATATACTTGATTGACTTAAGAAGCACAGTCGTCACTTATGTTCTGTGTTATTGTTTGTTTTGTGTTGTTAGAGATGTCGAGCGGGCTCTGACTCAAGCCACACCACGCACAGCAGAACGAAACACTGCCCGATCCTGTGCCATCCTCATAATCGTTGTTATGCTTGAGGCCTTTGTTGCAGCCACTGTGTCAATGCATCTCGTTCAGGGTCTTACTCTTTTTTGTTGACGCTCCACTTTACCAAGCATGATGTCCTTCTCCATGGACTGATCCCTCCTGATAACATGTCCAAAGTACTTGAGATGATGTCTCACCATCCTTGCTTCTAAGAAGCATTCTGGTTGTACTTCTTCCAAGACAGATTTGTTCCTTTTATTCACAGTCCGTGGTATATTCAATATTCCTCACCAACACCGTAATTTGAAGAAGTCAATTCTTCTTCAGGCTTTCTTATTCACTGTCCAGGTTTTGCATGCATACGAGATGATCGAAAACACCATGGCTTAGGTCAGGCACACTTTAGTCCTCAAAGTGATATTTTTGCTTTTTAACACTTTAAAGAGGTCTTTTGCAGTAGATTTGCCCAATGCAATGTGTTCTTTGACTTTTGGACTGCTGCTTCTATGGCTGTTGATTGTGGATCCAAGTAAAATGAAATCCTTGACAGCTTTGATCTTTTTTCCATTTATCATGATGTTGCTTTTTGGTCCAGTTGTGAGGATTTTGGTTTTCTTTATGTTGAGGTGTAATCCATACTGAAGGCTGTGGTCTTTGATCTTCATCAGTAAGTGCTTCAAGTCCTCTTCACTTTCAGCAAGCAAGGTTGTGTCATCTGCATATCTCAGGTTGTTAATGAGCCTTCCTCCAATCCTGATGCCTCATTCTTCATATTGTCCAGCTTCTCTTATTGTTTGCTCCCCACACAGGTTGAATAAGTACAGTGAAAGGATACAACCCTGATGCACACCTTTCCTGACTTTAAACAACACATTATCCCTTGTCCTGTTCAAACAACTGCCTCTTGGTCCATGTATCGCTTCCTCATAAGCACAGTTATGTGTTCTGGAATTCCCATTCTTTGCAATGTTATCAATAATTTGTTATGACCACACAGCTGAATGCTTTTGCATAGTCAATAAAACACAGAAAAGCATCTTTCTGGTAATCTCTGCTTCCAGCCAGGATCCATCAGACAGCAGTAATGGTATCCCTGTTTCCACATTCTCTACTGAATCTGGCTTGAATTTCTGGCAGTCCCTGTCAATATATAGCTTTTGAATGATTTTCAGCAAAATTTCACTTGCATCTGCTATTAATGATATTGTTTGATAATTTCCACATTCAGTTGGATCACCTTTCTTTGGAATAGGCATAAATATGGATCTCTCCCAGTTTGTTGGCCAGGTAGCTGTCTTCCAAACTGCTGAGCATAGACGAGTGAGCATTTCTAGCACTGCATCCATTTGTTAAAACATTTTAATTGGTATTCCGTCTATTTCTGGAGCCTCGTTTTTCATCATCAACACCTGCAGTGCAGCTTGAACTTCTTCCTTCAGTACCATCAATTCTTGATCACGTGCTGCCTCCTCAAATGACTGAACATTGACCAGTTCTTTTTGGTACAGTGACTGTGTGTATTCCTTTCATCTTATTTTAACGCTTCCTGCATCATTCAGTGATTTGCCCATAGAATCCATTCGTCATTGCAACTCTAGGTTTGAATTTTTTCTTCAGTTCTTTCAGCTTAAGAAATGCTGAGCATGTTCTTCCCTTTTGGTTTTCTAACTCCAGGTCTTCGCACATTTCATTATGATACTTTGTCTTCTCAAGCCGCCCTTTGAAATCTTCTGTTCAGCTCTTTTATTTCATCGTTTCCTCCTTTCACTTTAGCTACTCGATGTTCAAGAGCAAGTTACAGAGTCTCTTCTAATATCCATTTTGGTCTCTTTTTTTCCCTGTGTTTTTAATGACCTCTTGCTTTCTTCATGTATGATGTCCTTGATGCCATTCCACAACTCGTCTGGCCTTGGGTCATTGGTGTTCAATGCATCAAATCTATTCCTGAGATGGTGTCTAAATTCAGTTGGGGTATATTCAAGGTAGTATTTTGACTCTCGTGGACTTGTTCTAATTTTCTTCAGCTTCAGCTTGAACTTGCACATGAGCAATTGATGCTCTGTTCTGTAGTCGGCTCCTGGCCTTGTTCTGACTAGTGATATTGAACTTTTCCATCACCTCTTTCCACAGCTGTAGTTGATTTGATTCCTGTGTATTCCATCTGGAGAGGTTCACATGTATAGTTGCTGTTCATGTTGTTGAAAAAAAGGTATTTGCAATGAAGAAGTTGTTCTTGCAAAATTCTATCATGTGATCTCACCATCATTTCTCTCACCAAGGCCATATTTTTCAACTATCTATCCTTCTTTGTTTCTAACTTTCACATTCCAGTCACCTGTAATTATCAGGGCATGTTGATTGTATGCTCGATCAATTTTAGGCTGCACAAGGTCATTATCTTTGGCCTTAGTGGTCGGTGTGTAAATTTGAATAGTAGTATATTAACTGTTCTTCTTTGTAGGTGTATGGATATTATCCTATCACTGACAGCACTGTACTTTAGGATAGATCTTGAAATGTTCTTTTTGATGATGAATACAACTCCATTCCTCTTCAAGTGGTCATTGCCAGTATAGTAGATCATACAACTGTCCAGTTCAAAATGGCCAGTACCAGTCCATTTCAGCTCACTAATGTCTAGGATATAGATGTTTATGTTTTCCATTTCATTTTTGTTGATTTCCAATTTTCCTAGACTCCTTTCTAGTATTAATAAAATATCAGAAATCTATCAGAAGAATATAAATTACCATATAATTCAGCAATCCACTCCTAGGTATATATACCCAAAACAACTGAAGGTAAGAGCATGAACAGATACTTGTACATCAATGATCATTGCAGCTCTACACACAATAGCCAAAAGATGAAAACAGCCCAAATGCCTATCAAGAAACTAACATATAAATAAAATGTTGTATATACATACAATGGATTACTCAGCCATAAAGAGAAATAAATCCCGATACATGCTACAGCATGAATGAACCTTGAAAACATTATGTGGAGTGAAATAAGTTAGTCATAAAAGGACTAATATCGTATGACCACACTTACATAAAATATCTAGAATAAACAACTACATAGAGATCAAAGTTATCAGTGGTTACCAAGGGCATGCAGTAAAAAAAAAAAAACAAACCCAAAACCCACTGCTGTTCAGTTGATTCCAACTCATAGCAACTCTTAAGGACAGAGTAGAACTGCTGCATGGGGTTTCCAAGGAGCGGCTGGTAGATTCAAACTGCAGACCTTTTGGATAGCAGCCAAATGTTTAACCACTTCACCAGGGCTCCAGTAGAGAGGGGAAAAGGGGGATTCATTGCTTAGGGCACACCGAGCTTCTGTTAAAACTGATGAAAAAATGTGGGAACAGATGATTGTGACAGTTGAACAACATCATAAACAATGTCACTGAATTGTACATGTGAAGAACATTGAAATGATAAAGGTTTTGTTACGTAGATATTTACCACAATATAAGTAAGTTTTTTAAAAACCTAACAGAAGAATATAAATTTCTAAGCCTCCTTTTCCTATGGCCATAAGAAGTCAACTCTTCTGAGTTCTCTTTATCCATCATACTGAATATGATGGAACTCCATGAAGCCTCCAATGCTTGCTAAGTAATAAGTACTAATAACCAACATGTATTGAGTGATTACTATGCACCAGACATTTTCCAAGCACTTTAGACATGTTATTAACTTGTTTAATCCTTTTAAGAACCCAGAGGTTAGCACTAATATTTGTTGTTGTCGTTGTTAGGTGCCGTCGAGTCGGTTCCGACTCATAGTGACCTTATGCACAACAGAACGAAACACTGCCCAGTCCTGCGCCATGCTTACAATCTTTGTTATGCTTGAGCCCATTGTTGCAGCCACTGTGTCCACTCACCTCATTGAGGATCTTCCTCTTTTCCGCTGACCCTGTACTTTGCCAAGCATGATGTCCTTCTCCAGAGACTGATCCCTCCTGACAACATGTCCAAAGTATGTAAAACACACTCTCGCCACCCTTGCTTCTAAGGACCATTTTGGTTGTACTTCTTCCAGAACGGATTTGTTCATTCTTTTGGCAGTCCATGGTATATTCAATATTCTTCGCCAACAACACAATTCAAAGGCATCAATTCTTCTTCGGTCTTCCTTATTCATTGTCCAGCTTTCACATGCCTATGATGTGATTGAAAATACCATGACTTGGGTCGGGGGCACCTTAGTCTTCAGGGTGACATCTTTGCTCTTCAACACTGTAAAGAGGTCCTTTGCAGCAGATTTGCCCAATGCAATGCGTCTTTTGATTTCTTGACTGCTGCTTCCATGGCTGTTGATTGTGGATCCACGTAAAATGAAATATTAATATTATCATGCCTATTTTATACATCCTGATCTTAGAGATAAAGCCTATGGAGTTTCATTCACAACTGGTAGCAGTCACAACAATATCACAAGTTGGAAGCAGCGAGGTGGGATGAAATTTAAGGCAGCCCATGTTCTGAACCACTGTATTATATGAACATTACAATTACCTTTCAAAGGTAGTGTCTCCAACTGGTTTTATCTACTTCAGTTGATAGCTCCCCTTCTTCTCCTGCCCTGCCCCCAACCCCATTCCACTAGGTTAACCACCGTTACCTAACCACAACTAACTGAATCAGGAAAAAATACATAAGTCCCAAATCTAATCTACTTTATTACTATTTTTTAAAAAATAACTGTGTGTGTGTGTGTGCTTTAAGTGAACATTTACAATTCAAGTCATCTCTCACACAAAAATTTATACACACATTGTTATATGACCCTAGCTGCTCTCTCTACAATGTGACAGCACATTCCTTCTCTCCACCCTGTATTTCCTGTGTCCATTCAACCCACTCCTGGCCCCTCTGCCTTCTCATCTCACCTCTGACAGGAGCTGCCAATATAGTCTCATGTGTCTGCTTTAGCTAAGAAGCAATCTCTTCACCAATATCATTTTATGCCTTGTACTTCAGTCTAATCTTTGTCTGAAGAGTTGGCTTCAGGAATGGTTTTAGTTTTGGGTTAACAGAGAGTCTGGGGCTATGACCTCTGGGGTCTCTCCAGTCTCAGTTAGACCATTAAGTCTGGTCTTTTTACTAGAATTTGAGGTCTGCATCCCACTTTTCTCCTGCTCCATCAGGGACTCTCTGTTGCGTTCTTTGTCAGGGCAGTCATTGATGATAGCCAGGCACCATCTAGTTCTTCTGGTCTCACGCTGATGGAGTTTCTCGTTTACGTGGCCCTTTCTTTCTCTTGTGCTCATATTTTCCTTGTGTCTTTGGTGTTCTTCATGCTCCTTTGCTACAAGTGGGTTGAGACCAATTGATGCATCTTAGATGGCCACTTGTTAGCTTTTAAGACCCTAGATGCCACTTAAGTGGGATGTAGAACGTTTCCTTAATATACTTTGTTATGCCAATTGACGTAGATGTCCCCTGAAATCATGGTCCCCAGACCCCTGCCCCTGCTACTCGGTCCCTCCAAGTGTTTGGTTGTATTCAGGAAACTTCTTAGCTTTTGAATTAGTCCAGTTGTGCTGACTTCCCATGTATTGTGTGTTTTCCTTCCCTTCACCTAAAATAACTCTTGTCTACTATCTAATTAGTGAATAATGCCCTCGCTCCCTTCCAACCCATGTATCTATCAAAGAATGTTTTCACCTGTGTTTAAACCTTGAGTTCTAATAATAGCAGTTTCATACAATATGTGTCCTTTTGTGACTGAGTAATTTTACTCAGTATAATGTCTTCCAGATTCCTCCATGTCATGAGATGTTTCACGGATTCATCGTTGCTCTTTATCATTGCATAGTATTCTATTGTGTGAATATACCATAATTTGTGTATCTATTCATCCATTGATGGGCACCTTGGTTGTTTTCACCTTTTTGCTATTGTAAACAGTGCTGCAATGAACATGGATGTGCATATATCTAATTATGTGAAGCCTCTTATTTCTCTAGGATATATTCCAAGGACTGGGATTGCTGGATTGTACGGTGGTTCTATTTCAGCTTTTTAAGGACGCACCAAATCGATTTCCAAAGTGGCTGTACTATTTTACATTCTCACCAGCAGCGTATAAGTGTTCCAGTCTCTCCACAACCTCTCCAACATTTATTATTTTGTGTTTTTTGGATTAATCCCAGCCTTGTTGGGGTGAGATGGTGTCTCACTGCAGTTTTGATTTGCATTTCTCTAATGGCTAATGATCATAAACATTTCCTCATGTATTTGTTAGCTCCTGAGTGTCTTCTTTGGTGAAAACCAAGTCTACAAGAGCCAAAATAAGACCTTGTGTATATCCCACCTGAATTCAAGACCATCTCAAGAACAGATTTGATGCATTGAACACTAATGACCAAACACCGGGCTAGTTGTGGAATGGCATCAAGGACATCATACATGAAGACATTGAAAAGACAGGAAAGAAAGAAAAGACTAAGATGGATGTCAGAGGAGACTCTGAAACTTGCTCTCGAACATCAAGCAGCTAAAGCAAAAGGAAGAAATGATGAAGTAAAAGAATTAAACAGAAGATTTCAAAAGGCACCTCAAGAAGACAAGTGAAGTATTATAATGACATGTGCAAACTGCTGGAAATAGAAAACCAAAAGGGAAGAACACCCTTGGCATTTCTCAAGCTGAAAGAACTGAAGAAAAATTCAAGCCTTGAGTTGCAATAGTGAAGGATTCTATGGGGAAAATATGAAATGATGCAGAAAGCATCAAAAGAAGATGGGAGGAACATGCAGAGTCATTATACCAAAAAGAATTAGTCGATGTTCAACCATTTTAAGAGGTAGCATATGATCAGGAACCGATGGTGCTGAGGGAGCAAGTCCAAGCTGCATTGAAGGCATTGAAAAGGACAAGGCTCCAGGGACTGATGGAACATCAATTGAGGTGTTTCAACAAATGGATGTAGTGCTAGAAGTGTTTACTCATCTATGCCAAGAAAATTGGAAGACAGCTACCTGGCCAAACTACTGGAAGAGACCCATATTTATGCCTATTCCCAAGAAAGGTGATTTAACTGAAAGTGGAAATTATTGAACAATATCATTAATATCACAGGCAAGCAAAATTTTGCTGAAGATCATTCAAAAGCGGCTGCAGCAGTATATTGACAGGAAACTGCCAGAAATTCAGGCTGAATTCAGAAGAAGATGTGGAACCAGGGATATTATTACTGACGTCAGGTGGATCCTGGCTGAAAGCAGAGAATACCAGAAGGATGTTTCCCTGTGTTTTATTGACTATGCAAAGGCATTTGACTGTGTGGATCATAACAAATTATGGATAACATTTCAAAGAATGGGAATTCCAGAACACTTAATTGTGCTCATGAGGAACCTTTACATAGATCAAGAGGCAGTTGTTCCAACAGAACCAGGGAATACTGTGTGGTTTAAAGTCAGGAACGGTGTGCGTAAGAGTTGTATCATTTCACCATACCTATTCAATCTATATGCTGAGCAAATAATCTGAGAAGCTGGACTATATGAAGAAAAACAGGACATCAGGATTGGAGGAAAACTCATTAACAACCTGCGTTATGCAGATGACACAACCTTGCTTGCTGAAAGTGAAGAGGATTTGAAGCACTTACTGATGAAGATCTAAGACCACAGTCTTCAGTATGAATTACACCTCAAGATAAAGAAAATCCTCACAACTGGACCCATAAGCAACATCATGATAAATGGAGAAAATTTTGAAGTTGTCAAGGATTTCATTTTACTTGGATCCACAATCAACACCCATGGAAGCAGCAGTTAAGAAATTAAAAGACACATTGCATTGGGCAAATCAGCTGCAAAAGACCTCTTTAAAGTGTTGAAAAGCAAAGACTCTCCTTGAAGACCAAGGTGCACCTGACCTAAGCCATGGTATTTTCAATTGCATCATATGCATATGAAAGCTGGACAATGAATAAGGAAGACCGAAGAATTGACGCCTTTGAATTGTGGTGTTTGCAAAGAATATTGACTATACCATGGACTGCCAGAAGATGAACAAATCTGTCTTGGAAGAAGTACAACCAGAATGTTCCTTAGAAGCAAGGATGGTGAGACTGCATCTTACATACTTTGGACGTGTTGTCAGGAGGGATCAGTCCCTGGAGAAGGACATCAAGGTTGGTAAATACAGGGTCAACAAAAACAGGAAGACCCTCAGCGAGATAGATTGATACAGTGTCTGCAACAATGGGCTCAAGTATAACAATGATTTTAAGGGTGGCGCAGGACTGGGCAGTGTTTCCTTCTGTGATACATAGGATCTCTATGAGTCAGAATCTACTCGAAAGCTCCTAACAACAACAGCAACAATTGTTAGCCACCTGAATGTCTTCTTAGGTGAAGTACTTGCTCATATCCTTTGCCCATTTTTTAACTGGGTTATTTTTGTTGTTGTTGAGGTTTTGCAGTATCTTGTATATTTTTGAGATTAGATGCTGATCAGATTTGTCATAGCCAAATTTTTTTTCCCAGTCTATGGGTTGTCTTTTTACTCTTTCAGTGAAGTCTTTGCATGAACCTAAGTGTTTGATTTTTAGGAGCTCCCAGTTATCTAGTTTCTCTCCTGGTGTTTGTGCATTGTTAGTAAGGTTTTGTACAATGTTTATGCCATGTATAAGGGCTCCTAGTGCATCCCTATTTTTTCTTCCATGATCTTTGCCATTTTTTATTTTATATTTGCATCTTTGATCCATTTTGAGTTAGTTTTTGTGTATGGTGTGAGGTACGGGTCTTATTTCATTTTTTTTCAGATGGATATCCACTTATGCCAGCACCATGTGTTACAGAGACTGTCTTTTCCCCATTTAATGAATATTGAGCCTTTGTCAAATATCAGCTGCTCATAGGTGGATGAATTTACGTCTGGATTCTCAGTTCTGCTCCATTGGTCTGTGTGTCTGTTGTTGTACCAGTTTTGACTACTGTGGTGGTATAATAGCTTCTAAAATCAGGCCTCCCACTTTGTTCTTCTTCAGTGATGTTTTACCTATCCAGGGCTTCTTCCATTCCCATATGAAGTTTGTGATTTGTCTCTCCATCTCGTTAAAAAATGCCATTGGATTTTGGATCAGGATTGCATTGTATCTGTAGATCGCTTTGGGTATAATAGATGTTTTCCCAATGTTGTGTCTTCCTATCCATGAGCAAGGTAATTTTTTCCACTTATGCAGATCTCTTTTGGTTTCTTGCAGTAGTGTCTTGTAGTTTTCTTTGTATAGGTCTTTTACATCTCTGGTTAGATTTATTCCTAAATATTTTATCTTCTTAGGGGCTATTGTAAGTGGTGTTGATTTGGCAATTTCCTCTTCGAAGTTCTCTTTGTTGGTGTACAGGAACCCAACTGATTTTTTATGTTTATTCTTGTATCCTGATACTTTGCTGAAATCTTCTATTAGTTGCAGTGGTTTTCTTTAGGATTCTTTGGAATTTTCTGTGTATAAGATCATACTGTCTGCAAATAGAGATACTTTTACTTCTTCCTTACCAATTTTGATGCTCTTCAGCTAGGACCTCCAGCACAAATGTTGAAAAAGAATGGTGATAAAGGAGATCCTTGTCTGGTTTCCATTCTCAAGGGGAATGCTTTCAGACTCTCTCCATTTAAGATGATGTTATCTGTTGGCTTTGTGTAAATGTCTTTTATTATGTTGGGGAATTTCCCTTCTATTCCTATTTTGCTGAGAGTTTTTTTTTATCATGAATTGGTGTTGGACTTTGTCAAATGCCTTTTCTGCATCAATTGATAAGATCACGTGGTTCTTGACTTTTTTACTTATGTCGTGGATTACACTGATTGTTTTTCTAATGTTGAACCATCCCTGAATACCTGGTATGAATTCCACTTGGTCATGGTGAATTATATTTTTGATATGTTGTTGAATTCTATTGGCTAGAATTTTGTGGAGGATTTTTGTGTCTAAGTTCATGAGGGATATTGGTCTGTAATTTTCTTTTTTGTGGTATCTGTACCTGTTTTCAGGGTTATGCTGGCTTCAGAAAATGAGTTTGGGAGTATTCCATCCTTTTCTATACTCTGAAATACATTTAGTAGTAGTGGTGTTAACTCTTCTCTGAAAGTTTAGTAGAATTCTCCAGTGAAGCTGTCAGGGCCGGGGTTTTTTTTTTACTGGGAGTTTTTTCATTACCTTTTCAATCTCTTCTTTTGTTAAAGATGTATTTAGTTGTTTTGCCTCTGTGTTAGTTTAAGAAATTTGTCCATTTCATCTAGATTTTCTAATTTGTTAGAATATCATAATATTCTGTTATGATTCTTTTAATTTCAACTGGGTCTGTTGTAATATCACCCATCTCACTTCTTATTCAGGTTGTTTGTTTCCTTTCCTGTTTTTCTTTTTCAATTTGGCCAACAGTTTATCGATTCTGTTCATCTTTTCAAAAGAACCAGCTTTTAGTTTTGTTAAACTTTTCATCTGATTTTCTGTTCTGTAATTTCATTTAATTCTGCTCTAATTTCTATTATTTACTTTCTTCTGGTGCTCGAGAGCTCCTTTTGCTGTTCTCTTTCTATTTGTTTCAGCTGTAGGGTTAATGTTTGATTTTGGCCCTTTCTTCTTTTTGGATGTGTGCATTTTTTGGTATAAATTGACCTCTGAGCGCTCCTTTCGCTGTGTCCCAAAGGTTCCGGTAGAATGTGTTTTCTTTCTCATTTGATTCTATGAATTTCTTTATTCCATCCTAAATTTCTTCTATAACCCAGTAGTTTTTGACCAAGGTGTTGTTCAGTCTCTGTGTGTTTGATTTTTTTTTTTTCCTTGCTTTTTCTATTATTGATTTCTACTTTTATGGCTTTATGGTCAGAAATTGTAATATTTCAATGTTTTGGATTCTATTAAGCCTTGCTTTATCACCTAATATGTGGTCTATTCTGGAGAATGCTTCATGTGCATTGGAAAAGAAAGTATGCTTGTCTGCTCTCGGGTGGAGTGTTTTGTATAGGTCTATTAGGTCAAGCTGTTTGACTGTGGCATTTAGATTTTCTGTGTCTTTATTGAGTTTCTTTCTGGATTTTCTGTCCTTCATCTAAAGTGATATGTTGAAGTCTCCTACTATTATTGTGGAGCTGTCTTTTCCTCTTTTCAATGCCATTAGTTTGTTTTATGTATTTTGGAGCCATATCATTGGGTGCATAAATATTTATTATGGTTATGTTCTCCTGGTGTATTGACCCTTTAATCATTATATAATGTCCTTCCTTATCCTTTGTGGTGGGTTTTACTTTAAAATCTATTATGTCAGAAATTAATATTGCCACTCCTGCTCTTTTTTTTTTTTTTTTTGTGTTCTCTCTTATCTACACATATCAGCTAATCAATTTTTTTCTCCCTCTTTTTTTTTTTTTTATAATAACTTTTATTAAGCTTCAAGTGAACGTTTACAAATCCAATCAGTCTGTCACATATAAGTTTACATACATCTCACTCCCTACTCCCACTTACTCTCCCCGTCTTGAGTCAGCCCTTTCAGTCTCTCCTTTCTTGACAATTTTGCCGGCTTCCCTCTCTCTCTATCCTCCCATCCCCCCTCCAGGCAAGAGTTGCCAACATAATCTCAAGTGTCCACCTGATATAATTAGCTCACTCTTCATCAGCATCTCTCTCCCACCCGCTGACCAGTCCCTTTCATTTCTGATGAGTTGTCTTCGGGGATGGTTCCTGTCCTGTGTCAACTGAAGGTCTGGGGAGCATGGCCGCCGGGATTCCTCCAGTCTCAGTCAGACCATTAAGTTTGGTCTTCTTATGAGAATTTGGGGTCTGCATCCCACTGATCTCCTGCTCCCTCAGGGGTCCTCTGCTGAGCTCCCTGTCAGGGCAGTCATCGATTGTGGCCGGGCACCAACTAGTTCTTCTGGTCTCAGGATGATGTAGGTCTCTGGTTCATGTGGCCCTTTCTGTCTCTTGGGCTCTTAGTTGTCATGTGGGCTTGGTGTTCTTCATTTTCCTTTGCTCCAGGTGGGTTGAGACCAATTGCTGCATCTTAGATGGCTGCTTGTTAGCATTTAAGACCCCAGACGCCACATTTCAAAGTGGGATGCAGAATGATTTCATAATAGAATTATTTTGCCAATTGACTTAGAAGTCCCCGCAAACCATGTTCCCCAGACCCCCGCGCTTGCTCCGCTGACCTTTGAAGCATTCATTTTATCCCGGAAACTTCTTTGCTTTTGGTCCAGTCCAATTGAGCTGACCTTCCATGTATTGAGTGTTGTCTTTCCCTTCACCTAAAGCAGTTCTTATCTACTGATTAATCAATAAAAAACCCTCTCCCACCCTCCCTCCCTCCCCCCCTCGTAACCACACAAGTATGTGTTCTTCTCAGGTTTACTATTTCTCAAGATCTTATAATAGTGGTCTTATACAATATTTGTCCTTTTGCCTCTGACTCATTTCGCTCAGCATAATGCCTTCCAGGTTCCTCCATGTTATGAAATGTTTCAGAGATTCGTCACTGTTCTTTATCGATGCGTAGTATTCCATTGTGTGAATATACCACAATTTATTTACCCATTCATCCGTTGATGGACACCTTGGTTGCTTCCAACTTTTTGCTATTGTAAACAGAGCTGCAATAAACATGGGTGTGCATATATCTGTTTGTATGAAGGCTCTTGTATCTCTAGGGTATATTCCTAGGAGTGGGATTTCTGGGTTGTATGGTAGTTCTATTTCTAACTGTTTAAGATAACGCCAGATAGATTTCCAAAGTGGTTGTACCATTTTACATTCCCACCAGCAGTGTATGAGAGTTCCAATCTCTCCGCAGCCTCTCCAACATTTATTATTTTGTGTTTTTTGGATTAATGCCAGCTTTGCTGGTGTGAGATGGAATCTCATCGTAGTTTTAATTTGCATTTCTCTAATGGCTAATGATCGAGAGCATTTTCTCATGTATCTGTTGGCTGCCTGAATATCTTCTTTAGAGAAATGTGTGTTCATATCCTTTGCCCACTTCTTGATTGGGTTGTTTGTCTTTTTGTGGTTGAGTTTTGACAGAATCATGTAGATTTTAGAGATCAGGCGCTGGTCGGAGATGTCATAGCTGAAAATTCTTTCCCAATCTGTAGGTGGTCTTTTTACTCTTTTGGTGAAGTCTTTAGATGAGCATAGGTGTTTGATTTTTAGGAGCTCCCAGTTATCGGGTTTCTCTTCATCATTTTTGGTAATGTTTTGTATTCTGTTTATACCTTGTATTAGGGCTCCTAGGGTTGTCCCAATTTTTTCTTCCATGATCTTTATCATTTTAGTCTTTATGTTTAGGTCTTTGATCCACTTGGAGTTAGTTTTTGTGCATGGTGTGAGGTATGGGTCCTGTTTCATTTTTTTGCAAATGGATATCCAGTTATGCCAGCACCATTTGTTAAAAAGGCTATCTTTTCCCCAGTTAATTGACACTGGTCCTTTGTCAAATATCAGCTGCTCATACGTGGATGGATCTATGTCTGGGTTCTCAATTCTGTTCCATTGGTCTATGTGTCTGTTGTTGTACCAATACCAGGCTGTTTTGACTACTGTGGCTGTATAATAGGTTCTGAAGTCAGGTAAGGTGAGTTCTCCCACTTTCTTCTTCTTTTTCAGTAGTGCTTTGCTTATCCGGGGCTTCTTTCCGTTCCATATGAAATTGGTGATTTGTTTCTCTATCCCCTTAAAATATGACATTGGAATTTGGATCGGAAGTGCGTTAAATGTATAGATGTCTTTTGGTAGAATAGACATTTTTACTATGTTAAGTCTTCCTATCCATGAGCAAGGTATGTTTTTCCACTTAAGTATGTCCTTTTGAATTTCTTGTAGTAGAGCTTTGTAGTTTTCTTTGTATAGGTCTTTTACATCCTTGGTAAGATTTATTCCTAAGTATCTTATCTTCTTGGGGGCTATTGTGAATGGTATTGATTTGGTAATTTCCTCTTCGGTGTTCTTTTTGTTGATGTAGAGGAATCCAAGTGATTTTTGTATGTTTATTTTATAACCTGAGACTCTGCCAAACTCTTCTATTAGTTTCAGTAGTTTTCTGGAGGATTCCTTAGGGTTTTCTGTGTATATAATCATGTCATCTGCAAATAGTGATAACTTTACTTCTTCCTTGCCAATCCGGATACCTTTTATTTCTTTGTCTAGCCTGATTGCCCTGGCTAAGACTTCCAACACGATGTTGAATAAGAGCGGTGATAAAGGGCATCCTTGTCTGGTTCCCGTTCTCAAGGGAAATGCTTTCAGGTTCTCTCCATTTAGAGTGATATTGGCTGTTGGCTTTGCATAGATGCCCTTTATTATGTTGAGGAATTTTCCTTCAATTCCTATTTTGGTAAGAGTTTTTATCATGAATCGGTGTTGGACTTTGTCAAATGCCTTTTCTGCATCAATTGATAAGATCATGTGGTTTTTGTCTTTTGATTTATTTATGTGATGGATTACATTAATGGTTTTTCTGATATTAAACCAGCCTTGCATACCTGGTATAAATCCCACTTGATCAGGGTGAATTATTTTTTTGATGTGTCGTTGGATTCTATTGGCTAGATCCTGCTCTTTTTTGATTGTTGGTTGCTTGATATATTTTTTTTTCCATTCTTTGAGTTTCAGTTTGTATCTTTAAGTCTAAGGTGTGTCTGTTTTAGGCAGCGTGTAGACGGGTCGTGTTTTTTTATCCATTCTGCCACTGTCTGTCTCTTTATTGGTGCATTTAGTCCATTTACATCTAGCATAATTATTGATAGGAATGAGTTTAGTGCTGTCATTTTGATGGCTTTTGTGTGTGTGTGTGTTGTTGACAGTTTCTTTGTTCCATTTAATTTTCTGTGCTGGGTCATTTGTCTTTATATATTTTCTTTTCCTCTTTTTCATTGTTGTTGATTTTGTATTTGCTCAGTCTTTATGTTTTTCTTGTTTTTTATTTTGATGTGTAGGATTGTTAGTTTCCTTAATATTTACTCCTATTTTTCTAAGTTTAAAGCAATCTTTTATTTCTTTATATTACCTTACCTTCCTCTTCATATGAAAGATCTATGACTACATTTTTTAGTCCCTCTTTTTTTCTTTTAATGTTGTTATCTTTAACATAATGACATCTCTGTTTCTCTGTTTTAAGCATTTTAGCTTTGATTTATTTTTGTGATTTCCCTGTCTTGGTTGATATTGGTTGCTCTGTCCTGTGTTCTAGTCTTGGGCTGTTATCTGATGTTATTGGCCTTCTAACTAGAGGATTCCCTTCAGTATTTCTTTTAACTGCGGTTTGGTTTTGGCAAATTCCTTAAGGTTCTGTTAGTCTGGAGATGTCCTAATTTCACCATCATATTTGAGAGACAGCTTTGCTGGATATATAACTCTTGATTGGCAATTTTTTTCCTTCAGTGCTTTATATATGTCATCCCATTGCCTTCTTGCCTGTGTGGTTTCTGAGCTTAGTCTTATTGACTCTCCTTTGTGGTGACTTTTTGTTTATCCCTAGCCACTCTTAAAATTCTCTTTACCTTTGGTTTTGGCAAGTTTGATCATAATATGTATTGGTAACTTTCTTTTGGTATCTACCTTGTTTGGGTTTTGATGAGCCTCTTGGATAGATATCTTCTCATCTTTCGTGGTATCAGGGAAGTTTTCTGCCAACAAATCTTCAACAATTCTCCCTGTATTTTCTGTTACCCCCCTTCACCCCCCTCCCCCGTTCTGGTATTTCAGTCACTAGTAGATTATTCCTTTTAATACAGTCCCACATAATTCTTAAAGTTTCCTCATTTTTTAAAGTTTCTTTATGTGATTTTTCCTTAAATATGTTGATGCCAAGTGCTTTATCTTCAATCTCACTAATTTCTGACTTCCATTGGCTCATTTCCGCTCTTATGACTTTCTATTGAATTGTCTGATTCTGAAATTTTGTTGTTGATCTTCTGAATTTCTATTTGCTGTTTCTCTATGGATTCATGCAGCCTATTAAATTTGTCATTGTGCTCTTGTCTAATTTTCTTACATTCCTCTAATGCTTTGTCTGTGTGCTGCTTGGCTTGTTCTATGTTTTGCCTGATTTTTTTCCTGATCTCTTAAAGAGATCTGTATATTGTTCTTTTGTATTCTATCTCCAGTAATTCCAGGAATCTCTTCATCCAGAAGATTTCTTGATTCTTTGTTTTGGGAGCTTGATGAAGCCATCCTGGTCTACCTCTTTATGTGAATTGATATGTACTATTGTCTCTGAGGCATCCATAAGTTATTATATTTGTTCATTTTATGTTTTCTTACTGTGTCTTGCTTCTTGTTTTGTTTTGGTATGCACCAATAGGCTGCTCAAGTGAGCTAGCTTGATTATTGATGCCTCTGAAGCTCTAACATCCTGTTGCCAGATGGTTAGAGCTGGTGCTTGGTATGTGGGCTCAGGAGTCCATTCATTTTTCTTCTATGGATTCAGCTCAGGTGTCCAGGTAGTCAGTCACCAAGTGTGTGGTACAGGCTCTCACCTACAGTCCTAGACAAGCACGGGTGATTGGTTTAGGCACAGGCATCTGGGTGCAGTAGGGGGTCACATGCTGAGCAAGGCAGGGGGCTGAGAACCACCCCTGAGTGTCTGTGAAGAAAGCATTTCCACGTTCCCTAAAGCATGTAGGTGGGTGGTTTTGCAGGTGGATTATGGGCACCTGATACTGTTGGCTATAAGGACTGAAGGCACTATGTATTCTTGGACCCCTGTCATGGGTAGCTAGGTGACATGGGTGGAGCCACCAGCCTCAGGCCCCCATTGTGTGTAGGTAAGAACCCAGCTTAATGGGCAGAGCGGTGTCAAATGTCATGAATCTACCTCTCCACCATGTAGCTGAAACAGTTGAAGTTAGGCTTCAGGCATATACCCTGTTGTACTGTGCTAATGAGTGTCTACACTGTTGGAATGGGCCCAGGTAGGTCTATGCAGTGGTGAAAGGCATTCAAAGTCGGTGGACACTTTATGCCTGTGCATAGGCAAAGGAGCTGTTTCTGCCCTCAGTTCCCGACTTAGGGAAGCTGGCAGATTATTTCCCCCCAATTAATTTGTTCCATTTCCAAGGCCAAGAGAATGGCTCAGATTGAGTGCAGGGTCCTTCTTCCAGCCCAGGGGATGCAGCCAGCTGGAAGCCAGTGCAGAATGGGAAGGGAGCAGTTAAGTGGGAGAGAGGTTTTACCTGAAGGTGTATTTTTGGATCCCCCAGGTAGGTTAAACATAAGTACTTATCTATTTGCCAGTTGAAGGCTGCTTCTTGCTTGTTCTGGATCGTTGAGCAGATTTTCCACTGCTTGTTCTCTCCTGATGTAGAAAACGTGTCCGAATGTCACTGCTTGCTTCATGGTGCTTGCACCAGCAGAATCAGCCTGCAGGGTGTTGGTTCCCACTGAGTCAGGTCTAGCAACTCCTTGCTGCTTCTGAACCTTTTCTCCCTCTCCCTAACTCTCAGTCTGATTCCTCAGTCGTGCCTTTGATGTTCAGGGCTCCTAGCTTGTCATATATAACTGATTCACTTGTTTTTTCAGGTCTTTGTTGTAAGAGAGGCTACAGGAAGTGGCTGACTACTCCACCATCTTGGCCTCACCTTCCATAACCTACTTTATAAGTTCATATATATTATTTTGTTTAAGCTGGGGCTAATGAAGTTAACGCATTTGAAAATGTGCGTGTTGTATATGGGGGTTCTGGTGTGAGGCTGGAAAATCAGAGAAGTTTCAGCGTGATGTGAAAAGCTGACCACATGAGATTGAGCCTCTGGTTCATGTTTAGCCATCTTATTGGATAACCTCTTCCCTCAGTTTCTCATCTGTGCAAGGGGAAGCCAAAGACAGATGGAATGTTTGAAAAATATAAGACCAAATTACTGACAAATGAAGCAAAATTTTTTAATATTTTATTTTTTAGAATTGTAAAAGTAATAACTTTATAGTATGAAATGTGACAAATACAAATATGTATTGTCATTAATCTTCCCCTGGGTCTAGGACTTCTCAGCACAGGGATTCTGAGTCCAATGGGGTCTCCAACAGGTATAACTACACTGTCATGGATTGAATTGTGTCCCCCCAAAATATGTGTCAACTTGGCTGGGCCGTGATTCTCAGTGGTTTGGCAGTAAGGTAATGATGTAAGCATTTCCTGTGATGTGATCTGATGTGATCAACCAACCAGGATGGGATACAACACCCTTACTTAGGTCACAGCCCTGAGAGTGGCCTGCAAGAGATAAAAGGAGAGAGAAGCAAGCAGAGAGAGGGACCTCCTATCATCAAAAAAGAAGAGCCACCTCCTTTGGACTCCAGGTCCCTGTGCTGAGAAACTTCTAAACCCAGGGGACGATTGATGACAAGAACCTTCCCCCAGAGCTGACACAGACAAAGACTTCCCCTGGAGCTGGCTTCCTGAATTCAGACTTCTAGCCTCCAAAACTGTGAGAAAATAAATTTGTTTGTCAAAGCCATCCATTTGTGATATTTCTGTTATAGCAGCACTAGATAACTAAGATACACCAACCTACATTTAACTAGATATCCCAGCACTATTTGTTGAATATATTTTTCTTTTCCATCTGAAGTACGTAATGCCTTTGTCAAAAATAAATTGGGATTTGTTTCTAGATGATCTTTTCTGTTCCATTGATCATTTTGTCTGTCTTTATGCAAAAGAACCCACTTTCTTGATTACTTTACGGTCATATATTGCCTCTTGAAATCAGATAGTCCAAGCCTTCTTGGTTCTTTTTTTCTTTTCTTTTAATGTTGTTTTGATATCCTATGTCCTTTGGGCTTGCATACACATTTTAGAATCCACTTGCCAATTTGTTTTTTTTAAAAGCCTATTGTGATTTTGATAGGGCTTTCATTGAATCCATGGGTCTATTTGGGAAGATCTGGCATTTTAGAATATTGAGTCTTCCAATCCATGACCATAGTAAATCTATGTATTTATTTAGGTCTTTAAATTCCCTCAGGCAGTTTTGATGTTTTCAGTTTAGAGGTTGTGTGCATCTTAAATCTGAAGTACTTTGTATTTTTGATACTGTTGTAAATGGAATAATATTTTATTTTCTAATTGTAGTACATAAAAGTATGTACTTTTTTTTGTATTTTTGTATATTCCCTTTGTATCCTGTGACTTTGCTGAACTTACTTATTAGTTCTCATAGTTATTTGTAGATTCCTTAGGTTTTTCTGTGTAAATAATCATGCTATCTGTGAATAGAGCATTTTTACTTACTCTTTCCAATCTATATGCCTTTTATTTCTTTTTTCTCTCCCTTTTCTTTTTTCCTTTTCTTAGCTGGTATTTTTGCAGTGGCTAAGATTCTTACCTTATCCCTGATCTTAGAGGTAGTCATTTAGTCTTTCAGCATTAAGTGTAACGTTAGTTGTGAATTTTTAATAGATGCCATTTATCAGATTGAGGAAGTTCCCTTACCCTTAGTTTGCTGAAAGCTTTCTTATTTTAATTACGAAGGGGTGTTGAATTTTGTCAAATACTTTTTATGCTTCTGTTGAGATCATTATGTGGTTTTTCTCCTTCATTTTTTAAAATATGGTTAAAAGCATTGATTAATTTTTAAATGATAAATAAACCTTGAACCCCTGGTGTAAACTCCACTTTGACTATTCTTATGACATATTGCTGAATATTATTTGGCAATATTATGTAAAGGGTTTTGGTGTCTATTTTCATGAGGAATATTAGTCTGTAATTTTCCTCTGTTGTGATATTTTAATCAGGGTTAGGATATCAGTTTTATGCTAGACTTATAAAAGGTGTTGGGAATTGTACATCCTTTATCTTCTGAAAGAGTTTGTATAATATTGGTATTATCGATTTCTTAAATGTCTGGTAGAATTCACTAATAAGACCATCTAGTTCTGGAATTTTTTTTGTGGGGAAATTTTTGATGAAAAATTCAATTTCTTTAATAGATATAGGCCTAATCATATTTTTTGTTTCATCTTGTGTCAATTTTGGTAGCTGTTTTTAAAGGAATTTCCCATTTTATCTAAGTTGTCAAATCTATTGATACAAAGTTGTTGAAGTTTCTATTATCCTGTAATTTCTATAGCATCTGTAGCAATATTCCCTTTTTCACTCCAGATGGTGTAATTTATACTCTTTTTCATATTCTCCTGATCAAACTTGCTAAGGGTTTATTAATTTTTATTAATCTTTCAAAGAATCAACTTTTGGCTTTGTTAATATTCTCTATTGTCTGCCTATTTGTATTTCATTGATTTTGCTTTTGTTATTTTCTTCCTTTTATTTAATTTGGGCTACTTATTTTGTGTTTGCTTTTTATTTTTCTAACTTTTAAAAATGGAAATTCAGATAATTTATTTTGAATGTTTTCTCTTTTTTTAATATGAGCTTTTAAACTATAAATGTTTTGCCTCTCAGCATTGTTTTAGTTGCATTCCAGAAATTTTGATATGTAGTTCAATCTGTTTCCTAATTTCATTTGTTATTTCTTCTTTGAAATGGTTTGTTTTGAGGTGTACTGTTTAATTTCTAAATATTTGGGGTTTTAAATTATATTTTATTGTTATTGATTCCTAAGTTAATCTCTTGAAATAAAAAAAATATGCAATGTAAAACTTCAATCTTTTGAAATCTATTGAAACTTATTTTGTAGCCCTACATAGGTCTATCTTGCTGAGCATTTCACATGTACTTGAAAAGAAGGGATAGTCTGCTATTTTGGGTTGTAGTTCAGATGTGTCAAGATGGTTAGTAGTGTTATTCATATCTTTTATATCCTTAGTGAGTTTTTGTCCTCTTGTTCTACCGCTTACTAAAATAGGGGTGTTAAGACCTCTAATTATGACTGTGGATTTGTCGTTTTCTCCATTTTGTTCTGTTAGTTTTTTCTTCAGGTGTTTTGAAGCTGTTTTAGATACACACACATTTAAGACTATAAAGTGTTCCTGATTGACTCTATCATTATGAAAGCTTTCCCTTTGTCTCTCACATTACTCCTGCAAAAGACGTTTAGTTCATCTGATAACAATATAACCACACCAGCTTTCCAGTGCTTCCAGTTTTTATTGTGCATCTTTTCCCACCTTTTACTTGCAACCAATCTGTGTCCTTATATTTAACATGTGTGTCTTGTAGACAGCAGAGTTGGGTCTTGCTTTCTAATCCAGTGTGACAATCTATGCCTTTTAAATAAAATTTTTGATGAATTTATATTTAATGAAATTATCATTATGGTTGCTTAGCTCTACAGTTTTGCTATTTGTTTCCAATTTTTCCATCTATTTTTTCTTCCTCTGTTCCTTCTTTTCTTTATTCTTTTGAGTTAATCAAATGTTTTTACTATTTCACTTTAATTCAACTAATGGCTTTTTAGGAAATCCTGGTGGCTTAGTGGTTAAGTGCTATGGCTGCTAATCAATGGGTCAGCAGTTCAAATCCACCAGGTGCTCCTTGGAAACTCTATGGGGCAGTTCTACTCTGTCCTATAGGGTCACTATGAGTTGGAATCAACTCGACAGCACTGAGTACTGGGTAATGGCTTTTTATGCATATCTTTTTTTCTATATTAAAAAAAATCCATGCCTTTTTTCTATAAGTTCTTTTTATTGTTTTTTCTGTGTTTAACCATATGCATCTTTGAGATACAGAATAACTGAAGTTGTTCTCAGTTCTTAAGAGCTGAACCACATCTGAGGCTAATGAGTGGGGGATAACCAGACCAAGAGGAACCACCTAGGGGCCCGATGTTGACTAGACTCAGGAAACATGATGTACTCTATCGTGGCCACATGGAGAGGCCAGTAAGAGCCCTGAACGTGGAGACTCAGATGGGCTTCTTGGTTGATGAGAACATATGCTCTTGGGAGGGTAGCGTATCCCCTTGGGATGTAAAAGCTCCATCCTGGGAGCTCTCTCAGACCTTACCCTATGCATCTTTTCATTTATATCCTTTTTGGTTGTAACAAATCTCTAATAGTAAATATGACATACTCTCCATGAGATTTTGTGAGCCATTCTAGCAAATTTCAACTCCAAAGGGACAGTGAGAGCCAGCAGGGACTGGTATCTGCCTATACGGAAGCCTAAAGAACTGTGTTCTTTTAGGTTATGAGCTCTGACCTAGCTGCATGTGGCTTGGGTCAGAGAAGGGCTGCATGGGCAGCTGGTCTGAAAGATAGTGTCCATCTAACTTGTGAACTCTACCCCAGCTATGAGTGACTAGGGTTGAAGAGACAGTGCTGCTTGGGCAACTGGTAACAAGGATGGAAAAGTGGGAAAGTGAAGACTAGATAAATTTCCACCTTTTGGGGATTAGATTCATGCAGATCCTTACCAAGTAATTGGCAATGAAGATGGGATTTGCTTTACTGATGAAGATTAAAGACCACAGCTTTCGGTATAGATTATACCTCAACACAAACCAAAAAAAAAAAAAAAAAACCCAGTGCCGTTAAGTCAATTCCGACTCATAGCGAGCCTACAGGACAGACTAGAACTGTCCCGTAGAGTTTCCAAGGAGTACCTGGTGGATTCAAACTGCAGACCCTTTGGTTAGTAGCCGTAGCACTTAACCACTACGCCACCAGGGTTTCCACCTCAACATAAAGAAAACAAAAATCCGCACAACTGGGCCAATAAGCAATGTCATGATAAACAGGGAAAAGGTTGAAGTTGTTAAGGATTTCATTTTATTTGGATCTACAATCAACACCCATGGAAGCAGCAGTCAAGAAATCAAAAGACATATCACACTGGACAAATCTGCTACAAAAGACCTCTTTAAAGTGTTGAAAAGCAAAGGTGTCACCTTGAAGACTAAAGTGCACCTGACCCAAGCCATGATGCTTTCAATCACCTCTTAAATGCATGTGAAATCTGGACGATGAATAAAGAAGAATGAAGAATTGACACCTTTGAATGTGGTGTTGGAGAAGAATATCGAATATACCATGGACTGCCAAAAGAACAAACAAATCTGTCCTGGAAGAAGTACAACCAGAATGCTCCTTAGAAGCAAGAATGGGGAAACTATGTCTCACGCACTTCGGACATGTTGTCAGGAGGGATCAGTTCCTGGAGAAGGACATAGTACTTGGTAAAGTAGAGGGTCATTAAAAAAGAGGAAGTCCTTCAATGAGATGGACTGACACAGTGGCTGCAAGAATGGACTTAAGGATAACAACAATGGCAAGGATGGTGCAGAACCAGGCAGTGTTTCATTCTGTTGTACATAGGGTCACTGTGAGTTGGAAGCAACTCAATGGAACCTAACAACAACAACATTATAGGTTATAAACCCCACAATACAATATTATAATTTTTGCCAGTTAGTTGTCTTTTGAAGATGTTAAGAGAATAAAAGAAAATATGGTGTATAAATACAGTGGAGTATTATTCATGAATAAAGAGAAATGAAGCTCTGATACACAATATGACATGGATGAAACCTGAAAACTTTATGCTGAGTGAAATTAGTCAACTACAAAAGGACAAATATTGTATGGTCCCACTTATATGAAATATCTAGAAGAGGGAAATTCATAGAGGCTAAAGTTTATTAGGGTTACCAGGGGAAGATGGAATGGGGAAATGGGAAATGTTGCTTAAGGGGTACTGTGTTTCTGTTAAGGGTGATAAAAAAAATGGAAATGGATAACAGTGATGGCTGAACAACATGGTTAATGTAATTAATGCCACTGAAATAGTAAATGGTTTATTATATATATTTTACCACAATAAAATTTTTAAAAATGATCTTTATATATAGCTCACATTTCCAGTGCTATTTAATCTTTCCTGTAGGCTAACAGTTTCCTATGGTGTCATTTCCCTTCAGCTTGAAATTTTCTTTTAGCCCATCTTGCAATGCAGGTGTGTTGGCAATAACAAAAGCAAAACAAAACAACAACAAAAACAAAACAACAAAACCAAAAAAACCAAGCAAAAAACCCCAGAAAAAACTAACAAACAAACAAAAATCCCCAAACTCTAAACTTTATGATCTGAAAAAAAGTGTTTATATATTTCACCTTCAGTTTTAAAGGTTATTTTGCAGGATATAAAGTTTCTGATCAATTTTTTTTATGACCTAATTATTTTTTTTTGCTTTTAGTTTTTTGTTGATATAATGTATGTTTCATTAATGGAATGGATGCTGAATCACTGAGTGTGCCTGAATTTTTGGTAGATAATATGGATTTTGATACATGTTATGTGGGACACATATGTCCCTCTGGATTCTGAGGGCAGGATTGGTGGTATATCAGGTGTGCTACAACTCATGTTGGTGCCTGAAAATGAGGTATTCCCATGAACATGGAATCATTGCAAGAAACATACCTTCCAAATAACACACAGGAGCCTGGAAATATACTTACATGTCTTATCTCAATGCGCAAAAGCCAAAAGAGACAAATATCTTGCACAATCACATCTCCAGATGCACCACCTCATTCAATACCCTGTAAAAATATTAATTTGCAGCACCAGCCATTTGTTTCTTCCATTTCAAACAGTTATACAGGTCTCTGCTTACCAGCAGCACATACTGTCAATGGAATAGTAGCTTCCCAGTAAACCTGAGAGGTGGAAAATGTAGGTGGCCACTGTATGTCTCACTGGCCATCAAAGGGTTTTAAAGATGTTATTTCATTTTCTTCTGGGATCATTGTTTATAGTAAGGAGTCAAACATTATTTGTATTGTTATTCTCCTGTATGCAGTGTCTTTTTTTTTTTTTTAACCTGGCTGCTTTCAAGATTTTTTTTCTCTTTATCTTTGGTTTTTAACAGTTTGGTAATGGTGTAGCTAAATGTGGTTTTCTTTATATAAATTCTCCTTGTGTTTCATCAACCTTTTTGGACCTCTGTGTTGTTATTTTCACCAAATTTTGAAAATTTCAGCCATGATTTCCTTCATTATTTTTCCTGATTCATTCTTTCTTTCTTCTTCATCTGAGACATTAATTACATGTATGCTTGGTTTTGGTCCACAATTCTCTGAGTCTCTGTTCACTTTTTTGGACTTTCTTATGTTACTTAGATTTGATTATTTCTATTGATCTGTTTTCAAGTTCACTCATCTTTCTGCTGACTCCAATCTGTTATGCCTATCTACTAAAATTCTCATTTAAAATATTGCATATTTGAGCTCTATAATATCTTGTGGTTCCCTTTTTTTTATAGCTTTGATTTTTCTGTTTAAGATGCCAACGCTTACTTTTTATGACTACATTTTTGTTTAAATACTTGCACATGTATATAATGGTTGCTTTCAAGTCTTTGTCTGCTAATTCAAATATGTGAGTCATCCCAGGGTCTGTTTGCATTGATTTATTTTTCTCTTAACTATGGGTCACATTTTCCTGTTACTTCTCATGTCTATGAAGTTTGTATTGCATACCGAACATTGTATATACTGTGTTTTAAAAACTCTTAATTCTGTTATGTTCCTTTGAAGAGTTTTTTGTTTTTTGTTTTTTTACCAGCAGTTTATTTACTGATTATTAGCTTCTAATAACATGAGAGCTTAGTTTTAAGTTTTGTTATAGTTTCAGTTTTTTTCCTAAGTTTCAATGTTTATGCTTAGTCTTGGGACATAGATTTTACTCCCAAGGCATAACCTTCCTGACAGTTCAAAAAGAAAAAAAGCTTTACTCAATGGTTGTATTCCTGGGCATTTATTGCAGAGAAATAAAAACTTATGTCAACACAATACCCTGTATATTGTATATGAATGTTTATAGTAGCTTTACTTGTAATAGTCAAAAACTGAAAACAACTAAAATGTCCTTCGTTAGGTGAATGGCTAAAAACCTCTGGTACAACCATACCATGGAATATTAAAAATGGAATATTACTTGGCAATAAATAAGAATGAACTACTGGTACACATTCTCACCCACTGAAGTTCCAACAACTTAGGCGGATCTTAAGGGTTTAAGTGATTGAAAAAAAAATGTCAAAAGTTTACATGCTTTGTGATTCCATTATCATGGTATATATTTCATTCTCAAAATGACGTTCATATGTCAAATGACAAAATTACGGAGAACAGATAAGTTGTCGCCAGGGGTTAAGCTTTTGGAGGGGCGGAAGGTGGTTGTGACTATAAGGAGTAGCATGAGAGATGGAATAGTTCTGTATCTTGATTGTGGTGGTGGTTACATGAATCTACACATGTGATAAAATTGCACAGGACTATATGCATACATTGTACTAATGTCAATTTTCTGGTTTTGATATTGTACTGTAGTCATATAAGATGTTACCATGGAAAGAAACTAGGTGAAGGGCATAGATGGTGGCAAATTTCTGTAAGTCTCTAATTATTTCAAAATAATTTTTTTCCAAAAAGAAAAGCCTGAGGTTTTTATGAGGCTCCTAAAATTTGGTGAAATTTAAACTCCAAGCTTTACCTGCCCCGCGGTCAGCAACAGCTGAAATATCTGCTCAGTTTTTTCAGACTTCTAGCAGTTGATTCTCTCAGTCCCTTGGCACCTCCCCCATGCTCCAGGTCATCCAAAGATTTAAGGAGAATTGGTATGCAGATCTGGGGGCTACCCCCTTTGCAGGTGCCTAGCCTCCAGGATAAAACCCTGTATATAAAACACTGCATGCATAAAAGCAAATTGCAAGCTTATAACAATTACCTGTATTTTTAGAGTATTTGGCAGTTTACAAACCATTCTTCCATTTTATATATATCAATTCTACAAGTTAAAAGGAATATTATTTTCCTGTGTATAACCATTATATAAATTATCTCCTTCTCCATCTTTGACCGTTCTTCTTCCATCTTTTGCAGGTGCTGCATCTTCTGTGATCTCCATATACATTTTTCTTCACCAGGGCTCTCTCCTCACTTTCTGGCTATTTTCGCTCTGCCTACTCCTCATGGGTGATCTCATTGAATTTGTAATTTTAACCCTCTCCTATGAATTTCTAAGTCTCAAATATGTATCTCAATCCATTACCTCTCTCTAGATTCTGGCTAATATCCCTAACTTCCTATTACAATCTTTACTTGGATCGCACAGATACCTCAAAGAACATATTCAAAATTCAACACTACATCTTCCCCACAGACCTGATCTTCTTTACATATTTTCTGTTTCTAGGAATGGTATCACCATTCTAGGCATTCAACCTAGAAACAGAGAAGTTGACTCTCATCCTTCATGTTCAATTACTCACCAAATCATGCCAACACCTTATTTATGTCTTGAGTCCCGTCTCTTCTCTCCATTTTACTTCTGCCCTAGTTCAGTACCTCACCATTTCTCATCTAGACTATTGCAATACACTCCTAATTGGCCTCCTAATTTATGACCTGTCATGGACTTGGATGGAGGTTATAAGCTTAAGAGGGCACTCAACAAACTTGGACTGGCATCCAAGTTAAAGAGGAACCATGGGGTTAGTAAGTGACTCTCTGGCAGTATAGAATCTCAAAAATTATAATGTCAGCTCTTGAGCAAGTGACACCTGTTATCATCTCCAGAGAAGGAGTTCTATCATATACAGAATATTAACCCACTCAATAGTTTGCCAATGCCAGGGTCATTAAGAAATATACGACCCACACACAGGCATTGGATGGTACAATGCTTTACTTACATAGAGAAGAGATGGGAAGGTCAGCTTTAATAGTGGATATCATTCCCCCATGGCCAGCAGATAACTCCCTACAGCCAACACAGGGAGATGGTTTGCACACACCCGTCTTGTTCTGCAGGAGAAGGACCCAGTTCCCTCCCTACTGTGAACAGATATAGAAATGGGCTGGGCCAGGTGCATATAATGCACATGCTTAGCTAAGAAGTCCCTGGGAATGTTGACATGTGCTCAGGGCAAGAGGGGATGGATGTGTTGATAGGTACTAGCTGCTACAGAATGTGTTTTAGGTCAAGATGCCCCAGAAAAGGGAGTCAGCATTCACTCTCATCCCATTCAAGAAGCCAGGCTGCCATAGCTGGTCTTACTCATTTGTGAGTCACAGGGAAAGGCAGTAGGCTGCTCTTGGACTGTTCCCTTCCAGATCAGTATCAACAAAACTTAAAATGTCCCTCTTCCTCTAGAGATAGCAGACAGGTTTAATGATAAGAGTACCTTGGGTAGATGGTGCATATGCAGACCAGAGCCGCTAATGACCTCTGAGAGGACAGAGAGAACAAAACAAAAACAGAGGTGGAACCTGCACCAGCAGAGAGGAAAAAGGGGTTCAGCTGAGGGGTCCTAAGAGGGATTTCCTGGCTAAGTCCGAGACTCAGTCCAATGAATAGTAGGAAAGTAGCAGGTGCACCCTAGGGTTGTCCACAAAAGGCTTAAAATGTGAGAGGAATGTTTTTGGTAACGATTATTTACCCAAGAATTCTCAGTATCTGTATGTGGTTGAAACACTCTATTTCATACAAGTGTTGTAATCATTCATGTTAATTAAACTTCGTAATATAATCTGGATAAGTGCTTGTACTGTGTTTCAAATATTCCCAAGAATATGGTGGTGTAGGAGAGATGCTGAATAGCAATGTCCCAGGAACCAGTTACCTAAACAACTCACATAACAAATGAGGCGATTCCTTCACACTGCCACCAGATTCATCTATCCAAAATGCAAATCTGACAAATCACTGGCTGTCTTGCTTAAAATACTCCAGAGACTCCTCATTACCTACCTGAGCTCTAAAATCCTTGATCTTCTGTAAAAATCACCCCATGACCTTTCTCCTACATGTTCCATCTAGGCTACTCAGAGTCCTTTCCCATAGTCAGCCCCAGCTGCTGCCCTTGACTGTGAGCTTTATAGGGAAGAAGTCTCCCCAATCCATCCTTGTGTCGTCATCACTAAGTACAATGCATGGCTCATGGTAAGTGCTCAAAACGGTGTCGAACAATCAATTTAATCAGGGATCAGCAAACTTCTTCTGTAAATGGCAGTAAATATTTTTGGCTTTCCAGGACATAGGGTCCCTGTTGCAACTACTTAAGTCTACTGTTGTAGCATGAAAGCACTCACGTCGTTGTTTTGTGCCATTGAGTTGAATGCTAACCAAAAGGTTGGCAGTTTGAACCCACCAGCCACCCCATGGCAGAAAGATGTGGCGGTCTCCTTCCATAAAGATTTACAGCCTTGGAAACGCTAATGGTCACTAGGAGTAGGAACTGACTCAATGGCAATGGGCGTTTGAATCTTATTGGGAGCAGATCACCAGGTCTTTTCTCCCACCAAGTGGCTGGTGGTTTTGAGCTGCCAACTTTTCAGTTAGCAGCCCAGAGCATAACGATTGTGCCACTAGAGCTCCTTTAAAGCACTCATAGACAATATAAAACCAAATGAATGTGGTTGTGTTGCAGTAAAACTTCTTACAAAAACAGGAAGCAGGCTAGGTTTTGGCTGAGGGTCATAGTTTGCCTACTCCTGGATTAAATGAATTAATGAATGAATATGCAAATTAGCTTGGAATCACTTGGTCCCAACCCTAAACCCTCTTTTCCAGTAAGGGAGGCTTTCTAGGGTCTCAGCACACAAGTCCCTCATAAGTGCCTAAAGCAAGGCTCAGGCCACAGGAAGCTCCATGTGGAGGTAGGGCGAGATCTGTCTATTTTATTTTCTCATTCAACAGCTTGAACGGAATTACTTAGATGTACTGTCACTTGAAAAAAGTGGCCGCTTTCATAAGTTATTAAAGCCAAAATTATCACGTGTAGTAAAAACAAGAAAAAACTTCCTGATGCTGAGGGCTGTGATGCATTGAGGATTTCCCAATAGCACAGGTTCCCATGGAAAACGCACACAAAAGACAATAGAATGAAAAGGTGAGTTCAAGTGTGTTTACCACAGCCATCATTAGGGCTTCTCTGGGACAGATGGGCTGGAAATGACTGTGAATAGCTGAGGTCTGCAAAAGTTGGGCATCCAAAAGAAGGTTCTTTGACCTGGGCTCAAATACTGACTTTGACACTTACTAGTGATAGGATTCTGAGCAAAGTGCTCAACTCCTCTGGGTTTCAATTTTAATATCTACCAAATAAGCATAATAATAAGCATATTCCAGAACTGCTTGGGGGTGACGAGATACATACTTAAAGCCCCAAGAACAGAGTAGGAAATACTATTGAGCAGCTATTTGTGGTAGACACTGTGCTGTTTTTACATACATACTGCCTCATACACTCCTTCATGGGGGCAGTGGTGGTTCAGTGGGAGAATTGCCTTCCATGCAGAAGACTAGGGTTTGATCTCCAGTGACAATCTGATCCCTTTGTACATGGGGTCACTGTGAGTCCAGGGCTGACTCAATGGAAGCTGATAACACACTCCTTCATAGCACTTATCTCTCCCAATGCTATCTTAGACAATTATTTGCTTTTTTGTTATTGCCTGTCTCCCCACCCCACTAATTTATAAGCTCCAGGAGGGCAGGGGCCAACTCACCTTCTGAACAAAGAAACAGAGCAGCCTTCAGGTTCAGAGCCTTTGGCAGGCAACACCATCCAGCTAGAATTTAATAATATCGCTTTGTCTTTGTTTATATTTATTTTTACTATATTCTTGCATTTAAAACAAGTGATACTGAGTTTTGTTTATGGCTGTAGAAAAATCATCCTTTTAAATTAAATTTATGTGACAAATCTAAATATGTACATGAATTTATTTAGATTTATTTATCTAAAAGTGAGTGGACTTAAAGAAAAGTAATAGGTAAGTTGATGTTAACAGTTCATTCTACTTGGATCAACCATGGCCATGGAAGCAGCAGTCAAGAAATCAAATGACATATTGCATTGGACAAATCTACTGCAAAAGAGCTCTTTAAAGTTTTAAAACACAAAGATGTCACTTTGATGGCTAAAGTGCCGACCTAAGCCATGTCTTTTAAGTAGCTTAATATGCATGCAAAAGTTGGATAATAAAAAAGGAAGACAGAAGAAGAATTGATGCATTTGAACTGTGGTTTTGGCAAAGAAAATTGTACTGTGGACTGCCAAAAGAATGAACAAATCAGTCTTAGAAGACATACAACCAGGATGCTCCTTAAAAGTGAGGATGGTGAGCCTCGGGCTTGCTTACTGATTGCTAGACAAGGACATCATGTTTAGTAAAATAGAACGTTGGCAAAGACAAGGGAAACCCTCAATGAGACAGATTGACACAATAGCCACAATGAACTCAAACATACCAACGATCATGAAGATAGTGCAGAACCCAGCAGTGTTTCATTCTGTTATACATAAGGTAGCCAGGTAGCAGAACCAACTTAATGGCAACTAACAACAACAATAGATAAATGTTAGTAAAGGTAATATGCTGATGTGGAAAAAACATATCACTTTATTTTCAAATAGCTGAAGCTGAAGGCTTTCTGGAACAGAAGATCTCCAAGGGCCTTTCCAAAACCTTCATACTTGGATCTGGTGCTGTTATAAGGAATTCCTTTATCATGAGCAAAATGAGTCATAAGCCCACTTTCAATTTGGAAGACTAAGTTTTAGGCAAAAGATAAGCCAACCTGTGAGCAGTTGCCTGAATATATCCTCTCACCTCAACGGGAAAGGCTCCAAGATCTTGTTTTCTTATTCCTCCCTTCATCTAATTACACTGTGCCAGCAAGTTTCTGGTTAGTAACTTTCTAGTCAGATACCAAACATCATGGAGCCAGACCCCATGCAAATCAAAACAAAATGATAAAAGTGAGGCATGAAGAAGAAAGTGAGTGAAAATGAGAAAAGTTTGTTAAGATTTCCTCATTTTAAAACAGGATCCACACCTCACACCATACACAAAAACTAATTCAAGATGGGTGAAAGACCTAATGCAAAACTAAAAACCATAAAGTTCATACAGGAAGAAATAGGAGCAAACCTAGGAGTCCTAATTTATGGCATAAATAAGCTATTAAAGATAACTAAAAAAGCACAAACAGCAGAAGATAAACTAGATGATTGGGACCTCCTAAAAATCGAATATCTATGCTCACCAATTATGCTCACCAAAAGACTTTTCCAAAAAAGTGAAAAGAGAACCTACAGGCTCGGGAGGAAATTTCACTATGACATATCTGACAAGGGTCTAATCTCTTAAAATTTATAGAAAATCCCAACAATTCAACAACAAAAAGGTAAACAACAAATTAAAAAATGGGCAAAGCACATGAGCAGATACTTCACCAAAGAAGACATCCAGGCAGTTAGCCATTGTTAGCCATTAAACCCAAAAACCAAACCCACTGCTGTCGAGTTGATTCCAACTCATACCAACCCTATAGGACAGAGTTGAACTGCCCCATAGAGTTTCCAAGGAGTGCCTGGCAGATTCGAACTGCTGACCTCTTCATTAGCAGCCATAGCACTTAACCACTAGCCACCAGGGTTTCTTCGTTAGCCATTAGATACATCCAAATCAAAACTACAATGAGATACTATCTCACACCAGTAATAACGGCACTAATCAAAAAGCAAAAAAAAAAAAGTGCTTTTGAGGTTGTGGGAAGATTGGAACTCTGATACACTGCTGGTGGAATTGTAAAATGGTACAACCACTATAGAAAATAGTATGGCACTTCCTCAATAAGCTAGAAATAGAAATACCATATGATCCAGCAATCTCACCCCTAGGTATATATCCTAGAGAAATAAGAGCCATGACACCAATAGACATATACACTTCCATGTTCATATTGCAACATTATTCACAATAGCCAAAAGACGGAAACAGTCTAAGTGCCCATCAGTGGATGAATGGATAAACTGTTGTACTTACACACAATGGAATACTTTGCAACATTAAAGATTAACTACAAATCTGTGAAACATCTCACAACATGGATGAACCTGGAGGCGATTAGGCCGAATGAAAAGTGAATTAAGTCAAACCAAAAAAGGACAAATATTACAAGAGACCACTATTATAAAAAGACAAGGTTTTCACATAGAAACATTCTTTGATGGTTACCAGTGATGAGAGGGGGAAGCGCTGATGGTATTGTGGTTAAGAGCTTATCTGCTAACCAAAAGGTCAGCAGTTCATATCCACAAGCCACTCCTTAGAAACCCTATGGGGCAATTCTACTCTGACCTATAGGGTCACTATGAGTCAGAACCGACTCGATGGCACCTAACAACAACAGCAATAGTGATGGGGGCTGGTGAGGGAGAACCACCAACTAGATAGCAGGCACATACTAACTTTGGTGAAGGGAGAGATAATGCACAATATGGGGGAAATCAGCACAACATAATCAAGGTAAAGGAAGGCACTGAAATGTGTGCAAGGGTAAAGGGCAATGATAATAAATACTAATACAATCCTGCAATAACAAAAAATAATGTATGAGTGGATACATAGGTAGATATGTAAGCTGAAAAGGAGTGGGAGGGCATATGGAAGGATTCCCTAGTACATATATATGTGTACATGCTGCAGATATATCCATGTATGCAACAGTGCGCACAGGAGACTCAGTCATGAAAACTTCTTAGCCATAACCATACATCTCCTGGGTCTGAGATACTGGACTTGAGGGCTAGGGACCATAGTTTCTGGGGTCATCGAGGTCAATTAGCATATCATAATCAATATAGACAATGTTCTACATCCTACCTTGGTGAGCAGTGACTGGGGTCTTAAAAGCTGTGAGCAGTCATCTAAGACACAACAGCTGGTCTCTTCCCATCCAGAGCAAAGAAGAGTGGAGAAAACCAAAGACTCAGAGAAGCAACTAGTCCAAAGGACTAATGGACCATGTGAACCACAGCCTCCACCAGCCTGAGGTCAGAAGAACCGGATTGTACCTGGCTACCACTACAACCACTCTGACCAGGACCACAATAGTAGGTCATGAACAGAGCGGGAGAGAACTGCAGAACAAAATTCAAACTCATAAATAGGACTTACTGGTCTAATAGAAGAGACTGGTGGAACCTCCGAGACTATTGTCCTTAGACACCCTTCAAACTTGGAACTAAAATCACTCCCAGAGTTCACATTGTAGCCATGCAATAGACAGGCCTATAAAATGAACAATAATGCCAGTGAGGAATGTACACCGCAGGACAATCAACTACACAAGACCTAAAGGGCAGCATTTGCCCGAAAGCAAAGTTCAGAAGGTACGTAGGGGCAAGCAGGGTGAATGGACATGGGGAACCCAGGGAGGAAGGAGAGACAGTGCTGACATATTCAGGGGTTTGCAACCAAGCTGTGTATAAATGGTTAATTGGGAAACTAATTTGCTCTGTAAACTTTCACCTAAACCACAATAAAATATTCAGAACAACAACGACAAAAAAAGATTTCCTGATTTTACACAGATCAAATGTCTCGCATGGGGACATCTAAGGCATGGTTGCATTCCAGCTTGAAAGGACCAAGAATGTTTCTTCATGTCTCCTTCTTTTTCTGTCTTTCCCTATCCCAAGTCATTCTCTCTTTTTTGTTTTAAAAAAGAAATGAGTATGAAATCACTGATTTTTTTTTTCAATTAGTTTTTACTTAGGCCAAAATGTGGTAGATGGGATGAGGGAGAGATTTGGTAACTTCCTCAGCACTTTCTTGTTTTCAGGAAACTTCTTGAATTATTTATGATGGCTGATTTTTCAAAAGTAGTTCTTCAGGCCTTTTTTCTGATATACCTCTGAGTGAGTTCAAATCGCCAACTTTTTGGTTAGCTGTCGAACACTTAACTGTTTGCAACACCCAGGGACTTGCCAACCTTAGCTCAGTTTTCTTTGGGTTTAGTCTATATTAGATTCCTTTCACTCAGAAGGTGAACATCAACCTTTAAGACAGCAATCTTCTTCAACAAACTGAAGCTCTTTCAAAATTCTTGCCAAACATGGTAGACAAAAATAAAACAAAACAAAAATCTGTGAGTGTGTGTGTGTATTTGTGCTTCGATGTGCATTTCCAGTGCTAACTAAAAAATGGCACCTCTCTAGAATCAATGTCCCTGGTCATCTCCTGAGCTGGAGTCATGACCACCCTCCATCAAGTCTAAACACAGCTTCAAGGTCATGAGCCACACCAGTAACTGCCCCCCCGACTGACTGGGAGAGATGCTTTTCCATGAGGGCAATTTTATTTATTTATTTAACAGCAGACACCACTCTGTCTGACTCAAAATGTGGTTAGCGTCTGTAACAAAATCCATGTAAATAGGTCTCCCATGAGCCATTGCAAAGATCCTCAGTAACTTCATGCATAATGGAAGCTTATGTAAGCATGTGTTGCCTCAGGCGGGCGCCTTTTCAGAGCTCCTTGTGGATTTCTCTTGTGATTTTTGTGTTCTCTCTCCATCAGATGTTTGAGTTCTCTGAGCTGTTATCCCACAGAGATAATTTCAATCCTGGATTGAAGAGTCAGCCAAAAAAAAGTAAACATTTATTTTTCCCTTCAGAATTAATTGGTCTGAACTGAAACTCACAAAATGGATGTCAAGAAAATACTTAGCTTCTCCAAATAATGGAGAGTTGTCTGTGTTTTAAACAGTATCTTGTGGATATGAAAATTTTAGACCAAAGGGCTAAGTTTCATAAATGTTCTGTTTACTGAGGTTTATTATTTTTACATTTAAAATTTACTCTCTGGTGGCATGGTTGATAAGAGCTACAGCTGCTAACCAAAAGGTTGGCAGTTCAAATCCACCAGGTGCTCCTTGGAAACTCTATAGGGCAGTTCTACTGTGTTCTATAGGGTTGCTATGCCTCAGATTTGACTTGTTGGCAACAGGTAAAGGTATTTATGACAGATTGAATTTACTTCTAGTTTAGCTTAAGTTTGGGCTGAGTTTGCTATATCATGTGTGGTCTGGAAGCAATTTATCCAGTCTCCTTATCAAACTATACCATAAGGAATAAGCATCCTCTATCACTGGAGCCCTGGTGGCACAGTGTTTAAGACCTACACCTGCTAACAGGCAGTTTGAATCCACCAGCCACTCCTTGGAAACTCTATGGGCCAGTTCTTCTCTGTCCTATAGGGTGGCTACAAGATGAAATCGACTTGACAGTAACTTTTTTTTAAAATCATTGTATAGGTCCCTGGGTGATGCTAACGGTTAAGTGCTTGACTACTAGCCAAAAGGTTGGCAGTTTGAACCCACCAAGAGGCACCTTGGACGACAAGCCTGGCAATCTGCTTCCCAAAGGGCACAGCCTTGAAAACCCTACGGAGCAGTTATACTTTGCACACATAGGCTTGCCATGTGTTAGAATTGACTCAACGGCAACTAACAACGACAATATTATTGTATAAGGAGTCCCTGAGTGGCACAAATGGTGAAGCACTCGGTTACTAACCAAAAGTGTTGTTAGTTCAAACCGCCCACAGGCGCCAGGGAAGAATGTCCTGGCTATCTGCTTCAGAAAGATCACAGCCATGAACACCCTCCAAAGCGCAGTTCTACTCTGATATGCACACGGTCCCATGAGTTGGAACTGATTCAATGGTGACTGGTTTGGTATTATTGGTTTTATCATTTTATAGGAGTCCCTGGGTGTGCAAAATATTAATGCATTTGGCTGAAGTTTTGAGTCCACCCAGAGGTGTCTCCGAAGAAATGCCTAAATGTTTACTTCTGAAAAATCTGTTACTGAAAATTGTATGGAGCACAGCTCTACACTGACACACACGGGGTCACCATGTGTCACAACTAGCAACCAATATCATTGTATACACAATTCTAACAATCTGGGATATCTGGTTTCCCACTCAGGGAAGATTAGAAGCAAAGAGAGTTGCTAGAATTAGACACATTGACAATTGTAAGCAATAATGTCTGACAATCTGACGGAAAGTGAAATAATAAGAAAAAATCTATGACACGTGTAGGAATACAAAACCAGCAGTTTGGGGTCGTGAAGCTACTGACACTCAAATCATACAGAGAAATGTTTTAAGTAGTCATCATTCATACATCATTATGTCAGCATGCGTTTAAAAACGCTTCCCACCTGAAATGGTTTAAATTGATGTTAACAGCTTATAGGGATAAGCTTCAGCCATTTAAACATTTTACTTATGTATATAGGACTTATTCTTTAATTCCTATGAATAAAAGGGATAGTATTTTTTATGTATTTCTAAAAATGGCTCTATTGGCTCGGTTAGTTTAAAAAATAAAAATCCTTCGAGAACTATTAGAGAATCTCTTTCTTTTGGGTCATTTTCCAATGTAGGTCCAAAATACTATATTTCTAAAATGGCTCCATGGGAGTGTTTCTTAATATGTGTTCCTTGGAAAATTGGTTGCAATAGATGCTTCATGGGAAAAAACAGCCAAGACAGTTTAAGGCATATTCATAGCACATATTACATGTATAAAAACTTTTGAGAGGCCCTACAGTAAGGAAACATTCTTAATTTTGTTAGACCCTGTCTTTACGTAAGCTTATTTGACCAATGGCTTTTTTTAATGTAAAAGTTGTCTACATTTTACAGTATTTATGTTCTACCAATTGCACTACCAATTCGGAAATACTGGTTCCCATATCAGACAGTGATCCAGTAGAAAACACAGGACATACTCAAAAGGGATTAACTGAAGTCAGTTTAATGAAGGGACTATTCTCAGGATTGCCTGGGTGGTACAAATGACTACTAACTGAAAGGTTGATTGTTCAAGCCCACTGAGAGATGCCATGAAAGAAAGGCCTGGAGACCTGCTTCGAAAAGGTCACAGCCTTGAAAGCCCTATGGTGTTCCGTTCTACTCTGCAAACATGAGGTCATCATGAGTTGGAATCAACATGTTGGGAACTGGTCTTTCACACAACATAACATTTTTGAGATTCATCTGTTGTTTTGTGTATCAGCTGTTTCTTTAATTATATGGCTAAGGTTTATTCCATTGAATGAGTATATAACAATTTGTTTATCTATTTTTCCATGGCTAGACATTTGAGCTGTTTTCAATTTTTACCTAACATGAATGAAGTTTCTATAAACATTCATATAAAATTATACATTATAATGTTTACAGCAGGTTAAAACTAGAAATATTTTTAATGTCCAATAGTAGTTGTTAGGTGTTGTTGACTCAGTTTTGACTCATAGCGTCCCTACATACAATAGAAAGAAACACTGCTTGGTCCTGGGCCATCCTCACAATCATTGCTGTGTTTCAGCCCACTGTTGTTGTCACTGTGTTAATCTATTTCATTGAGGGTCTGTCTCTTTTTTTCTGACCCGCTACTTTACCAAGCATGATGTTCTTCTCCAGGGACTGGTCCCTCCTGATAACATGTCCAAAGTACGTGAGATAAAGTCTCTCCATTCTCAATTCTAAGGAGCATGCTAGCTGTACTTCTTCCAAGACAGATTTGTTCATTCTTCTAGCAGTTTATGGCATATTCAATATTCTTTGCCAACACTATAATTCAAATGCATCAACTCTTCTTTGGTCTTCCTTATTCACTGTCCAGCCTTTGCATGCCTATGAGGTGACCAAAAATACTATGGCTTGAATCAGGCTCATTTTTGTCTTCAAGGTGAAATGTTTGCTTTTGAACACTTTAAAGAGGTCTTTTGCAGCAGATTTTCCCAATGCAATACATCGTTTGATTCCTTGACTGCTGCTTCCATGGGCATTGACTGTGGATCCAAATAAAACGAAATTCTTAACAACTTCAGTATTTTCTCCATTTAACACGTCGTTGCTTATTGGTCCTGTTGTGAGGATTTTTGTTTTCTTTATATTGATGTGCAATTCGTAGTGAAGGGTATAGTCTTTGATCATTCTTCAGTAAGTGCTTCAAGTCTTCTTCATTTTCAGTAAGCAAGTTTGCGTCATCTGCATATCACAGGTTATAATGAGTCTTCCTCCAATTCTCATGCCATGTTCTTCTTCACATAGTCCAGCTTCTCAGATTATTTGCTAAGCTTGCAGATTGAATAAGTGTGGTGAAAGGATACAACCCTGACACACACCACTCCTGATTTTAAACCATCCAGAATCACCTTGTTCTGTTCAAACAACTGCCACTTGGTCTATGTACAGATTCCACATGAGCACAATTAAGTGTTGTGGAATTCTCATTATTCGCAATGTTATCCTTAATTTGTTATAATCTACACGGTCAAATGCCTTTGCGTAGTAAATAAAACACAGGTAAACATCTTTATGGTATTTTCTGCTTTCAGCCAAGATCTATCTGACATCAGCAATTATATCCCTCCTTCCAAGTCCTCTTCTGAGTTCAGCTTGAACTTCTGGCAGTTCTCTATGTATTGGGGCAGCCATTCTTGAATTACTTTCACCATAATTGTTTTTTAATTGTGTGTTAGATGAAAGTTTACAGAGAAAATTGGTTTCCCATTAAACAATTAATACACATATTGTTTTGTGACACTCTCCCCTTCTCACCTTTGGGTTCCCCATTTCCATTTATTCAACTTTCCTGTCCCCTCCTGCCTTCTCCTTTCACCTGTGCTGGTGTCCCCATTTAGTTTCATATACATAGTTGAGCTACGTGTGCTATTGTTTGTTTCATTGGCCTGTCTAATCTTTGGCTAAAGGCCGAACCTCAGGAGTGACTTCAGTACTGAGTTAAAAGGGTGTCCAGGGGCCACGTTCTTGCGGTTTTTCCAGTCTCTGACAGACCAGTAAGTCTGGTTCCTTTTTCTTTTTTTGTGAGTTATAATTTTGTTCTACATTTTTTTCCAGCTTTGTCCGGGATCCTTTATTGTCATCCTTGTCAGAGGAGTTGGTGGTGGTCACCAGGAAACATCTAGTTGTGCTGGATTCAGTCTGGTGGAGGCTGTGGTCATTGTGGTCCATTTGTCCCTTGGACTAATCTTTCCCTTGTGTCTTTAATTTTCTTCATTCTCCTTTGCTCCAGACAGAATGGGACCAGTGGAGAATCTTAGATGGCTGCTGACAAGCTTTTAAAACCCCAGACATTACTGACCAAAGAGGATGTAGAACATTTTCTTTATAAACTGTTATGTCAATTGAGCTAGATGTCCCCTGAGACCATGATCCCCACAGCCTTCAGCCCAGTAATTCATCCCCTCAGGGAGTATGGATGTTTCTAAGAAGCTTCCATGACCTTTCCTTGGTCAAGTTGTGCTGGTTACTGAGTATTGTGTGTGTACTGTCTTATCCTTCACCAAAGTTAACCACTTATCTATTGTCTAGTTAGGATTTTTCACTTCTACCCCTCCCCTCCCTCCTAACCATCAAAGATTGTTTCTTTCTATGTGTAAACCTTTTCATGAGTTTTTGTGAAAGTAGTCTCTTACATTATTTGTCTTTTGTGATTGACATATTTCATTCAGCATAATGCCCTCCAGATTCATCCATTTTGTGAGATGCTTTCCAGATTCATCATTGTTCTTTATCATTGCATAGTATTCCATTATGTGTATATACTGTAGTTTGTTTATCCATTCATCTGATAATTGGTACTTAGGTTGTTTCCATATTTTGCTATTGTGAATAATGCTGCGTTGAACATTGGTGTGCATATGTCTACTCATGTGATGGCTCTTATTTCTCTAGGATATATTTCTAGGAGTGGGATTGCTGGATCATGTGATATTTCTATTTCTAGCTTTCTAAGGGAGCACCATATTGTTTTCCAAAATGGCTGTACCATTTTCGCATTCCCACCAGCAGTACATGACAGCTCCAATTTCCCACAGCCTCTCCAACATTTGTTATTTTCTGTTTTTTTGATTCTTGCCAGTAATGCTGGGGGGAGACAATATCTCATTGTAGTTTTCATTTGCATTTCTTTGACGACTGGTGATCACGAGCATTTCCTCATATGTCTGTTAGCCAGCTGAAAGTCTTCTTCGGTGAAGTGTCTGTTCATATTCTTTGCCCAATTTTTTAATTGGATTGTTTGTCATTTCATTGTTGTTATTGTTAAGTGCCATCAAGTCGGTTCTGGCTCATAGCAACCATAGGTACAATAGAAGGAAACAGTAGATTTGCCCAGTGAGAGGCGTTGTTTGATTTCTTGACTGTAGCTTCCATGGGTGTTGATTGTGGATCCAAGTAAAATGAAATCCTTGGCAACTTCTGTTTGTTCTCCTTTTCTCATGATGTTGCTTACTGGCCCAGTCGTGAGGATTTTGTTTTCTTTATGTTGAGGCGTAATGCATTCTGAAGGCCGTAGTCTTTGATCTTCATCAGTTAAGTGCTTCAAGTCCTCTTCATTTCAGCGAGCAAGATTGTGTCATTTGCATATCTCAGATTATTGCTGAGTCTTCCTCCAGTCCTGATGCCCCTATCTTCTTCGTATAGTCCAGCTTCTCAGATTATAAGTTCAGCATACAGATTGAATAAGTATGGTGAAAGGATAAAACCCTGACACACACCTTTCCTGACTTTAAGCCACACAGTATTCCCTTGTTCTGTTCAAATGACTGCCTCTTGATCTATATACAGTTTCCTCATGAGCACAATTAAGTGTTCTGGAATTCCCATTCTTCAAAATGTTATCCATAATTTGTTATGGTCCACACAGTGGAATGCCTTTGCATAGTCAATAAATCACAGGTAAACATCTTTCTGGTATTCTCTGCTGTCAGCCAGGATCCATCTGATATCAGCAATGATACCCCTGGTTCCACGTCCTTTTATGAATCCGGCTTGAATTTCTGGCAATTCCCTGTCAATGTACTGGTGCAGCCGCTTTTGAAAGATCTTCAGGAAAATTTTATTTGTGTGCGATATTAATGATATTGTTCAATAATTTCTGCGTTCTGTTGGATCGGCTTTCTTGGGAATAGGCATAAATACGGATCTCTTCCAGCCAGTTGGCCAGGTAGCTGTCTTCCAAATTTCTTGGCATAGATGAGTGAGCACTTCCAGTGCTGCATTCACTTGTTGAAACATCTCAGTTGGTATTCCATCAATTCCTGAAGCCTTGTTTCTTTTGGCTGTTTTTTTCTTTTTTTTACTTTTAAAAAAATAAATAAATTTATTGTGCTTTAAGTGAAAGTTTACAAATCAAGTCAGTCTCTCATATAAAAATTTATATACACCTTGCCATATACTCCTGAATTGCTCTCCCCCTAATGAGACAGCACATTCCTTCCTTCCACTCTCTATTTTCGTGTCCGTTCAGACAGCTTCTGATCCCCTCTGCTCTCTTATCTCCCCTCCAGACAGGAGCTGCCCACATAGTCTCATGTGTCCACTTGATCCAAGAAGCTCATTCTTCACCAGTATCATTTTCTATCCCATAGTCAAGTCCAATTCCTGTCTGAAGAGTTGGCTTTGGGAATGGTTCCTGTCTTGGGCTAACAGAAGGCCTGGGGACCATGACCTCCAAGGTCCTTTAGTTTCGGTCAGACCATGAAAGGCTGGTCTTTTTACAAGAATTTCGGGTCTGCGTCCCATAGCTCTCCCGCTCCCTCAGGGATTCTCTGTTGTGTTCCCTGTCAAGGCAGTCATTGGTTGTAGCCAGGTACCATCTAGTTCTTCTGGTCTCAGGCTGATGGAGTCTCCGGTATATGTGGCCCTTTCTATCTCTTGGGCTCAAAATTACCTTGTGTCTTTGGTAGTCTTCATTCTCCTTTGATCCAGGTGGGTTGAGGCCAATTGATACATCTTAGATGGCTGCTTGCTAGGTTTTAAGACCCCAGAAGCCACTCTCCAAAGTGGGGTGCAGAATGTTTTTTAATAGATTTTGTTATGACAGTTGACTTAGATGTCCCCTGAAACCATGGTCCCCCGCCCCTGCTATGCTGGCCTTCATTCAGTTTACTCAGGAAACTTCTTTGCTTTTAGTTTAGTCCAGTTGTGCTGACCTCTCCTGTATTGTGTGTTGTCTTTCTCTTAGCCTAAAATAATTCTTATCTACTATCTAATTAGTGAAAACCCATCTCCCTCTCTCCCTCCCTCCCTCTTGCCTCTCATAACCGTCAAGGAATATTTTCTTCTCTGTTTAAACTGTTTCTCCAGTTATTATAATAGTGGTCTTATACAATATTTGTCCTTTTGCATCTGACTAATTTCACTCAGCATAATGCTTTCCAGATTCCTCCATGCTATGAAATGTTTCACTGATTCATCACTGTTCTTTATCATTGAGTGGTACTCCGTTGTGTGAATACACCATAATTGATTTATCCATTCATCCGTTGATGGGCTGGAGCCTTGTGTTTCACCAATGCCTTCAGTGCAGCTTGGACATCTGCCTTCAGTACCATCAGTTCCTGATCATATGCTACCTCTCGAAATGGTTGAACATCGACCAATTCTTTTTGGCATAGAGACTGTGTATTCCTTCCAGCTTCTTTTAATACTTCCTGCATCATTTAATATTTTCCTCATAGAATCTTTCAACATTGCAACTCGACGCTTGAAATTTTTTCTTCAGTTCTTTCAGCTTGAGAAATGCCAGGTGTGTTCTTCCCTTTTTGTTTTCTACCTCCAAGACTTTGCACATGTCATTACAGTACTTTACTTTGTCTTCTCAAGCCACCCTTTGAAATCTTCTATTCAGCTCTTTTACTTCATTTCTTCCTTTTGCTTTAGCTATTCAATGTTCAAGAGCAAGTTTCAGAATTTCTTCTGACATCCTTTTTGGTCTTTTCTTTCTTTCCTGACTTTTTAATGACCTCTTGCTTTCTTCATGTATGATGCCCTCGATGTCACTTCACAATTCATCTGGTCTTCATCATTAGTGTTCAACACGTCAAATCAACTTTTGAGGTGGTCTCTAAATTCTGGTGGGATGTGCTCAAGGCCATACTTTGGTTCTTGTGTACTTGTTCTAATTTTTTTCTGTTTCATCTTGAACTTGCATATGAACAATTGATGGTCTGTTCCACAGTTCTACCCGGCCTTGTTTTGACTGATGGTGTTGAGCTTTTCCATTGTCTCTTTCCACAGATGTGATTTGATTCCTGTGTATTCCATCTGGTGAGGTCCACATGTATAGTTGCCGTTTATGCAAGTGAAAGAGGTATTTGCAATGAAGAAGTCATTAGCCTTGCAAAATTCTATCACGTGACCTGCAGCATTGTTTCTATCACCAAGGCCATATTTTCCAACTACGAATCCTTCTTCTTTGTCTCTAACTTTCGCATTCCAATCACCAGTAATTATCAGTGCATCCTGATTGCATGTTTGATAACTTCAGACTGCAGAAACTGGTAAAAATCTTCAATTTCTTCATCTTTGGCCTTAGCAATTGGTGAGTAAATTTGAATAATAGTTGTTTTAACTTGTCTTCTTTGTAGGCATACAGATATTATCCTATCACTGACAGCATTGTACTTCACAATATATCTTGAAATGTTCTTTTTGATGATGAATGCAATGCCATTCTTCTTCGATTTGTCATTTGCGGTATGATAGACCATATTATTGTCCAATTCAAAATGTTAGCTACTTGAATGTCTTCTTCGGTGAAGTGTTTATTCATTTCCTTTGCCTATTTTTTAATTCGATTATTTGTCTTTTTGTTGTAGACACTGGATTTTCTTGCAGATTTTAGACATTAGAACTTTGTCAGATTTATCATAGCCAAAATTTTTTTCCCAGCCTATAGGTTCTCTTTTTACTCTTCTGTTGAGGTCTTTTGACAAACATAAGTGTTTAATTTTTAGAAGATCCCAGTTATCTAGCTTATCTTCTGGTGTTTGTGTATTGTTAGTTACAGTTTGTATCCTTTTTATGTTGTGTATTAAGGCCTTTAGTGTTGACCCTATTCTTTGTTCTATGACCTTTATAGCTTTTGGTTTTATATTTAGGTCTTTGATCCATTTCAAATTAGTTTTTGTGTATGGAGTGAGGTATGGGTCCTGTTTCATTTTTCTGCAGATGGACTTCCAGTTTTGCGAGCACCATCTGTTAAAAAGACCGCCTTTTCCCCAGTTGATGGATTTTGGGCCTTTGCCAAAGATCTGGTGGTCATAGGTAGATGGATTTACATCTGGGTTCTCGATTCTCTTCCATTGGTCAATGTATCTGTCATTGTGCCAGTACCAGACTGTTTTGACTACCGTAGCTGTATAGCAGATTCTGAGATCAGGTAGTGCGAAGCCTCCTACTTTATTCTTCTTCAATAGTGCTTTATTTATCAGAGGCCTCTCTCCATATAAAGTTAATGATTAGTTTTTCCATCTCATTTAAGAATGCCATCAGTATTTGGATCAGGATTGTGTTGTATTTGTAGATTGCTTTGGGTAGAATTGATAATTTCACAATGTTGAGTCTACATATCCAAGAGCATGGTATTTTTTTTCATTCCCATAGGTCTCTTAGTTTCTTGCAGTAGCATTTTGTAGTTTCCTTTTTATATATCATTAATGTCACTGGTTAGATTTATTCCCAACCATTTTATATTTTTAAGGGGCTATTATAAATGATATTGCTTTCCTGATTTCTTTTTTTGTAGTTCTCTTTATGGTGTATCTTCAGTATAATTTTACTTGCTTGTGATATTAATTATATTGTTCAATAATTCCCTTATTTTGTTGGATTTCTTTGGAATGTGCATGTATATGGATGTCTTGCAGTCTGTTGGCCATTTAGCTGTCTTCCAAATTTCTTGGCATAGACAAGTGAGTGATTCCAGTGTTGTATCTGTTTGCTGAAACATCTCAGTTAGTATTCTGTCAATTCCTGGAGCCTTCTTTTTTTGCCAGTGCCTTCAGCACAGCTTGGACTTCTTCCTTCTGTACCTTTGGTTCTTGATCATATGCTACCTCCTGAAAAGGTTGAACTTTGACCAATTCTTTTTGGTACAGTATCTCTGTGTATTTCTTCCATCTTCTTTTGATGCTTCCTGCATCATTCAATCCTAGAAAATCCCCATTGAAATACACAAGAGTATTAATGGAAATTTTCCTAGATGTTTTTGTTACAAGTGACCTTAATTTTATTCTTTATTTAAAAAATATATACAGAGGCAGAGCCAAGATGGCGGAACAGACAGACGCTTCGGTCGAGCCCTCTTTACAACAAAGACCCAAAAAACAAGTGAAACGAGTATATTTGTGACAAGCTGGGAGCCTTGAGCATCAGAGACAAGCTTAGACAATGAACTGAGGGGCAGGGGGAGGAAGAGACTGTTCGGAAGTGGAGAGGAGTTGCCGGACCTGAATCGTGGGGAGCCCTCAGGCACCATTCCTGGAGCAGCTACCGTGGTGGCAGCGGTGGCAGCGGGCTGGTCCTAGCGTTTGGCCGCAGTTTCCTCAGGGAGAAGCAGCCAGCCACACAGCCTACTCACACCTCTGGAACCTGAGCAGAAGGGCGCTCTCGGCAAAAGGTAAGTACTTGCGTATACTTTACCGCACACCCCCCCACCCCCACCCCAGCTTCAGTGGCTGAATCTAGGCCTGAGATAGACCTTGGTGAGCACATGGATCCATCCTCCCAGCCTTGGGGAAGGAAAAAATTTGCAACTGGGGGGAAAAGATAATTTGCCAGCTCCACTAACTGGGGGAGCTCAGGACAGAAGCGGCTCCTGTCCAGGCATAAACCGTCCGTGGACCTTGAGGACCTTTCCCTTCTGCATGAACTTGTGTGGGCCTATTTCGGCAGAATAGGCCCTTGTTGGCAAACTCCAACCATTTCAGCTGTGCGGTGGAGAGGTGGGTGTTTGACGTTTGGCATTGCTTTGCCTATTAAACAAGGTCCTCACCTACCCACAACAGGGACCTAAGGACTGGTGGCTCCACTTGGGTCGCCCAGCCACCCACTGCAGGAGTCTAGTGATAATCAGTACCTCCCAGTCCTTACAACGAAATCTTTGGGTGCCCATGGTCCCTCTGTGGAGTCCATCCACCAGCACGCTCTAGGGAACAGAGACGCGTTTTCCTCAGAGACACTTGGGGGTCGGTTGTCAGCCCCCTGCCTTGTTCAGAGTGTGACCCCCTGCTGCAATCAGATACGGGTATGTACGCCAATCGCCTCTGCCCCCTAAGACTGTAGGACAGGGCCTGTACCACACACTTGATATCAGCTACCTGGAAACCTGAGCTGAATTCATACAAGAAAACTGAATGGACTTCTAGACTGATATACCTGATAACAGCTCTAGCCAGCGGGGGACAGGACACCAGAGCTCCAAAGGTGAAAATAATCAAGCAAGGTCACTCAAACAACCCATGGGGTATACCAAAACAAAACAAAGCAAGGAACTACTACACAGTAAGCAAGCATAAACTAATACAATAACTTATAGATGGCTCAGAGACAACAGTCAATAACACGTCACGTAAAGAAACAGGCCATGATCACCTCAACAGGCTCTCAAAACAAAGAATCCAGGGATCTTTTAGATGAAAGTGCATTCCTGGAATTACCAGATGCAGAATACAAAAGTTTAATATACAGAACCCTTCAAGACATCAGGAAGGAAATGAGGCAATACATACAACAAACCAAGGAACACACAGATAAAGCAGCTGAGGAACTCAGAAAGATTATTCAGGAACATAATGAAAAGTTTAATAAGCTGGAAAAATCCATAGACAGACAGTAATCAGAAATCCAGAAGATTAACAATAAAATTACAGAATTAGATAACTCAATAGAAAGTCAGAGGAGCAGAATCGAGCAAGTAGAAGCTAGAATTTCTGAACTTGAAGTTAAATCACTTGGCACTAATATATTTGAAGAAAAATTGATAAAAGAATTTTAAAAAATGAAGAAACCTTAAGAATCATGTGGGACTCTATCAAGAGAAATAACCTATGAGTGATTGGAGTACCAGAACAGGGAGGGATAACAGAAAATACTGAGAAAATTTTGAGGATTTGTTGGCAGAAAACTTCCCTGATATTGTGAAAGATGAGAAGATATCTATCCAAGATGCTCATCGAACTCCACATAAGGTAGCTCTTAAAAGAAAGTCACCAAGACTTATTATAATCAAGTTTGCCAAAACCAAAGATAAGGAGACAATTATAAGAGCAGCAAGGGATAAAAGAAAAGTCACCTACAAGGGACAGCCAATAAGAATAAGCTCAGACTACTTGGCAGAAACCATGCAGGCAAGAAGGCAATGGGATGACATATTTAAAAAATGGAAGGAAAAAAATTGCCTGCCAAAAATCATGTATCCATCTAAACTGTCTCTTAAATAAGAAGGTGAAATTAAGACATTTCCAGATAAACAGAAGTTTAGGGAATTCGTAAAAACCAAACCAAAACTACAAGAAATACTAAAGGGAGTTCTTTGGTTACAAAATCAATACTGTTAGGTATCGACCTAAGAATAGAACACTGGGCAGAGCAACCAGAGGTCAACCCAGACAGGGAAATCAAAAACAAAACAAAAACAAAGCAAGACTTAAAAAAAAAAAAAAAAAAGCCCAACACAGGGTAATGGTGATCTTATTATATAAAAGAAAACAGCATTAAAATAATAAAGAAGGACTAAGAAATGTAATCATACACCTTCCATATGGAGAGGAAGATACGGCAATACAAAGAAATAAAAGTTAGTTATAAATTTAGAAAAATAAGGGTAAATAATAAGGTAACCACAAAGGAGACAAACTATCCTACTCATCAAAATAAAATACAAGGTAAAAATACACACTCAGCAGAAACAAAATCAACAACAACAAGTATGAGGAAAGGACAATATATAAAGAAAATCTACTCAGCACAAAAAATCAAGCGGGAAAAAGATCAAAATGATAGGACTAAATTCATACCTATCCATAATTACCCTGAATGTAAATGGACTAAATGCACCAATAAAGAGACAGAGAGTGGCAGAATGGATTAAAAAACAAGATCCATCTATATGCTGCCTACAAGAGACACACCTTAGCCTTAGAGACACAAACAAACTAACTCAAAGGATGGAAAAAATATATCAAGCAAATGACAATCAAAAAAGAGCAGGAGTGGCAATATTAATTTCTGAAAAAATAGACTTTAAAGTTAAATCTATCAGAAGAGATAAGGAAGGACACCATAGAATGATTAAAGGGACAATACACCAAGAAGGTATAACCACATTAAATATTTATGCACCCAATGGCAGGGCTGCTAGACACATAAAACAAACTCTATCAGCATTGAAAAGTGAGAGAGACAGCTCCGCAATAATAGTAGGAGACTTCAACACACCACTTTCGGTGAAGAACAGGACATCCAGAAAGAAGCTCAATAAAGACACAGAAGATCTAAATGCCACTATCAACCAACTTGACCTCATAGACATATACAGAACACTCCACCCAACAGCAACCAACTATACTTTCTTTTCTAGTGCACATGGAACATTCTCTAGAATAGACCACATATTAGGTCATAAATCAAGCCTTAGCAGAATCCAAAACATCGAAATATAGCAAAGCATCTTCTCTGACCATAAGGCCATAAAAGTGGAAATTAATAACAGGAAAAGCAGGGAAAAGAAATCAAACACTTGGAAACTGAACAATACCCTGCTCAAAAAAGACTGGATTATAGAAGACATTGAGGATGGAATAAAGAAATTCATAGAATCCAATGAGAATGAAAACACTTCCTATCAGAACGTTTGGGACACAGCAAAAGCGGTGCTCAGAGGCCAATTTATATCAATAAATGTACACATCCAAAAAGAAGAAAGGGCCAAAATCAAAGAACTATCCCTACAACTTGAACAAATAGAAAGAGAGCAACAAAAGAAACCCACAGCTACCAGAAGAAAACAAATAATAAAAATTAGAGCTGAACTAAATGAAATAGAAACAGAAAAATAATTGAAAGAGTTAACAAGACCAAAAGCTGGTTTTTTGAAAAACTCAACAAAATTGATAAACCATTGGCCAAAATGACAAAAGAAAAACAGGAGAGGAAGCAAATAACCCGAATAAGAAATGAGATGGGCAATATTACAACAGACCCAACTGAAATGAAAAGAATCATATCAGATTACGATGAAATACTATACTCAAAAAAAATTGAAAACCTAGAAGAAATGGATGAATTTCTAGAAACACACTAGCTACCTAAACTAACACAAACAGAGGTAGAACAACTAAATAGACCCATAACAAAAGAAGAGATTGAAAAGGTAATAAAAAAACTCCCGACAAAAAAAAAAAGCCCTGGTCCAGACGGCTTCACTGCAGAATTCTACCAAACTTTCAGAGAAGAGTGAACACTACTACTACTAAAGGTATTTCAGAGGATAGAAAAGGATGGAATACTACCAAATTCATTCTATGAAGCCACCAAAACCAGGTAAAGACACTACAAGAAAAGAAAATTATAGACCTATATCTCTCATGAATGTAGATGCAAAAATCCTCAACAAAATTCTAGCCAATAGAATTCAACAACATATCAAAAAAATAATTCACCATGACCAAGTGGGATTCATACCAGGTATGCAGGGATGGTTCAACATTAGAAAAACAATTAATGTAATCCACCACATAAATAAAGCAAAAGACAAGAATCACATGATTTTATCAATTGATGCAGAAAAGGCATTTGACAAAGTTCAACACTCATTCATGCTAAAAACTCTCAGCAAAACAGGAATAGAAGGAAAATTTCTCAACATAATAAAGGGCATTTATACAAAGCCAACAGCCAACATCACCCTAAATGGAGAGAGCTTGAAAACATTCCCACTGAGATCAGGAACCAGACAAGGATGCCCTTTATCACCGCTCTTGTTCAACATTGTGCTGGAAGTCCTAGCCAGAGCAATTAGTCTAGATAAGGAAATAAAAGGCATCCAGATTGGCAAGGAAGAAGTAAAAGTATCTCTATTTGCAGATGACATGATCTTATACACAGAAAACCCTAAGGAATCCACGAGAAAACTACTGAAACTCATAGAAGAGTTCAGCAGAGTATAGGGATACAAGGTAAACATACAAAAATCAGTTGGATTCCTCTACACCAACAAAAGGAACATCGAAGAGGAAATCACCAAATCAATGCCATTTACAGTAGCCCCCAAGAAGATAAAATACTTAGGAATAAATCTTACCAGAGATGTAAAAGACTTATACAAACAAAACTACAGTACACTTCTGCAAGAAACCAAAAGAGACTTACATAAGTGGAAGAACATACCTTGCTCATGGATAGGAAGACTTAACGCTATAAAAATGTCTATTCTACCAAAAACGATCTATACATTTAATCGAGTTCCAATCCAAATCCCAACGACATTCTTTAATGACATGGAGAAACAAATCACCAATTTCATATGTAAGGGAAAGAGGCCCCGGATAAATAAGGCATTACTGAAAAAGAAAAACAAAGTAGAAGGCCTTACTTTACCTGATTTTAGAACCTATTATACCACCACAGTAGTCAAAACAGCCTGGTACTGGTACAACAACAGATACATGGACCAATGGAACAGAATTGAGAATCCAGACATAAATCCATCCACATATGAGCAGCTGATATTTGACAAAGACCCCAAAATTGTTAAATGGGGAAAAGACAGTCTTTTTAACAAATGGTGCTGGCATAACTGGATATCCATCTGCAAAAAAATGAAACAAGACCCATACCTCATTCCATGCACAAAAACTAACTCAAAATGGATCAAAGACCTAAATATAAAATCTAAAATGATAAAGATCATGGAGGAAAAAATAGGGACAACGTTAGGAGCCCTAATACATGGCATACACAGTATAGAAAATAGTATAAAGAACGAAGAAGAAAAACTAGATAACTGGGAGCTCCTAAAAATCAAACACTTAGGCTCATCCAAAGGCTTCACCAAGAGAGTAAAAAGACTACCTACAGACTGGGAAAAAGTTTTTAGCTATGACATTTCTGATCAGCGCCTGATCTCTAAAATCTATACAATACTGCAAAAACTCTATTGCAAAAAGACAAATAACCCAATTAAAAAATGGGCAAGAGATATGAACAGACACTTCACTAAAGAAGACATTCAGGTAAATGTTCACATTCATTAGCCATTAGAGAAATGCAGATTTCATCTCACTCCAACAAGACTGGCATTAATCCAAAAAACACAAAATAATAAATGCTGGAGAGGCTGTGGAGAGATTGGAACACTTATACACTGCTGGTGGGAGTGTCAAATGGTACAACCACTTCGGAAATCGATTTAGCGCTTCCTTAAAAAGCTAGAAATAGAACTACCATATGATCCAGCAATTCCACTCCTTGGAATATATCCTAGAGAAATAAGAGCCTTTACAGGAACAGATATATGCACACCCATGTTTACTGCAGCACTGTTTACAATAGTAAAAACATGGAAGCAACCAAGGTGCCCATCAACGGATGAATGGATAAATAAATTATGGTATATTCACACAATGGAATACTACGCATTGATAAAGAACAGTGAGGAATCTGTGAAACATTTCATAACATGGAGGAACCTGGAAGGCATTATGCTGAGTGAAATTAGTCAGTTGCAAAGGGACAAATATTTTATAAGACCGCTGTTATAAGAACTTGAGAAATAGTTTAAACTGAGAAGAAAACCTTCTTTTGTGGTTACGAGGGGGGAGGGAGGGAGGGTGGGAGAGGGGTATTCAGTAATTAGGTAGTAGATGAGAACTACTTTGGGTGAAGGGAAAGACAGCACACAATACAGGGGAGGTCAGCACAATTGGACTAAACCAAAAGCAAAGAAGTTTCCTGAATAAACTAATGCTTCGAAGGCCAGCGTAGCAGGGGCAGGGGCAGGGGCCTGGGGGCCATGGTTTCAGGGGACATCTAAGTCAACTGGCATAATAAAATCTATTAACAAAACATTCTGCAACCTATTTTGAAGAGTGGCGTCTGGGGTCTTAAACGCTAGCAAGCGGCCATCTAAGATACATCAATTGGTCTCAACCCACATGGATCAAAGGAGAATGAAGAACACCAAGGACACAAGGTGATTATGAGCCCAAGAGACAGAAAGGGCCACATGAACCAGCGACTACATCCTGAGACCAGAAGAACTAGATGGTGCTTGGCTACAACCGATGACTGCCCTGACAGGGAACACAACAGAGAACCCCTGAGGGAGCAGGAGAGCAGTGGGATAAAAAAAAAAAAAGACCCCAAATTCTCATAAGACCAGACTTAATGGTCTGCCTGAGACTGGAAGAATCCTGGTTGTCATGGCCCCCAGACCTTCCGTTGCCCCAGGACAGGAACCATTCCCGAAGCCAACTCTTCAGACATGGATTGGACTGGACAATGGGTTGGAGAGGGATGCTGGTGAGGAGTGAGCTCTTGAATCAGGCAGATACTTGAGAGTATGTTGGCATCTCCTGCCTGGAGAGGAGATGAGAGGGTGGAGGGGGTTAGAAGCTGGTGAAAAGGACACGAAATGACAGAGTAGAGGGAGAGAGCAGGCTGTCTCATTGGGGGAGAGTAATTGGGAGTGTGTAGCAAGGTGTATATGGGTTTTTGTGTGAGAGACTGACTTGATTTGTAAACTTTCACTTAAAGCACAATAAAAATTATTTTAAAAAATACATATATACAGAGAGAATAAAATTAAGGTCATCTGTAACAAAAACACTCAGGAAAATTCCCATTAATATTTTTGTGTATTTTCATTCATATATATGTAAACATGTATATATTTATGCATGCATATGTATATCTTTAACACAGTAGAAACTATATGGCAAAACAATTTTACGTTCCACCTTCCCATTTAACTTTCTATTTTAAATATTTCCCACTCCACAAAAAATTCTTAGTAAACATAATTGGAATGATTTTATAGTGCCTATTTTTTTTTACTGTATTATAATATTAGCCCTTATTTAACCAATTTCCTATTGTTGATATATTTAGGTATATATGAATGAAATACACAAAGATATTAATGGAGATTTTCCTGGGTGTTTTTATTACAGGTGACCTTAATTTTATTCTTCATATATTTTTATTTATTCTCAGTTATTCATAATTCAATATGGTTTTTATAATCAGGAATAAGCTATAAATACTGTTTATTTATACGGGAAATTGGGTGAGGTGTCTACAAGGATCCATTGTACTATCTTGGCATTGAGTACATCTAAACAATTCCAAAATTTGTAAGTTTATTTCAAATTTTTTTTGGAAAACACTCTTATCCCTTATAAATAAAATACTACATTCTTGCCTTATTAAATGTTCTAAATGTACTTCACTACTTACTTTACCATTTGAGGAATTTGCTTAAGACTCGGGGTCATCATTCTGACTATCAGGGCCACTTTTTAGGGTCATGTATCTATGGCATGAAGCAGAGGCCTCTAAATACTGAATTTCAAAGATCCGTAAAGGTTCAGAGAAAATCTAGAATCAGAATGTTGCACCTAATTCAGTTTGTCAAATAAGAACAATAATTTAAGAAAAAAAACTACCATTCTATTATTGCACAACATTATAGAAGAAGGGATATCATTTTAACATTCCAAAATGGAAAGAATAAAAACAAGTATAAAGAAAAACTCTTTTAATTGAATATATTTAGATTTATTTTTAAAAAAACTTCTACATCACTCTTATTTTTCTCAGTTTGCTACAGACTGATCAAAACTGTTTTCTTGATACAGACCGACATATGTGAATGACTGGACCAAAAAAAATACAGCTGAATCTGTCCTGAGCCCAGGGAAATAACTAGACAAGCTCTCTGTTTTGTTTTTAATAAATTGCCAATATGGTTTTGCCCTAAGACTTAGCTCATTTTCCTAAAAAAAAAAAAAATCAGGAGAAGCCAATAGATACATATTTTCTACCCAAAACATTACAGTCAGTTTCCTTGTGGCTTTTCCATTTGCTAGTTCTAAGACCTTGATCAAGTGGTTCAATCTTGTTAACTTCTCTTTTTCCGTATCTGTAAAATGAGGATTACTGTTGAATGGTAGGCAGTCCAAGATGGCCCCAGGATTCCTGCCCCCTGGTATGCATGCCCTTGTGTAATCCCCTCCCCTTGAGGATATGTGATTTAATTCTAACAAAAAGAATATGGCAAAAAAACTGGGATATCACTTTTGAGGTTAGGTTGCCAAGAAAACTGTCTTCCACCTTGGATACTCTGTCTCACTTTCTTGTGTGCTTGCTCTGACAAAAGTTAGGTGCCATGCTGTGAGCTGCCTTAAAGAGAGGCCCACGTGGCAAGAAACTAAGGGAGGCCTCCAGCCAACAGTGGTTAGGAACTGAGGCCTGCCAAGAGTCACATGAGTGAAGTTGGACACAGAGCCTCCCCAAGTTGAGTCTTCAGATGAGACTCAAGCCCAAGCCCACAGCAGGACTGCAACCTAGCAGCAGAGACACCCCCATTATACCATACCCAGGTTCCGGACCTATAGAAATTATGAGATAATGAATATTTATTGTTTCAAACCGCTAAGTGTTTGGGTAATTTGTTAAATAGCGATAGATAACTGATACAAATGCCTACCTTGCAAAGTTGTGCAGTATGATTGGGAAAATCTGCTTAATTAGATTTTATATGCTAATGAGCTAACACATGTAAAGCAGGCAGCACAATGTCTGCTTCATAAAAGACCATCTACAAATGTTAGGTCCCTCCTCCACTCTCCCCTAAGATGAGAACAATAATACCTGCTCTGTTGCAAAAGTGTTTTGAAAACTGTAATGCACTGTGCAATTATAATACATGTAATGTATTATGTGCTGGTATTATGTGTGGTAAAGTATCATTGTAATAGGAAGAAAATCATTGTTACTTTAAAAGCTGTTTGCAGTTTATACCGGTTGATTCAGGAGAAAGGTAAAATTCTTCTTAAGAAGAAATCAGCTCTTTTGTTTAGGGGGAAAACGGTCTCAAATAAGCAGGTATGATTTATGACAGAGAAAAGAATTCAGTGGGAGCTGAAATTCAACACAGAAGGTGAGAAATTCAACCCTGAGAATGTGAGTCTCCCTGGGAAGCTTTGGAAATCTTGGGGAAGGTATGGTTTATTTGTATGTTAAAAAGAAAGCATGCCCCAAGAAAGATGGAGGCCTCAGATCATGTGGGCAGGAATTACATGGATTACACAACATGTACAGAACTGAAATTTGGCCCCAAAATAAAGCTTAGAATTGAGTCTAGTGCAGAATCTAAAATAAAGGTATAAATTGAGTCATCATACAAGTACTTAAAGAATGTACTCTTTCCCAGTGCATGGAGGACAATCAGGTTTATTACACATGTTCTTCCACTACTTTTCATTTTATTTTTTCTAAAGAATATAAAGGCAGTGTGTTATTTACTGTTCAAGAAACTAAGTCAGCAATAAGTTAACATTTCTCATAATGTATATTGTTTTAATAAACCTTTGTGGTTCCTGGGGTATTTCTCTTTTTCTTTTTTAGCATAAAAAAAAAAAAATGAAAATCCAGAACAGTTCAGAGAAGAAGACACGCACATACCCAGCGTCAATGTTCCACCTACAGATTTGGATACTTTCCTTTATGTGAATCTTTAACAAGCCATAGGGCAAAGTCTAAGCTGCCTGGTGTGCCATTCAAGACCCTTCGTGCTCTGTCTCCCAACCCTCTCTCCAATCTCAGTTCTCATTCAATCCTTACCCCTCCTGTAACATATTCTCAGAAACATCAAACTGCTTGAGTTCCAGAACACACCTGCTGTTTCAGGCTGCTTCTCTGCCTGAAGTCCACCACCCACTCTTCACCCTTAAGAACCCAGCTCAGAGGTCACTTCCACTGGGAAGCATCCTCCATCCTACAATAGTCCATCCGATCAGCCACTTCTGTACCGGGTATCTGTTTCTATAACTGCAGCTATGGTTAAGAGTCGATGACTAAGGAAGACTGAAAAGTCGATGCGTTTGAAATATGGTGTTGGCAAAGAATATTGAATACACCGTGGACTGCCAGAAGAATGAACAAATCTATCTTGGAAGAGGTACAGCCAGACTGCTCCTTGGAAACGAGGATGGAGAGACTTCGTCTCACACACTTTGGACATGTTATCAGGAGGGACCGGCCCCTGGAGAAGGACATCATGTTTGGTAAAGTAGCGGGTCAGTGAAAAAGAGAAAGACCCTCAGCAAGATAGATTGACAGTGTGGCTGCAACAGTGGGCTCAAATATAACAACGATGGTGAGGATGGTGCAGGACTGGGCAGTGTTTTGTTCTGTACATAGGATTGCTATGAGTCAGAAGCGACTCAACGCCTAACAGCGACAACATGGCTAAAAGTCTGGGCTGCCTGCAGCTACCACTCACTAATTGTGTGACCCTGAGTTAGTTATTTAACTGTTCTGTTCCTCAGATTCCTTATTTGTAAAATGAGGCTAATAATAGTGCCTATCACATAGGTTAATTGTGGAGAGTTAATGAATTAACAGAGAGCATTTACAACAGCGCCTGGCATGTACTAAGTGCTCAATAAGTTTTATTACTTTTACTATAATTATGAATTTGCTTATTTGTCTGTTTGATGATTTGAATCTGAGCTCCTTGGAATTAAGGACAACACAATGCCCACCACATACTAAAGCTGAATAAATATTTCATGCAAATTAAAAATTTAAGTAAAATGTATTTGTGTGCATGTGTGTATACATATACATACATACATATACACACACACATACACATAGGTATACATATACACATACACACACACAAACATGCACACATACACGCACACATACACACACACATGCACACACGACACACATAAGCACACACACACGCACACACACACATACGCACATGTGCACACATGCACACACATACACACACATGCACACACACACATGCGCACACATACACATACATATACATACACACATACACATACACATATGTATACAGAAAGACAGCAAGCCCTGGTGCCCTGGTAGCACAATGGTTAAGTAATCCGCTGCTAACTCAAAAGTTGGCAGTTTGAACCCGCCCTGTGGCTCCACAGGAGGAAGACCGGATGATCTGCTCCCATAAAGATTGTAGCCTAAAAACCCTACGTGGCAGTTCTGCTCTGTCATATGGGGTCACTATGAGTCTAAAATTGACTCAAAAGCACCTAACAACAACAACAGCGACAAATATATATATATATATGTTCTGTAGTTCTAGATTCCTCAGTGAATTGTGAGCTAATAATGCTCCAAGATTGCGAACAAGAGCTAAATTTGATTCTTGATATTCCATGGGAATTTATTGATAATGATAATAAAATCCTGTTGTTATCTAAAAACAAGCTCCAAAGCACAACGCCCATAGTCTGTGGAGAAGCAAACAGGTACTCTTTGTATTTTCCTTCATGTAAACAAAACACAAAATAATTTGCATCTGCATCGAGGTTTTTTTTTTTTTTTTTTAGGATTTTCATTAAAAGCAGAATATAACATTTGGGAAAGATAATTAAATGCATCAGAAACCCAGAAGATAAAAAGAGATGAAGAATTTTGTAATAAAACAGCCTCGCCTGACACCCTCCCTCTTCCTCTAAGTTTAGAAATGACTGTCCTTGGAAGGCAGAGTGTGCTCTTCATCTAAAGCATCCCTGAGGACTTAGTGTGTGGATTTTATCACTGGGAATATCTACCTCCTCTTGTGCACAAGGTAGACGTTGTCCAGGGTTGACCTTGACCCCTGGGAATAAAATTAGGCTTAGGAACATGTGATTTTCAGAACCCCCTTTCCCTCCCTTCCTTCTACTCACTTCTCTTAGGTAAACACTGTGGGTTTTTTTCTTTCTTCCTCCTTTCTTTCTTTTCCTTCCTTCCTTCTTTCTTTTCCTCCCTCCCTCCTTCCCTCCTTCCCCCTCTCCCTCCCTCTTTCCCTCTCTTTCTTTAGAGAATATTGTTAGAATATTCTTGAACCAGCTAATGGAATGACAGCAATGATTAGTGAAGACATGAACCCCATGAGTATCCCCAAAAGAGAATATCAACCTTCTCCCTTGTCTTCAGTGAACTTCCCCTTAGTTAGCACCTGTCCCCACCCACCCACCCAAGTCATTAATGACTCTTTTTTCGCTAGATTGTTCTCTGCTTCCAAATAGGCTTATACTTTGTCTATTAAAAAAAAAAAAAAATTCTCACCAGCCTCTTTTGTCTCTGCAAGCTACCATGGCATTTTTTTCTTTCTTTCGGAGGCCAATTTCTTGAATGTGACCTACTACTTTTGTCTTCTGCACTATCTGTTGTTGCTATTGTTAGCTGCTGTCAGTTAACCCTGATGCATGGTGACCCCATGTACAATGGAATGAAACATTGTCCTGCCCTGTTGCCATCCCCATGATTGGTTACAGGCTGGGCTCTTGTGATTCATGGGGTTTTCATTGGCTGGTTTTCATCAGGCCTTGTTTCCTAGCCTGTCTTAGAAAGGAAGCCCCACTGAAACCTGTTCAGTATCACAGCAACGTTCCAGCCTCCACTGACAGATGGGTGGTGTCTGTGCATGAGGTACATTGGCTGGGAATCGAACCTGAGTCTTATACATAGAAGGCAAGAATTCTACCACTGAACCACTGATGCCCCCTCAACTAACTTCTTAGTTCGTAACTCCCTAAAATCCACTACTGTGCTAAAATGACCCTCTAGAGCCAAAACCAACTAAAACCAAACTCAGTGCCTTTGAGTCGATTCCAACTCATAGCGACCCTATAGGACAGAGTAGAACTGCCCCATAGAGTTTCCAAGGAGAGCCTGGCGGATTCGAACTGCTGACCCTTTGGTTAGCAGCCGTAGCACTTAACCACTAAGTCACCAGGGTTTCCACCCTCTAGGGCAGGTATATTTAAATTTGGGCAAGGGGTGGGGGATTCAAAATCCCTTTGGGACTCTTGTAGAAGTTATGGACTATCTCTCTAGGGGGAAAAAAAGTACTTCTTTTTTCACATACAAAACTTTGTATATAATTTTACAGGTTAATAATCATCCTGAAGCTTATCCAAGGAGCACTTAAGAACTACAAATTAGTACCTCTGCTCTAGAAGGTGACAGAAGTCTTTTAACTGTCTTCATTTCCACTCTTGAAAGGTTTGGGGTAAGAGGAAGAAAGTTGGGTTCAAACTAAGAACCTGGATTTAAAGCCTCCCACTAACTGAATGACTTTGGCCAAGTTACATTGTGTCTCTGATCATTTATTTCCTTACCTGTAAAATGAGAATGAGAATACCTAGCTCAGAGTGTGCTATAAGGATTCTAAGCAATGACATATGAAAACATGTAAGATCATACTTCATGCCTAGGAGTCACTTGATAAATGAGACTTCATTCCTTTTTCATTAGCCTCATTATACTGCTCTCTTCCAAGCTTTCTAATAGTTCCTTCTTTGTTTAATTCAATGGCTTAATTTTATCCTACTGCCCTGTAGGATTAGATGTTCCCCAAGGTTCAGCCCTTGGTTGGCCTTCCACTTGTAGTCTTTTCCTCAGAGGGTGCATCTACTCTCAGCACTTCTTATCTCAAACAGAAAAACAAACCCATTGCCATCAAGTCAATTTCAATTCATGGCGACCCCATGTGTTACAAAGTTGAACTGCTCCATAGGGTTTTCTTGGCTGTAATCTTTATAGAAGTAGGTCACCAGGCCTTTCTTCTCTGGTGCCACTGGGCAGATTCGAGCTGCCAAACTTTAGGTTACTAGTCTAGTGCAAACCACTTGCACTACCAAGGGACTCTCTTGTCTCAGTAGTGACCAACTCTCTGTCGCCTTGTCTTTCTACCTCTAGTTCTAACTGCAATGGCATATTACTGCTATCACCTGAAATTAAGTAAGTCAAAATCCAAACTTACCTCTTCCTTCTAGAATGGATTCTTCCCTCTTGACTTTCCTATTTTCCTCCATCATGCTCCTAGTCACCCAGAACCCTGGGATGCTCAGAATCATCTCTGCCTCCTTTTTCTGCCTCACTTCATCTACAACTAGTCACTAGAGTCCTATTGATCTTTCTTGTATCTCTTGTAGCCATCTATTTCTTTCCATTTCCACTGTTGCTACCACCTCACACCTGATATTCTCCCAAAAGCTTCCCTAGTCATTCCTCCCTTCAATCCATCCTGAATAACACTACCAGAATGATCTTCCTAAATTGCCACTGTTTTTCCTACTTCACCACTGCTCTATACCAGCTTCCCATTGCCTATAGCTCTGAAATTCAACATCATTTAGGCTGGGGAATAAAATGATTAGTAAAGCTGACCACAAATTTATTAACATCTTTATGTTCAAATATTCTTTAGAGATAGATAAATTTATTCTGTGGAGAAAGTACAGACTTGTTCCCAAAAGCAAAACAATAAAAGGAGACAGAAAAATAGATCTGCTTAACAACAAATAATACCTATAGAACAATGAAAATAAAACTTCTGGCTTTTTGAAAAAGTTACATCACAGAAGCATACTGTGGTTTGCAGACACTCAGACGGATGCCAACTGGCTTTGGGATTATTCACCAAAGAAGGATTACGCTAGCACTGAACACTGAGTCCAGAACACCAAACCACTCTCCAGATTAGAACATGTGTTGTAAGGTATTGGAGGAAAATCTGATTTGGAGTTGTTGGCTTTTCAAAGGGTGGTACTGCCTAACACATGGGGAGTCTGGGGTAGAAAACTTTGTGGATTCAAAAGAGACACCAAAGAAAACAGGAAAGTGAAGGTATTGAAAAGATATGTAAATCTAAACATTTCTTCTTCATGTATGGCTATATTGTTTCTCCTGCGGTCCTGTCTCAGGGCCTACATCCTCCACATGACTTTACTTGACCGCTTCAGGCCTCTGTGCTGTTCTTTCTGAGTTTATAGTACCTATTATCTAATCCAAGGAGCCATGCTGGCGCAATGGTTAAGTGCTAGGCTGCTACTGGAAAGGTTAGTAGTTTGAACCCACCCAGCAGCTGTGCAGGAAAAAGACCTGGGAATCTGCTTCTATAAAGATTACAGCCCAGAAACGCCTATGGGACAGTTCTACTCTGTCACATAGGGTCGCTATGAGTTGAAAATAGACTCGATTGTACCTAAAAACGACAATTATCTAATCCAGAGTCCCTAGGTGGTGCAAATGGTTAACATGATCAGCTGCTAACCGAAAGGTTAAAGGTTGGAGTCCACCCAGAGGTGCCTTGGAAGAAAAGCCTGGAGATTTACTTCTAAAAACCTATCCAGTGAAAACCGTATGGAGTACAAGTCTATTCTGACATACATGAGGTTGCCATGAGCCAGATCGACTCTGTAGCAACTGGAAAGAAAGTTATCTAACCCAGAGTTTCCCAGACTTTCTCTGTTCACAGTATCCTACGTGTCTCTGTATTTTTTCATGATGCCTTTAGGCCAAACAAACGAACAATAACAACAAAAACCCAGTTCTAATTATTAAGTCATTATCCCCAAACAACTTACGTATTAATGTCTAAACAACTCAGCAACTTAATGGAAAAAACAGTACACATAAATGTAAAGAAACCTCCTATTTTTAGTTTTATTCTTAAATAACCACAATCACTTACTAATGGGATGGGTGCAACTGTTGGGCACTGCACAACTTCTCAAGCTTTGAGGTCGGATTGGACACCATCACTCTCATTGCCTATTTCAGGTTGATTTTTGCACAGTACTATTTTTTTTATCATTGAGACTGCCAAGAATCCAGCTTCACAGAGAAATAATAAGATCAAAAGGAATGTAGCATGATCTACCACTGAAACTATGAGCTACCTCAAACTAGTAGATGACAAATATCACTGTTTTTCCTGAAGATGAAAAATATCCCATGGTGCCCTGTGAATTCATTGCGGTTTGAGAATTATAAACCTAATCTCTTGCTGCTCAAATTTTTGTCATGGGCCAATAGCATCAGCATCATCTGGGAACTTATTAGAAATGAAAACTCTTAACCCCACCTACTGAATCAGAATCTGAGTTTTAACAAGATGCTTAAGAGATCTGTGTGCATATAGCATTTGAGAAGCACAGTTATAAACCATTATTTGTCACCTGATCATATCCTATTGCTGTTTAATTCTTATATGTCACTTATTCTTTTCTGTACAACCTTCCTATCATGGAAATTAACCTGGTTAAGCTTTTTTTTTTTTTTTGGTCAAACACAAGTATAGGTGTTATTATGAAGTAGTTAAAAAAAAAAGTCTAGGTGTTATTATGAAGTAGTTAACCTGTGATTAAATCAGTTGGTCTTAAATAAAGCAGATTACCCTCCATAATGTGGATGGTCCTCATCCCAACAGTCAAAGGCCTTAGGAAAAAAAATGGAAGGTTTCCTGAGGGAGTATTCTGATTCCAGACTATAAACAGACATCTTATCAGAATTCCTTCTCTGCCCCACTGCCTGACCTAACGATTCGGGGATACAAGACTGCCAGAATCACTAGATTGTCTCTTGACCTACAGATTTTGGATTGATTTTGGATTTGCCGGCCCTCACAATTGCATGAGTCAATTTCTCAAACTCTCTCTCTCTCTCTCTACATATCAAAAACCCAAACCAAACCCACTGCTGTCGTATAAGACAGAGAAGGACAGCCCCATAGGGTTTCCAAGGCTATAAATCTTTACAGGAGCAGGCTGTCACATCTTTCTCCAATGGAGCAGCCAGTGGATTTGAACCGCCTACCTTTTTTTACCTTTTGGTTAGTAGCCAAGCTCTTAACCCACTGCACCATCAGGGCAGTGGTTTTGTGTGTGTGTGTGTGTATATATATATATATATATATATATAGTGCCCTGGTGGCACAGTAATTAAGTGTTCAGATGCTAACCAAAAGGTTGGCAGTTCAAACTCACCAGCCGCTCTTGGAAACACTATGGGGCAGTTCTACTCTGTCCTATAGTGTCGCTATAAGTCAGGACCAACTGGACAACAATGGTTTTATACACACACACACACACACATAACTGGCTCTGTTTCTCTTGAGAACCCCTAAGACAATTCCCAGCTTAATAATTAGCTAGGTAAAGGCAGAGATGTCGTTATATTCTGTGATTGCCCCAAAGTGTCTAACACAGGGCTTTGCATGGAGTAAAAGGCCCAAATATCTGTGGAATGAATGGACTCCATCTATAGGCCTCCCAGATGTCCTGTGCAGAGTCACTTGTGCAAGAATGTTATTAATAAAGCCAGAAGAAGGCAAGGTCCCAAAGACACTGACAACATTCTTAGCAGGGTTCAGAATGGACAAGACATTTTTAGGATCTGTATATGATATAGGGTCACTATGAGTCAGAATCGACTTGACTGCAGTGGGTTTTTTTGGTTTGGTATTTGATATGTTAGATCTTTAAGAGTGGCCACAGCTCATTATTTGGGTCATGGCAATAAGAGAATTATATTCTACTATTTACTTGATAAAGAAGATACATAATTATGTTTTAGGGATATGTATCCAAAAACCACAGTGAAATGACTAAAAATGAAGGCAGAGTATAATTGTTAAAGGTTAGGTAGACTGCATTTCCTGAAAATATAATGCACTAAGTGTTCCAAAATAATGCTGCCATTTATTAATTGCACTCACGAATTATTTTAATGCCAAGATCTGCATGCGTGCAAAATGTCATGGAAATTGGATTCAATTCTATTTGAAACAGCTGTCTCCACTACAGCCAAACTGAATGTACCAAGTTCTTCAAAGGGAAAGAAATCAGAAAGGAGACTTCACTTTGTCAGAGTGCTCGGGTTTGTCTAAATGCCATTAGCTACTCTCTGCTTTTATTTTCCCTTCAAAGGTATTTCTCCCATTGAAAGTCCCATTGACTTGGTGAGACAAAGCATTGTGCTAACGGGTGCAAGATCACTCTTTGATCTCTCTGTAGCCAGCTCGGATCTGTCCCACAACCACAAACCACCTTTCTTATCCCAATCAACCATCTCATAGATGTGGGAGGGGAGAGAGGGCAACTAAGAGAGGAGCACAAAATCATGGAATCATACAGGCCAATAGATCATAGAGTCATAAACATTCACTCCCTGTCATGGATTGCATTGTGTCCCCCAAGAATGTATGTCAACTTGGCTAGGCCGTGATTCCCAATATTGTGTGATTGTCTACATTTTGTCATCTGATGTGATTTTCCTATATGTTGTAAATCCTACCTCTATGTTAAGGTGGTGGGATTAGCAGCAGTTATGTTAATGAGACAGGACTCAATCTACAAGATTAGGTTGTGCCTTAAATCAATTTCCTTCGAGATACAAAATAAAGCAGTGAGCAGAGAGACATGGGGACCTCACACCACCAAGAAACAAGAGCCAGGAGAATAGGGCATCCTTTGGACCTGGAGTCCCTGCACTGGGAGGCTCAACAACCAAAGAAGATTGATGACAAGGACCTTCCCCAAGAGCTGACAGAGAAAGCCTTCCCCTGAAGCTGACACACTGAATTTAGACTCCTAGTCTCCTAGACTGTGAGAGAATAATTTTTTCTTTGTTAAGGCCATCCACTTGTGGTATTTCTGTTATACCAGTACTAGATGATTAAGACATTCCCTTAGTAATTACTCTTGACTTTAGCTCCATAAGGTACCCCTACTCTATTTCTCACCACCTCCACTGCTACCATATCTTTCACCTGGATTATTTCACCAGGCTCTTACATGGTGTCCTTGTGCATTCTTACCCCACAACAGTCCTTTCTCCACAGAGAACCCAAGGTAATCTTAAAAAACAAGAACAGACCACATCACTCCTTTGTCAAAAACTGTCCAATGGATCAAAATTGCTCATGACAATTAGAATAAAGAAAAGACCAATTGCTGAAAAGGACATCATATTTGGTAAAGTAGAAAGCCAAGGAAAACAAGGAAGCCCTCAACAATGGACTCAAACACACCAATCATCATGAAGATGGTACAGGACCAGACATTTCCTTGTTATACTTAAGGTCCCATGAGTCAGACTCGACTTGATGGCAATGACAACAACATTAGAATAAAATCCAAACACCTTTCCGAGGTCAATCAGACCTTACAGAATCTGGCCACTGTCTACCTCTCACTCTCACTTCACATCACTACCCCCTCATTTTCTAGCATCCAACCACACTGACCTTCTTATCCCTGGAATACAGCTCCATCCCTATTTGGGGTCTTTCTCTAATTATTCTTGCTTACCCTCAATGGGGTCCTCAATCTTCATATGGGTGACTTTTTCTTGTCACTCAGGTCTCTACAAAGAAGGAACCTCATCAAAGAAATTTCTCTGACTACCAACCTGTCTTACACTGGGTTCTTAGAAAGGCAAAACCAGTGAAACGTGTGGCCCTCTACTTTACCAAGCATGACATCCTACTCCAGGGACGGATCCCTCCTGATAACATATCTAAAGTATGTGAGTCGAAGTCTTGCCATCCTTGCTTCTAAAGAACATTCTGGTTGTACTTCTTCCGAGACAGATGTGTTCATTCTTTTGGCGGTCCATGTTATATTCAATATTCTTCACCAACACCACAATTCGAAGGCGTCAATTCTTCTTTGGACTTCCTTATTCATTGTCCAGCTTTCACAAGCATATGAGGTGATTGAAAACATCATGGCTTAGATCAGGCTCACCCTAGTCTTCAAGGTGACATCTTTGCTTTTCAACCCTTTAAAGAGGTCTTTTGCCACAAATTTGCCCAATGTAATGTGTCTTTTGATCTCTTGACTGTTGCTTCCATGGGTGTTGATTGTGGATCCAAGTAAATTGAAATCCTTGACAACTTTAATCTTTTCTCCGTTTCTCTTGATGTTGCTTATTGGTCCAGTTGTGAGGATTTTTGTCTTCTTTATGCTGAGGTATAATCCATACCAGAGGCTCTGGTTTTTGATCTTCATCAGCAAGTGCTTCAAGTCCTCCCCACTTTCAGCAGATCTCATTATGAAGTTGATTACATCATTATATAACTGCCAAATTCCATCATTATGTAACTGCCAAACTATATCATAACTGCCAAACCACTGAGAATCATGGCCCAGCCAAGTTGACACACGACCTTAACCATCATACCACTCTATAAAAAAGTTTTTGTTTTGGTTGTCAAGTTGATTCTGACTCATGGTGACCCCATATGACAGAGTAGAACTACCCCATAGGGTTTTCTTGGCTGTAATCTTTACGAAAGCATATTGCCAAGTCTATCTCCTGTGGAGACACTGGGTGGGTTCGAACTGCCAGCCTTTCCATTAGCAGCCAAGCACTTAACCATTGCACCACCAGGGCTCCTTCCTATATAGTTACTCCCCAAAAAACACACATCTCTCTATACACTAGTATCCCATTTCATTTTCTTTATATACTTACCCTGTCTGAATGTATCCTATTTGTTAGTTTGTTAATTTGCCAGTTTTATAAATAATACTCCCCCATAAGAATGAATGTTCAATGGAATCTGGGGCTAATCTGTTTCATTCACTCCCATATTCCTTGAACAAATTCTACACATAATAAGCTCATGTTTGCAAAGGCCTTAGAAATGATCTATCCCTGCTTCCTTTTCCAAGCATAATTGAGATCCAGAGAAGCTATTGACTTGTCCTGTGTCTATAGCCAGTTGACAAGGGAGTCAAAGCTAGGACTTAGTCATGTGGCTCCTGGTCCCCTGCTATTCCTGTTCTACCTCCTGGCTGTCCATTCAAAGGAATAGCAATCCCATCCCCAGTGGTTTTAAAAAAATTGTTCAAAATAAGTTCAAGTGACTCTGAATCAGGAATGTTCCATTTTGGGACAGAAAAGATGATCTAAGAAGTTTATCATCCAAGCCCTCTGTGCAAAGATTTCTTTACTTCACCAGACTTCCTCGGAGTATTAACATACAAGTTGGTTTAGACTTCAAGGTGGAAGTTTTTTTTTTTTTAAGTCTCTTATTCCATTATTAAAATAAATCTGTTGATGAAATTAACATATCAGATGGAACAACAAAACTAGAAATAACTTAGATCTCTGAAGATAATTTATTCATTAAATTAGAACTTTTAAATACAGGCAAAAGAGAAAATAACTATTATTAAAATGTTCCAACCAAATTGCTGCTTATCTTACACTATGCTAATTAGTAACAGCACCCAAAATTCACTCTTCCACAACAATCAGAGAACATCAGAGATTACAAAAAGGATGTGGGAGGAGGGTGAAGGGGGTTACTAGTTATTAGAAAGGCTGAACAATAATCACTAAGGTGTGTGCTCAAATTCTATCCTTTGGGATTTGTACTCAGATTCTTAATACTCCCGTCCTCTTTCTACCAACCTGAAGATCTTTTAATTTGTGCACGTTAGGTTTTTAGCAGGATTAAATTCCCTTCAATCCATTTTCTGCAGTGGAGAGAATGACCTTTTTGTGTTGTTCTTAGGTGCCATTGAGCCAATTTTTGACAGTGTCCCCACATGACAGAGTAGAACTGCCCCGTACTGTTTCCTAGGCTATAATTTTTATGGGAGCAGATCACCATGTCTTTCTCCCGTGGAGTCACCAGGTGAGTAGAGCCCCCAACCTTTTGGTTATCAGCCAACCACTTAACCCTTGTACCACTAGGGCTCCTTTCTAAATGACCCTGACCCCAGACCCAATGCTGTCAAGTCTGACTCATGACAACCCTACAGGACAGAGTAGAACTGCCCCATAGAGTTTCCAAGGATTGGCCAGTGGATTTGAACTGCAAATCCTTGTTAGCAGCCAAGCTCTTAACTACTGCACCACCAGGGCTCCGAAGTGACCCTACTACAGCACGAATCACAATAGGTCATACTTTAAACCCTTCAATGTCTTCCTGCTGCCCTTAGGAGAAAAATGTAAATTCCTTAACACACCCTGGGCATCTCTTCACAGTCATACCCTTGATTATTTCTCAGGCTTTATCTCTCCTCTGTATTCTCTGCCTCAGCACCAGTTGCAGTCGAGTAGATTCCGACTCATGGTGATCCATATGCCTGCTCCCATGTGGAACTGTGCTCCACAGGGTTTTCAATGGCTTATTTTCTGGAGTACATCACCAGGTATTTCTTCCAAGGCACCTCAGGGTAAACTCAAACCTCCAAACTTTAGATTAGCAGACACACATGTTAAACATTTGTACCACCCAAGGACTCCTGACTCAGCCACCCTGGATTTTATTCACTGTTTCACCAGAAATTCTTTATACAGTCTCAAGCCTTGGCTGGGATGCATACTTTTTGTCTAAATTTTGGAAATATTATATGTAATATTAGTATATAATAATAAAATAAATAACAATATTATATTTTGCCTGTTCTAAACATTGTGCTAGCCATTTTATATGGATTACCTCATATAATCTTCAAGACAACTCATAATATATGTATTATTGTCTCCATTTGATAAATAAAGCAACTGATGTTCAGAGAGCTTCTATTTGTCTTTTAGAAATGAGAAACTTCAAGCTGAGAAAGTGTATGTAATGTACACAAGCACACAGCTGGTGATTTGAGGAGCAGTTCTGTGACCTGTTTCAATCTGATTGCATGTCCTTTGCACTTGATTCCTATATGATCCAGCACCTTCCCTAAAGGAGATTAAAACCCTAGTGTTCAGTGATGGACTGCTAAAGGACCTTGGGATATTCTGCCTGGAAACATGCAGCAGGTGCCTTGAGTATCTGAAGGACATGGAAGAGGGATTAGATTTATTTGGAAGAAAGATTAGACTTATTTTCCAAGAGCTTAAGTGAGGGCATTTGAATTAATGGCAGAAAGTTTCAAAACCAGCTCTCAGCCCAGTATAAGGAAGAATCTTCTAACAGACCATAGGTGGGATGACTGTCTAGAGAGCTGGGTCTCTCTTCATGGATGGGTTCAACAAGACATTGGAAGTTAATTCAAGGGCAGTTATGAAGATGATCAGGCAGCAGGTGGGTGGACCAGATGGCTTCTAGGGTTCCTTCCAGTTCTAGGAATAAATGACGCTCAATTTTCACAACCTGGTATGTATGAAGGCTCTTCGTGGCCTTATTGTTGATACAACAATTTGAGTTGGCAAAGATACATAGTCTTAAACTAGCCAGACAAGATTGGTGAAGATATGGTTGCATTTTCCTGGCACTATTCTATCCAGCCTTTGTTTTACTGAATGCCTCAGGGATGGTGCAATAGAGGCTTCACTCTTGTTCGGGAGTGAGTATTCCACTTGTGAGTTGGCCAAGACCATCCCAGCTCTCCACCCTCACTTTCCCTTTGTACCCTGCCTTTCATAGCCCAAAGTAGGTTGGTGAAATACAACCAAGGTGAGAGAGGGAAATCAAACTCTCCAGTTTCCATCTTTAATAAGCAAAATCACAATTGTATTACTTTATAAAATGAAGATAAAAACCATTGGGAATGGGAAAAGGTAAACGATGTTTTTAGCTCCCTAAAGTTCATTTTGCCAAGTTGGCAGCAGATTTGTTCTTTTTCTAGAACTGTTTTATTTTTCACTGTTTTTATCCACATTTAATTGCACAAACCACCAGGCTCTTGTTCTCCCAGTACTTCTAAGTAACACTGGAAGCTTTCTTTTCATTCTAGACTGACAAGCACAGTTCTCAATAAATTAATTCAACCAATATATATTTTGCTTCAAAGCAATACATGTCTCAGGTACCTACTACGTGCCAGGGCCTATGCTAGATTGCAGGGCATGAAAATGGGAAAATCTTGGTCTCTTCCCTGAAGGAAGATCTTACAGGACTTTTTGGGTTGTTGTTGTTAGGTGCCACTGAGTTAATTCCGACTCATAGCCACCCTATGCACAACAGAACGAAACACTGCCTGGTCCTGCGCCATCCTCACAATTGTTGCTATGCTTGAGCCCATTGTTGCAGCCACTGAGTTAACCCATGTCATTGAGGGTCTTCCTCTTTTTCACTCACCCTCTACTTTACCAAGCATGATGTCCTTCTCCAGGGACTGATCCCTCCTGATAATATGTCCAAAGTATGTGAGACATAGTCTCACAATCCTTGCTTCTAAGGAGCATTCTAGTTGTACTTCTCTGGGTTACAAATCACAAAAGCCAAACTTAAATCACCAGTTGCCATCAAGTTCCATGCGTGTCAGAGTACAACTGTACTCCACAGGGTTTTCAATGGCTGATTTTTCCAGAAGAAGATCACAAGGCCTTTCTTCTTAGGTGCCTCTAGATGGACTCAAACCTCCAGGCTTTTGATTAGTAGCTGAGCGTGTTAACCATTTACACTACCCAGTGTCTCCAAACTTGAATTCATTGAGACAAAAAGAGGAACTTATTGACTCACGTATCCGAACTGCAGAAAGGGCTGGGGTGACATGGACCAGAGCCTTGAGCACCTTCCAGATGCCTTTCTCCACCTCTTACCTCAGTTTTCTCTCTGTGTTGCAGCTCTCCTCATGAAGCTGACACCATAATAACCAAAGAATCCCAGGTCCAGCATTCCTAGAATTACCACCCAAGAGGAAAATGCTACTCTCCCAGTTACACGTTAAAAAATCCTGGGAAAGAACTTGATCAGCCCAGTTTAGGTCACATGCTGTCAATCACGGTGGCTAGAGGAGCAGAGTCTGGTACCATTTGAACCTTATGTTAGAGAAGTGATGCCTGGCAAGGGAATGGAGGGAGGAACAGCTTCCTAAAAAGAAGGGAGATGCTATTCCCTGAATAAAGGAGGGCTACTGGGCAAACAAAAGACCAAAATTCTACCTAAAGGAGGTTACTAGCTTATAGGGAAGACAGATGTGTAAGCAAGTCATAACAATGCAATGTTTTACATGTACTAATAGAGGTGTGTTTAAGAGTTAGGCTAAGGGTCAAAAAAAAAAAAAAAAAAAGAGGAAACAATGCATTCTGCTTAGAGATTTAGGTAAAACTGTAAAGAGGAGGTGACTTTTGAGTTGGACCTTCAAGGTCAAGAAGGAGTTCATGGAGGAATGAGAGAAAGTGGGAAAATCGACTTAAATCAGGTTGTGCTAAACCTTGTGTACTAAGAAGTTTAGATGCAATTCAGTGGGCAATAGTGGAGAACTTTAAGCAGCAAAGTAACATAGTACCACCCTTAGACCAAGGCAAAGGAGCTCTGCACTGGAACCCACCTTTTAGGAGACTCAGTTCTTGCTCTCCTGTGGCCACTCTACTTTCCACAAGGCAAGGAGTCCATGGGCCAACAGGATGTATCTACCCAGAACCCAAGTTCTTCCCCAATTATAGGTCACAGACTGAGTGCTCCAAAACTGAAATCCCTGCTCAGACAATCAAAAGTCTGATTTTAGGGTTGGGAAATTGTGCAGGACTCCACAGGCCCATCCTCTAAGCCAAAGGGGTATGAGACAGAGCTTAGATGTGTATGTTGGATGTCCAAGGCCCTTTGTGATGTGGGACAGAACCACAGAATAGGAAAAATAGGGGTTGGGCAGTGGGCTGATTTTAACCCTTCTCTGGTCTCCACGGTGGCACAGTGGTTAAGTGTTTGGCTGCTAACCAAAAGGTTGACAATTTGAATCCACCAGCGGCTTCTTGGAAACTCTATGGGGCAGTTCTACTCTGTTCTATAGGGTCGCTATGTGTCGGGACTGACTCGACAGCAATGAGTTTGATTTTTTGGGGAACATAGGCCCCATGGAGTCCCTGGGTGTTGCAAACAGTCAACATGCTTAGCTGCTAACTGAAAGGTTGGAGGTTGGAGTCTACCCAGAGGTGCCTCAGAAGAAAAGCCCAGCTATCTACTTGCAGAAAATCGGCCATTGAAAATCCTATGGAGTACATTTCTACTCTGACACACATGGGTCACCATGGTTGGAAGTGACACTATGTAAATTGGTTTTACTGGATGGGCCCCACTAATGTTAGGGGAGGGCCTGAGCAGATAACACTGTGGGAGATGGATTTTAGTGTGGAAGGTGTGGAAACAGAGAGGAGGGGTTGGCTTTGAGAGGTACTTCTGAAGTAGGCCTGATATGATTAAATGACCAGTTGCATGTGAGGAGCTAGGAAAGAATAGAATAAATGAAGGTTTAAGTTTCTAGACTGGATGATGGTAATGTTAAACAAAGTGAGCTCTATTAGGAGAAACAGGGGTGGAGGAAAGATTATACTATGATAAAAACGTCTTTCTTATGTCTTCACCATCAGTGAAGATTACCAACATCCTTTTAAGGGGACAATAATAGTAGCTAAAAGAAAAAGAGTGACTTAATGGCTAAAAATATAGAATTCAAACCGGCCTATAAACTCTACTTTTCTTTCAAATTTAGCCACATGCCTAATTCCTTAACCACAATCGAGTTTCATTCATCACTTCGAAACCTTCTAGTTGCAAATGATGGGTTACAAATCACAAAAAAGGCCTAAGCAAAAAGGGGCATTTCTTGGCTTACCAAATTAACAAGTTCAAGAAGGTATAGTGTTGGCTTCAGATAAAGATTAAAGCAGGAGTTCAAAGGATGTTATTAGGACCCAGGCTTTTCTTTCTATCTCTTGGTTCAGTTTCTCTTTGGCTGGTCCCACTCTCCTGGGAGCTTCAGGCTTACACCTTCATAGCACCAATCCTACAGGCAGAGAAAACACCCTTTCCTTGTCGCTCAAGGAGAAGTCCTGGTTTAACTCTGATTGGACCTGATTGGCTAGGCTTGGGTCACATGTTCATTCCTAACCCAATGACTGTCCTAGGGGTTGCAATCCCCTAACTAGGCAGGACTGGTCATATGTCTCCTCCTGGAACCAAAAATGGATTCAGCTTTCCCTGAAGCACATGACTGAGCATAGTTCATGACAAGAATGCTACTTACTAGAAGAATGAGAAGATAGGCTGGGCCAATGATTAGACTCATTATGGCACTAAGTCCCAAGTACAAAGCAGAGATAATAATCATAAATCTCATTGGAATATCAGGACAATAAACTGCAAATTAAAATTGACACATATTTAAGACAAAATGCCCGTCCTTTCTTTGGGGAAAGGGATGGCCAGAGATGTTAAATTGTTCTGGAACTAAATATATAAACGATACTTAGGACCAAAAATTAATAATTTCTTGAAAGCTAGAAATTGGAAGGAAATTTAGAGATCCATCTAATATCATTGCCTTTAATAAGGCAGTCCCTATTCCCCGCCTGAGGTTTCCATGAGGGAACTTCTTCCAGTGTTAACACTCCTGGCCCCTCCTATCCTTCTTCCTGAACTCAGGAGCAACCACTCTGATTGGTGAATTTTATAAAAGCAGCTGAGCATGCTCTGTGGTATAAACAGGGCTACCCACAGAGTGGGCATTTAGTAAGTTTACTGTGGCAGGCTTTGCCCCTGTAAGAGGAGAGACTGCAGCTTGGAAATGCAGTCAGTTCAGGAGAGAAAGTAGTAGAAATACGTGTGGTGGCACACTGTGGTGGTTTTAAAACATGTCTGCAAATTCTTTGACACTCTTCCCATCAGGAGAGGGAGTCTATGTCTCCCTCCCCTTGAACTCGGGTAGACCTTTGGGAGTGCCTTAATATACAGACTGCTCTGGACGTAGTGCAGTGTGACTTTCAAAGCTATGTTAGAAAGGCCACGCAACCTCTGTTGGTTTCTCTTCTAACACTCACTTTGAGACACTTCAGTGGCCAGGTAAGAAGTCTGGCTATTCTGAGGCCACCATGGAGCAAGACCACATGGGAGGAAGAGATGCTGTTGGAATCTTTCCAGCTCAAGCGCTAGACATGTGAGCAAATGCTCCCAGTCCCAGCCACCGTTTGACTGAAACCACATGAGAGACCCGAGTGAGAATTACCTGGATGAGCCCAGCCAATCCCCGCATAATGAGCAAATAAATGATTGTTGTTGTTACGTTTATTGGGTGCCCTTGAGTTGATTTTGACTCATACCAACTCTATGTGACAGTAGAACTGCTCCATAGGGGTTTTTTTCCGGCTATATTTTTTACAGAAGCAGATTGCCAGGTCTTTCTCCATGGAGCCGCTAAGTGGAATCGAACTACCAACCTTTTAGTTTGCAGCCAAGTGCTTAACAATTGTGCCACCAGGGCTCCTTAATAAATGATTAGCATTGTTATAAGCCACTGTATGGGGGTACTTTGTTATACAGCAAAAAAAATCCGGAACATACATATTCTCCACCCCAGGCTTTACTAGTGATGAAGCTGATATTTATATTCCCATTTATGTCATCCCTTTCTTTTTTCTCAATTAGTCCCAAACTCAGGAAGGAAAGAAATTTATTTATTAGCTCCCTAACATTCTAGCTTTTTCTGTCCAACCTAAAAGTCTCTCCTGGCAATTCCAAAGGCATGGATGGTCCTTAGGTCTCTCTGCTTGACTCTCTCTAGTGATCAGGATTGTCTCTCAAGACATTCAGATTAGAATGGCTCTTTCTTAGGATGTTCTTTCTTAATTTTACTGAAAATCCCCTGGAGAAGTACTGGACAAACCTGCTTCATCCTCTATACATACATCCTTCAAACCTTTCGTGGGAGTCTTCAGGTCTTTCTCTAGTCAATTATCTCAACTTCCTTCACATTTCATCTCCTAAGAGGTTCAACTAGTATATTGTTGTTGCTAGCTACTGTCAGGTTGGCCCTAGGCTCATGGTAACCCCATGCACAATGAAACGAAATGCTGCCAGGCCTTCCTTCCTAATTCCGTCTGAGTCTGGAAGCTCTGCTTAAACCTGTTCATCATCATAGCAAAACAAAAGCCTCCACTGACACATGGGTGGTGGCTATACATGAGACGCATTGGCTGGGAATCAAACCTGGGTCACCACGTGGAAGGCGAGAATTCTCTGACTGAACCACCAATGCCCCGCCTCAGCTAGTGTTGTTGTTGTGTGCCGTTGAGTCAATTTTGACTCATAGTGACCCTATAGAACAGAGTAGAACTGCCCCTTAGGGTTTCCAAGGAGTGACTGGTGGATTCAAACTGCCAACCTCTTCTTGGTTTGCAGTCAAGCTCTCAACCACTTCCCCACCAGGGCTCTTCAGCTACTATTTTAAAAAAACAAAAAAACAAAACCCGTTGCCGTCGATTCAATTCTGACTCATAGTGACCCTATAGAAAAGAGTAGAACTGCCCCCCATAGAGTTTCCAGGGAGTGCCTGGTAGATTTGAAATGTGAATTTTGGTTAGCAGACATAGCTCTTAACCACTATGCCATCAGGGTTCCCTAGTATACCAAAAACCCAAACCCACTGTCGTTGAGTCAATTCCAACTCATGGAGACCCTATAGGACAGGATAGAACTGCCCCATAGAGTTTCCAAGGAGAGCCTGGAGGATTCAAACTACCAGCCTTTTGGTTAGCAGCTGTAGTACTTAACCACTACATCACCAGGGTTTCCAATGTAGTGGTCCTCAAATTTAAGTGTGTATTAGAATCACCTTGAAGGCTAGTTACAACATAGGTTCCTAGACTCCCATTCCCAGAATTTCTGATTCAGTAGGTCTACAGTGAGGCCCAAGAATTTGCATATCTAGCTCCCAAGTGATGCTGATGATATGATCCAGAGACTACTCTTTGAGGACCACTTAGCTTAAGAAACCAAATGTGTAGCGTGGTGGGAAGTGTCCTCAATGAGAGTTGAAAGACCTTGGTTCTCATGCTGGCCATGTCATCTTCTCTACTGAAAACAAAGGCCCTTGCCTATGTTACTCATTGTGAGATTATACAACAGAAAAGGGCTTTGCAAACTGTTTGAGCCTATGTGGACAGAAAATAACGGCTTGAAGATATTGTTCATGGACTCCATCCAGAATATGGCACCCGAAGACTTTTACAGAGTCCACTCACCCATTCCCTGTTTGTTCCCTCTACAGGTTCCCATCCTTCCAGGCACACTTGTACCCGGAAGTCAAAGCAAAATGGGTAACATGTACTGAGTGCTTTCCACGTGCACACAGAAAAGGGAGTATTCCTAAAGGAGAAAGACTGAGCCACCTTCTAGCTGCACATGTGACTCTGAGCCTCAGTTTCCTTATTTGAAGAAAACCAAAAAAACCAAACCTGTTGCTGTCAATTCAGACTCATAGTGACGCTATAGAACAGAGTAGAAGTGCCCCATACAGTTTCCAAGGAGCGGCTGATGGATTCTAACTCCCAACCCTTTGGTTAGCAGCTGAGCTCTTAACCACTGTGCCGCCAGGGCTCCTATTTGAAGAAAGGGGTTAACAATAGCACCTACCTCGTAAGTTATGGTGAGGACTAAATGACTTAATATATGCAAAGCTCCTAAAACAAGCCTAGCATATACTAACCAACCGCTTGCAGTGTAGTATATACCAACTCATGGAGACCCCCATGTGTGTCAGAGTAAAACTGTGTCCCATGGGGTCTTAAATGGCTGATTTTTTTCAAAGTAGATCACCAGGCCTTTCTTCTGAGGTGCCTCTCGGTGGACTTGAACCACCACCCTTTCAGTGTGAAGCCTAGTGCATTAACTGTTTACACCACCTAAGGTTTGGCATGTATTAAGCACTCATGAAATGTTAGGTATTATTATAGCTATTATTATAGTCGCTACTATTATTTTCTCCATTTTAAAGATGAAGATTGAGGCTTATAGAGTTTGAGAAATATACCCAAAACCTCAATCCCGCCTCTCAGGTATTCAAGCTAGCAAGGATGTTAAACTAAAATACGTGCCAACTGCCTCTGGCATCATAAACGCTAACCCTGAAAGGCATTACTAATTGATCACAGCACATCATTTAGCGCTGTTTGCAGCACAGACAGGGCTTCAGAATCCTCCTGGATCTGGTGCTGCGATTGGTGAGGGCTCCCTGGAAGCACAAGAGGCGGGATCTATTTGGCCACACCCACAACGGAAGGGAGAAGAAAATCTGGAAGGCTTCCAGTGGAAGGGGCAAACCCTATAATGGAAACCAGAAATAAAAGGCATAGGTTACTGATGGGGACGAATCCAACCACCTCCTCTCCTTCTCCTTCCGGGTTAAATTTCACTGATTCACAGGCTTCCAAATCTTGGGGCAAAGTCAAAGAAAAGAGAGGCTATTTCTCCTGCCATTCTACGTTCGGTACAGGGCAATGGTTACTTCATCATTTTAAAACATAACTTTGTATTTAAAAAGAAATGCTTCAGCGACTCGATTGTGTCCAAGGCAACTTCACATTAAATGCTTTCTAATCAGTAGGAGCTCCATTAAAACCAAATAAAAAGGAATGCAGTTTAAGGATCAAAGCAGATGAAACTTTACAGAAATGCCACCATCCTATTCAAAGGTCCAGTAATTCTACGTTGTGAGTCCTTGATTTTTTATAGTGGTGCTAGAAAAATTGTGTAGTCATGATGAAAACATGGCTATAAGTAATATTAATTAATATTGCCTTCGGCCTACACTTTATTCTTTTACCCTACTGAGGAAGGGATTAGTATACATAGTAATGGATAATCTTTAAAGAGATGATTTAGCATTCTCCCCTTCCCTTTCTCCTCCCAGCCACAGACACTTATTCTCACCATTATTTCCTGGCTAGCTTCACAAGTCTTCATTCTAGTCAAGCCATTGGAACAGAACCAAGTTCTCCTTGAACGGGACCATGTTTATAATCATAATTAACATATACGGTAAAACTTGGGAAAGCTGGGACCTGTGTAAGGCAGCAATCTGTCAGAGAAGGAAAACTCAAAATTTTCCATTAAAACGAGTGATAGAAAAGTAGTAAGACTGCACCCTGTCAAAGGTGAAAAACTTTTGAGATCCAGGAATATAAGGCAATCTCACTGAGTACCAGCTCTCCCAGGCTTCACTGTATTAAACTTTTAGATGTTCCAGGCGTAGTTTTGTTTAATAACTCGTACAGTGCCAAGGAGCCCTGCTGACGAAAATGGTTAAGCTCTGGGCTGTTAACCAAAAGGCTGGTGGTTTGAACCCACCCAGCAGCTCCATGGGAGAAAGACCTACAATCTGCTTTGGTAAAGATTACAGCCTAGAAAACCTTTTGGGGCAGTTCTAGTCTGTCACATGGGGTTGCTAGGAGTCAAAATTGACTTGACAGCACCTGACAACAATGCGTAGTGCCCATTTTGTGCCAGGCATTGTTCTAAGCACTTCACAATGATTAACTCATTTAATCCTCACAACAATTCTATAAAATATTACAGAAGAGAAAACCTAGGCTCAGATAGGTCAAGTAACTTGCCTGAGGTCACACAGCTATAAACTAGCACAATTACATTATGAGCAGGTATGATGATGTAGCCTGGGCAATGTATAATAGTGTTCATAACTGAGCCCTGACTATCTGCAGATGACCATCGCTGTGGGTGTGAACTATACCCACTTGCGTGCATTATCTTAATTTTAGTTAACCCTGTAAGGTAACTATAGAGTCAATTCCGATTCATGGTGACTCCATTTGTTTCAAGTAGATCTGTGCTCCATAGGATTTTCAACGGCTGTGATCTTTCAAAAGTAGACCAATAGGCCTTTCTTCCATGTGGGTTTGAACTGCCAACCTTTCAGTTAACGGCCAGGTGCTTAATCATTTGTGCCAGCCCAGGACTCCAATTTGCCCACAGACATAGAGCTAATAACATGGAGAGGTGGAACTGGAAACTGGGCAGTTGTGTTGCAGAGTAGGCACCTATATCAGTAGGCTGTATAGGAGAATCTTCTAGCTCTGTTCCTGCCATGTTCTACCTATCTCAGAAATAAATTCCTATGTTTCTGGCTCTCCAATGAAGACTTACCACCACTACCACCACCACCACTACTGCTCCTGAATAAGCAGTTTCAAGCATTCAGGTATTCCAGCATCCTACCTCCTGGGTGCTACATACAGTTGCTCTCAAGCCAGTTCACACAAGCCTGTATGTGCCCCTCTCTAACACAGGGTGAGAAAAAAAAAGGTCACATGAAATAGCCAGGACTTAGACATGCTCACTGCCAGGCATTCTTCAGACCACATCATCAAAACTGCTTATAATATAATTGTTGTGCCAAGAAACAGATGACTTCATATCCACTCCACCCAAAAAAACATTGCTATTGAGTTGATTCCAATTCATAGCGACCCTATATGTCACATGGCTCTTAATCCAATGGCATTTCCCCAGCAATTAACTTTTATTATTATTATTATTTACACCGGAAACATTCGCTTATGGTAGCTAGGGCCAAAGAATGAACCTCAGTTTAGCTTTAAATAAAAAGTTGGGGGAAGAAGAACAGATCCTAGAAAAGGCAAAACTATGGAGACAGTAAAAAGATTGGGGGTTGCCAGAGGTCTGGAAAGGGCAGCAAAGAATAAGTGGAGTATAGGGGATTTTTAAGGCAATGATACTGTAATGGCAGATGTATTAAGCATTTCTCAAAACACATTGGACTCTATGACATCAAGAGTGAAGCTTAATGTAAACTATGGACTTTAGCTAATAACAATTTATCAATATTCGTTCATTAATTGTAACAAATGCACCACACTAATGCTGTATGCTATGTCTGCAGATGACCTTCATCTTGGGTGTGAACTATACCCGCTTACATGCATTATCTTAGTTAATCTTAGTTAACCCTGTAAGGTAACCAAAGATGCAATTCTGATTCATGATGACTCCATTTATTTCAAGTAGATCTGTGCTCCATAGGATTTTCAGTGAAAGGGAAGAGAACTTGAAGCACTTACTGATGAAGATCATGGAAGTAGCAGTCAAGAAATCAAAAGATGCATTGCGTTGGGCAAATCTGCTGCAAAAGACCTCTTTAGAGTGTTGAAAAGCAAAGGTGTCACCTTGAAGACTAAGGTGTTCCTGACCCAAGAAGTGATGTTTTCAATTGCCTACTATGCATATGAAAGCTGGACGATGAATAAAGAATACAGAAGAAGAACCGACACCTTTGAATTGTAGGGTTGGAGAAGAATATTGAATATACCATGGACTGCCAAATGAACGAACAAATCTGTCTCGGAAGAGATACAACTAGGATGCTTCTTAGAAGCAAGGTGATGTGACTACATTTCACATATTTTGGACATGTTGTCAGGAGGGATCAGTCCTTGGAGAAGGACATCATGCTTGGTAAAGTAGAGGGTCAGGGAAAAAGAGGAAGGCCCTCAAGGAGATGGATTGACTCAGTGGCTGCAACAATGGGCTTAAGCATAACAATGACTGTGAGGGTGGCACAGAACCGGGCAGTGTTTCGTTCTGTTGTACATAGGGTCTCATAAGTTGGAACCGACTCAATGGTACCTAACAACAACAAAAATGCCAAGAAATTGGGATAACAGCTACTTGGCTAACTGGCTGGAAGAGATCCATATTTATGCCTATTCCAAAGAAAGGAGATCAAACCAAATGTGGAGATTATCGAATAGTATCATTAATATCACACGTGAGTAAAATTTTGCAGAAGATCATTCAAAAGTGGTTGCAGCAGTACATCAACAGGGAACTGCTGGAAATTCAAGCCAGATTCAGAAGAGGACTGGGATATCATTGCTGATGTCAGATGTCTCCTGTCTGAAATCAGAGAATACCAGAAAGATGTTTACCTGTGTTTTATTGACTATGCAAAGGCACTTGACTGCGTGGATCATAACAAATTATGGATAACATTGCAAAAACTGGGAATTCCAGAACACTCGATTGTGTTCATGAGGAACTTGTCCTTAGACCAAGAGGAGGTCATTAGAACAAAACAAGGGGATACTGCATGGTTTAAAGTCAGGAAAGGTGTGCGTCAGGGTTGTATCCTTACACCATACCTATTCAATCTGTATGCTGAGCAAATAATCTGAGAAGCTGAACTATATAAGAAGAACGTGGCATCAGGAAGGAACGCTCAGTAACAACCTGCGATATGCACATGACACAACTTCCTTGCTGAAAGTGAAAAGGACTTGAAGCACTTACTGATGAAGATCAAAGACTATATCCTTCAGTATGGATTGCACCTCGACATAAAACAAAAACCCTCACAGCTGGACTAATAAGCAACAACATGATAAATGGAGAAAAGTTGACAAGGATTTCAATTTACTTGGATCCACAGTCAACACCCATGGAGGCAACAGCCAAGAAATCAAAAGATGCATTACAGTGAGCAAATCTGCTGTAAAAGGCCTCTTTAAAGCATTAAAAAGCAAAGACGTCACTTTAAGGAGTAAGGTGCACCTGACCCAAGGCATGGTGTTTTCAATCACCTCATATGCATGGGAAAGCTGGGCAATGAATAATGAAAGCTGAAGAGTTGACACCTTTGAATTACGGCGATGGCAAAGAATATTGAATGTACCATGGACTGCCAAAGGAATGAACAGATCTGTCTCGGAAGAAGTACAGCCAGAATGCTCCTTAGAAGTGAGGACGGCGAAACTTCGTCTCACATACTTTGGACATGTTATCAGGAGGGACCAGTCTCTGAAAAAGTACATCATGCTTGGCAAAGTAGAGGGTCAGGGAAAAAGAGGAAGACCCTCAAGGAGATGGATTGGCACAGTGGCTGCAACAATGGGCTCAATCATAACAGTGATCATGAGGATGGCAGAAGACTGTGAAGTATTTCATTCTGTTGTACATAGGGTTGCTATGAGTCAGAGCTGGCTTGATGGCACCTAACAACAACAACAAGAAGGCAAGATATTAATAATAGGGAAAATTGTATATGGGACAGGGGTATATGGGAACTGTCTGCTCAGTTTATCTGTAAACCTAAAACTACTCTAAAAAACAAAGTTTACTAATTAAAAATAAAAGTGGAAGGAAAATCTTGCAGAACAAAAGAAGTTGCCATCAAGCCTGACTCATGGTGACCCCACGTATGTCAAAGTACATCTGTGTTCTATAGCATTTCAAAACTGTCACCTCTCAGAAGCACATTGCCAGGCCTATCTTCTAAAGTGCCTCTGGGTGAGTTCAAATCACCACTCTTTGAGTTAGAAGGAGCAATTCACCGAGGGACTCCTGCAAAGCAAAGTGCACTTGAAATATTACCTTCTCATTATTTCACTGTATAAAAAAAAAAAAAAATTTTTTTTTTTTTTAGTATCTGGAGGCTATGGACTTTCTCTGGTATTGTTGGAAACCAAAACTAAAGGGATATGTTTAGAGTCTCTCTCCCTCTCATAACTTTGCCTCTCTCTGTCTCTGTCTCTCTTCTTCCCCCTCTCTCTCCCTGTCCCTGCACATTCCTGTTAATTTCCTGGTGGAGAGCTTCTGGGAGTTGGAAACAAGATGTTTTCTTGTGGATGGCCTTTATCTTTGGAATCCCCTTCCTTCCTGCACTGACAGAATCTGAACCAGCTGGCCTTCCACAAGGCCTAGTCCAAAGTTTGTCTTTTTAATTGAGTTTCCACTTAAGAATACTTAAGAATCTGTTTGCTTGCTACTACTGACAAGACAATAAAACTCGGTCATGAAATAGTGGTGGGTCCTCATTTTTCCAACTCCACACTGACTTAAGTACTAACCACCCTCCTCCTGTTGTATTTTTTTTCATTAAGGATGTTTTCTGTTACTGGACCCTAGAAAGGGGCTTTACAGTGATTTGCTTAGGGTTCCTGGGTGTGGCAAGCTGTTTGCACTCAACTACTAACAGAAAGATTGGTAGTTCAAACTCATCCAGCAGTGCTGTGAAAAAAAGGCTTGGTGACCTGCTTCTGTAAAGATTACAGACAAGAAAACCCTATGGAGCTCAGTTCTAATCTGTAACACATAGGGTCTCCGTGAGTCAGAATTGACTCAACGGCATTGGGTAGTTTTGACTCCCATTTAAGATAAATACACAGAGATAAAGCGTACAGGAGTCAATGTCCAAAGGCCAGCCTAAACCAAATCCAGGCATCAAGTATGATTTCCAATTAATTCCAGTGGGAATAAAATATTTTCAATCCCCAGAACAAATGATGAAGCATAAATTATCATTCATATTATTTAATTTCAAAATAATGACTTTAAAGTTTCAGTAAGGAGCTGTTTTCACTGTTTGGAAACCCTGTGGGGCAGTTCTGCTCTGTCCTGTAGGGTCACCATGAGTCAGAATTGACTTGATGGCAGTGGGTTTGGTTTTGTCTTGTAAAAAGAAAAATTTTAAATACTGTTTGACGTGTCCGGATTTGGATAATCAAATTGATCTGGGACCATTAAATTTTTAGGAAAAAAAAATTTCACATGAACACACACTGTCCAAAGGCAACATATTTAGCAACTAAGGAAGTTTATTTTCTCTACTGAAATCCATTTTATTGGGTGTCCCATTGTCCTAGTAAAACTTAAGTGAGGAAATGGAGATGGATAGTAAACTAGGAATGTGACATTTTGTTGATCTGACTGGCTCTCATTAACTCTTGATTTGCATGTTTCCACAAGGTTCTGCTAGCCAATCTTGCCCACTGCCTGCCAAACCATCTGTCCCTTTTCCCTAAATCCAGTTTCATAACCAGGACTGGGGTCTCATGCTCACACTGGTTTCTTATCATCCTGCTAGTTCCCAGCACCTGCCTAAAGCCCTGAGACGGTGTTTCACAGCACTAAGGTCACTTTTGGCAGTTCTGAGGGAGGGCAGGAAGGCCCCGTGATGTTTTCCTGATCAGAGCATCCTCTACATCTTGGCTTCTGTGCTCCTACTTCCTGCCTGCTCGCCCTTGAAGGAGTCCCCGGGGACCATGAACTGAAGAATGCCGTTTCCACAACCCAGATGCTATCAAGACTCCAGTTCTTGGATTTTCAATGACCTCTTGCCCCCAAGCTTGCTGGCTTCCCTCCTCCAGTACCATCCAGGTGTTCGGAATGACAAGCTGTAATTTATTTAGTTCCCTTTCACGCTTAACCAGGGCTTTAATCCCCTTCATTCAGGTTGGAACCCCTGCTTAGAATCTGCATTTCTAACAAGTTCCCACCCACTGCAAAAAAAACAAAACCCATTGCTGTTGAGTTGATTCCAACTCATAGTGACCCTATAGGACAGAGTAGAGCTGCTCCATAGGAGTTACAAGGAGCAGCTGGTAGATTCGAACTGCCAACCTTTTGGCTAGCAGCCGAGCTCTTAACCACTGCACTACCAGGGTTCCAACAAGTCCCCAGGCAATGCTAATGCTGCTGGTTAGGGACCGATTCTGAGAACCACTAGTAGAGCTGTGGTTCTCAAAATTTATCATACATAAGAATCACCTGAGGATCTTATTAAAATGTAAATTCAGATCGAGTATATATGGGGTGGAAATGGAAATCCTCAGCGGGAGTTTGAACTGGAACGAACCGGCTTGAAGCCCTGCTTTTAACAGAAACCAGTGGCTAAAGATGTGCCAGGTGGTGCTGTTGATAAACAACAAACTAACACCAGATTTCTTCCTGGGAACTCGGGCTTCCTGTTTCTGGCTGCTGACTGAGGTGGGAGGAACTTGGCTATGCCTTCCAGACATTTTTCCTTTGGTAGCTCATCTCCATTCCTCACAGAGTGGCAGGAGAAGGGAAATGGGTAAGCTAGTTGTGCAGGCATTCTGGGGCTGTTTCTGGAGGTGGCCAACATGTACTCTAACCTCATGCAGCTTACTACATTCCTGAGGCCAGGCCATCCATCTCCTCAGCGCCTGATCTTGGAATGGTACACACGTCACTCTGAGGTTTCCCCTGTGATGGTCCTTCATCTGCCACAGCCAAGCAAAACCCATCTCTTAGATCTCTTGCACCTTCCATCACAGCATTTCTTATCTCTCTTCCTGGACATACTAAGCACTCAATAGATATCTTTGAAAGTTAAATGAACTCTACCTGTTGTTTTCTAGTTTCACAGCTATTTCCTCACTTCAGGATTAATGTATCAATCCAGTAACTAACTTCCTTGTTTGTAAGTTCCAGAAGAGACAGTGGGGTGCACTGAAGTCTGGAGATCAACTTTGCTGCTTATTGTGTATGTGGTCTTGGACAGCTTCTTCACACATGCAAGCAAGCACTGATTGAGTGACTATGGGCCACGGTCTGTGTCTGCAAGACACCAGAAAAGGAGAAATGAAAAGCGCAAGCCCTGCCCCCAAACTGCAAGCACCCCACAGTCTAGCAGGGGTGGTGGGCATGGAAAACAATTTCTGTACTGTGTGATAAAGATATCTGATAGAGATGGTACAGAGATACAGTAGAGGATCTGAGTACAGTTGTTAGTGGGAGGGCCAGCTGGGGAAGACTTCCCGGAGAAAATGACACTTTGGCTAGTTAGCAGTTATGAATTAGCCATTCAGAGAAGGGAAGAGGGCGAGGAAGGGTATTTCTGGCACAGGGAACAGAATATGCAAAGTCAAAAAGGTCAGAGGGATCAAGGCCAGTTTGAAAAAAGCTGGATCTAAGGGCTTTTATGGAAGTGTGGAAGAGAGGTAGGAGATGACGCTAGAAGACCAGCAAGGGGCCTGTGTTCTACAGTAAGGCACATGAGTTTTTACCCTCAAGATGGTGGGGAGCAAATGCAGGACTTAAAAATAAGAGTGGCCTGATTAGACATGCATTTTAGAACACTCGCTCTGAATAAAAAAGAGAAGTCACTAGAGGGAGTTGAAATTCATTAATCCGACAAAAATTTAATGACAACTTTAGTGTGTCCGGTACATACTTGGCAGGCAAGTTCTGTGCCAACTGGAGCTTGCGTTCTAGTTTAGACAAGAGGAAGACTTGGAGGCCAATACAGAGTCAGTGGGAATGAAGAGAAGGACATGAATTTGAGAGATATTTAGGATATAGAATTAATAGGACTCAGTGACTGCTTAGCTGGGCGAAGGGAGGAGAAGACAAAGGATAGGATCTTGGATGACTGCCAGGTTTCTCGCTTGGAAAATTGGGTATCCAATAGTGACATTCATACAATGTTTCTTATGAAACACTAATGGCATTTTGGACAGGATAATTCTTTGTGTAGGGGATGATCTTGTACATTTAAAAATGTTTGGCATCCTTGGCCCCAATCCACTAAATGCCAGTAGCATTGCCTAGTCACTATAATGTAAAAAGTGCCCCCACACATTTCCAAATACCCCATGAGAGCCAGAATATATAGAAGGCAGAATGGACTGGGGGTGGGAAGGAGAAACAAGACAAGTTTGAGACACTTAGTTTGAGATATTAATCAAACCTTTCCATGTCTGCTTTCATCTGTTTACCTCCTCCTTATCCCCATTCATTAGCTGTAGAACACGGTGCAAGTGGAGGTGTCAACTCTCTGCAATAGGGACACTTGTACTGCCCTCACCTGCAGACCACAAGATGAGTCCACCTGCCCAGTCACTGCAGAATTCGACTTCTCCCATCAGAACACATTGTCTTTCAAAGTAAATACAGTTTTCCTTCATACTACTTTCTTTTCCACATTAGCAGCATTCTAGCAGTTGTCCAGGACTTAGAAGAGCTATGATTCAGCATAATGTATGAATTACTAAGGAGATGTTGTTATGAATTGTGTCCCCTCAAAATATGTGTTGTGAATCCTAACGCCTATGCCTGTGGGTATAATCCCGTTTGGGAGTAGGGTTTTCTTTGTTATGTTAACAAGGCCGTATCGTTGTAGGGTGTGTTTTAAACCAGTCGCTTTTAAGATATAAAAGGAGCAGATTAGGCACAGAAGCACAGATCGGGAAACATAGATTCCATGTAGAGATGGCCAAGGAGCCCTGAGAAGAACATTACAGAAGTTGAGACAAGGATTTTCCCCTGGACAGAGAGCCTTCCCTTACAGAAAGCCTTCCTTTAGAGCCAGCACCCTGAATTCAGACTCCTAGCCTCCTCACTGCGGGAAAATAAATTTCTGCTTGTTAAAGCCACCCACTTGTGGTATTTCTGTTATAGCAGCACTAGGTAACTAAGACAGATGTACAAAGGGCAGTCTCACTATAACTGTCATCTTTATCTGTCCTCCATCCTCACTTGGTTCCACAAATTCACTTTAAGCTTCTTTGTTCTGATGACCCATTGGAATGCCCTTAAGCTGGTTCTCACTCTTTTCCTTAGACATGATCTGATAGTCCTACCTGGCTCTGGTATCAGAGCTGTAAGTAAGAGGTTCTCCCATTTCCTACTCCAGTTCCTATAGGGCTCTCCCATTTACTGATGAAGCTGGGAACATGACCAGAAGCCATTAATTGCCCAGGGAATAATTGTTAGATAAGATGATCCAAGGCCAGAAATTCGGTGAACACCAACTTTAAAGGAGGGAGCAGTGGCAGAGACACCTAAGGAACCCAAGAAATGACAGGCATAAATTAGGAGGAAAACCAGAAGCAGCCAAAAGAAAAATATCTCATGAAGGAAAGCCTGATTAAGTGTTAAACATGATGGGGAAATCAAGTACAATAAAATCTAAAAAGAGTATAGGAAAACTTGTATCCTTGGTTTAGTCAGGATATGCTGTTATGTTGCATTAACAAATGACCCCCACATCTCAATGGCTTATGATATCAAAGGTTTATTTCTTGGTTTCATTGCATATTCATTGTGGGTCATTGGCTACAGATCCATCCAACGTCCTCTTCACACTAAGACCCAGGCTGACAGAGTAACCTCTATCTAGAAGGAAAAGAGAAAGAGAGAGAAACAAAACAATCGATATTAAAGTTTAAAGTTTCTGCTTGGAAGTGGCAAATGTCACTTTCACCTGCATTTTATTGGCCAAAGTATCTCACACGACAAAACCTAATGTCAACGAGGCAAATATAACACACCCACAAGAAATTTCCTGGTAGGAAGAAGTCTGTAAAGAGAAGTCCCACAGGGAGTGACAGAAAATATATATTTTTAATAATTTATTTTGTTGTCATTGAGATATACATCAAGTCATCAATTTCTACATGTACAACTCAGTAACATTTCTACATGTATAATCCATAACAACATCTCCTTAGTTGTGCAACCGTTCTCACCCTCCTTTTCCAAACCGTTCCTCTCATTAACATAAATTCACTACTCCCTAAGTTTCCAAACTAATCTTTTGAGTTGCTGTTGTAATTTGATCCCATATAAAAATAGATAGTTCTTAAAAGACCACAATGCTCAAAGCAGATATTCTTTATTAGTTAAGCTAAACTATTGTTTGGTTTTAAGATGATTTCAGGGAATATTTCTGGTTTAAGGTTTAAAGATTATCTCAGGGCAGTAGTTTCAGGGGTCTATTCAATCTCCACGAGAATTAGAAATTCTGTGACAGAAAATATTTCTGAACAATAATATAGTCTACCATACTTGGTATGCTAACATTACGATAAATGGAGAAAATAATTGAAGTTGTCAAGGATTTCATTTTATTTGGATCCACAATCAATGCCTATGGAAACAGCAATCAAATAATCAAACAATGTATTGCATTGGGCAAATCTGCTACAAAAGACCTCTTTAAAGTGTTGAAAAGCAAAGATGTTGAGAAATAAGATGAACCTGTCCCAAGCCGTGGTATTTTCAATCACCTCATATTCATGCGAAAGCTGGACAGTGAAAAAGGAAGACCAAAGAAGAATCAATGCCTTTGAATTAGGGTGTAGGTGAAGAATATTGAATATAGCATGGACTGCCAGAAGAATGAACAAATCTATCTTGGAATGAACAACTCTATCTTGGAAGAAGTACGGCCAGAACGCTCTTTAGAAGCAAAGATGGAGAGACTTCACCATACACACTTTGGACATGTTGTCAGGAGGGACCAATCCCTGGAGAAAGACATCATGCTTGGTAAAGTAGAAGGTCATCAAAAAAGAGGAAGACCCTCAGTGAGATGGATTCACACAGTGGCTGCAACAATGGGCTCAAGCATAACAGCGATGATGAGGATGGTACAGGACCAGGCTGCGATTCATTCTGTTGCACATAGGGTTGCTGAGATGGAATGACTCAACAGCACCCAACAACAACAACCATACTTGGCAAAGCAATTTCTTCCTGAACCTCAGTTTTTCCATCTATATGAAGATGATCATATTATCATTCCATCCAGATTGTTATGAGGCATAAATGATACAACGTATGTGAAAAATTACTGTGGAAGATATAATTGGTTATTGTTTTGTCCCTAATTTAACCAATGTACAGCTGCTATTATTACTATTAATCTTGTTTCTCTTCATTCTGTCATCCTCATAATTAAGAGCTATTGCTGTCTCTGTTTCACTCAAATCAGGACCTGAGGCTTGCTACCAACTGATTTGCTTGGCATTCATTTCTCAGCATCACTCTAGACACCTATGAAGATACTCAGTCTATTCTAGTGCCTTTCTTTCTTTCTTGTCCTCAATTCACGTATCTCAGCTCCTTATCAGCCCATCTCAAATCACTTCCTCAGGAAGGCATCTTGGCTTAAACCAACTCAACTCTTTAGGAGCTATTCTGTTGTACATTATGTCCTGTATTATTTGGTCCGAAGACAATATGGTTTGTAAATGACCAGTAGTGGTTTCAAATGTATAGGTGTATATGAAATTCTACAAGAAACCCAAGATGGAGGAGGTCAGATTATAGAATATGAGATCTATGGAGGTTGGCCTCCATGTGGCCCTTTGAATCACTCTCTCCTTTCAGAGGCTGACTTCAACAGACTGCAAAACCCAGATCACTTGCCTTCTGGCTGCCAGTTGGTTTGGCCAATAGGAGGGTCTGGTAAGGAGACTGGAAGGAGGAAGAGAGGCCGGGGCATTGTTCTCTCCTGCACACTCATCCTGCCTGCTCTGATTCAGGTAGTGGCCAGGTGGTGTGGATAAAGCTCCTGTCAAGTGACTTCTCTTCCACTACTCCAGCTCTGGTGGCACCATTCCTATCTCTTGGCCCTTCAGGTTAGATCATGTTCTTTTTTATTGCAAACTGCATAATTAGAATCTACAAGAAAGAATGCCAATCTCCCTCCTGTGTGCCAACACCTTCCCCCCACCCCACCATGCATACACATTAAAGCATTTCATTGATCACCTTTCATCTACACTTCCCTCTGGGTCTTCATATTCTCCTCTTTAGGGTCAACTTAGCTAGCTGTGTTAAGAGTCTAGCATGAAGCCCCTTTGATGCTAATTGAGGCAGCTGCCTCCTGAAGGACAGATGTCATGAATGACTGGAGTGATCACTTATCTGGTCTGGATACTGTCTTTCTAAAAAATCAGTGGCCTGAATCAAACCAGGTAAAAATGTACTTCTAAAATCCCAGTGCCAAAAAAAAAAAAAAAAAAAAACCACTGCCATCCCAGCACAGAAGAGTTATAATCCCAGAAGAGTTATCTAGCTTCTAAGTTCCTGGACGAAAGAGGAAAATAGCATAATGACCATATAAAGCTTTTAAAAAATTGAACAAAGTATGAAAAAGTCCCAAAGAAATGACAGGTTTAGAAGACCTCAGAGGTCATCTTCACTTGCTAATGCTTCCATAAGTCCTTTCTGTGAAAAGTTTTTTTCGGTTGCTATCAAGTCAACTCCATCTCATGGCAACTTTGTATGTCAGAGTAGCACTGTGTTCCATAGGTCTTCAATGGCTTATTTTTCAGAAGTAGATCACCAGGCCTTTCTTCTGAGGTACCTCTGGGTGGACTTGCGCATTCAACCTTTCTGTTAGCAGCCTAGCATGTTAACCCTTTGCGCTATCCAGGGACATTTTTGTGAAAACCAAAAACCAGTTGCCATCGAGTCAATTTTGACTCATGGCGGCCCCATGTGTGTCAGAGTAGAACTGTGCTCCACGGGGTTTTCAGTGGCTGATTTTTTGGAAGTAAATGGCCAGGACTTTCTTTTGAGGCACCTCTAGGTAGACTCAAACCACCAACCTTTTGGTTAGCAGCTGAACTCATTAACAGTCTGTACTACCCGGGGATTCTTTTTGTGAAAAAGGAGGGTATAAATCTTACCAGAATCTTAATAGAAGTTGTCTAGAGCTTTTTCATTCAAAGTGTGGTCCATAGACTAGCATCACCCAGGAGCTTGTCAGAAATGCAGAATTTCAGGCCCTCCATCCCCCAACCCAGACCAGCTGAATCAGAATCTTCATGTTGTTTAACAGAATTCTCAGGTAATCAGTTTCATGTTAAAACCGGACAACCAGTGATCTAAAAGAGTTCTCAAACTATCTGTGATAATGGACCAGTTGTTTTTTTTCCAAATCTGTTGTGAACTGTTACTTTGGAACACACAACAAAAATAAATTACTAGAACAATGAAATAATAAAGAACAGGGACATACAAAATACAGACTCAAACTTTTTATTATAGTATTCAAAAGACATAAAATTACTCTGCCAAATTGCTATGGCAGTCTCTAGATGTATACCCTCGATTTCTATAGATTCCTTGTCACTGATTAGTAATAGTTCACGGACTGACAGCAGACTGTGGACCCCACATTGTATATCCGTGCTCTAGATTATTGCCATCTTACAGATAAAGCAACAGAGGCCCAGGCAAATAACTTACTCAAAGTGATACAGCTGGTTAACGGGGGAGCCAGTATGGGAACGTAAATCTACAGAAGTGTTTCTGACATGCCTTATTAGCCCTAAACAAATTTTAAATATGGATTAAGCACTTGATTTGAGCCAGATACAATGTTTTACAGGAATTATCTTGTTTTGACAAGTGGATGCAGTGCTGGAAGTGCTCACTCATCTATGCCAAGAAATTTGGAAGACAGCTACCTGGCCAACTTACTAGAAAAGATCCATATTTATGCCTATTCCAACAGAATGCAGAGATTATTGAACAATATCATTAAATCACATACAAGTAAAATTTTGCAGAAGATCATTCAAAAGTGGCTGTCGCAGTACATCAACAAGCAGCTGCCAGAAAGTCAAGCTGGATTCAGAAGAGCAGGTGGATACCAGGGATATCAATGTTGATGTCAGATGGATCCTGGCTGAAAGCAGAGAATACCAGGAAGATGCTTACCTGTCTTTTATTGACTATGCATAGGCATTCGACTGTGTGGATCATAACAAATTATGGATAAAATTTCAAAGAATGAGACTTCCAGAACACTTAGTTGTGCTCATGAAGAACCTGTACATACATCAAGAGGCAGTCATTCGAACAGAACAAGGGAATGCTGCATGGTTTAAAGTCAGAAAAGGTGTGCGTCAGGGTTATGTCCTTTCTCCATACTTATTCAATCTGTATGCTGAGCAAATAATCCAAGTAGCCGGACTAAAAGAAGAAGAATGGGGTATCAGGATTGGATACCTCATGATAACAACCTATGATATGCAGATGACACAACCTTGCTTGCTGAAAGTGAAGAGGACTTGAAGCACTCATTGATGAGGATCAAAGACCACACCCTTCAGTATGGATTACACCTCAGCATAAAGAAAGCAAAAATCTTCACAACTGGACAAATAAACAACATCACGCAAAACAGAAAAGATTGAAGTTGTCAAGGATTTCATTTTACTTGGATCCACAATCTGACGTTTAGAGAGGCTAATTCCTTGTCCAAGCCTTCTTGAATAAACAAGTGGTGAAGCTGGGATTTGAACCCAGCCTTAGCCACAATTAAAGTAAGCATGCTTAAACACTACCCCACCCTACTTCCCCTTTCTTCTTTGTTCTTGAATTATTACTTATAGGAATAAAAGCATCAGTTATACAGAACTCAGGCCTGGGCTGGCAGGCAATTCTACTTTACATTAAAATAAAATGCCGGCACAAAGTCCCTGGGGCCTCTGGAATTTTAATTGAGAAATCTGGAGGGCCCTGGGTACTTTCAAACATCACTGCATCTGCTACTAGTGCCAGCGCCTCAAGCCACCCTGTCGTCTGCTCACTCACATCCCCAGCTGTGGCCTGCACACCCCGGCGAGTGCTCAGTAACTGAGACTCACTGCACCTTTTGGGCACTCATAAAAATATCCCCCAAGAAGACCAGACCCAGGGTTGGCTGCCCTGAACTACTTTTAATAAAGTCTTGAATTCCTGGGATGGAGTTTTTGGGTGTTTCAGGACTACTCAGAGACCTTGGCATCACAGATTTCTTCGAAGTTTAAGGGACTCAGGGGCACTCCTGTTAAAGGGAACGGCCTGGACTATATCCATATGGTTTGGGGGATGCAGGGAATGGGTGAAGGCAGGCAGACACTATGAAGTCTCTTGTGTGCAGAAACTGCTTAGCCTCATCCAGTAGCCACTATGGTTCCTGAGAGGTGCTTCATTGCCAAGTAGTATATGCACATGTGTCAGTCAGTGGGTGGTTCCTGGGCTGATGATGCCTTTTGGTAGAAGAACATGGGACTGCGCTCTAATCATCTTGTATACCTCTCTCCCTTTCTCTCTCTCCAACAGACACAGACACACGCACACGCTTGCATGCATGCGTATGTCGTCAATTTTTACTTAGCCTCGTATTTAACATGGAGTCCTTGGGTTGTGAAAACGCTTAATACGCCCAACTGTTAACTGAAAGGCTGGAGGTTTCAGTCCACCCAGAGGCATCTCGGAAGAGAGACCTGGTGATCTACTTCCAAAAAATCAGCATCGAAAAGACTACAGACCACCGTTCTACTCTCACATGCGTGGAGTTGCCATGAGTCAGAATCAACTGGATTATAATTTTTAGTTTGTTTGTGCTTGACATATACTCAGTGACCAGTAAATTCTACTTATTACTGTGAAGAAGTATTTAAAAGCACAGATTTTGGCAGCAATGAGTCCCACTATAGGGGTTTCTAAACTCAGAATCCTCCCTTCCATACTCACTTGGCAAACTTCCCCACCTCCTTGAAGTCTTTGCTCAAACCTCACCTTCTCAATCTAACTGCCCACCAGCATCCTAATCCTTGGCACTCCTAATTCCTGTTCTACTGCCTGTTTTTTTTCATAGCACTTAATACCTTCTTAGAAGCCCTGGTGGCACAGTGGTTAAGAGCTCAGGCTGCTAACCAAAAGGTCGGCAGTTCAAATCCACCAACTGCTCCTTGGAAACCCTATGGGGCAGTTCTACTCTGTCCTGTAAGGTTGCTATGAGTTGGAACTGACTCAACAGCAATGGGTTTTGTTTTGGCAATACTTTCTAACATATCATATAAGTTACTTATATAATTATGTTGTTTATGGTCTGCCCTCTCCCTCGAATTTACAAGAGTAAAGAAATCTTCTCTGCTTTGTTCACTGATGTGTCCCGAACACCTAGAACAGTGCCTGGCACTCAACAAGCAGCTGTTGAATGAATGCATCCAGTTTCTGCCACTTACTAGAAATTAACCACCTGTTATGGATTGAAGTGTGTCCCTCCCAAAAGATATGTTGAAGTCCTAGCCCCTGTATCTGTCAATGTGATCTCGTTTGGGGAAATAGGGCTTTCCTTTTATTATTAGTTGAGTAAAATGGGGTCATACCATGGTAGGTTGGGTCCTAGTCCTAATTCCTTCTGAGTGGTGTCTTAAAAAGAAAGTCAGCGCCATGTGACGACAGAGACAGCTACATCAATAAGCAGCAAAGGAATGCCAAGGACTGCCGGCAGCACCAGAAACTAGCAGAGTGGCCTACAGAAGAAATCTACACCCGAGACCATTTGGGTTTCTAGCATCCAGAACTGTGAGGCAATGGATTTTTGTTCTTTAAAGCCACTCACTTTGTGATATTTTGTTATGTTGGCCGTAGGAAACTTAGACACCACCAGGGATGAATTATTTAACTTCATAGGGCAGTTCAAAGCAAACAAGTATCTTTGTCTTAGGGTTGTTAAAAGATTAAAGGACTTTGGGTTTATAATCCTTTCGTTACTTCATTTTTTCTCCTTAATTTTTTTTTTTTTTTTTTGATGGCATGTATTTTCAGCATTAGAATGCATGCTTACTAATTGAGTGTGTTTAAATTTTTGGTTGGTAATATGGATTTTGAGAAATATGATCTGGTAATAGGAGCCACCAATAAGGCAAGTGGCACTGTGGTGCCACCGATCTGTGGTATGACAATATACTGACGAGAGCTGGGACTGATCTGTGGTATGACAATATACTGACGAGAGCTGGGACTGATCTGTGGTATGACAATATACTGACGAGAGCTGGGACTGATCTGTGGTATGACAATATACTGATGAGAGCTGGGACTGATCTGTGGTATGACAATATACTGATGAGAGCTGGGACTGATCTGTGGTATGACAATATACTGATGAGAGCTGGGACTGATCTGTGGTATGACAATATACTGATGAGAGCTGGGACTGATCTGTGGTATGACAATATACTGATGAGAGCTGGGACTGATCTGTGGTATGACAATATACTGATGAGAGCTGGGACTGATCTGTGGTATGACAATATACTGATGAGAGCTGGGACTGATCTGTGGTATGACAATATACTGATGAGAGCTGGGACTGATCTGTGGTATGACAATATACTGACGAGAGCTGGGACTGATCTGTGGTATGACAATATACTGATGAGAGCTGGGACTGATCTGTGGTATGACAATATACTGACGAGAGCTGGGACTGATCTGTGGTATGACAATATACTGACGAGAGCTGGGACTGATCTGTGGTATGACAATATACTGACGAGAGCTGGGACTGATCTGTGGTATGACAATATACTGATGAGAGCTGGGACTGATCTGTGGTATGACAATATACTGATGAGAGCTGGGACTGATCTGTGGTATGACAATATACTGATGAGAGCTGGGACTGATCTGTGGTATGACAATATACTGACGAGAGCTGGGACTGATCTGTGGTATGACAATATACTGATGAGAGCTGGGACTGATCTGTGGTATGACAATATACTGACGAGAGCTGGGACTGATCTGTGGTATGACAATATACTGATGAGAGCTGGGACTGATCTGTGGTATGACAATATACTGACGAGAGCTGGGACTGATCTGTGGTATGACAATATACTGACGAGAGCTGGGACTGATCTGTGGTATGACAATATACTGATGAGAGCTGGGACTGATCTGTGGTATGACAATATACTGACGAGAGCTGGGACTGATCTGTGGTATGACAATATACTGATGAGAGCTGGGACTGATCTGTGGTATGACAATATACTGATGAGAGCTGGGACTGATCTGTGGTATGACAATATACTGACGAGAGCTGGGACTGATCTGTGGTATGACAATATACTGATGAGAGCTGGGACTGATCTGTGGTATGACAATATACTGACGAGAGCTGGGACTGATCTGTGGTATGACAATATACTGATGAGAGCTGGGACTGATCTGTGGTATGACAATATACTGACGAGAGCTGGGACTGATCTGTGGTATGACAATATACTGATGAGAGCTGGGACTGATCTGTGGTATGACAATATACTGATGAGAGCTGGGACTGATCTGTGGTATGACAATATACTGACGAGAGCTGGGACTGATCTGTGGTATGACAATATACTGATGAGAGCTGGGACTGATCTGTGGTATGACAATATACTGATGAGAGCTGGGACTGATCTGTGGTATGACAATATACTGATGAGAGCTGGGACTGATCTGTGGTATGACAATATACTGACGAGAGCTGGGACTGATCTGTGGTATGACAATATACTGATGAGAGCTGGGACTGATCTGTGGTATGACAATATACTGACGAGAGCTGGGACTGATCTGTGGTATGACAATATACTGACGAGAGCTGGGACTGATCTGTGGTATGACAATATACTGACGAGAGCTGGGACTGATCTGTGGTATGACAATATACTGATGAGAGCTGGGACTGATCTGTGGTATGACAATATACTGATGAGAGCTGGGACTGATCTGTGGTATGACAATATACTGACGAGAGCTGGGACTGATCTGTGGTATGACAATATACTGATGAGAGCTGGGACTGATCTGTGGTATGACAATATACTGATGAGAGCTGGGACTGATCTGTGGTATGACAATATACTGATGAGAGCTGGGACTGATCTGTGGTATGACAATATACTGATGAGAGCTGGGACTGATCTGTGGTATGACAATATACTGATGAGAGCTGGGACTGATCTGTGGTATGACAATATACTGATGAGAGCTGGGACTGATCTGTGGTATGACAATATACTGATGAGAGCTGGGACTGATCTGTGGTATGACAATATACTGATGAGAGCTGGGACTGATCTGTGGTATGACAATATACTGATGAGAGCTGGGACTGATCTGTGGTATGACAATATACTGACGAGAGCTGGGACTGATCTGTGGTATGACAATATACTGACGAGAGCTGGGACTGATCTGTGGTATGACAATATACTGACGAGAGCTGGGACTGATCTGTGGTATGACAATATACTGATGAGAGCTGGGACTGATCTGTGGTATGACAATATACTGATGAGAGCTGGGACTGATCTGTGGTATGACAATATACTGATGAGAGCTGGGACTGATCTGTGGTATGACAATATACTGATGAGAGCTGGGACTGATCTGTGGTATGACAATATACTGATGAGAGCTGGGACTGATCTGTGGTATGACAATATACTGATGAGAGCTGGGACTGATCTGTGGTATGACAATATACTGATGAGAGCTGGGACTGATCTGTGGTATGACAATATACTGATGAGAGCTGGGACTGATCTGTGGTATGACAATATACTGATGAGAGCTGGGACTGATCTGTGGTATGACAATATACTGATGAGAGCTGGGACTGATCTGTGGTATGACAATATACTGACGAGAGCTGGGACTGATCTGTGGTATGACAATATACTGATGAGAGCTGGGACTGATCTGTGGTATGACAATATACTGATGAGAGCTGGGACTGATCTGTGGTATGACAATATACTGATGAGAGCTGGGACTGATCTGTGGTATGACAATATACTGATGAGAGCTGGGACTGATCTGTGGTATGACAATATACTGATGAGAGCTGGGACTGATCTGTGGTATGACAATATACTGACGAGAGCTGGGACTGATCTGTGGTATGACAATATACTGATGAGAGCTGGGACTGATCTGTGGTATGACAATATACTGATGAGAGCTGGGACTGATCTGTGGTATGACAATATACTGACGAGAGCTGGGACTGATCTGTGGTATGACAATATACTGATGAGAGCTGGGACTGATCTGTGGTATGACAATATACTGATGAGAGCTGGGACTGATCTGTGGTATGACAATATACTGACGAGAGCTGGGACTGATCTGTGGTATGACAATATACTGATGAGAGCTGGGACTGATCTGTGGTATGACAATATACTGATGAGAGCTGGGACTGATCTGTGGTATGACAATATACTGACGAGAGCTGGGACTGATCTGTGGTATGACAATATACTGATGAGAGCTGGGACTGATCTGTGGTATGACAATATACTGATGAGAGCTGGGACTGATCTGTGGTATGACAATATACTGATGAGAGCTGGGACTGATCTGTGGTATGACAATATACTGATGAGAGCTGGGACTGATCTGTGGTATGACAATATACTGATGAGAGCTGGGACTGATCTGTGGTATGACAATATACTGATGAGAGCTGGGACTGATCTGTGGTATGACAATATACTGACGAGAGCTGGGACTGATCTGTGGTATGACAATATACTGATGAGAGCTGGGACTGATCTGTGGTATGACAATATACTGATGAGAGCTGGGACTGATCTGTGGTATGACAATATACTGATGAGAGCTGGGACTGATCTGTGGTATGACAATATACTGATGAGAGCTGGGACTGATCTGTGGTATGACAATATACTGATGAGAGCTGGGACTGATCTGTGGTATGACAATATACTGATGAGAGCTGGGAAAGTAACTCATTGCAGGCACCTTTTCATTAGGTTACACCGGAAAATCTGGTTTCCCAAATATGACACAGAAAAACGAAAACAAACCCATCAGGGCTCCCTAGCTATCACACAGGAAAGCCATAATTATGCTTGCAAGCATAATCTCATAGAAATAAAGGGGACAAAAGGTAAAAGTTTTCAAAACTAACACATCCAGGAAACATCACCTAATAGAATACTCAACCAGCACAACAGTGAGGCTCCAATTCCAGCCCTCTGAGCTTCACACATTTCAAAAGGGACCCACCTGGATTGATGCTAAATGTGTTAGAACTGGAATAACTCCTTACCTCTGAGGTCCAGAGGCCTAAAAAGTGGCTGACATATTGTTAATCCAACAGAAACGAAAGAGGTAAAGTGCATGGCACATAGAGTTGTTAGTGACCATCAAGTCAATTCTGATTCATGGTGGCCCATGTGTGCAGAGTAAAACTGCTCCATAGGGTTTTCAAGACTGTGACCTTTTGGAAGCAGATCACCAGGTCTGTCTTCCAAGGCTCATTTGAGTGGGTTCAAACTGCCAACCTTTTGGCTAGTAGTTGAGTGCTTAAAAATTTGTGCCATCCAGGGACTCCAGCACACAAAGAGCACTCACTAAATGGTATCAATGATGGTTATTTCATCTGACAGCTGCCTCCCATATTCATTCAAAGCACCTATTATGTGTTAGATACTATCCCACGCATTGAGGATTCTGCAAAGAATGCAGCAAAGCCCCTGACCTCTCCCTAACTTGCTTCTTGTTGTTGTTGTTAGATACCATCGAGTCGGTTCTGACTCATAGTAACCCTATGCAGAACCAAAGGAAACACTGTCTGGTCCTGCACCATCTTCAAAATCCTTGTTGCTAACTTGCTTGCTTGTATGAAAATAAGACCATAAGCAAAAATTCCCTGCCCTAGAAAACTAGTGTCTACATTTTTATTACTACCCATGGCTTTTTTTTTTATGGCTTTACTGAAATATTAGGCCCATAGCACTCAATGGTTCATGCTCAGTGGATTTGATGTAGTTCCATCAAGGACATGGTGATGGCTTTTTCAAACCGCAGCTGTGCCTTGGTATCAAAGCTTTCATCACTAAAGCCTCACTCCTCTGGGAAGTTGGGGTGAACCCTCAGGCCTCACCGTTAGATGACAGATGGACTCTGCCAAACATGGAGGATCAGAGTAAATAGCTTCACATTTGAAGTCTCCTCGTCTTCATTCAGGGTACAAAAAAAAACCCGATCCATTTGCCGTTGAGTCAGTTCCGACTCATGGTGACCCCACGTGTGTCAGAGTAGAATTGTGCCCCATATGGTTTTCGACAGCTGAATTTTTGGATGTAGATTGCCAGACATTTCTTTCAAGGCACCTCTGGGTAGACTTGAACCTCCAATCTTTTGGTTAGCCGCCAAGACTGTTAACTGTTTGCACTACCCAGGGACACCACATTCAGGGCAACCAAACCAAAAACCAGACCCACTGTTGTTGAGTCAATTCTGATTCATGGTGACCCCATGCATTACAGAATAGAGCTGAGCTCTATAGGGTTTTCTTGGCTGTAATCTTTATGGAAGCAGATCTCCAGGTCTTTCTTTCTTGGTGCTGCTGGATGGGTTTGAACTGCCAACCTTTAGGTTACTACACTGAAAATAAAAAAAAAAACAAACCTGTTGCCATCTATTGGACAGAGTGGAACTGCCCTATAGGGTTTCCAAGGAGCAGCTGGTGGACTTAAACAGCTGACTTTTTGATTAGTGGCTGAGCTCTTAACCACTGCCCCACCAGGGCTCCTCTTTAGGTTACTAGTCAAGTGCAAACCCACTGCACCACTTAAGGATTTGTTCAGGGTAAAGAAGGGCTTATTTCACATGTGACTAAAAAAGGAAGGAGGAATCATTTGGGTGGGATCAGGGAGGGCTTTTCAGGGAGTTCAGTCTGTGCGATGTTAGTTCTACTCCAGCTACTGCTCTACTGGTGATAATAACTATCACGGGCTGTGGTGGGAACAGCCTTTGGGCTATTCCTCCAACCGCTCAAACTCAGAAGCTGGTTCACACATCTGGGAATGGGAATGCTGGAAAGCGGGATGCAGGGAACCCCAAAAGCAGTGTTTTTCAACTGTGGTTGCACTTTAGAATCCCCTGGGGAGCTCTTAGAATTTGCAATGTCCAGGATGCAAGTAAATTAGAAACTTGGAGGGTGAGATACAAGCATCAGTACTTTTTAAAACTTCCCAGGTAGTTCAATGTGCAGCTGAAGTTCAAAACTTTGGGTTTAGGTAGCTCCCACCTATACCAGTGCTTTCAAACGTTCATGTGCCTACGAGGCACCTGGGACCTTGCTAATCTGCAGGCTCTGATTCGGAAGCTCTGGTGCTGAGGTTCTGCATTTCTAACAAGCTCCCTGGAAGACGCCGAGGCTGCTAGTCAGCGATTACATTTTCAGTAGCAAGATCCTAGCTATTTCTGATCCAAAATGGCCCCTGAGAGATGCTGTAGTTCTAGAACTAATAGAGGAGTTGGTATTGACCCTAGAAAGCATATGGGATGGTTCCAAACATCATAAAGAAATCGGCTTACCTAAAAGACTTCCTAAGCCATACCTATGGTGCAGTGGCTAAGAGCTCCGTTGCCAACCAAAAGGCAGGCAGTTCAAATCACCAGCCATTCCTTGGAAATCCTAGGGGGCGGTTCTCCCATCACATGGAGTTGATATGAGTTGGAATTGACTCGATGGCAACGGGTTTGGTTTGGTTTTTTGGACTGCCCTGAATTAGGAAGCTGGCATAGTACCAGAGCAGTAGTTGTTGTTAGGTGCCATTGAGTCAATTTCGACTCATATCAACCCCATGTGACAGAGGAGAATTGCCCCTTAGGGATTTCTAGGCTATAATCTTTATAGGAGGAGCCCTGGCAGTACAGTGGTTAAAGCACTCGGCTGCTAACCTAAAAGTTGCCGATTCAAACTCAGCAGCCCTCTGTGGGAGAGAGATGTGTGTCAGTCTGCTTCTGTAAAGATTTGCAGCCTTGGAAACCCTATGGGGCAGTTCTACTCTGTCCTATAGTGTTGCTGTGAGTCAGAATTGACTTGATGGCATTGGATATGGGAATCTTTATGGGAGCAGATAGCCAGGTCTTTCTCCCAAGGAGCCACTGGCTGGGTTTGAGCTACCAACCTTTTGATTAGTAGCTGTCATGGATTGAATTGTGTTCTCCAAAAATATGTGTCAACTTGGTTAGGTCATGAATCCCAGTATTGTGTGGTTTTCCTCCATTTTGTGATTGTAATTTTCCTATGTGTTGTAAATCCTAGTCTCTGCCTGTGGTTAATGAGGCAAGATTAGATTATGTTAAAGAGGATTAGGGTGGGATTGTAACACCCTTACTAAGGTCACATGCCTGATCCAATATAAAGGGAGTTTCTCTGGGCTGCGGCCTGCACCACCATTTATTTTATAAGAGATAAAAGGAAAGGAAAGCAAGCACGGGGCAGGGGGAGACCTCATTCCACCAAGAAAGCAGCACCAGGCGCAGAGCGTGTCCTTTGGACCTGGGGTCCCTGCGTGGAGAAGCTCCTAGTCCAGGGGAATATTGATGAGAACGACCTTCCTCCAGAGTTGACAGAGAGAGAAAGCCTTTCCCTGGAGCTGACGCCCTGAATTTGGACTTTGAGCCTACTTTACTATGAGGAAATAAACTTATTAAAGCCATCCACTTGTGATATTTCTGTTATAGCAGCACTAGATGGCTTAGACAGTAGCTGAGTGCTTAATTGTTTCACCATCAGGGCTGCCTAAAGCAGTACATTGCAGTGATTAAAAAATGTGAACCCCAGACTTAAGTTGCTTGAACTCAAACCCTGGTTCCACCCATTACCCTCTGTGTTGTGTTAAGCAAGTCACTTAACCTTGATGATGCCTCAATGTCTCCACCTGTAAACTGGGGATTTTCTAACTTTTGTTATAAAAATTAAATGAGTTAGTACAGATAAAGCACCTATAACAGTGCCTACAAAATAGTAAGTGCTCATTAATTGTTAGCTATTTTTATTATTATTATAGTTATTAGGGGGGAAAGACTTGTTCTGCCAAACTATGCGACATTGGGCAAGTGATTTAGGCCCTCCCAACCTTGGTTTTGTCATCTGTATATGACAACAATATATGTACTCTACGCAGTTGAAAAGGTGAAAATAATATATGTAAATCACTCGGAACGTAGTTGTTGTTAGCAGCTGTGAAGTTGGCCCCTGACTCATAGCGACCCCACGCGCGAGGGAACAAAGCACTGTCCAGTCCCGTGCTATCCCCATGATTGGTTGCAGATAGGGCCGTTGTGATCCACAGGGTTTTCACTGACTGATTTTCAATCACCAGGCTTTTCTTCCTAGTCTGTCTTAGTCTGGTTGCTCCACCGAAACCTGTTCAGCATCATAACAATCCACAAGCCTCCACTTACCAGTGGGTGGTAGCTACACTTGAGGTGCACTGGCTGGGAATCAAACCTGAGTCTCCCCCACGAAAGGCAAGAATTCTACCATTGAACCATCACCTGATTCCTGAAACATTGTAGGCACTTATTAAGTGGTTATTCATTGCCGTCGAGTCGATTCTGACTCGTATCGACCTTATAGGACAGGATAGAACTGCCTCATAGGGTTTCCAAGGAGTGGCTTGTGTATTTGAACTGCTAACCTTTTGGTTAGCAGCCATAGCATTTAACACTGCACCACCGGGGAACCTAGTTAAGTGGTAATTATTGATAAAGGGTCAGCTCCAGGCTAGACTTCATGGGGAAGGGACTTGGCTACTCGCTGACTCTGTGGCTGAAAGCAGTCATTAACTCTCAGAGTGTCCATTTCTACATCAGTAAAGCGGATGACAGCAGCACACTTGGAAGTGGAGATCAGTATATATGAAAGCGTTTTCTAAAGTTTTGTAAAGCTAACAAATGCAAATATAAGGTTTTAATATTGTAAAAGGTATCTCTTTTTTTTCTTTTCCTCTGATGGGAAAAGAAAAGTGAGAATATTTGTTGTGCCATGGGACTGCCAAATACTTTCCCAAAGACATTCTTTCAATAAAGTGAGAAAATGATCCAGGTAACACCTCACTCTCTGCTCAAGCCTAATTACGCTTTGAAAGAAACGCCATCACTCATAAAAAAAGAAAAAAAAAATGTCCCTTTTGCCTCATTATGGGACAGTTCCTCGTGATAAGGCTCAGCTTCCACACCATCCTCCTTGTTTTTACACACTTCGGTGCCCTCCTTTAGCTGAGACACATCCACGCACATCCCAATAAGCCCAAGGCAGGGTGGGGAGAAGGGCTATGTGTTTAATGGAGAAGCAAAACTGGATAATGCACTGCAGAGGGAGACCCCAGAGGGGCGAGGCGGCACCCAGCAGTGCCAGACCACTTGTCTCAGCTAACAAAACCTCCCCAGCAGCTGTCCCACGTGCTCCACTCCTAAGTGCCATCTGGCAGCCACATCTTGAGATCTGCCGCTTCTGTTTGTGATGCAGACAGCCACAGCTCACTTCCATGTGGCAACACAAGTGTATTGACATTTATCCTTGGTTTGCACTTTCCAGAGTTGAGGCCTGGCAGACACAGAGGGCGTATGTCTTCGCAGCATTACACCCAGCGGCTGACACTGGGGATTGCATTTCCATTGTCACCCTCTGGCATGGACTCCTCAGCTCAGTGCTAATGACAATTACTAGCTAGTGCTCCGAGTAAGGAGAGGAGAGAGAGCTGCTCTGAACCATGCTCTGTGCAAGCTGTTCTTTCTAGAATGAGATCATGCAACTTTTGCAGAGGCAATTCACATTCAAAATATGTGTCTCTATATATAGCCATATGTTTCTGTTAAAAATACTGTGGCATTATTTGATGTGTATCTGTGTGTGTGTCAGCCTGTTCACATATGCACGTCTGTGTGGATAAACAGCATATAAAAATACGGGTTCTTTTCCCACAAACAGTATCCTAATTTTGCCTTAAGAAACAGGCTCAGTTTTCCAGGATTAAGACTCAGACTTTTGTCCCCCAACCCCCACTCACTGAAGGGCTAAGAAACTGCTGGGAAGTCAAAATGTTCTTCCTCCTTGTTTAAATTCATTGTAGTTCCACTAACGAGAGTCTCAAATGAGTTCAGAGCAAACAAGAAAATGTGAGTCAACTTTCAGAGCACCTGAATAATGCTACATAAAACAGAAAGTCCCCAAACACTGCAGCATTTATTCAGGTGTTACCCATTATTCCTAGTCTTTTTTTTTTTTTTTTTGTCACCATAAGCCATTGTTTTAAAGGTGAGCTCATGTTTAAAACAATGAGTATTATATAACTGGGGCTGTCACAGAAGGAACCTGCCACCCATGTTATCAGGGGTTCTTGTTTACTGTGACCTCAAAGTCAAATAATTAGTCTTAGGACTGGCCAGTGAATCATGCTGCCACAGGGGCAGGAAGATGACGACAGTCACAACATCTTGAATCCCCCAGAGAGGAGATCATAGAGGAAATGCCTGTGGGTGAGAGTTTACTATTGAGAGAGAAAATAAAAAGACCTTTCCAGGGAGGAAGAATGGATGTGGGCTTCTGTTATGCCTAGTGTGTCACTGTGAACCATGGAGTTGCTCAATAAATATTATTTGAGTTAAATTGAAAGATCTCTATCAACCTGAACAAAGGCAAAGACAGAACTCAATTTCTATTAAGGGCACACATTTACAAGGAAAGAATAATGAAGCAGGAGAATTCAGTCTAAATACAGATTTTGGATTGATCTTCCTGCCCATAGGAATTGGGGATGAGCCGGCAGAAGCGTTCCCTGAAACAATAAGATGAAGGATCATAGAAACTAAGAGCAAGGAGGAAAACAGATGAGGTGCCTTGAACCCAGGGATGTGAATGCCTCCTAAGGAGAAGAAAAATGGCTCTGGTTCAGTATTCTTTTACTTGAAGCCATTTCACCTCCCTTTACAGCCAGAGAAGGAGCCCTGGTGGTACAGTGGCTAAGGCTCAGCTGCTAATCAAAAGGTCAGGGATTCAAGAACACCAGGTGCTCTGCAGGAGAAAGAAGTAGCAATCTGCTTCCATGGAGATTACAACCTTGGAAACCATATGGGGCAGTTCTACTCCATCCTATAGGGTTGTTATGAGTTGGAATCAAGTTGATGTCAACCGTTTTTTTGTTGTTGTTGTTTGTTTAAGAGCCAGAGCTATGCAGCTATGATCCAGGCCTTCTAGTGGCTTAAAAATGGCAGGCCAAATCAGAAGCCCTTGTGCTGGCCTCCTCTTTCTTCTTGCCTGTTGTTAATCTGTCTACTCAAGCAAGAGGAAAAGACAAATGAAGCTGATGGCAACTTCTTTTTCATCATAGAAACACAAATCAAGGCTCAGAAGAAATACCAAGAACTCCTCTAAAGCAAAGACTTTTTTATGATAACAGTAAGGGAGAAAACTCAAAATACCAATCCAATTGCCATTAGGGTCACTCCAACTCATGGCAACCCCATGTGTATCAGAGTAGAACAGTGCTCTACAGGATTTTCAATGGCTAATTTTTTAGAAGCAGACAACCAGGCACTTCTTCTGAGGTGCCTCTGAGTGGATTCAAACCTCCAACCTTTCAGGCGGTAGCCAAGTACCTAACCATTCGAGCCACCCAGAAGGAGAAAGTGTGGGGAAGTCAGCATTGTCATACTTCACTGAGAGGAGTATAAATGGGTGAAATATTTCTAGAGGGTAGTTTGACAATATATATCAAAAGCCTTAAAATTTTGCATATCCTATTTTTTTTTATGACCTGGTGGTTCAGTGGTTAAGAGTTCTACTGCTAACCAAAAGATCTGCAGTTCAACAAAGATCACCAGCTGCTCCTTGGAAGCCCTATGGGGGCAGTTTTACTCTGTCTATAGGGTTGCTGTAAGTCAGAACTGACTCAACAGCAACAGGTATGACCTATCGAGTATAATTGACTCAATAACATCTAGGATTTTATTTGTAGAAAATAAAAATCATAGCTTTTTAACAAAGATGCAGCTAAAATGTGTTCATCCTGCTATTGTTTATAATAGTGAAAAAATGGAAACAATTAAAATTTTATGTAACAGGGGTTTGGATAAATTATTAGTACATATATCCACCTGGATTTAGAGACCATCTCAACAACAGATTTGATGCACTGAACATTAATGACCGAAGGCCAGGTGAATTGTGGGATGATATCAAGGACATCATACATGAAGAAAGCAAAAGGTCACTAAAAATAAAGGAAAGAAAGACCAAAATGGACCTCAGAAGTGACTGTGAGACTTGCTCTTGAACATAGAGCAGCTAAAGTGATTGGAAGAAACAAAGTAAAAGAGCTGACCAGAAACTTTCGAAGGGCAGCTTGAGAAGACAAAGTATTATAATGACATGTGCAAAGACCTGGAGTTAGAAAGCCAAAATGGAAGAACATGCTGGACATTTCTCAAGCTGAAAGAACTGAAGAAAAATTCAAGTCTCAAGTTGCAGTACTGAAGGGTTCTATGGACAAAAGATTGAACAACGCAGGAAGCACCAAAAGAAGGTGGAAAGAATACACCCAGGCACTGTACCAAATATAATCAGTAGATACTTAATCATTACAGGTGGTAGCATATGATCATATGATCGGTAGAAACTGATGGTACTGAAGGAAGAAGTCCACGCTGCACTGAAGGCATTGGCAAAAAACAAGGCTCCAGGAATTGACAGAATACCAGCTGAGATGTTTCAACAAATGGGTACAACACTGGAAGTGTTCACTTGTCTATGTCAAGAAATTTGGAAGACAGCTACCTGGCCAACTGACTGGAAGAGATGCATATTTGTGCCCAATGAAAAGAAAGGTGATTCAAGAGAATGCAGAAATTATCAAACAATATCATTAATATTACATATAGGTAAAACTTTGCTGAAGATACTTTAAAAGCTTTGCAGCAGTACATTGGCAGGGAACTGCCAGAACTTCAAGCCAGATTCAGAAGAGGACGTGGGATGAGGGATATTATTGCTGATGTCAGAGGGATACCAGCTGAAAGCAGAGAATATCAGAAAGATGTTTACATGTGTTGTATTGACTATGCAAAGGCATTTGACTGTGTGGACCATAATAACATTGTGACAAATGGAAATTCCAGAACACTTTATTGCGCTCATGAGGAACCTGTACATAGACGAAGAGGCAGTCATTTGAACCGAGCAAGGGGATATCGCATGGTTTAAAGTCAGGAAAGGTGTGTCAGTGTTATATCCTTTTATCACACTAATTCAGTCTATATGCTGAGTGAATAATCTGAGAAGCTGGACTACATGAAGAAGATTGAGGTATCAGGTTTGGAGGAAGACTCATTAACAACCTGTGATATGCAGCTGACACAACCTTGCTTGTGGAAAGTGAAGAGGACTTGAAGCACTTATTGATGAACGTCAAAGACTATAGCCTTCAGTGTGAGTTACACCTCAACATAAAGAAAACAAAAATCCTCATAACTGGACCAACAAGCAGCATCATGACAGAAAAAATATTGAAGTTGGCAAGGATTCCATTTTACTTGGATTCACAATCAACGCCATGGAAGTAGCAGTAAAGAAATCACATGACATGTTGCATTGGGCGAATCTGTGCACGAGACCTCTTTAAAGTGTTAAAAAGCAAATGATGACTAAGGTGCATGTTATAGATTGAACTGTGTCTCCCCCAAAATGTGTACCACCACATGCCTGTCAGTTCGTCATACTGTGGGAGCTTTTGTGTTGCTGTGATGCTGGAAGCTATGCCGTGGTATTCAGATGTCAGCAGGGTCACCCATGGCAGATAGGTTTCAGCTAGCTTCCAGACTAAGACAGACTAAGAGGAAGGACCCGGCTGTCTCCTTCACAAAAGAATTAGCCAGCAAAAACATTATGAATAGCAGCAGAACGTTGTCTGATATAGTGCTGGAAGATGAGCCTCTCAGGTTGGAAGACACTCAAAAGATGACTGGGGAAGAGCTGCCTCCTCAAAGTAGAGTTGATCTTAATCACATGGATGGGGTCAAGCTTTCAGGACCTTCATTTGCTGATGTGGCATGACTCAAAATGAGAAGAAACAGCTGCAAACATACATTAATAATTGGAACCTGGAATGTATGAAGTATGAATCTAGGAAAATTGGAAATCGTCAAAAATGAAATGGAATGCATAAACATCAATATCCTAGGCATTAGTAAGCTAAAATGGACTGGTATTGGCCATTTTGAATTGGACAATCATATGGTCTACTATGCTGGAAATTACAAATTGAAGAGGAATGGCATTGCATTCATCGTCAAAAAGAACATTTCAAGATCTATCCTGAAGTATAATGCTGTCAGTGATAGGATAATATCCATAGACCTACAAGGAAGACCAGTTCATACGACTGTTATTCAAATTTACACACCAAACGCTAAGGCCAAAGATGAAGAACTTAAAGATTTTTAACAACTTCTACAGTCTGAAATTGATCAAACATGCAATCAGGATGCATTGGTAATTACTAGTGACAGAAATGCAAAAGTTGGAGACAAAGAAGAAGGGCTGGGAGTTGGAAAATATGGCCATGGTGATAGAAACGATGCAGGAGATCTCAGGATAGAATTTTGCAAGACCTACAACTTCATTGTAAATACCTTTTTTTCACCAACATAGTCGGCGTGTATACACATGGACCTAGCCAGATGGGATACACAGGAATCAAATCGACTACATCTGTGGGAAGAGATGATGGAAAAATTCAATATCATCAGTCAGAAAAGGCCAGGGACTGACAGTGGAACAGACCATCAATTGCTCACATGTAAGTTCAAGTTGAAACTGAAGAAAATTAGAGCAAGTATGACCTTCAGCCAAAGTATGACCTTGAGCATATCCCACCTGAATTTAGAGATCATCTCAAGAATAGAATTGATGTGATGAACACTAATGACCAGACAAGTTGTGCAAGGACATCATACTTGAAGAAGGCAAGGAGTCATTAAAAAGACAGGAAAAAAAGCCAAACATGAGTGTCAGAAGAGACTCTCAAACTTGCTCTTGAACATTGGGTAGCTAAAGCAAAATGATGAAGTAAAAGAGCTGAACAGAAGATTTCAAAGGACAACTTGAGAAGACAAAGTAAAGTATTACAATGACATATGCAAAGACCTGGAGGTAGAAAAGGGAAGAACATGCTCAGCATTTCTCAAGCTAAAATAGCTGAAGAAAAAATTCAAGCCTCTAGTTGCAATATTGAAGGATTCTGTGGGGAAAATATTAAACGACACAGGAAACACCAAAAGTAGAGGGGGGGCATACACAGTGTCACTATACCAAAAAGAATTGATTGATGTTCAACCATCTCAGGAGGTAGCATATGATCAGGAACCGATGGTACTGAAGGAAGAAGCCCAAGCTGTGCTGAAGGCACTGGCAAAAAACAAGGCTCCAGGAGTTGATGGAATACCAGTTCAGATGTTTCGACAAATGGATGCAGCACTGGAAGTGCTCACTCGTCTATGCCAAGAAATTTGGAGGACAGCTAACTGGCCAACTGACTGGAAGATATCATATTTATGCTTATTCCCAAGAAAGGAGATTCAACCCAACGTGGAAATGTTCAAACAATATCATCAATATGACACGCAAGCAAAATTTTACTGAAGATATATGGAAAGCAGCTGCAGTAGTATATCCACAGGAAACTACCAGAAATTCAAGCCAGATTCAGAAGAGGATGTGGATACCAGGGATATCATTGGTGATGTCAGATGGATTCTGGCTGAAAACAAGAATACCAGAAAGATGTTTACCTGTGTTTTATTGACTATGCAAAGGCATTCGACTGTGTGGATCATAATAAATTGTGGATAACATTGTGAAGAACGGGAATTCCAGAATACTTAATTGTGCTCATGAGGAACCTATACATGGATCAGAGGCAGTCCTTCAAACAGAACAAGGGGATACTGCATGGTTTAAAGTCAGGAAAGGTGTGCATCAGGACTGTATCCTTTCACCATATCTATTCAATCTGTATGCTGAGCAAATAATCCAAGAAGCTGGACTATATGAAGAAAAGCAGGGCATCAGAATTGGAGGAAGACTCATTAACAACTTGCAGTATGCAGATGACACAACCTTGCTTGCTGAAAGTGAAGGTGACTTGAAGCACTTACTGAAGATGAAAGACCACAGCCTTCAATATGGATTACACCTCAACATAAAGAAAACAAAAATCCTTAGAACTGGACCAATAAGCAACATCATGATAAACGGAGAGAAAACTGAAGTCATCCAGAATTTCATTTTGCTTGGATCCACAATCAACATCCATGGAAGCAGCAGTCAAGAAATCAAAAGACTCGTTGCACTGGACAAATTTGCAACAAAAGACCTCTTTAAAGTGTTGAATAGCAAAGATGTCACCTTCAAGGTTAGGGTACACCTGATCCAATCCGTGGTGTTTTCAACTGCCTCATGCATGGGAAAGCTGGACAATGAATAATGAAGATGAAAGAAGAATTTACGCCTTTGAATCGCGGTGTTGGTGAAGAATATTGCATATACCATGGACTGCCAAAAGAATGAACAAATACTGCCTTGGAAGAAGTACAACCAGAATGCTCTTTAGAAGCAAGGATGGAAAACTACGTCTCACATACTTTGGACATGTTACCAGGAATGACCAGTCCCTGGAGATGGACATTATGCTTGGTAAAGTAGAGGGTCAGTGAAAAAGAGGAAGACCCTCAACAAGATGGATTAACACACACAATAGCAAAAAGATGGAAACAACCTAGATGCCCTTCAACAAATGAATGGATAAACAAAATGTGGTATTTACACCCAATGCACTATTACATACACAGTGATAAAGAACAATGATGAATCTGTAAAGCATCTCATAACATGGATGAAGAGGATGTGGAGGACATTATGCTGAGTGAAATAAGTCAATAACAAAAGGACAAATATTGTGTGAGACCACTGCTGTAAAAACTCGTGGAAGTGTTTACATACAAAAAGAAACAATCTTTGATGGTTACGAGGGAGGGGAGGGGTGGGGATGAAAAAACACTTAATAGACAATAGATAAGCAGTAACTTTGGTGAAAGGTAAGGCAGTACACAATACTGGGGAAGCCAGCACACCCTGTACAAGGCAAGGTCACGGTAGCTTCATAGACACATCCAAACTCCCTGAGGGACTGAATTGCTTGGCAGAGGGCTGTGTGGACAGTGATCTCGGGGAACATCTAGCTCAAGTGGCATAACATTTTATAAAGAATATGTTCTACATTCTACTTTGGTGAGTAGCATCTGGGGTCCTAAAAGCCTGTGAGCAGCCGTCTAAGATACTCCACTGGTCTTGCCCCTTCGGGAGCAAAGAAGAATGAAGAAAACTAAAGATACAAGGGAAAGATTGATCCAAAGGACTAATAGACCACATCTACCATGGCGTCCACCAGACTGAGTCCAGTACAATGAGATGGTGCCCAGCTACCACCACTGACTGCTCTGACAGGGATCACAATAGAGGGTCCCGGACAGAGCTGGAGAAAAATGTAGAACAAAATTCTAACTCAAAAAGAAAGACCAGACTTGCTGGTTTGACAGAGACTGGAGAAACCCTGAGTGCATGGCCCCCAGACACCCTTTCAGCTCAGTAATGAGGTCGCTCCTGCGGTTCACCCTTCAGCCAAAGATTGAACAGACCCATAGAACAAAACAAGGCAAAAGGGGCACACCAGCCCTGGGGCAGGCACCGGAAGGCAGGAGGAAACAGGAAAGCTGGTAATAGTGAATCCAGGGTTGAAAAAGGAGAATGTTGACTTCTCGTGGGGTTGTTAACCAATGTCATAGAACAATGTGTGTACTAACTGTTTGATGAGAAACTAATTTGTTCTGTAAACCTTCATCTAAAGTACCAAAAAAGGAAAAAAAAAAAAAAAAAGATGGATTTACACGGTAGCTGCAATAATGGGCTCAGGCATAACAATGGTTGTGTTTTGTGAGGATGGCGCAGGACTGAGCAGCGTTTTGTTCTGTTGTACATAGGGTTCTATGAGTTGGAACCAACTCGATGGCACCTAACAACAACAAAATGTATTTCAACTTGGCTAGGCCATGATCCCCAGTATTGTATGGTTGCCCACCATTTTGTCATCTGATGTGATTTTCTTATGTGTTGTAAATCCTACCTCTATGATGTTAATGAGATGGGATTAGCAACAGTTATGTTAATGAGGCAGGAATCAATCTACAAGATTAGGTTGTGTCTTGGCTCAACCTCATTTGAGATATAGAAGAGAGAAGTGAGCAGAGAGACGGGGGACCTCATTACCACCAAGCAAGGAGAGTCCAAAGCGTGTGCATCCTTTGGACCTGGGGTTCCTGAGCTTACACACCCCTAGATGGGGGAAGGTTGATGATAAGGCCCTTTCCCCAGAGCCAACAGAGAGAGAGAGACTTTCTCTGGAGCTGGCACCCTGAATTTGACTTCTAGCCTCCTAGGCTGTGAGAGAATAAATTTCTGTTAAAACTGCCCATTTGTATTTCTGTTATAGGAGCACTAGATAATGAAACAGTGCCCCTGACCCAGGCCATAGTATTTTAAATCACTTTATAAGCATGCAAAAGCTGGACAATAAATAAGGAAGACTGAACAATCTCTGCATTTAAATTATGGTCTTGGTAAAGAATATTGAATATACTACGGGCTGGCAGAAGAATGAACAAATCTGTTTTGGAAGAAGTACAGCCAGAATGATCCTTAGAAGTGAGGATGGCGAGACTTCATCTCACGTACTTTGGACACGTTATCAGGAGGGACCAGTCCCTGGAGAAGAACATCTGCTTGGTAAAGTAGTGGGTCAGCAAAGGAGAGGAGGACCCTTAGTGAGATGAACTGACACAGTGGCGGCAATGATGGGCTCAATCATAACAGGGATTTTGAGGATGGTGCAGGACCAAGCAGTGTTTTGTTCTGGTCTTGGGGTCGCTAAGAGCCGGAGCCAACTGGATGACACCTAACAACAACATATGCACTGAAATCCTATGTAGCCATCAAACTGATGTGTGGGAATATTATTGGTTGGGAAACTACTTGTGCTATATCATTCAATAAAAAAAGGCAAGTTACAGAACTTCATATCCAGTATGATCCCATTTATGTACAATGCATGCGTAGAAGGACACATGCCTAAATATTAAGGGTGGTTATCTCTGGATAAAGGGGTGATGTATGGCTCATTTTCCACATTTTAATTATTTTTAATTTTTCAAGTTTTCTACAGCAGACATACATGATTTTAATTATTTTTTTTAAATGACCATTTTTAAAGTCATCTATTTTTGAAAACATTGAAACTTAAATCTCACTGATCTATTCTTTGGGGCGATGGGTATGAGAGAAGTATAAGCAGAAATGAAAACCACCTTTTAAAATTGGTATTATTATTACTATCACTCTACCAACAAACGAAGACAGGAAACAAAGGCATCGGTCTGGGGGAGGACAGCACAGAACCAGTGCTGCTTTGAGCACTGCTGCACCTCCAGAAATTCCTCCATTTATGACTGGTGTCTCCTCCCCTCCCACTTGACAAGGTGGCAACTGGGTGCAACTTCACATCTTTATGAGGCAGGAGGAGACTTTGGTTCAAGGATGATTGTTTCAATTTTTAGTGGCTTCTGCTGAGGTGCCCTTGGTCTCACCTTGTCACTTGACATCATGCACAAGAGTCCACCTGGTCTTTTAGGGTGTGTCTTAGTTACCTAGTACAGCTCTAACAGATATACCACAAGTGGATGGCTTTAAAAAAGAGAATTACATTCTCTCACAGTTTAGGAGGCTATAAGTCTGAATTTAGAGCACCAGCTCCAGGGGAAGTCTTTCTCTCTCTGTCAGCACTGGGGGAAGGTCCTTATCATCAATCTTTCTCTGGTCTAGGAGCATCTCAGCTCAGGTACTCTGGATCCAAAGGACAAGTGCACTCCTGGCTCTCCTTGCTTGGTGCTAATGAGGTCCCCCTGTCTTTCTGCTCACTTCTATTGTTTATATCTCAAAAGAGATTGACTCGACACAACCTAATCTTGTAGATTGATTTCTGCCTCATTAACGTAACTGCTTCTAATCCTGCCTCATTAATATCATAGAAGTTAGGATTTACAACACATAGGAAAATCATATCGGATGACAAAAACGTGGATAATCACACAATACTGGGAATCATGGCCTAGCCAAGTTGACACACATTTTAGGGGGACATAATTCAATCCATCACAGGGTGTTGTGCCTTGTCACAGACTCCAGTTGAAAAGTCCCTGTACTCTGCAGCCTAGCACAAAGTATGTGAGTATGTTGTCTACAACAAAAAATACTAACTGATACATTGTCCAAGAACGCCCACAGTATTATCACAATCTGAGCTCTCATTACAATTTCCTGTGCCTATGTCTCATCTTCCTGTCAGACTGTTCCCTGTAATGCCAGAAAAGTGCCTTGTAAAAAATTAAATGCTCAAAAAATACCAGTTCCAGGACTGAATCTATGAACTCATGCCTGATCTTAAAAGATCATTTTGAAGGATGTTAGAATCTTAAAATGGAAAGGGATTAGGAAATTATCTAATTCATCTATGCATTGGCTATACGAGTGGTTGAAGATCCAGAAAAGTTAATTTGGCTTGACGCTTTACCTTTATATTTCTAGTTGATATTGCTTCCATCAAGCCTATCACAAAAATTATGGGCCTAACATCATCACCAAATTTATAAGGCTAATATTAATTATTTCTAAGGTCCCAGAATTGTATTTTGTTCACTATTATTTGAAATAAAAGCCAAAAAAACCCATTGCCATCAAGTCAATTCCAACTCATGGACTCCCAATGTGTTACAGGGTACAACTGCTCCAGAAAGTGTTTTGGGCTGTAATCTTTATGGAATCTCATCACCAAGCCTTTCTTCCGAGCTGCCACTGGGTGGGTTGGAACCACAAACCTTTAGATTAGTAATCAAACCGTTTGCACCACTTGGGGACTGAAACAAATGACATTGATTTGGGATATCTACTTTCCTTTTCACAGAGACTTTGATCTTCACGACATTCACTGTAATGAGCTTTCACCAGTGACAATATTAAATGTGAATATACTCAATTTGTTTCCTAGACGTTGCACCCCGCTGCTAGCTTATCTGAAGGTACAGCACAGGAGAGTGATTATGAGCATGGATTCTGGAGCCAGACTGCCTAAATCTGAATTCCGGCTCTGGCACTTTCCAGTTGTGAATTCTCTTTATCCCTCAATTTCCCATGTGATGAGTATCAGGTATAATTACAGTACTTACCTCATAAAATTGCTGTGAGAATTAAAAGAGCTAATATTTCTAAAGCATTTAGGACAGTACTTGGTATATTGTAAGATTTATTTTAAGAAATATTAAGCTTGCAGTTAACTAAACTCTGAAATATATTTTATGTATGCACCTGCCAATTTGGTCTCCTCCAGTCTAATATCGTGCAATGAATTTACTTCTCCCAAGCCTAAATGAAAGACTTTGCATTTGACCCTGTTGAATTTCCTTCTAGTAGCGCTGACTCATCACTGCTTTCATTTCCCTTCACCTTCTACCTCCCCCCACTCACCACCTGCTGCAGGTGCTAATGAGAGAGGCGGGAAAGGGAAGGGAAAGAAGGCCTCTACAAACCAAGCCTGCAGTCTGCAGCCAGCAAGATTTGCCTGCTTCTTAACGCTGGAGCCCAGCCAAACGGGAGTGGCTCTAATTACTTTTAAATTAGGCATATAGCTAAAAGTTGACAGGCACATAAACTTAATAGCTGATCTCCAGGCAAAATTACTATCAAACTGATTTTTAACTGCCAGCAAAATAAGCCCAGGAGGTTGTTATCCAAAGTACTCCAGTAAAACAAAATCGGGAAGAGGGTATCAGGGACAGTCACGATGATTACGAGCTGATGTCTCCACGGGTGAAATTAAGTGACTGTCTTGTCAGTGGGTAAAGGCACACTACAGGGAAGCAAGCCCTCCAAACACATCATTTGAATCCTGTCTGGCTGTTCTGACGTAGAAGAAGATAAGAAAAGGAATTAGTTGGGGAAACGTAAGATGCGGAACTACAAAAATAAACTTGCCACTCTTGACATCTGTGTTTATAAATGCATTATGTTAAACAGAGATTTTCCCTAAGGTTAGGCAATACCAAGATGTTGCGGTGTGTTGTGTGTTTTGTTTTTTCTTTAACTCTAACTGTAAGCACGTCCCTCTTTTCCAACTTTTGTCTCTTTATAAAGAATTGGCAGATATCTTTAAACCTGAAACCGAAAATACCCTTTGAAGTCTTCTAACACCAAACAATAGTTTAGCTTAACTAGTAAAGAACGTCTGCCTTGAACACTACATTCTTTCAAGATCTAGCTATATGGGATCAAATTGACAACAGCCACTCAAAAGTTTAGGCAGGAAACTTAAGGGGCAGGGAGGTTATGTTAATGGAGAAGGAACAACTCAAAAAAGGAGAGTGAGAATGGTTGCACAAAAAAAATGTAATCCATGTCACTGAATTGTTCATGTAGAAACTGTGGAATTGGTCTATGTTTTGCTGTGTATATTCTCAACGATAACGACAAAATAAATAAAATTAAAAAAAATAAGATTTGGCAGAGACATGGCTGGGCAATTTTAGAAGCATAGTTTGTAACTGGTCGACTCCATGTTTTACTATAAAAAAGTGCATCTGTGCTAACTCTTCTTTATGAAGAAGCAGCCACCCCCAGGTGGAGATTTTCCCTATCAGTAACCCCAGAGCAGGTTGGAATTAAAAGAAGTAGCACATGCAGTGGCCAGATGTTTGGAGAGTCAAATGGGGAGGTAGGTTCACACCATTGTTCTGCCGCCTTGCTTTCCGCTGAGGGTCTTTCCTGTGGGCTGTAAGACACAGTCACAGGCAGCCAAGCTCTGAGCATGCAGGACAGCCTCAGCGCGGCCCATCAGCGAGGCTGCTAACAGGCTGCCTTCCTTTTCCTGTGCAGCTGGCCTTTGCAGAAGGATATGATTTGAAAGTTGATTTATTTACCCTGCCTTTTTTTTGTTTTTTTCATGAATGGACATAGATACTTGTTTGTTGAAACAAGTAATAAACTCTCATGATTTGATTAGAATTGAAAAGAAAAACATCCTTGGCTCGCAGGTGGAAACCTAAGGACTGTCTCGCGGGATGTTCGTAAGGAGCCGTCCCACTCAGAGCAGGATCGGGGGACTTTTTTTTTTTTTTTTTCTGGCCTTGTTTTTAAAAAGCAGCTGATTGATTCTTGTTTTTTACTCTGCAGCCTTCAGCTCATGAATGAAGAAAATTACTTTCACTTGTGTAGGCCAGTGGGCTCCAGTTCACGCCCACTCTCTTTGTTTCTGAGTTGGTGAAGACTTTGAGGATGTTTATAAGGTTCCTAAGTGGTACGAGGAGCCCTGGTGGTGCAGAGGTTAAAGTGTTCAGCTGCCAACCAAAGGTTGGCTGTTCCAACTCACCAGCCTCTCTTAGGGAGAAGGATGTGTCAGTCCGCTTCTGTAAAGATTTACACCCTTGGAAGCCCTACTGGTCAGTTCTACTCTGTCCTCATAGGGTCACTATGAGTTGGACTCGACAGCAACAGTTTTTTTTTTTTTTTTTTTTTAAGGTGGTGCAAGAGGTTTGTGCTCAACTACTAACCTAAATATTGGCAGTTCAAACCCACCCAGTAGCACCACAGATGACAAGACCAGGTGATCTGTTTCCATAAAGATTATAGCCAAGAAAACCCTATGGCAGTTCTACTCTATAACCCATAGGGCTGCCATGAGTCAGAATTGACTCAACACAATGGGTTTGGATTTTTGGTTTATACAGCACCTCAACTATAGAGAGAGGAATAGAATGTGCCTGACAGGGCCTCCTCCCCCAGCGTCATCATCTCCTTCCAAGACCCTTCAAAAGTAAAGGATCTGAGACCGAGGAGATACAACTTGGCTGACTGAAGTGAAAAGAGGGAGTAGGTCAGAGAACTTGTGCTCTTTTCTTTTAAAAAATGTATTTATTATTTTGAAATAACATGTAACATGATAATATATTCACTATATATTCATATAATATAATAATATATTCACATGAGACAATATATTCATATAATATATGGCACTGAATAGATAATATGAACATGGGTGCCAGTTTAGAACACTTTGAAGGAGTAGTTAGTAAAAAATAATTGTTCCCCCCACCTCATCCCCCACCAGCCACCAAGTTCCCTTACCAAAGGCAACTGCTATTACTGGTTCCTGGAGTATCCTTCCAGAGACATCCTATGTAGATATAAAGATTCATATATGTGTATGCTTCATAAGTATACAAACAGAGTACAATAACATTGATCTGCACTTTGTTTTTTTTTCGTGTGTTTGACAAGGATTTTGTTCTGCTCAAAGTGCTGTCAGGAGAGAGACATCAGAAGTCATTCTTCAGTTCAATGATCTGTGTCTGGTTCTGGCTTATTGTACTGACAGTGAATAAGATGCCAAGTCAGACTCTACCTCAGTCTCAGGTAATCTCACCCAAGAGAAATAGGAATTGAATTTAAACTTTAAATAGCAGGTGGTTTGGGGTGAGGTAGAGGAGAAAGGGAAGGATGAATTATGTTTAATAAAATATTATACAGAACTGATGGTTGAGCAGAGAGACACATTGAAAACAGTTTGCTAAACTAAAACCCACTGGTTCCTTCCCATGGCTAAGTAGTACGTAAACGTAACAGAATGGCATCATTTTTGCTAATTAAGGATCCTGAGGGGAAACAGGGGTCAATATTCTGGGCACAATTCCAGAGAGGTGGAAAGAGAACAGGCTTCAGAATCAGGCAGACCTGGATATAAATATGGCTATAAAACTAGAACAAAACCAAATCTTTCACCATCGGACTGATTCTGACTCATAGCATCTGTACAGGTCAGAGTAGAACTGCCCCAAACTATTTCGACTCGACGGCAATGGGTTTTGGTTTTATGAGGCTTAAAACAATAGAAATTTACTGTTTCACGGTTCTGGAGGCTGGAAGTTGCAATTCAGGGTGCTGGCAGGGGAAAACCCTTCCTTGTCGCTTCCAGTTTCTGGCCCCAGGTGTCCCTTGGCTTGTAGCAGCATCATTCCAATCTCTGCTTTGTCTTCGCATGGCTGTCTGCAGGCTGTCTGCACATCTCTGTGACTCTTTTTTTTTCCCCCTTTAATAAGGACACCACTCACATACTCTGATATGACCTCATGTTAACTAATTAAATCTGCAAAGACTCTGTTTTCAAACAAGGTTACAGTCACAGGTGGACTTCATCATATCTTTTGGGGGGGATGCAGTTCAACCCATAACACCACCACATGCGATGTTCTTAAAACACTAATTCACAGGTTCCTTTCTTTTTTCCAAGTCAGGGACTAGAAACTTGGAACTTTGAGGACTTGCTGGCACCCATTTTCCAGAACTCCTGCAGCCTTTCATATCACCCATCTGAGCCCAGAGCCACAGCATCCAGCAGTTCCCAGGTAGATCTAGGTCCTGGAAGCCGGAATCACAGAGAAATGTACCGGCTGACACAACTTCATTTCTTTTATCCTGACTGACAGAATAAGGACAGACGGGAAGAGGAGGAAAATCTAAAGAAGCTTTGTAGGCTCTGACATTCTAAGCTGGTAAGTAGATAAGCAGCTCACAGGAATGATGGGGGTGTGAGGTAGCAAACAAGGGGAGAGAGAATGAGGGAGGCACACTGGGCTGGTAGGGGTGGGAGACCCTGTGTCTACACATAACTGCTGTGATGAAAGACATGCAACTCCATCCTGAATTGTTTATCTTGAAAATTAATTAATAAGTGGCTAGTAAGCAATAATTATTTTTTTTAAGCAATGGTTGTAGTCAGTGGAATATTAATTTCTACCTGAAGTTGTTCAGCTACTACCTGTCGATCAGTGTGTTCACTGTGGTGGCATGTATCTTACTGTGATGCTAGAAGCTATGCTACTAGTATTTCAAATACCAGCAGGGTCAGTCATGGTAGAGAGCTTTCAGCAGAGCTTCCAGACTAAGACTAGGAAGAAAGGCCTGGCAATCTAGTCCCAAAAATTAGCCAATGAAAACCTTATAGATCACAACAGAATATTGTCCAACTTGCTTGCTGTGGACATACCATTAGGAGTGATCAATCACGGCAGGAGGATACCATGTTTGGTGAGGTAGAGGGCCAACGAAGGCATAGTAGACATTCAGTGAGATGGATTGGCACAACAGCTATAACAATGGACTGGAACATGATGGCAATTGTGAGGATGATGCAAGACCAAGCAACGTTTTGCTCTGTTATACATAAGGTCCCATGAGTTGGAGTTGCCTCAATGGCAGCTAACAACTAACGACAAAGTTATTTAGACCCTAGGTGTAGAGGGAAGAAGAGGGATCGAGAGAGAGAACAAGAAAGAGAAAGAAGGAGGAGGAGGAAGGCGGCGAGGAGGTTAAGGAGAAAGGAAAGGAGAAGAGGGGAAGAGAGGGGAGGAGAGACAGAAACTGTCTGCTTTGTTCCTCAGTGTGAAGCACCGAGCCTGGTATAGAGGAGGTGTTCATTAAAGCAAGAATGAAAGTTAGATAGAAGAGACCAGAGAGATTGCAATATTGACCTCCATGATTTTACTAGAATCATTGTCCAGAGACTAGAGTGTAACATTGCAAGTCCCCACTGACTTGTTAAAATTTTTTTTTTTGAAGATCATCACATACTCTAACTTCACTCATCAGTCCTTTCCATGATTCCTTTATCTACTTTCTAGATTTTATCCTTCTGTTTCCTCTCCTGTAGGCAGAGCCAAGGGAAATGCCCCTTGCTCACAAGCTTGCTCTCTCTCTCTTCGGTTTTCCTGTTTTCTTGCTTGTAAGAGACTGTTAGCCACTTCCTTTGAGGTTTATTTACAGTCTGACCTGTGATTCTTTGAAACTGTCTTCTCTCAGGGTCTCTCACTCCAATGACACTGCAAGGCCTTCCTTAGCAAGTCATGGGTGGTAACGGTTTTTCGCTGCTGGCAGTATTCCCCAGGCTATCTAGGTGTGGGCTCCTGGCAAAGGCAGACGCACTGAAGGATGTTCCTCAGCGAGTTGATCCTTGGACTCTGTCCATAAAGAAAGCTTGGATTCCTTTCATTGTTTCATATGTGCTTGGGTTAAATCAGGTCTCACACAATTGCCTGTGGACTTCCACCCTCAGAAATGTGTCGCCCACTGGGCAACCCAGCCTCCCTCACAGACCTTTCTGGATCCATTCAGAACTCAGCTGTCGGTGAAGAGATTCAACATTCTGGTGATGGCATGTTTATTTCGAAACAATCATGAGGCTTGATTTGATGTAGTGAAAGAAATTAGTGCTTGCTGAATACAGCCCAATTATTACTGCATTAATTCATACAGATTGGCAGCTGACATGGGTTGGAAGGCGCGCATCAGGACACTAAATATGTTTGGCAGAAGTAAGCTTTCTCTCTGTGGTGCTGAACCTCCCCGCCCCTGCCCCGGGGCCCAGATGATGACTCCATATTTGGAATGACTTTCACGTCAAGGGCCGATGGAATAATTGTAATGGAAGGTGAAAATGGACAAAGCATTGTTGGGTGATACCCCAAGACCCAGCCACCAAAATGACACTCTTGGAGACCTGCTTTCTCCCCAGCCCAGGTTATAATCACTGAATGACTTTTTAAAGATGGAAGAAATTGTAACAGGCTATCAAGGACATATAGCAAAACACCTTCTGGTTCATCAACCATAGAATGTGATTCTACATCTCGTGTCTCACTAGTATGTTCTCAGATGCAAGTAACAAAGGCTAAAATAAGTAAAGGATTATTTGCTCACACAGCCAGAAGCTGAGGGTTAGACAGCTTCTGGCGCTTGTTCCACGGTTTGGTGGTGTCAGAGCACGTCTTTGGGATTCTTTTGGTCTTTCCTTATGAATTGGCTCTGTGACCACAAGACTGCTACACAGTACATCAGGCAGGAAGAAGGGGTAGACTAGAGGAGGGCGTTCTGCAGGTGAGGCTTCAGAAAGAGAGTACCACTGCCTAATTTTATTGGCCAAAACTGCGTCATATGTGTTACAGCCACTTTTCTCTGTTGTTATTAGCTGCCTGAATTCAAGCTGACTTCAATTTGTGGTGACCTTTTTTTTTTTTACATACAACAGAACAAGATGTTGCCCGGTCCTTCACAATCAGGTTCAGGTTCATCATTGCAGCTATTGTGCCAATACATTTCACCAAGGGTCTCCCATGCCCTTGTTGACCCCCTACTTCACCAAACATGATATCCTCCTCTAGTGATTGATCCCTCCTGATGACGTGTCCAAAGCAAGCAAGTCAGGTAGTGTCCTGTTATGATCCATAAAATTTTCACTGGCTAGTTTTCAGAAGCAGATCACCAGGCCTTTCTTTCTAGTCTGTCTTAGCCTGGAAGTTCCACTGAAACCTGTCCATCATGGGTGATCCTACTGGTATTTGAAATACTGGTGACATAGCTTTCAGCATTTCAGCGACACTCAAACCACCACGGTACGACAAAGTGCATGGTGACCTGTAAGGGAAAATAAATAATTAAGCATGTACCTTCCCAGACTTCAGAGGATAAAACAAGGTAAGAGAGAAGGTGTTGGGAATGAGTGTTGAGTGTATCAATCCACAATATACGCCATAACTTGGTTAGTAGAAAGAATTTCAGGCTGGAGATGTGTTGCACACAATGGGCACTGGACAAAGTCTTTGGTTGGGATAAATGATCCTTATTAGGCACATTTCCTGCCCATCTTCAGATCCCCTTGGAACCAATATCTCCTGGACCCTCAGCCACTTGCTCCATCTCAGCTGTTGCAGGGACTCACCAACTCCACTTGGGCCTGAGAAATTTCAACACTTGGGGCTGATCAGTTGATTGCCAAGAGAGCTGGACTCTCCTTGCTGAAGAGCCCATGGCTGACTAGCCACATGTGCTCTGTTTCTAGTTTCTTTTGCCACTTCTGGTATGGAATACGATGCCTCACCTCAGGATATAGGTCCTGGCTTCCCAGCGTGTCCCCAACAAGGTCAGATAATGCCAGCTAGAAGTGAGATGTGTTAATTCCTGCATGGAGCTAAATTTGACCAAAGGCAAGCAGGGGATAGAAGAGAGTGAGGTAGATAAATTCCCTCTCCTTTTTCCTTCCCATGGACTGCTACAAGATACGGGTTTTTTATATATCCTGTTTGGAGGCAGCCCATGTGGCTGAGTGGATGCCCTTGCTGGACAATGAACCAGGCTGTGTCTCCTCATAACTCATCATGAAGTACTGGTCATGCAGGAACACATCCACCTTCCATTGCCCCTCAACTCCCCTCTTCATTTTATTTTTTCTCATTCTTATTGTGTGAAGAATGCATCTCCCAAATGAAGCATCAGTACTCAATCCTTGCCTCAGGCTGTTTTTTAGGAGATTCAAGCTAAAGCAATAATTGAATAATAGTTAAACAATTTTACATATCATAATTTACATAGAGCACAAACTTTGGCATTAGATAGGCCTGAATTCAATTCCAGGATCTGCCGATTACAAGCTGTGACCTTGGGTAGGTCATTTATCTTTTCCAAGTCCCATTCTTATAATCTTTCAATGAGAGTGTCTTAGATTGGGTTCTCCAGAGAAGCAAAACCGGTAAAGCATATAAATATATACGTGCCCATTTAAAAAAAAACAAAACCCCATTCCCGTTGAGCTGACTCTCACTCATAGTGATCTTACACGGCAGGGTAGAACTGCCCCATAGGGTTTCCAAGGAGATGCTGGTGGATTCAAGCTGCCAACCTCTTGGTTAGCAACCAAACAGATTTATATCAAGGAAATGGCTCCCGTGGTTGTAGAGACTGGAACATTCCTAGTCTGTGGGTTAGACTGAAGGCTTCTCCTGATTCACATAGCCGCATGGCTCTGCAAACTCAAGATTGGCAGGTCAGGCAGTAGGGCTTTTGTTCACAGGCTGTGAAGATCTCTGAATCCCAAGATCGGCAGGCAAGATAGCAGGTAAGCTGCTAGCTCAAGTCCCAGGAACAGGAGGTCAGATGAACAGGAGCCAGCTGCAGGACATTTGATGCAGGCCACACACGCAAGGAAACTCCCTTTCAACTGATGGACTACTCACAGCAGATCCTATCACGGAGGTGATCACATCATATGAAATCTTATCATGGAAGTGATCACATCATGATACAACTGCCAAACTACATCATAACCACCAAACCACTGAGAATCACGGCCCAGCCAAGTTGATACACAACCTTAAGGACCACAGAGAGTAATAACAATACTTGGCTCCAGAGACGTTACAGAAATCATTTGACCCAGGCCTTGAAAAATGGATAATTTTGTGGTAGGCAGATAATAGGCTAGATTTCTCTGCTGTTGGCATGTCAACTGCTTAGCAAAAATACCTGGCATATAATATGTGCCCAATAAACATTAGCTATCATAATTATTAAGGAGCCCTGGTGGCATAATGGTTAAGCGCTCAGCTGCTAATTGAGAACTTGGCACTTCAAACCCATTCAGTGGCTACACAGGAGAAAGACATGGAGATCTGTTCCCATAAAGATTACAGCCAAGAAAACTCAATGGGGCAGCTATACTCTGTCACATGGGGTTGCCATGAGTGGAAATTGCCTTGATAGCTCACAACAACAATAAGCAACAATCAAATTATTAATATACAAATTGATACTAGCAAAAAATTACCTAAGAATCTGCTCCTTAACCATAGGCAGTAAGCTAACTCTAGTAGGGTTTTGGGACAATGATGAAATGATACCCACAGCATACGTTGTGTTCACTCCACCAGTGTCAAGCAGGAGGTCGTAGTATTTTTGCAACTGCCATCACGTGCCCTTGAAGAATAGCAGATTTGGTTTTTCCACAGACCACTTCGTCAATGCTCTCTGGCTTGATCATGTTTTCAAGATACTTTATAACCTCACTCTAAATAACTCGTTCATTTTATTCCCAACACGTTCCTCCGTGGGTCCTAGGTTCTTACTTCACTGATCCTTTGTTGTTGTTGTTAAGTGCCCTCGAGTCAGTTCTGACTCACAGCAACCCTATGCACAACAGAACGAAACACTGCCCAGTCCTGAGCCATCCTTACCATCATTGTTATGCTTGAGCTCGTTGTTGCAGCCACTGTGTCAATCCACCCCGTTGAGGGTCTTCCTCTTTTCCACTGACCCTGTACTCTGCCAAACATGATGTCCTTCTCCAGAGAATGATCCCTACTGACAACATGTCCAAAGTATGTAAGATGCAGTCTCGCCATCCTTGCTTCTTAGGAGCATTCTGGTTGTACTCCTTCTAAGACAGATTTGTTTGTTCAATACTCTTCGCCAACATCACAATTCAAAGGCGTCAGTTCTTTTTCAGTCTTACTTATTCATTGTCCAGCTTTCACATGCGTATGATGCAATTGAAAATACCATGGCTTGGGTCAGGCACACCTTCATCTTCAGGGTGACATCTTTGCTCTTCAACACTTTAAAGAGGTCCTTTGCAGCAGATTTACCCAGTGCAATGCGTCTTTTGATTTCTTGACTGCTGCTTCCATGGCTATTGATTCTGGATCCAAGTAAAATGAAATCCTTTACACCTTCAATCTTTTCTCCGTTTATCATGATGTTGCTCACTGGTCTAGTTGTGAGGATTTTTGTTTTCTTTCTGTTGAGGTGCAATCCATACTGAAGGCTGTGGTCTTTGATCTTCATCACCAAGTGCTTCGAGTCCTCTTCACTTTCAGCAAGCAAATTTGCGTCATCTGCATAATGCAGGTTGTTAATGAGTCTTCCTCCAATCCTGATGCCCCGTTCTTCTTCATATAGTCCAGCTCCTCGGATTATTTTCTCAACATACAGATTGAATAGGTATGGTGAAAGAATACAACCCTGACACACACCTTTCCTGACTTTAAACCATCAGCATCCCCTTGTTCTGTCCGAACAACTGGCTCTTGATCTATGTAAAGGTTTCCCATGAGCACAATTAAGTGTTCTGAAATTCCCATTCTTTGCAATGTTATCCATCATTTGTTATGATCCACACAGTTGAATACCTTTGCATAGTCAATAAAACACAGGTAAACATCCTTCTGGTATTCTCTGCTTCCAGCAAGGATCCATCTGACATCAGCAATGATATCCCTGGTTCCACATCCTCTTCTGAAACTGGCCTGAATTTCTGGCAGTTCCCTGTTGATATACTGCTGCAGCCGTTTTTGAATGATCTTCAGCAAAATTTTGCTTGCATGTGATAATAATGATATTGTTCTATAATTTCCACATTAGGTTGGATCACCTTTCTTGGGAATAGGCAGAAATATGGATCTCTTCCAGTCAGTTGGCCAGGAAGCTGTCTTCCATATTTCTTGGCATAGACCAATGAGCACCTCCAGCGCTGCATCCGTTTGTTGAAACATCTCAATTGGTACTCCACCAAATCCTGAAGCCTTGCTTTTCACCAATGCCTTCAGAGCAGCTTGGACTTCTTCCTTCAGTACCATCGGTTCCTGATCATATGCCACTTCTTGAAATGGTTGAACATTGACTAATTCTTTTTGGTATAATGACTCTGTGTATTTCTTCCATCTTCTTCTGATGCTTCCTGTGTCATTTAATATTTTCCCCATGGAATCCTTCACTATTGTAACTCGAGGCTTGAATTTTTCTTCAGTTCTTTCAGCTTGAGAAACACTGAGCGCGTTCTTCCCTTTTGGTTTTCCATCTCCAGCTCTTTGCACATGTCATTATAATACTTTATTTTGTCTTCTTGAGCTGCCCTTTGAAATCTTCTGTTCAGTTCTTTTACTTCATCAATTCTTCCTTTTGCTTTAGCTGCTCGATGTTCGAAAGCAATTTTCAGAGTCTCCTCTGACATCCATCTTGGTTTTTTCTTTCTTTCCTATCTTTTCAATGTCCTCTTGCTTTCTTCATGGATGATGTCCTTGATGTCATTTCACAGCTCATCTGGTCTTTGGTCACTAGTGTTCAGTGCGTCAAATCTATTCTTGAGATGGTCTCAGTTCAGGTGGGATATACTCAAGGTCGTATTTTGGCTCTCGTGGACTTCCTCTGATTTTCTTCAGTTTCAGCTTGAACTTGCGTATGAGCAATTGATGGTCTGTTCCACAGTCGGTCCCTGGCCTTGTTCTGACTGATGATATGAGCTTTTCCATAGTCTCCTTCCACAGATGTAGTCAATTTGATTTCTGTGTGTTCCATCTGGTGAGGTCCATGTGTATAGTCGCTGTTTATGTTGGTGAAAGAAGGTATTTGCAATGAAGAAGTCTTTGGTCTTGCAAAATTCTATCATTCAATCTCCAGCATTGTTTCTATCACCAAGGCCATATTTTCCAACTACTGATCCTTCTTCTTTGTTTCTAACTTTGGCATACCAATCACCAGTAATTAGCAATGCATCTTGATTGCATGTTTGATCAATTTCAGACTGTAGCAGCTGATAAAAATCTTCAATTTCTTCATCTTTGGCCCTATTGGTTGGTGCCTAAATTTGAATAATAGTCGTATTAACTGGTCTTCCTTGTAGGTGTGTGGATATTATCCTATCACTGACAGTGTTGTACTTCAGTATACATCTTGAAACATTCTTTTTGACGATGAATGCAACACCATTCCTCTTCAAATTGTCATTCCCAGCATAGTAGACTATATGATTGTCCAATTCAAAATGGCCAATACCAGTCCATTTCAGCTCTCTAATGCCTACGATATCAATGTTTATGCATTCCATTTCATTTTTGACAATTTCCAATTTTCTGAGATTCATACTTCATATATTCCAGGTTCCAATTATTAATGGGTGTTTGCAGCTGTTTCTTCTCATTTTGAGTCATGCCACATCAGGGAATGAATGTCCCGAAAGCTTTACTCCATCCACATCATTAAGGTCGACTCTACTTTGAGGAGGCAACTCTTCCCCAGTCATCTTTTGAGTGCCTTCCAACCTGGGGGCTCATCTTCCAGTACTATATCAGACAAGGTTCCGCTGGTATTCAGAAGGTTTTCACTGGCTAATGCTTTTCAGAAGTAGACTGCCGGGTCCTTCTTCCTAGTCTGTCTTAGTCTGGAAGCTCAGCTGGAACCTGTCCTCCATGGGTGACCCTGCTGGTATCTGAATACTGGTGGTGTAGCTTCCAGCATCACAGCAACACGCAAGCCCCCACAGTACAACAAACTGACAGACATGTGGTGTCTGATCTTTTAGCAATTCCCGAACAGACTCAATTCCATGCTGTACTTAAACTGGTTGTCATCGAGTCAATTGTGATTTGTGTGTCAGTGTCAAGCTGTGCTCCATAGGGTTTTTGATGGCTGATTTTTTGAAAGTAGATCACCAGGACTTTCTTCTTCCAAGACACTTCTGGGTAGACTTGAACTTCTAATCCTTCAGTTAACAGCCAAGTACATTAACCATTTGTACCACCGTGATGGTTAAAGTTGTATGTCAATTTGGCTGGTCCATGGTTCTCAGTGGTTTGGCAGTCATGATGTAGTTTGACAGCTTTTTAAAGATGTAATCATCTCCATAATGAGCTCTGATATAATGCAGTCACCTCCAAGATGATTTCTGTTGTGAGCAGCCAATCAGTTGAAAGGGACTTTGCTCAGGGGTGTGGCCTGCATCCAATATAAGTGGACTTTCTGGCAAGGCTCAACAGCTTTTGCTCACTCTGGATTCTGCAGTTGTGTCCTGTTCATCTGACCTTTGAACTTGAGCTAGCAGGTTACCTGCCATCTTACCTACCGATCTTGGGATTTGTCAGCCTCCACAGCCGGTGAGCCAGACGCCTGCTATCTGACCTTCCGATCTTGGATTCCCCAGCACTTGTAGCTACTGAGTCAGGAGAAGCCTCCAGCTTGACCCAAAAACTTCTGACTTTCCAGCTTCTACAACCACGTGAGCCATTTCGTTTATATAAATCTTTCTCTCTATATATTTATACACTGTACAGTCTTTGCTTCTCTAGTGAACCCAGCCTAAGACAACCACCCAGGGACTCCATACCATACTTACCATCTTCGAATGCCCTCTGCCATTCATTAACACACAAAAGTTGTTGCTGTTGTTAGGTGCCGTGAAGTTGGTTCTGACTCACAGCGACCCTATGCACAACAGAACGAGACACTGCCCAGTCCTGTGTCACCCTCACAATTGTCGTTATGCTTGAGCCCATCGTTGCAGCCATTGGGTCAATCCATCTCATTGCGGGTCTTCCTCTTTCTCATTGACCCTCTATTTTACCAAGCATGATGTCCTTCTCCAGGGACTGATCCCCCCCTGATAACATGTCCAAAGTATATAAGACATAGTCTTGCCATCCTTGCTTCTAAGGAGCATTCTGGTTGTACTTCTTCCAAGACAGATCTGTTCATTCTTTTTGCAGTCCATGGTATATTCAATATTCTTTGCTCACACCACAATTCAAAGACATCAATTCTTTGGTCTTCCTTATTCATTTTCCAGTTTTCGCATGCAAATACACAAAAGATTCTACAGCATACGACAACAACTCCAGTGGTTAAATGAGATAATGCATACAAAGCATTTAGAAAAGAATAATATACAAAAGACTCTATTCTAAATGTTTTGCATGCATTATCTCATTTAACTACTGGAGTTGTTGTTGTGTGCTGTTGAGTCTATTCCAACTCAGAGAGACGCCATGTGACAAAGTAGAACTGCCCCATAGCATTTCCTAGGCTGAAATCTTTATAGGAGCAGATCCCCAGCTGTTTTCTTCCGCAGAGATACTGGTGGGTTCAAGCTGCAGACATTTTGGTTAGCAGCCGAGCACTTAACCATTGCACCAACAGGGCTCCATTGGAGTAATATAGTGGGGGAAAAAAAAAAAACTGTCTCTGCCTTTACATATTTTGTAGATTAGGGGAGAGAAAATGATTAATGTTTATCACAATGAAATGTGGTTAGGATTGTGAAAAGGAAGCTACTATGAGATATAGGAGTGAACAGCAGAGAAATATAACCTATTATCTGACTACTGTTTAAAGCGACTGACTACTAACCGAAAGGTCAGCAGTTTGAAACCACCATCGGCTCCTTGGGAGAAAGATGTGGCAGTCTGTTTCCATAGAAATTTACAGCCTTGGAAGCCCTATGGGATCGCTGTGAGTTGGAATCCAATCGACAGCAGTGGGTATCTGCCTACCAAGGAGCCCTGGAGGTGCAGTGGTTAAGCGCTTGTCTGCTAACAGAAATGTCATCAGTTCAAACCCACTAGCCACTCCGTGCAAGACAGATGCAGCAGCCTGCTTCCATAAAGCCTTGGAAACTGTATGGGGCAGTTCTACTCTGTCTTATTGGGTCACTATAAGTCAGAATTTGACTCAATGGTAACTGGTTTTTTGGATATCTGCCTGCCACAACTTTACCCATTCTTCAGGACCTGGGTCAAATGCTACCTGTTATGGCTCGAACGGAGTTCCCCAAAAAGATATGTTGAAGCTCTAACCCCTGTACCTGTGAATGTGACCTTGTTTGGAAATAGAGTTTTTCTTTTGTTATCAGTTAAATTAAACAAGGTAATACTGGAATCCTAATCCTAATCCCTTACACGTGGTGTTTTATGAAAGAAGCGAACAGACACAGAAACAGAGTTATACAGGAAAATTTGTCTACAAGTCAGAAGCTGAAAGAGTCCTCCCCTACAACTGACAGACAGAGAGAGAGCATAGCCCTGCCAATGCCCTGAATTTGGACTCCTAGCCTCCAGGATCATGAGAATAAATCTCTATTCTTTAAAGCCACCCACTTTGTGGTATTTTGTTATGGCAGCCCTGGGAAACTGAAACACCACCTCTTTACCACTGCCCACTCCTCCCCAAGCCCATGAGGATTAAAGTTTTCTTGTGTTTTTCTGTAGTTTACTTAGTAATACTAATGAGCATTTACCTTGCATTAGAGGGCAGTGGTTTTCAGTGCAGAGTTCTTGCCTTCTATGCCAGAGATCTGGGTTCAATTTCTGACCAATGCACTTTGTGGGCAGCTATTACCCATCTGTCAGTGGAGGCCTAAGTGTTGCTATGATGCTGAACAGATTTCAGCAGAACTTCCAGACTAAGACTAGGAAGAAAGAGCTGGTTATCCACTTCCTAAAAGCAGTCAATGAAAACCCTGTGGATCACAACAATCCCATTGTACATGGGGTCGCCATGAGTCAGGTATGAAATTGGTAGCAGGTAAGCTTTGAACTATAGCTACTCTTCACTTACCAACTATCTTGTTATCCTACATTTCACATTTACAATAGTGAAAAGTCTATTATCCAACTATTTTGTGCATTAATTACATTCATCTGGTAGTAAGAAATGCTGAGCTGCCAGGCGAGAGTAAAGCTGGCTGCGATGGTTAAGATTATATGCCAACCTGGCTGGACCATGATTCTTAGTGGTTTGGCGTTACATAATGATGTAATTTGGCAGTTATGTAATGATGTAGTCATCCTCCATATTGTGATCTGATGTGGTCATCCTCCATTTTCATATAACACCAATTTTTGCATAACGACCTGGTCTTTGGGACCTAACCATGTCAGTAAGCAAGGAGTAGGTGTAACAGTTCATATACATTATATCATTGCAACTCTAAAACAGTCCCATTTTTATAGACAAAGAAACTAAAACTTAGAGATGCATGTAAGCAGATTTTTGTACTAATGCTTCCTCTTCCTGAAATCCTCTTCCCCTAGATCATCACCTAGCTGCCTTCTTTTGTACGTCTCAGTTCAAATATCACCTCCTCCAAGAAGCCTCACTTGACCACACATTCTTAAAGATCCACCCCTCCGAGTCACTCTCTAGCACATCACTGTATATTTCATAGCCCCTGTCATTCTCTGAAATTATGTATTTATTTGCTTTCATGCTTATTTTCTGTCTTCCTTCACTAGAATGTAAGTTCCATGGGGGCAATAAAGTTTCCCTCTTTTGGGTTAGGTCACTCAGTATCTCCACTTAGATGTCTGGCACATAGTAGGCCTTCAATTAATTTCTGCTGGGTGTATTACTGAATGGAATCAAAGTGTTATAGCGAATAAGAGGCAGAGCCAAAATTTAAACCTAGATAACTCTTTCTCCAAACTCTAGTGTTTGGCTCCTTTTATTTAACTCCTACACAGAGTCCCTGGGTGATGAAATGGTTAACACACTTGGCTGGTTCATGGTTGGAATTACCCAGGGGCACCTCAGAAGAAAGGTCTGGTGGTCAACTTCCAAAAAATCAGCCACTGAAAACCCTATGGAGCACAGTTCTGCTTTGACACACATGGGTCTCCCTAAGTCAGAGTTGACCTTATGGCAACTGTTTTTTAATAGTACTTCACATAAACTGGAAACCCTGGTGGCATAGTGGTTAAGTGCTATGGCTGCCAACCAAAGGGTCGGCAGTTTGAATTCCCCAGGCGCTCCTTGGAAACCCTATGGGACGTTCTACTCTGTCCTATAGGGTCGCTATGAGTCAGAATTGACTCAACAGCAATGGGTTTTTTTAAGTCACACAAACCATTTTGCTTTAGAGTTTATTTACTTTTCTATCTCTGCTTCATGGTGCTGAGGGCAATGAGGACCACCTCACAGACATCTTTGCATCTCTCATAGCTTCTATTGGGACACTGCCTTGCTTCTCAGACACCCCTCCACATTTGCTGAAATGAATTAAATAGGTATCCATGACAACGCCAGGGAGGCAGCTGTGCTCTAAGGCTCTGTATGATTTCATTCTCCTCTCCATTGAGGTTAGCACCTCCTCAAAGCTCCAGCAGGCAGGTTGACACCTCAGGCATCTCAGCCCTGAGGGGTCATTCATGGCCTCAGAAGGAGGTCCCGCCTTGGTGCTGAAATAAATGACTGGCTCTACCGTGAAGTGTGGCCACAGCGTCAAGCTGGAGGGACCCACAGTGAGTGGGTGGGGGTTTCAGCTCGGCCTCCCTTTAAGGATTATAGGCTAAGCTCTCCAGCTCCTCAGAGGAAGACCATGATCCCCTGGCAAAGGAACCACCTTGGCCCCTGTTACTATCAGCGGGATTCTTCTCCACTCGTGAGAATGGATGGGCATTCCACTGGGAGGAGGCTTTCCTCTCACCTGAGGAAATGGATGTAGCTCAGCAAAAAAGGTTCCTTGACACACGGCAGCTTCCTGCTCAGCCTCTTAACTCTCAGCTTTTCACTTTTTCCCCTTAGCTAAAAAATTGATGGAACCTTACAAAGCTCCTGGTTCAGTCCTCCTGTCTGTGCCTGTAGAGAGAGAGAGCACTGAAGAGTTTCATCGGGACTTGCGAAAAATTCACTCTGTTGTCAACAGAAAACCCAAAAGAATAAAAAGGCCAAAGTCCACCCCTGTGCGTACAGCCTGGTTAGCCACCTTAAAGGCCAGGACCCTCCTCTCCATTGAGGTTAGCACCTCCCCAGAGCTCCAGCAGGCAGGTTGACACCTCAGGCACCTCAGGCTATGGGGGGTATGGATAGGGCGAGGTATGAACAAGAGCAGGTCAAGATCTCACCTCCTTCTCCAGGGGGACCAGCCAGAGTAATGGGAGTTGGGTCGCCTTCCCCATGTCTCTCTTTTGACAGGGATTTGGAAAAGGCCATCCACTAACCTGGACTGATAGAGAAGACAGCTGCCTATGGAGATGATTTGACAAGTACCTAGCCCTGGTGGTGCAGTGGTTAAGCCCTTGGCTACTGACTGAAAGACCGGCGGTTCAAACCTACCAGCTGCTCCATAGGAGAAAGCTGCGGCAGTCTGCTTCCGTAAAGATTTACAGCCTTAGGAACCCTATGGACAGTTCTACTCTGTCCTATAGGGTTATTATGGGTTGGAATCAACTCGACAGCAACCGGTGGACATAAGGAGCCCTGGTGGTGCATTGGTTAAGTGCTCGGCTGCTAACCAAAATGTTAGCGATTCAAACCTATCCAGCAGTTCCACAGTAGAAAGGCCTGGTGATCTGCTCCTGTAAAGATTACAGCCAAGAAAACCCTCTGTGGCAGTTCTACTCTGTCACATAGTATCACTATGAGTTGGAATTGGCTGACAGCACCCAGCAACAACCACAACAAGATATAATTTGGAGCCCTGGGTGCTGCAAACTTTCAGTGCACTCAACTGAAAGGTTAGAGGTTTGAATCCACCCAGAGACACCTCAGAAGAAAGGATTAGTGACCTATATCTGAAAAATCAGTCATTTCATAACCCCATCGAAGCACAGTTCTACTCTGACACACATGGCAACTGGTAGACATGACTTCTTCCCTCAAAATATCTCCCTGCATCTTGAATTTCCTCCATTAACATAATTCCCTTAGATCTCACAGATTTGGTCTTTAAGAGAATTCTACTAAAATGCCCTCAGGTGCTAAACAAAAGGTCGGCAGTTCAAATCCACCAGCTGTTTCTTGGAAGCCCTATGGGACAGTTCTGCTCTGTCCTGTGGGGTTGCTATGAGTCAGAACCGACTCTATTGCACCTAAAGACAACAGCTAAAATGCAAGAGGAAGACCTCAACAAGATGGATTGACATAGTGGCTGCAACAGTGGGCTCAAACATAGCAATAATTGTGAAGATAGCACAGGACTAGACAACACTTTGTTCTGTTGTACATAACGTCACTATGAGTCACAACTGACTCGAAGGCACTCAACAACAACAATAGCTAAAATGAAAACCCTCTTGGAAGGCTAATAATCCACCGGACAGAGGTCGGCAATTTTTTTTTTTTTTTTCTGTAAATGGCCAGATAGTAGCTATTTTAGGCTTTGTGGACCATAGAGTCTCTGTCACAACTACTCACCTGTGCTATGGTAGCACAAAAGCAGCCACAGATAGTATGTAAATAAATGAGTGTGGCTGCGTTTCATTAAGTTTTATTTACAAAAACTTGCAGCAGGCTAGATTTGGCCCCTGGGCTGTAATTTACTGACTCATACACTAGACTGGTTACTGGGTAGTGAAATCCATTTGTACCCTGCTGCCAACTGAAAAGTTGGTAGTTCCAACACCCCCAGCAGTATCGTGGGAGAAAGTCCTGATGATCTACTTCCATAAAGATCACAGCCGACGAAACCCTGTGGAACTCAGCTCTACTCTGTAACCCAGGGGGTTGCCATGAGTTGGAATTGACTAGACAGCAACTGGTTTGGTTTTTTGGGTTTTGACACTGGATTTTAATATAAAACCATGGCTTATAGGCCTTTGGGCCTGTTATGGATTGAATGATATCCCCCCAGAATATGTGCTGGAATCCTAACCCCTATTCCTGTGAGTATAATCCTGTTTGGAAATACAGTTTTTGTTATGTTAATAAGGCCTTACCAATGTGTGTCCTAACATAATCACCTCTGAGTTATAAAAAGACCAGAGTAGACACAGATAGCATGAGATAGGCATGTGAGGATCATCTACAACCAGGAACCAAGGAATACCAGGGCTACTGAATCAATGGGGCTGAGATCCTGATTTGAACTTTCAGCCTCCAGGACCGTGAAAAAGTAAATTTCTCTTCTTTAAAGTGATTGGCATGTGGTATTTGTATTACGGGAGCACTAGATAACTAAGACACACACACCAAACCGGAAAGAGGGATTAGGATGAGACTGGTATTCCTATGAGCAGATAAACCAGGGAATTATCTTTTTGTTCCAGTTATCATGATGCTTTGTTGTTGTTGTTGGCTGCTGTCAAGTCGATTCCAACTCACAGTAACCCCATGTGTTATGGATTGAATTGTGCCCCCCAAAAATGTCAACTCAGCTAGGGTATGATTCTCATGATTGTCCACCATTTTGTGACCTGATGTGATTTTCCTACATGTTAAATATCCTGCCTCTACGATGTTAATGAGGCTGAATTAGAGGTGGTTATGTTAATGAGGCAGGACACAATCTACAAGATTAGGTTGTGCCTTAAGTCAATCTCTCTTGAGATATAAAAGAAAGAAGTGAGCAGAGAGACATGGGGGCCTCATACCACCAAGAAAGCAGCTCCAGAAGCAGAGCACATCCTTTGGACCTGGGGTCCCTGCACCTGAAAACTCCTAGACCGGGGGACATTCCTCCAGAGCCAACAGAGAGAGAAAGCCTTCCTCTGGAGCTGGCACCCTGAATTTGGACTTCTAGCCTACTAAACTGTGAGATAATAATTTTCTGTTTGTTAAAGCCATCTTATTTGTGGTATTTCTGTAATAGCAGCACTAGATAACTAAGACAGAATTTGGTACCAGGAGTGGGGTGCTGCTCTAGCAGATACCTAAAATGTGGAAGTAGTTTTGAAACTGTGAATGGATAGAGGCTGGAAGAGTTTTAAAGTGTCTAATAGTAAAAGCCTAGATTGCTTTGAAGAGATTGTTGGTGGAATTGTGGGCATCAAAGACAATTCTGGTGAAGACTCAGAAGAAAGCGAGGAGAGCTATTACAGTGGAGACAGCACAGATGGTAAGAAGCAGCAGCAGGGAAGCGGCAGCCGCAGAACCAGGAGACCAGTGTGAGACAGCCCTGGAGCCAACCCACGGATCAAAAAAACTGAGAGCCTTGTGCAGGAGCCTTCCAGGCAGAGTGGGATGCCTTCAGGCCCTTACCAGTGGAGCTTGGCTTGCCAACCCAGGGAACCAGAGAGCTGTGTGCCTTCTGGATGAAGTTTACTGGCAGAGCGAGGTGCCTCCAGCCACTTATCAGTGGAGCTAAAGAGCTTTGGAACAGTTGCCCCCGCAGGGCAGAAGCAGCGGAGAGGCCTGAGGGACCGAGAGGCCAAGGAAGCAAATTTGAAGAGACAAGGAGCACAGGGGGCAGAGCTGCCTCAGTCTCAAAGGGTAGGGCCACAACCTCTGGGGTCTCAAATGGTGGAGTTGCCACTCAGCTGAACTAGAAGAATGGAGTCACCCAAACATGAGGGAACCGATTTGCCATTCCAGTGGGTATGGGAGGCAGAGTTGAAGCCCAGGGTAGAGGGGCCTCCACTCAGAATCTGAAGAGTGTGGCTAAAACCTAGAGTCTGAAGGGCAGGGCCATTGTCTAAATGGTCTCATAGAACAGAGGATTATTTTCAAGGCTTGGGAACTAATGTAATGTGTTTTGCTGGTTTGCTTGGTGCCTGTTATTCCTTCTTTTCCTCCAATTTCTCCCATTTGTAATGGAAATGTCTGGCTTGGGTCTGTTCTACAATTGTACTTTGGAAGCAGATAAGTTGTACCCTTGATTTTGCAGATGAAGGGGAATTTTTGGCTTTTGGACTTGGAGTTGAATTTAGACTTTTGCTATATGATGGGGTGATGTGTTTTACATGTGGTAAGGGCATGAATTTTGGGGGGCAAAAAGGTGGAATGTTATGGATTGAATTGTTTCCCCCCAAAATGTGTGTCAACTTGGCTAGGCCATGATTCCCATGATTTTCCACTATTTTGTGACCTGATGTCCTTTTCCTATGTGTTGTCTATCCTGCCTCTATGATGTTAATGAGGCTGAATTAGAGGCAGTAAATATTAATGAGGCAGAACTCAAACTACAAGATTAGGTTGTGTTTTAAGTCAATCTCTTCTTAGATATAAAAGAGAGATGGGAGCAGAGAGACATTGGGACCTCATAACACCAAGAAAACAGACCAGGAGCAGACTATGTCCTTTGGACTTGGGGTCCCTGCATCTGAGAATCTCCTAGACCAAGGGAAGACTAATGACAAGGACCTTTCTCCAGAGCCAACAGAGAGAGAAAGCCTTCCCCTGGAGCTGGTGCCCTGGATTCAGACTTCTAACCTACAGTCTGTGAGAGAATAAATTCCTGTTTGTTAAAGCCATCCATTTGTGGCACTTTTGTTATAATGACACTAGACAACTAAGACACCATGTGACAGAGTAGAACTGCCACATAGGGTTTTCTTAACTGTAATCTTTACAGAACCAGATCACCAGATGGATGGGTTTGAACTGCTAACCTTTTGGTTAGCAGCTGAACACTTAACCATTGCACCACCAGGGCTTCTTGTTGTGATTCTGCTGGGCCACTAAGGTTGATCTTGCCTGTAGAAACACTCATAACAAAGGTATGCCCAGTGCCTAGGCCAATTCTTTGCATAAAGTAGATACTCATTAAATGTTCATTGAAAACTTTTATAAATAAAAACCCAGTGCCGTCGAGTCGATTCCAACTCATAGCGACGTTATAGGACAGAGTAGAACTGCCCCTCATTTATACATATGTATATTTAAAGAACAGTTCAACTTCCTTGTCTCCATAGTTATAAGAGTGTTGAGAACTTGACCACAAAGCAAGCTATTGAAGTCTGAAAAAATTAATTAAGCAACAAGGAGGAGAAGCAGGAGGAGGGGAGATCTTTGTTCTACAGGAATCAAGTGACCATTTAGAATTGTATTGATGATTTGGTAGATTTGGGAATGGTGTCTTCTAGATATACCCTTCCTTGTGAATTGGTCGTTATAATTTCAGTCCAAAAATGTTTAGCAGTGGAGTGAGTTCACAGTTCTTTAAATGCTTGTAAAAATACTAGGCAGGGTTAGCATTGGATCTGGTGTTGGTACTATACATTAAAGGTGTTACCACCTTGAAAACAAACATTAAACTAAAACGTTGTCACCATTTGTCTTAGTTATCTAGTGCTGCTATAATAGAAATACCACAAGTGGATGGCTTTAGCAAACAGAAATCTATCTTCTCACAGTTTAGGAGCCTAGAGGTCTGAATTCAAGGTGCCCGATCCAGGAGAAGACTTTCACTCTCTCTTGGCTCTGGGGGAAGGTCCTTATCTCTTTTCAACAACTGTGGGCCCAGTGTTCCTTGGAGATCTCCACGTGTCTTGGCATTAATCTGCACCTGGGTCTAGGAGAGTCTCAGTGCAAGGACCCCAGATCCAGAGGATGCACTCAGCTCCTGGCTCTTCTTTCTTGGTGCTAAGAGGTCCCCATTCCTCTCTGCTCACTTCTCTCTTTTATATCTCAAAAGAGATTGACTTAAGACACAACCTAATCCTGTAGATTGTGTCCTGCCTCATTGACATAACTGCCTCTAATCCTGCCTAATTAACATCATAGAGGTTAGGATTTACAACACATATGATAATTATATTAGATCACAAAATGAAGGACAACCACACAATACTGCAAATCATGGCATAGCCAAGTTGACACACATTTTAGGGAGATGCAATTTAATCTATAACACCATTTAACAATGTTAAACAAATAGAGGGAACATTGCTTCAGTCTTTTGTCCTTTTGAGTGCAAGCAATGCATCTATATACTTCTCCCTTAGGGTAAGCATACATAAACACTGGATATAATAAGTAAAGAAAATAAATACTTCAGATAAAATTTGCCTCAAAATATATGTGTGTCTTCCTTTCCATTACCCTTTCCTATTTTCTTCACGGCAGAGACACATGTTGAAATTGTATGCATGGTGAAAACCTGCGTCACCATCAATAAAACCATTGACACAAAAATACCTGCCTTCAAACAAATAGAAAACCCTATCTTGAAACAAAGAAGAAACTCTTGGGTATATCTGTCTTGACTTTAAGGACAATAAGAGGATTGGAGGAGGACTCATTAACAGTCTGTGATATGCAGATGACACAATCTTGCTTGCTGAAAATGAAGATGGCTTGAAGCACTTACTGCTGGTGGTATAAGGTTATAGCTTCAGTATGGATTATAGCTGAACATGAAGAAGATGAAAATCCTCACAACTGGGCCCGTAAACAACATCATGATAAATTGTGAAGAAATTAAAGTTGTCAAAGATTTCCGTCTACTTTGATCAACAATCAACATGGAAGAGGCAGCCAAGAAATCAAATGTCATATTACACTGGTAAATCTGCTGCAAAAGACCTCTTTAGAATCTTAAAAAGCAAAGATATAACTTTGATTGACTAAGGTGCACCTGACCCAAACCATGGTGTTTTCAATTGCTTCATATGTATGCAAAAGCTGGACAATGAAAAGGGAAGAGAGAAGAAGAATAGATGCATTTGAATTTTGGTGTTGGTGAGGAATATTGAATACACCATGGACTGCCAAAAGAACGAACAAATCTGTCTTGGAAGAAGAAGAGCCAGAATGCTCCTTATAAGCAAAGATGCCAAGATTTTGTCGCAGATACTTGGGACATGTTATCAGGAGGAATCAGTCCCTGAAGGACATTATGCTTGGTAAAGTAGAAGGTCTGTGAAAAAGAGGAAGACCTTCAAAGAGATGGATTGACACAGTGGCTACAACAATGGGCTCAAGCATAAAAATGATTGTGAGGATGGTGCAGGACCGGGCAGTGTTTCATTCTGTTACACATAGGGTTGCTATGAGTTGGAACCAACTCAGCGGCATCTAACAACAGCAACAATCTTTATGGAAGCAGATTGCCACTTCTTTCTCTGGAGGAGCACCTGGTGGGTTCAAACTTGCCTACCTTTCAGTTAATACCCAAGTACTTTATCACCAGTGCCACCAGAGCTCATTTCTTAGTATATCCATGTCCAGTAGTAAAAGGTAATAGAAACTGATAGCATCCATGGCCAAAGCAAGATGCTCTGGTTGCTCAGTGATTAAGAACTCCACTGCTTAATGAAAGACTGGCAGTTAGAACCCACTCAGTGGCTCCATGAAGAAAAGGCCTGGCAATCAGCTTCCATAAAAATTACAGCCTAGGAAACCCCATGGGGCAGCTCTGCTCTGTCACACGGGGTCAGTATGAGTGGAAACCAATTCAATAGCACCTAACAAGAACAAAAACATAGCAAAAGTACAGTTATTATGTTTGTAGGGAAGTTCAAATATGCTTAGAAAACGTTTGTTATGGATTGAATTATGTCCCCCCACATTATGTGTTGTAAATCCTAACCTCTATGTCTGTTGTTATATTCCCTTTTGGGAATGGGCTGTCTTTGTTATGTTAATGAGACAGGATTAGTGTAGCGTGCATCTAGAGTCAATCCCTTCTGAGATATAAAAGAGATTAAATACGCATTTGGAAAAGATGAGAATTTCATTACTTGAGGAATGTAATCAATGTCACTAAATTGTACACATAGAAATTGTTCAATTGGTGTATGTTTTGCTGTGCACATTTTTAACAAAAACAACAAAAAATAAACTTTTTAAAAAAAATTATATAGCATAGAAGTAACAGAGACAGCCTACGGGAATATGACTCTGTATCTCATATTTTTAACTATCCTTCCTTCACGTGAGGAATGTAAGGCACAACACTTCACTGATAACCATGTGTGTAATTTTTTTTCAGTTTTATAGCCTAAATCCTATTTTATTTCTTTTTAATTGTGCTTTAGTTGAAGGTTTACAGAGCAAATTAGTTTCTCATTAAACAATTAATACACATATTGTTTTGTGACATTGGTTGCCAGCCCCATGACATTTCAACCTTTGGCTCCCCATTATTAGCTTTCCTGTTCCCTCCTGCCTTCTCATCATTGCCCCAGAGCTGGTGTGCCCATTTAGTCTCATTTTGTTTTATGGGCCTGTCTAATCTTTGGTTGAAGGGTGAACCTCAGGATTGACTCCAATACTGAGCTATAAGAATGTCCAGGGGCCATACTCTTGGGGTTTCTCTAGTCTCTGTCAGACCAGTAAGTCTGGTCTTTTTTTGAGAGTTAGAATTTTGTTCTACATTTTTCTCCAGCTCTGTCCAAGACCTTCTATTGTGATCCCTGTCAGAGCAGTCAGTGGTGGTAGCTGGCACCATCTAGTTGTACTGGACTCAGTCTGGTCGAGGCTGTGGGTCCATTCATCCTTTGGAGTAATCTTTCCTCTGTTTAGTTTTCTTCATTCTCCCTTGCTCCAGACAGGGTGGAACTAGTGGAGTATCTTGGATGGCCACTCACAGGCTTTGAAGACCCCAGGTGCTACTCACCCAAGTAGGATGTAGAACATTTTCTTCATAAACTATGTTATGCCAAATGAGTTAGATGTCCCCCGAGACCAAGGTCCCCACAGTCCTCAGCTCTATAATTTGGCCCCTCAGGGAGTTTGGATGCATCTGTGAAGCCTTCATGACCTTGCCTTGGTCAAATTGTGCTGGCTTCTTGAATATCATGTACTGTCTTATCCTTCACCAAAGTTACCAGTTATATATTGCCTATTTAGTTTTTTTCCCTCTCACCCCTCCCGTCTCTCGTAACCATTAAAGATTGCTTCTTCTTGCATGTAAACCTTTTCCTGAGTTTTAATAATAGTGGTCTCATACAATATTTGTCTTTTTATGATTGGCTTATTTTACTCAGCATAATGCCTTCCAGATTCATTCATGTTGTGAGATGTTTCACAGATTCGTCATTGTTCTTTATCTCATTGTTTTGCACTTCTCTAATAGCTAGTGATCGTGAGCATTTCTTCATGTGTCTGTTAGTACCAGGTGTTTTGACTACCCTAGCTGTACAGTAGGTTCTGAGGTCAGGTAGTGTGAGTCCTCCTACTTTATTCTTCTTCAATAGTGCTTTACTTATCTGGGACCTATTCCCTTTTCCATATAAAGTCAATGATTAGTTTTTCCATCTCGTTAAAGAATCCTGTTGGTATTTGGATCAGGATTGCCTCGTATTTGTAGATTGCTTTGGGTGGAATTGACATTATCACAATGTTGAGTCTACCTATCCATGAGCATGGTGTGTTTTTCCATTTATGTAGATTTCTTTTAGTTTCCTGCAGTAGTGTTTTGTAGTTTTTTTTTGTATAGGACTTTTACATCCCTGGTTAGCTTTATTCCTAAGTATTTTATTTTTTTAGGGGCTACACTGGGTTTCTGGTATTATAAATGATATTGTTTTCCTGATTTCCTTTTCTTAGTTCTCTTTATTGGCATACAGGAATCCAATTGATTTTTGTATGTTTATCTTGTATCTTGCTCCTCTGCTGAATCTTTCTATTAGTTCCAGTAGTTTTCTTGTGGAGGCTTTTGAGTTCTCTATGTATAGTATCATATCATCCACAAATAGGGACAGTTTTACTTCTTCATTATCAATTTGGATGCCCTTTATTTCTTTTTCTTGTCTTATTGCTCTAACTAGGACTTCCAGCACAATGTTAAATAGGAGTGGTGATAAAGGGCATCCTTGTCTTGGTTCCTGTTCTCAAGGGGAATGTTTTCAGCCTCTCTCCATTAAGAATGATGTTGGCTGTTGATTTGGTATAGAGGCCTTCTTATTATGTTCAGGAATTTCCCTTATGTACCTATTTTATCGACAGTTTTTATCAAGAATGGGTGTTGGACTTTATCAAGTGCCTTTTCTACATCTGTTGAGATGATCATGTGATTCTTTTCTTTTGTTTATTTACATGGTGGATTATGTTGATTGATTTTCTAATGTTGAACCATCCTTGCACGCCTAGTATGAATCCCACTTGGTCATGGTGTATTATTTTTTTGATATGATGCTGAGTTATACTGGCTAGAATTTTGTTGAGAATTTTTGCCTCTATATTCATGAGAGATATTGGTCTGTAATTTTTGTTTTCTGTGGTGTGTTTGCCTGGTTTTGGTATCAGGGTTATCCAAATCATATTTTAGAAAGTCCAGGACTCTTGCTAATCAAAATCAGGTAGTCTTAGCTAGTAGCTAGTATCACACATGGACTAATTACTTTAAACTGAAAAGAACTTTTGCCACTACAACTGATTCAATTCTGTTCTAAATGGTGGATCCCAATCCTTGCTACAGTGATAATTTCATCGACCCCTGTAAAGATTATTCCCTGAAGATGAGCAAGACATGTAGACAATCTCTTTTTCAGAAAGGTCAGCCCTTCATCGTCCCCAAATCACAAACCCATTAGTTTCCTGCATAACCACTCCAAACTCCACAAACTTTTTCTCTCACATGACAAGAACAGATCTTTGCATTGAATATGAGGGTAGAGCAGCTTTTAGATACAGGTAATTTTTCACTAAGGGCTTTGTATCAGTTAGGAATTATGTTCAGCTCAAAGAACAGAAATACCCCCAAAATGGAGGCTTAAACAAATTAGGGATCTTATTTTTCTCATGTAATGAATAACCTGGAAGTAGGAAGTCCAGGCTGGGTATTGTGGTCCAAAATGTCATCAAGAACTTAGGCTGCTTTAACATTTCTGTTCAGGTTTCCTTAAAAAGTACCTGTTGCCTTGTCACTTCAAAATGGCTGCTGTAGTTCCAGCCATTGTGTGTGAGTTCCAGACAGGAGGAAGGGCAAAAACAAGGTACGAAACAATATGCTAAAAGAATCAACACCTTTTTTAAGGAGCTTCTCTGGATGCTTCATGTAACAATTTCCACTTACATTTCACCCTCCAGAACCTGGGTGGCACAAATGGTTTGTTATATTACTAGCCAAAAGGTTGGCAATTCAAAGCTACCCAGAGGTACCTCAGAAGACAGGCCTGGAGATCTGCTTCTGAAAGATGATGGCCATGAAGACCCTATGGAGCAGTTCTACTCTGACACACATAGGGTTGACATGAGCCAGAATCAACTCAACAGCAACTAATGGCAACAAAAAATCTGCAAGGGAGGCTGGGAAATTAGAGTTTTGGGGTTATTTTGGGTTTTTTTGGTTTGTTAAGCTAGGCATATTGTTGCTCCCCACAAAAGCAGGGTTCTGTTAGGGAGAAGTAAAATGGTGTCAGAGAAATAACGAGCATTCTCTTCCACGATCTTCCTCTGGAAAATCCAGGATCTAGATTCTTCTTCCTCAGAAGCCACAGGTCCAGGAGCCACAAAAGGGGGATCCTTATATGGTTCCAGTGTGCTTGTTTTTCAGGTAAACGTATAAGCTACAATACCTCCACTGCCCAAAGATGCCCTGCTTACTTATCAGAGAAATAAGTTAGGAACAAAGACCTGTGTCAGTATTTGGTGATGTATCTTCTGTTTTTGAACAGACATTTACTGAGCACGGACTAGGTGCCAGGGACTTTTTTTAGTGCCTTACATGCATCAACTCATTTAATTCTTACAACAAACCCATGAGGTAGATACTATTATTATCCACCATTACAGATAATGAAATGGAGGCACAGAGAGGTCAAGCAACTTGCTCAAAGATGCACAGCTTTACTGGCTGTTATGGATTGAACTGTGTCCTCCAAAAATATGTGTTCTAAATCCTAACCCCGATGTCTGTGATTATAATCCCATTTGGGAATAGGGTCTTCTTTGTTATGTTAAGAGGTTATGTCAGTGTAGGCTGTGTTTTAAGTCTATCAACTTTAAGATATAAAAAGAGCAAATGAGGACAGAAGAGCAAGCAGAGATGGGGAAAGACAGATTCCACACCACCGGAAGATCACCAAGGAATCCAGGAACAAGAACCTTCCCCCAGAGCCGACAGAGAGAAAAATTCTTCCCCTAGAGCTGGCACCCTGAATTCAAACTTCTGGCCTCCTAAACTGATTTGTCTGTTGCATTCGGCAAATCTGCTGCAAAAGATCTCTTTAAAGTGTTAAAAAAAAAAAGCAAAGATATCACTTTAAGGACTAAGGTATACCTGACCCAAGCCATGGTGTTTTCAATCACCTCATATGCATATGAAAGCTGGACAAGGAATAAGGAAGACTGAAGAAGAATCAATGCCTTTGAATTACAGTGTTGGCAAATAATATTGAATAAACCATGGACTGCCAGAAGAATGAACAAATCTCTCCTGGAAGAAGTACAGCCAGAATGCTCCTTAGAATTAAGGATGGTAAGACTACACCTCACGTACTTTGGATATGTTATCAGAAGGGACCAGTCCTTGGAGAAGGACATCATGCTTGTTAAAGTAGAGGGTCAGCAAAAAAAGCGCAAGACCCTCAATGAGATGGATTGACACAGTGACTGCAACAATGGACTCAAGCATAACAACGATCATGAGGATGGTGCAAGACAGGGCGGTGTTTCGTTCTGTTGTACACGGGGTCACTGTGAGTTGGAACAGACTCAACAGCACCTAACAACAACAATAAACTGTGAAAAATGAGCCCTGCTGATGCAGTGGTTAAGTGCTCTGCTGCTAACTGAAAGGTTGGTTGTTCGAACCCACCAGCTGCTCTGCAGGAGAAAGATGTGCCAGTCTGCTTGTGTTTCTGTTAAGATTACAGCCTTGGAAACCCTATGAGGCAGTTCTACACTGTCCTATAGGTTCGCTATGAGTCAGAATCAACTTGACTGCAGAAGATAAGGTATAAGCCATGAGAAAATAAATTTCTGTTTGTTAAAGCCCCTCGCTTGTGATATTTCTGTTATAGCAGCACTAGATAACTAAAACACTGGCAGAACTGGAATTTAAATCCAGCAGGTAAGCTACCAAAGCCAGTGTTTTTAATTATTAACTGTAAATAGAAAGGAAGGGGTGATGATTCAAGCAGCAAACCTCACTCTGGGTCCTGGACCTCATGTACCCCATCAAGCCTAGATTCTTATAATACTGAAAGAATCGGAGTGAGTAGGAACCAACTTTTGACAGCTCCAATTATCCTCTTAAATGGTTATCTCATGCCAATCAGAAATGCCAGTAGGGGATTATGCATATCTTTGCTTGATAAAAGTAAGAAAAGCAATTAATGATTACATGATAGGTTGGGAGACAAATTATTTCCAAATGTGGAATCCATGGTGGAGAAATTATGGAAGAAGTGCCTCCTGATAAAAAGGTTAGGAAAGACTAGTATAATTTTTTTAACTGAGCACCGAATAAAAGTGAAAATCAAATCGTGAATATTCCATTCCATTCAACAAGTATTTATGGAGTACTTACTCTATACAAGGCACTGTAACTTCGTGGAAGCTGAGAAAATGAACAGGGTCTCTTACTTTGAAGCATCATAATCTAGTGGAAAAGATAAATACATTCCTAACAACTCATGTGCAAGCAGAAACATCTCGGCCCTAATTCTGAGAGTCACAGAGATGTAGGCTTTAGAAGTGATTTAGTCCACCTTCCTCTAGTTGAACACCCTCACCTGGATTCCCAGGCAGTGTGTATTCTTTCAAAACCAAGTAGAGCTAGAAGTCTGACATTGCGGCCGACTTTGGCAGAGCTATACTGGCCGGGCTGGTCAGAGAAATACAGGCCTCTTTCTAAGCGAGGCTGAGAGGGATTGAGCTCTGACAACAGCAGACAGACAGAGACAGGCTTCAGACTTGTGTGTCCCATAGGGTGGAAGGAGGCTTTGGTCCTATGCCATGCCTACAGGCTTGGGTAAGAAACACCTGTCCTAAGAATCAAGAGGATTAACATTTTTAATGTGGTGGATTGATTAAGGAGTTTGCCCCAGATCAGCCTCAGGTGACCTGGATGTTTTTTTAAAGGGGATGCACCTTTGCCAGGCTCCCCCATGTCTCTTCCCCTTCAAGTCTTTGATGCTGCAAACAAGCAAGTGCACGTTTTTAAACAGGTTGGGGTTGATTCAGGTCTCAGTATAAGAGAAAAACAATCAATTCTGCCTTGTAAAGCTACCAGGCAGAGCAGGGAATCTGATTTTGAAAGGCAGATGTACCTTAATCATGATCAGAGCTTCATTCAATTTTAAATTCAAGGCTTTGCCCTCAAACCAGGATTTTGATTACCCTGCCAAGATCTTACACAGAGTTGTTAGTTTTGTTAAATTCAGCTATTACAAGATAGAGTACTTTGCTGAACATAGGGGAGAGTCAGGAGTTGGGGGGGGTGGGGGAAGACTTGCCTTGTCCTTTAATTTAGGCAGTCCGTGGGTAGTGTAAATGGTTTGAGCTTGGCTACTAATCCAGAGGTTGGCAGTTTGAACTCAGCCAGTGGAGCCATGGAAGAAAGGCCTGGTGATCTGCTTCTGTAAAGACTGCAGCCAAGAAAACCCTACGGCAATCAGTTCTACTGTGTAACATATGGGATTGCTACGAGCTGAAATTGACTTGATTGCAATAGGTTTTTTTTTTTTTTTTTTGGTTTAATCTCACTTAGAAAATCTTTCTCATTCATTCATCTATTCAGCAAGTATTTATCAAACACCTCCATGTGCTAGGTTCTGAGTATAATACTGACTACGGGACCAGACACTTGCCCTTGAGGAATATGCACCCTATTGGATGAGACAAGTGAGCAGTCAGCTACAACCCAGATGACAGGAGCTATGATATGTGAGCACAGAGTCTTAAAAAATGCATTGAAGGGGTAGATACTGTACAGCAGACAGTGGGATTGGAGGGAAGATCACGGAAGGCTTCTTGGAAGTGATGAAATATGAAACCCGAGTATCAACATTCAGAAGCATTCAACTCTCATTGACTTTAAAGCAATAGACCAAGCCGTGTGCTCATACACTCAACTGGACTATAAAAGCATACACAATATTAGAAATCAAAAGCCCAGGTCATGGGAAAATTCACTTTCAAAGCCAAGATAAAATGAAAAATCAACACAGCCAGAAGCAAAACAAAACAAACTCTTATTAGGAGACGAGGAAAGCCTAAAATCAAGGGTCTCTTGTAGTATAGAAGTAACTTCAACGTTCAACACTAGATGGTGCTCTTAGCACGGTTTGCTTTCTTTGGCATCTCCGGGGAACCAGCCAGCCAGTGAAGGTTCATTCCTTTCCTGGGGCGGGGGTGAGGGTGAGGGTGAGGGTGAGGGTGAGGGTGAGGGTGAGGGTGAGGGTGGGGTGGGGGGCCGGAGAAGAAACAATCAGTGAATACACCTATCATGAAATTGATTTTATAGGTAGGTGGCATCCCTTCCCTACAATGAGCAAGTGTTTTCTTGTAGGAAATCACATCATCATTGCAGTAACGAGGTGGAACCACTAGAGGGACAAACTCTCCCCGGGCTCCGTTTCAGCCAAGCTGTTTTGTCAAAGTATCAATAGCTTCTGGATGCTGAAGCCAGGAGTTCCGTGCTCAAGAGTCCCCGAGACCATCATTCAACTTCAGAGCCTCTAAGAAGAAGCTTTTAACTTCAGAGAAGTTGTTGGAAAACCTTCAATACCCAAATCACCAAAGCTGGACTTTGATACAGAATGCCTGGCTCTCCCTCAACTAAGTAGAAAATGCTGCATTAGAGGATTAAGGGATACTATGCAAAGCACGTTAAGCTCCTTGAGTAAAAGGAATTATGAGAATACCAGATATTAGCACTAAGTTCCAAAGACAACAAAGATAAGGGAGACCTAACCGCTTAAAACTATTCTCATAAAATAGCAAGAATTATACAGCACGTGGCTGTTGTTGTTAGCTTCTGTCAAGTCAGCACCTGACAGATGAGTGGCGGCTGTGCTTAAAGCCCATTTGCCTGGAATGACACACAGGTCTCTCACAGGGAAGGGGAGAATTCTACCACCGAACCACCACTGCCCTGTATGGCACAGGCAGACCAGGAAAAAAGAAGGAACTCATTCAGTTGAAAGTGTTTTAGGCAAAGAGATATATGTTATAGGGGGAGGGACATAAATCTCATTTATTGTATTTAAAAAGAACAGATAATTTTTTAATGTTGTAAACAAGAAGTCAATTAATATAAGACATTAGGAAGAGAATCCACCATCTGTCTGTCAGTTTTTCATTCTGTGGTGGCTTGTGTGTTTCTATGATGCTGGAAGCTATGCCACTGGTATTTTAAATACCAGCAGGTCACCCATGGTGAACAGGTTTCAGTGGAGCTTCCAGACTAAGGCAGACTAGGAAGAAAGTCCTGGCAATCGACTTCTGAAAATTAGCCAATAAAAACTGTATGGATTACAGCAGCATATTGTCCAATATAGTGCTGGAAGATGATCCTCCTAGTTTGGAAGCCACTCAAAATACACAGTGGTGACAATAATGTAGCCAAACATACCAACTTTTTGTTTTGTTTTTGTGGCTGTATTCCAATAAAACTTTATTTACAAAAACAGATGGTAGTCCTGTGGGCTGTAGTTTGCCAGTCCCTGTACTGCAGAAACGAAATGAACCAACTATGTGATACATATTAGTATGGTTGAACCCCACCAATATGAGTTTGAGTGAAAAAATAAGTTGCAGTACATATATTCATATGATACCATTTACATAAAGTTTTTTAAAATGATATTGTGTTTTAGGTGAAAGTTTACATGGCAAATTAGTTTCCCCTTTAACAATTCTTATACAAATTGTTCCATGCCATTTGTTACACATGTCTGCCAGTTTGTCATACTGTAGGGGCTTGTGTGTTGCTGTGATGCTGGAAGCTATGCACCGGTATTCAGATACCAGCAGGGTCACCCATGGAGGACAGATTTCAGCTGAGCTTCCAGACTAAGACTAGCCAGGAACAAGGACCTGGCAATCTACTTCTGAAAAACATTAGCCAGTGAAAACCTTATGAATAGCAGGGGAACATTGTCTGATATAGTGCCAGAAGTTGAGCCCCCCAGGTTGGAAGGCACTCAAAAGAAGACTAGGGAAGAGCTGCCCCCTCAAAGTAGAGTCTACCTTAATGATGTGGATGGAGTCAAGCTTTCAGGACCTTCATTTGCTGATGCAACCCAAAATGAGAAGAAACAGCTGCAAACATCCATTAATAATAGGAACCTGGAATGTAAGAAGTATGAATCTCTGAAAATTGGGAATCAACAAAAAACGAAATGGAATGCATAAACATCAATATCCTAGGGCACTAGTGAGCTGAAATGGCCTGGTATTAGCCATTTTGAATTGGACAATCATATCGTCTGCTATGCCAGTATGAGAGTTTGAAAGGAATGGTGTTGCATTCATCATCAAAAAGAACATTTCAAGATCTGTGCTGAAGTACAATGCTGTCAGTGATAGAATGACATGCATAGGCCTACAAAGAAGACAAGTTAATATGACTATTATTCAAATTTACGCACCAACCACTAAGCCCAAAGATGACGAAATTGAAGATTTTTATCAGCTTCTGCAGTCTGAAATTGATCGAACATGCAATCAGGATGCACTGATAATTACTGGTGATTGGAATGCGAAGGTTGGAGACAAAGAAGAAGGATCAGTAGTTGGAAAATATGGCCTTGGTGATAGAAACAATGCTGGAGACTGAATGACAGAATTTTGCAAGACCAACGACTTCTTCATTGAAAATATCTTTTTTCACCAACATAAACAGCAACTATACACATGGACCTCACCAGATGGAACACACAGGAATGAAATCAACTACATCTGTGGAAAGAGATGATGGAAAAGCTCAATATCATCAGTCAGAGCAAGCCCAGGGGCTGACTGAGGAACAAACCATCAATTGTTCATATGCCAGTTCAAGTTGAACCTGAAGAAAATGAGAGCAAGTCCATGAGAGCCAAAACATGACTTTAAGTATATCCCACTTTAAGTAAATCCCATCTCAAGAATAGATTCGTTGCACTGAACACTAATGACCAAAGACCAGACAAGTTGTGGAATGACATCAAGGACATCACACATGAAGAAAGCAAGAGGTCATTGAAAACACAGGAAAGAAAGAAAAGACAAAGATGGATGTCAGAGGAGACTCTGAAAGTTATTCTCAAACATCGAGTAGCTAAAGTAACAGGAAGAAATGATGAAATAAAAGAACTGAAGATTTCATGACAGGTGCAAAGAGTTGGAAATAGAAAACCAAAAGGGAAGAACACGCTCGGTGTTTCTCAAGCTGAAAGAACTGAAGAAAAAATCCAAGCCTCGAGTTGCAATAGTGAAGGATCCTGTGGGGACAATATTAAGCAACGCAGGAAGCATCAAAAGAAGATGGAAGGAATACACAGAGTCATTATACCAGAAAGAATTGGTCGACATTCAACCATTTCAAGAGGTAGCATATGATCAGGAACTTATGGTACTGAAGGGAGAAGTCCAAGCTCCAGAAGGCATTGGTGAAAAACAAGGCTCCAGGAATTGACGGAATATCAATTGAGATGTTTCAACAAATGGATGCAGTGCTGGAAGTGCTCACTTGTCTATGCCAAGAAATTTGGCCAACCGACCAGAAGAGATCCGTATTTATGCCTATTCCCAAGAAAAGTGATCCAACTGAATGCTGAAATTATAGAACAATGTCATTAATATCACACGCAAGCAAAATTTTGCTGAAGATCATTCAAAAGCAGCTGCAGCAGCACATCAACAGGGAAGTGCCAGAAATTCAGGCTGATTTCAGAAGAGGACGTGGAACCAGAGATGTCATTGCTGATGTCAGATGGATCCTGGCTGAAACCAGAGAATACCAGAAGGATATTTACCTGTGTTTTACTTACTATGCAAAGACATTCGGCTGTGTGGATCACAACAATTTATGGATAGCATTGCCAAGAATGGGAATTCCAGAAGACTTAATTGTGCTCTTGAGGAACCTGTACATAGATCAAGAGGCAGTTGTTCGGACAGAACAAGGGGATATGGAGTGGTTTAAAGTCAGGAAAGATACACATCAGAGTTGAATACTTTCACCATACCTATTCAATCTGTAGGCTGAGGAAATAATCTGAGACTGGACTATATGAAGAAGAATGGGGGGGGTCAGGATTGGAGGAGACTCATTAACAACCTGCATTATGCAGATGACACAACTTTCTTTGCTGAAAATGAAGAGGACTTGAAACACTTACTAATGAAGATCAAAGACCACAGCCTTCATTATGGATTACACTTCCACAAAAAGAAAACAAAAATCCCCACAACTGGACTGAGAAGCCACATCATGATAATTAGAAAAAAGATTGAAGTTGCCAAGGATTTCATTTTACTTGGACCCACAATCAACACCCATGAAAGCAACAGTCAAGATATCAAAAAATGTATTGCATTGGGCAAATCTGCTGCAAAAGGCCTCTTTAAAGTGTTGAAAAGCCAAGATGTCACCCTGAAGACTAAGGTGGACCTGACCCAAGCCATGGTATTTTCAATCGCATCATCTGCATATGAAAGCTGGACAATGGATAAGGAAGATAGAAGAAGAACTGACACCTTTGAATTATGGTGTTGGAGAAGAAAATTGAACAGACTGCCAAAAGAATGAACAAATCTGTCTTTGAAGAACTGCGACCAGAATGCTCCTTAGAAGCAAGGATGGTGAGGCTGTGTCTTACATAATTTGGACATGTTGTCAGGAGGGATCAGTCCCTGGAGAAGGACATCATGCTTGGCAGAGTACAGGCTCAGCGGAAAAGAGGAAGACCCTCAACGAGATGGATTGACACAGTGGCTGCAAGAATGGACTCAAGCATAACAACGATTGTAAGGATGGCACAGGACCAGGCAGCATTTTGTTCTGTGGCACATAGGGTCGCTGTGAGTCAGAACCGACTTGACAGCACCTAACAATAACAACATTGGCTACAATTTTCACAATGTGTCAGCATTCTCATTATTTTAATTCTGTTTGTTCTGTTTCTATTATATCTAGCTTCCCTTCCCCTCCTTGCCTTTTCATTTTTGCTTTTGGGTAGGTAACTGTTGACCATTTGGTCTCATATAGTTAATTGTTTAAGGGACCACATTATTCACAGGTGATATTGTTTATTTTATAAACCAATATATTATTTGGCTAAAAGGTGACCAACAGCAATAGCTTCAATTCCAAGCTCAAAGGTTATCTTCGGGCGATAGTCTTGCAGGTTCCTCTCATCTCTATGGGTTCAGTAGGTTTGGCCTTTTTTTGGGAATTCAAGTTTTCTTCTACATTTTTCTCCCATTTTATCCAGGACATGCTATTGTGTCCCTGATCAGAATGGTCAGTAATAGTAGCTGGGCACCATTTATTTCTTCTGATCTAAGATTTGAAGAGGTTGTGGTGCACGTGGGCTATTAGTCCCGTGGACTAGTTTCTTCTTTGAGCCTTTGATTCCTTCATTCTCTTTTGCTCCATATGAGTAGAGACCAATAGTTGTATCTTAGACGGATGCTCACAAGCTTTTAAGACCCCGGAAGCTACTCCTTAAACTAGAATGTAGGACAGTGTCTTTGTGAACTATGTTATAACAATTGGCTAAGTTGTCCCCTGAGATTATGGTCCTAAGCCCCTTGACCTAGTAAACCAATCTCAAGAGTTGTTTGGATGTGTCTAGGAAAGCCTCTGCAACTGTGCCCTGTATGTGGTTTGTTACGTATGTTACATATGTGGATATATATGCAACACACACAACACAACACACAAACTGTCAACGAGATGGATTGATACAGTGGCTGCAACAATGGCCTCAAGCATAACAGCGATTGTGAGCATGGTGCAGGACGATGCACTGTTTCGTTCTGTGGTACCTAGGGTCGCTATGAGTCGGAACCGACTTGACAGCACCAAACAACATACATGAATGCGCATTTACTCATATATGCCTTCCTGTATACATATTTGCATCCATATCTACTTACGCACCCACACACATATTTTTGGTTGTTTTTACTGGTTTTGCAAAATTGTGTATGTTGTATCATTTACCGAAATTGTTCCTTTTTCTCCTGTATTTTTTAGTGTCTTTAATTACCTTGGTCAAGTTGTGCTGACTTCACCCAAATTTGCTATTTCCTTTCCCATCAGCAAAAGTAACAAATGTCTACTATCTAGAAAGTGATTCCCTCTCCTTCTCCCTCCCATCCCTGGTAATCTTCAAAAACACTTTGCTTTCTGTGTGTATATCCATCCTTGACTTTTTATAATAGTGGAACCATAAAATACTTCTTTTTGTGATTGACTTTTTTCTCTCAGCATAATGTCTTCCAGATTCATCCATGTTATAAGAGTTTTTCAGACTCCTCATTATCCTTTGTAGTTACATAGTATCCCACTGTATTATGTACCACAATTTGTTTACCCATCCAACCATTGATGGACACTTAGGTTGTTTCCTACTTTTTGCTATTGTGAGTAATGCTGCAAAGAACATAGGTGAAATATATATACTTGTGTCACTGCTTTTATACTCTAGGAAATATACCTAGGAGTTGGGTTGCTGGACCATAAAGTATTTCTAATTCTACCTATTTGTGGAAGTGCCATATGGTTTTCCATAGTGGTTGTACCATTTTATAATCCCACCAGCAAGGTATAAGAATTCTGTCATGGATCGAATTGTGTCCCCCCAAAATATCTGTCAATTTTGCTAGGCTGTTGTTGTTGTTAGGTGCCGTCGAGTCAGCTCTGACTCATAGTGATCCTATGCACAACAAAACAAAACACTGCCCGGTCCTGCGCCATCCTTACAATCCTTGTTATGCTTGAGCTTATTGTTGCAGCCACTGTGTCAACCCGCCTCACTGAGGGTCTTCCTCTTTTCCGCTGACCCTGTACTCTTCCAAGCATGATGTCCTTCTCCGGGGACTGGTGCCTCCTGACAACATGTCCCAAGTATGCAAGACGCAGTCTCACCATCCTTGCCTCTAAGGAGCATTCTGGCCGCACTTCTTCCCAGACAGATTTGCTCATTCTTTTGGCAGTCCATAGTATATTCAATATTCGTTGCCAACACTGCAATTCAAAGGCGTCAACTCTTCTTCAATCTTCCTTATTCATTATCCAGCTTTCACACACATATGATGTGATTGAAAATATCATGGCTTGGGTCAGGCACACCTTAGTCTTCAGGGTGACATCTTTGCTCTTCAACACTTTGAAGAGGTCCTTTGCAGCAGATTTGCCCAATGCAATGCATCTTTTGATTTCTTGACTGCTGCTTCCATGGCTGTTGCTTGTGTATCCAAGTAAAATGAAATCCTTGACCACTTCAATCTTTTCTCTGTTTATCATGATGTTACTCATTGGTCCAGTTGTGAGGATTTTTGTTTTCTTTATATTGAGGTGTAATCCATACTGAAGGCTGTGGTCTGTGATTCCCAATATTGCATGATTGCCCACCATTTTGTCATCTGATGTGATTTCCCTATGTGTTTTAAATCCTATCACTATGATGTTAATGAGTTGGATTATTGGCAATTAGTTGATGAGATCTACAAGATTAGAGTGTGTCTTATTCCAATCTCTTTTGAAATATAAAAGAGAGAAGCAAGCAGAGAGACAGGGGGACATCATACCACCAAGAAAGCTGTGCCAGGAGCAGAACCTGTCTTTTGGACCCAGGGTTCCTGCACAGAGAAACTCCTAGTCCAGGGGAAGATTGATGACAAGGACCTTCCTCCAAAGCCAACAGAGAAAGCCTTTCCCTGTAGTTGATGCCCTGAATTTGGACTTCTAGCCTACTAGACTGTGAGAGAATAAACTTCTGTTTGTTAAAGCCATCTACTTGTGGCATTTCTGTTACAGCAGCACTAGATAACTAAGACAAGTTCCAATCCCCCCACAACCTTGCGGGAATTTTTTGTTTTCTGTTTTTTTGGTCATTGTCATTTTTGCAAGGGTGAGATAGTATTTCTTTGTAGTTTTGATTTGCATCTCTTTAAAGGCTAATGATCATGACCAGTCTTTTCATGTATTTGCTGGCTGCCTGAACGTCCTCTTTGAGTGAAGTGTATGTTCACATCCTTTGCCCATTTTTCGATTGGATTGTTTGTCTTTTTGTTGTTGAGTTGCTGAAGTTTTCTATATATTTTAGAGATTAGACCCTTATTGTTGCCAAATATTTTTTCCCAGTCTTAGGTTCTCTTTGTACTCTTAGTAAAGTCTTTTAATGACCATAAGTTTTTAATTTTTCGGAGGTCCCAGTTATCTAATTTATCTTCTGTTGTTCATGCATTTTTAGTTTTGTTTAACAGACTATGCTGAAAATTAGGTCCCCTAGTTTTGACCCTATGTTATCTTCCAGGAACTTTAAGTTTCTGCCTTAACAGTTAGTTCTTTGATTTGTTTTAAGTCAGTTTTTTTGCTGAGTGGGGCCAAGATGACGGAATAGGCAGACACTTCCTATGAGCCTTCTTACAACAAAGACTCAAAAAAACAAGTGAAATGATTATATCTATGAGAATCTTAGATCCCTGAACATCAAAGGCAAGTTAGAAAATGGACTGAGTGACAGGGAAGGGAGAGTCGGTTCAGAAGTGGAGAGGAGTTACCAGACCTAAATTGCCAGGATCCCTCAGGCACCATTCCTGGTTGTGACTATGGTGGGCTGGTAGTAGCCTATGTCTGCAGTTGCTGTATCCTAGCTTCTTGCTTTGTGTTGTTCTGATATGCCCAAATGGCTAGGAAGCAGCCACACAGCCTGCTCACACCTCAGGAACCAGAGAAGAACGGCAGTCTTGCAAAAGCTAAGTACTTGCATATATTTTACCATGCCCCCAGCCCCCAAGTCGGCTTCAGTGGCTGTTGATTTCCCTGGGCCTGACATAGGCCCTGTTGAGCGCCTAGAGCCATTCTCCCGGCCTTGGAGAAGGAATAAATTTGTAATTCGGGGAAAAAATAATTTGCCAGCTCCACTAACCTGGGAAGCTCAGGAAGAAGGAGCTCCTGTCCAGGCATAAATGGTCCCTGGACTTTGAATAACTTTCCCCACTGCATGTGCCTGTGTGGGCCTATTTCAGGTGAATAGGCCCTTATTGGCAGACTACAACTGTTTCAGCTATGCAGTGGAGAGGTGGGTGTTTGATGTTTGACACCGCTTCACCTATTAAACAGGGTTCTCACCTACCCACTTCAGGGGTCTAAGGATTCATGGCTCCACTTAGGTTACCCAGCCACCTGTGACTGGGGTCCCAGGATAACTGGTACCTCCCAGTCTTTACAAATAAAAGCACTGGGTTCCCATGGTCCATCTGCAGAACCCACCCACCTGTACACTGTAGGCAAGAGGGATGCGCTTTCCTCAGAGACACTTGGGGGATGATTCTCAGCCCCTTTCCTTTTTCAGAGCATGACCCCCTGCTGCAACCAGATACCAGTACCTGCACCAATCACCACTGACCCTCTAAGACTGCAGGACAGAGCCTGTACCACACACTTGGTGATCAGCTACCTAGACACCTGAGCTGAATTTATACAAAAAAAGTGAATGGACTCCTAGACTAATATACCTGATAAAAGCTCTAGCCATCTGGTGACAGGACGTCAGAGCTCCAAAGGTGAAAATAATCAAGTTAGCTCACTCAAGCAACACATTTGGGCATATCAAAACAAAACAAGCAAGAAGCTAGGATACAGCAACCAAACATAAAATAAACTAATACAATAACTTATAGATGGCTCAGAGACAACAGTCAATATCAAGTCACATAAAGAAACAGGCCATGATCACCTCAACAAGCTCTCAAAACAAAGAATCAATGAATCTTCTGGATGAAGGTGACTTCCTGGAATTACCAGATGCAGAATTCAAAATATTAATATACAAAACTCTTCAAGACATCAGGAACAAAATTAGCAAGGTGGTCAGGCAATACACAGAACAAGCCAAGGAACACACAGATAAATTAGTTGAGGAAATTAAAAAAGGCTATTCAAGAACATGATGAAAAATTTAATAAGCTGTAAGAATCCATAGAGAGATAGCAATCAAAAATTCAGAAGACTAACAATAAAATTACAGAATTAGGGAACTCAGTAGAAAGTCAGAGGAGAATTGAGCAAGTGGAAGGCAGAATTGGTGAATCTGAAGATAAAGCACTTGGCACCAATATATTTGAGGAAAAATCAGATTAAAGAATTAAAAAAAAATGAAGAAACCTAAAGAATCATGTTGGACTCTATCAACAGAAATAACTTACAATTGATTGGAGTACCAGAACAGTGAGGGATAACAGAAAATACAGAGAGAATTGTTGAAGATTTGTTGGCAGAAAACTTCCCTGAGATCATGAAAGATGAGAATATATTTATCGAAGGTGCTCATCAAACTCCACATAGATTTTAAAAGAAAGTCACAAAGACATATTATAATCAAACTTGCCAAAACTAAAGATAAAGAGAGAATTTTAAGAGCAGCTAGGGATAAAGAACAGTCACCTACAAAGAAGAGTCAATAAGAATAAGCTCCAACTACAGAAACCCTGCAGGCAAGGAGGCAATGGGATGACATGTAAAGTATTGAAGGGAAAAAATTACCAACCAAGAATCATATATCCAGCAAAACTGTCTTTCAAATATGAAGGTGAAATTAGGACATTTCCAGATAAACAAAAGTTTAGGGAATTTGTAAAAACCAAACCAAAACTACAAGAAATACTAAAGGGAGTTCTTTGGTTAGAAAATCAGTCATATCGGGTATCAACCAAAGACTAGAACACTGGACAGTGCAATCAGATGTCAACCCAGACAGGGAAATCACAAAAATACATAAAGATTAAAAAAATGCTCAAAACAGGGAAACAGCGAGGTTATTATGTAAAAGAAGACAACATTAAAGCAATAAAGAGGGACTAAGAAATGTAGTCATAGATCTTTCATATGGACACGAAGACAAAGCGATACAAAGAAATAAAAGTTAGGTTTAAATTTAGAAAAATAGGGGTAAATAATAAGGTAACCACAAAGGAGACCAACTATGCTACACATCAAAATAAAATACAAGAAAGAAATAGAGACTCAGCAGAAACAAAATCAACAACGGATATGAGGAAAGGACAATGTATAAACTACTCAGCACAAAAAATTAAGTGGGAAAAAGAAACTGTCAACAACACACAGAAAAAGACATCAAAATGACAGCACTAAATTCATACCTATCCATAATTACCCTGAATGTTAAAGGACTAAATGCACCAATAAAGAGACACAGAGTGGCAGAATGGATTAAAAACATGATCCGTCTATATACTGCCTACAAGAGACACATCTTAGACTTAGAGACACAAACAAACTAAAACTCAAAGGATGGAAAAATATATCAAGCAAACAACAATCAAAAAACAGCAGGAGTGGCAATATTAATTTCTGACAAAATAGACTTTAAAGTTAAAACCACCACAAGGGATAAGGAAGAACACTGTATAATGATTAAAGGGACAATATACCAGGAGGATATAACCATATTAAATACTTATGCATCCAATGACAGGGCTGCAAGATACATAAAACGAACTCTAACAGCATTGAAAAGTGAGATAGACAGCTCCACCATAATAGTAGGAGACTTCAACACACCACTTTCGGTGAAGGACAGGACATCCAGAAAGTAGCTCAATCAAGACACAGAAGATCTAAATGCCACAACCAACCAACTTGACCTCATAGGCATATACAGAACACTCCACCCAAAGCAATCAAGTATACTTTCTTTTCTAGTGCACATGGAACATTCTCTAGAATAGACTACCTATTAGGTCATAAAGCAAGCCTTAGCAGAATCCAAAACACTGAAATATTACAAAGCATTTTCTCTGACCATAAGGCCATAAAAGTAGAAATCAATAACAGGAAAAGCAGGGAAAAGAAATCAAACACTTGGAAACTGAGCAATACCCTGCTCCAATAATAACTTGGTTATAGGAGACACTAAGGGTGGAATAAAGAAGTTCATAGAATCCATTGAGAATGAAAACACTTCCTATCAGAACCTTTGGGACACAATGAAAGCAGTGCTCAGAGGTCAATTTATATCAATAAATGCACGCATCCAAAAAGAAGAAAGGGCCAAAATCAAAGAATTATCCCTGCAACTTGAACAAATAGAAAGAGAGCAACAAAAGAAATCCTCAGGCACCAGAAGAAAGCAAATAATAAAAATTAGAGCAGAATTACATGAAATAGAATACAGAAAAACAATTGAAAGAATTAACAAGACCAAAAGCTGGTTCTTTGAAAAGATTAGCAAAATTGATAAATCATTGGCCAAAATGACACAAAAAAAACAGGACAGGAAGCAAATAACCTGAATAAGAAATGAGATGGGTTTCTAGAAAGATTGTACTCTAACATATTTGAAAACCTAGAAGAAATGGATGAATTCCTAGAAACACACTACCTACCTAAACTAACACAAACGGAGGTAGAACAACTAAACAGACATAAAACAAAAGAAGAGATTGAAAAGGTAATCAAAAACCTCTCACAAAAAAAAAAAAAAAAAACAGCCCTGGCCCGGATGGCTTCACTACAGAGTTCCACCAAACTTTCAGAGAAGAGTTAACACCACTACTGCTAAAGGTATTTCAGAGCATAGAAAAAGGATGGAATACTCCCAAACTCATTCTATGAAGCCAGCACATCCCTGATACCAAAACCTGGTGAAGACAACACAAAAAAAGAAAATTATAGACCTATATCCCTCATGAACTTAGATGCAAAAATCCTTAACAAAATTCTAGCCAATAGAATTCAACAACATATCAAAAAAATAATTCACCATGATCAAGTGGGATTCATGCCAGCTATGTAGGGATGGTTCAACATTAGAAAAACAATTAATGTAATCCATTATATAAATAAAACAAAAGACAAGAACCACATGATTTTATCAATCAATGCAGAAGGCATTTGACAAAGTTCAACACCCATTCATGATAAAAACTCTCAGCAAAATGGGAATAGAAGGAAAATCCCTCAACATAATAAAGGGCATTTATACAAAGCCAACGGCCAACATCATCCTAAATGGAGAGAGTCTGAAAGCATCCCCCTTGATATCGGGAACCAGACAAGGATGCCCTTTATCATCGCTCTTATTCAACATTGTGCTGGAGGTCCTAACCAGAGCAATTAGGCTAGATAAAGAAATAAAGGGCATCCAGATTGGCAAGTAAGAAGTAAAAGTATTTCTATTTGCAGGTGATATGATCTTATACACAGAAAACCCTAAGGAATCCTCAAGAAAACTACTGAAACTAATAGAAGAGTTCAGCAGAGTATCGGGATACAAGATAAACATACAAAAATCAGTTGGATTCCTCTACACCAACAAAAAGAACATCGAAGAGTAAATTACCAAATCAATGCCATTTACAGTAGCCCTCAAGAAGATAAAATACTTAGGAATAAATCTTACCAGAGATATAAAAGACTTATACAAAGAAAACTACAAAACACTTCTGCAAGAAACCAAAAGAGACCTACATAAGTGGAAAAACATACCTTGCTCACGGATAGGAAGACTTAAAATTGTAAAAATGTCCATTCTACCAAAAAAGACCTATAGATACAATGCAATTCCGATCCAAAGTCTGACATTTTTTAATGAGATGGAGAAACAAATCACCAATTTCATATGGAAGGGAAAGAGGCCCCAGATATATAAAGCATTACTGAAAAAGAACAAAGTGGGAAGCCTCACTCCACCTGATTTTAGAACCTATTATATTGCCACAGTAGTCAAAACAGCCTGGTACTGGTACAACAATAGATACATAGACCAACGGAGCAGAATTGAGAATCCAGACATAAATTCATCCACACATGAGCAGTTGATATTTGACAAAGGCCGAAAATCAGTAAAATGGGGAAAAGACAGTCTTTTTAACAAACTGTGCTGGCATAACTGGATATTCATCTGCAAAAAAATGAAACAAGACCGATACCTCACACCATGCACAAAAATGAACTCAAAATGGATCAAAGGCCTAAACATAAAACCTAAAATGATAAAGATCATGGAAGAAAAAATAGGGACTATGCTAGGAGCCCTAATACATGCCATAAACAGTATACAAAACATTACTAACAATGTAGAAGAAAAACTAGATAACTGGGAGCTCCTAAAAATCAAATACCTATGCTCATCCAGAGACTTCACCAAAAGAGTAAAAAGATTACCTACAGACTGGGAACAAGTTTTTAGCTATGTTATTTCCGATCAGTGCCTAATCTCTAAAATCTACATGATACTGCAAAAACACAACACAAAAGACAAATAACCAAATTAAAAAATGGGCAAAAGGTATGAACAGGCACTTCACTAAAGAAGGCATTCAGGTAGCTAACAGATGCTTGAGGAAACGCTTACAATCATTAGCCATTAGAGAAATGCAAATCACACGAACAGATATATGCACACCCACATTCATTGCAGCACTGTTTACAATAGCAAAAAGATGGAAGCAACCAAGGTGCCCATTAATGGATGAATAGATAAATAAATTATGGTATATTCACACAATGGAATACTACACATAGATAAAGAACAGTGATGAATCTGTGAAACATTTCATAACGTAGGAATCTGGAAGGCATTATGCTGAATGAAATTAGTCAGTTGCGAAACAACAAATATTGTATAAGACCATTATTATAAGAACTGGAGAAATAATTTAAACAGAGAAGAATATATTCTTTGGAGGTTACAAGACTGGGGAGAGAGGGGGTATTCACTAATTAGATAGTAGATAAGAACTACTTTAGATGAAGAGAAAGACGACACACAATACAGGTGAGGTCAGCACAACTGGACTAAACCAAAAGCAAAGAAGTTTCCTGAATAAATTGAAAGCTTCGAAGGCCAGCGTAGCAGGGGTGGGAGTTTGGGGACCATGGTTTCAGGGGACATCTAAGTCAATTGGCATAATAAAATCTATTTAGAAAACATTCTGCATCCCACTTTGGAGAGTGGCATCTGGGGTCTTAAACGCTAGCAAGTTGCCATCTAAGATGTATCAATTGGTCTCGACCCACCTTGAACAAAGGAGAATGAAGACCACCAAAGACACAATTATGAGCCCATGAGACAGAAAGGACCACATAAACCAGAGACTACATCAGCCTGAGACCAGAAGAACTATATGGTGCCTGGCTACAACCAATGACTGCCCTGACAAGGAACACAACAGAGAACCCCTGAGGGAGCCGGAGAGCAGTGGGATGCAGACGCCAAATTCTCATAAAAAGACAAGACTTAATGATCTGGCTGAGACTAGAAGTACCCTGGTGGTCATGGCCCACAGACCTTTTGTTAGCTCAAGACAGGAATCATTTCCAAAGCCAACTCTTCAAATAGGGATTAGCCTGGACAATGGGACAGAAAATGATGCTGGCGAAGAATGAGCTTCTTGGATCAAGTAGACACATGAGACTACATTGGCATCTCCTGTCTGGAGGGGAGATGAGAGGGCAGAGCGGGTCAGAAGCTGGCCAAATGGACATGAAAAGAGAGAGTGGAAGGAAGGAGTGTGCTGTCTCAGGGGGAGGGCAATTAGGCGTATATAGCAAAGTGTGTATAAATTTTTGTATGAGAGACTGACTTGATTTGTAAACTTTCACTTGAAGCACAATAAAAAAAATTTTTTTTTTAAAAGTTAGTTTTGTGCATGGTGTGAGGTATGGATCCTGACTAATTTTTCTGCATATGGATATGAAGTTTTGCCAGCACCATTTATTAAGGAGACTGTTTCTTCCCCCTTGAATGGACTTTGACCCTCTGTCAAAGATCAGGTGCCCATAAACCAAAAAAACCAAACCCAGTGCTGCCGAGTCGATTCCGACTCTCATCATAGCGACCATATAGAACAGAGGAGAACTGCCCCATAGAGTTTCCAAGGAGCACCTGGTGGATTCGAACTGCCAACCCTTTGGTTCGCAGCCGTAGCACTTAACCACTACGCCACCAGGGTCAGGTGCCCATAGATGGATATATTTACTTCTGGGTTCTCAATTCTATTCCATGGGTCTGTGTATCCCTGGTGGTGCAGTAGGTAAGAGCTCAGCTGCTAACCAAAAGGTCAGCAGTTCGAATCCACCAGCCACTCCTTAAAAATCCTATGGGGCAGTTCTAGTCTGTGCCATAGGGTTGCTATGAGTCAGAATCGACTCGATGGCAATAGATTTGGTTTTATAGTAAATTTTGAGATCAGGAAGTGTGAGACCTACTTTGTTCTTCTTCATCCTTTCCATATAAAGTTGGAGATTAGTTTTTCCATTTCATTAAAGAATGTTGTTGAGACTTGAATGGAGATTCCATTATAACTATAGGTTAATTTTTGTAGTGTTGACCTTTTCACAATGTTAAGTCTTTCAGTCCATGAGTATGGACTGTGTGTCCATTTATGCATATCTCTTTTGGTTTCTTGTGGTAGTATTTCATAGTTTTCCTTGTATAAGTCTTTTATGCCCCTGGTTATGTTTGTTCCTAGGTATTTTATCCTTTTGGGGGCTATTGTAAATGGTACTGATTTATTGATTTCCTTTTCAGAGTCCTCCTTGTTATGTGCTTTTTTTTTTTAATGGTGTTAGTGGTTTCTTTGTTCCACTTAACTTTCTCTGCTGAGTTTTTTTGCTTGTTTATTTGGATTTTCTTTTCATATCCTTCATTGTTATTGACTTTGTGTTTAACTGACTCTGTTTTATTTTCTTCTTTATTTCAGTGAGCAGATTTATTAATTTTCTTCATGGTTACTCTGAAATTTACCTCTATCTTTCTAAGTTTAAAACAATATATCTTGGTATCACCTTGACTTCCTCTCCATAAGAAAGTTCTATAACTACACCATTTATTCCCACTTTTTGTCTTAAAGTTGTCATCAGTTACAGATTGTCATCTCTGGTTCCATTTTCAATTTTGCAGCTTTATTTTACTTTTGTGAATTCTTTATCTGAGTTCGTATCTGAGTGATGCTGTTGTGTGTCTTAATCTCAGGTTGTTGTTTGATGCTGCTTGTTCTCTGTCCAAATGGCCCCCTTTAATATTTCTTTGTAAGGTTGGTCTTGCTTTAAAAAATTCCTTTAATTCAATTTTGCTGGATATCTGATTCTTGGTTGGCAATACTTTTCTTTCAGTTTTTTGTATATGTAGTCCCATTGCCTTCTTGCCTGCATGGTTTCTGCCGAGAAATCAGCACTTATTCTCATGGTCCTCCTGTGTAGGTGATATTTATTTTTTTACGAGATGCCATCAGAATTCTTTCTTTGTCTTTGGTTTTGGAAAGTGTAGTTATAATATGTCTTGGTTAACCAAAAGGTCGGCAATTTGAATCTGCCAGGCGCTCCTTGGACACTCTACGGGGTAGTTCTACTCTGTTCTGTAGGGTTGCTATGAGTCGGAATCAACTCAATGGCAGTGGTTTTAGTGGTGGTGACTTTCTTTTGGGATCAGTCCTGTATGGGGTTCGTTGAGCTTCTTGGACAGAAAACTTTTCATCTTTCATGTTATTAGGGACATTTTCTGTCAATAAATCTTCAAAAATTCTCTCTGTGCTTTTGTTTCCCCTCTTCTTCTGGAATTCCTGTTATGTGTAAATTATTCTTCTTGATAGTGTCTCACATAACTCTTAGGCTTGCTTCATTTTTCTTCATTTTTTTGATTGTTCCTACAACAAATTAGTATCAAGGGATTTGTCCTCATTTTGCTGATTATTTCTTCCACTAGGTCAATTCTACTTCTATGTCCTTCCATTGAGTTATCTAATTTTGATATTTTATTGTTAATCTTTTGTATTTCTAGTTGTTGTTTTTGTATGGTTTCTATTTTGTCATTTTGTTCTTGTACTGTTTTCCTAAATTCTTTTTAGAGTTTTGTCTGTGTTATCTTTGATCTCTTTGAGGATCTTACGTATAAGTCTTTTGAATTCCTTAACAGGTAGTTCTAATTACCATTTCTTCCTCAGGAAGGTTTTCTTTATTTTGCTTACTTGTTTGAATCATCTTATCCTGTTTGTTCATATGATTTTGTATTGTCTTTTTTTTCTTCAGTCTCTGAGGTATTAAGGTGTTTATTTATGTATTTCTTTATTGATTATATATATGTTTGTTTTGTGCTGATTCATTTTTATTTGTTTTGATGTATCTGGAAATTTGTTTCTTCTTTTTCTCTTTAGAATATCTTTTTTCCTTTGTATTTTTTAATTGTTATAGTTTTGTGGTTCTGATCTCTGTGTGACTTTGGTGGTGTCTGTTGCCTGGGTATGATTTCCTCTCACTAGTGAGTATGGTGGGTCTCACTGATGTGCAAGTCCTCTGTGGTTAGGCTCATATATCTTCCCTTACTGAATTAAGTGGAGATGGGAGAGCAGGTTCTTTCCCTGATATTGGGTGACAGGTGTGGGATGACTGTGCGGTGCTTCTGGGTTTATGCTAGCAGTTATTGTGTTCTCTGGAGGTCAGGGCAGGACATCTCCATATCTGCTGTGAGGTAGTCCTACCCAGATGGATGGGGTAGGCCTGCTGTACGTGCAAAAACTGGCATCTCAGCAGGTGGAGGGGTATCAAGGGGTTTCAGTGCAAGAGCAGACAGCCTTCAGGAACAGTTTGGGTATGGGATGTGTGACATTGCAGCTGGGCGGGCATTGGATGAAGGCACAAGGATCTCCTGCTCATCGTTTGGCAGAGATGCAAATGGTGCCTGTCTGGATGTGAATAGTATTGCTGATGAGGTTATGTGTCTGTCTGGCTGGTCACTGAGGCATGGGGCAGGAAATGTTCCTGCTGGTCGCTGGGTGTATGCATACCACTGGTTGCTGGGTGGTCAGGGAAAGGGTTCACGGGTCACGAGTCACTGGGTAGGGGGCATGGGAACTGACACCACTGGTTGCCAGGCAGACAGGGCGGTGTGGGATGAGTGGAGTGAGCACAAGCCACCAGTCACAGGTCCAATGGTGCAGGAGCTCATGCTGTGGATCATCAGTTGTAGGGGATGGAGGGGCCTACTGCTAGTCACCAGGAGGGTAGGCAGCTATGAAGGGTGAAGTGTGTCCCCCCAGTCTCTAGTATGGGCACTGGTGCACTCCCCACAGAGTGCAGCTAGTGATCAGGACCTGGTCCTGACCAAATGCAAGGGAGGGGATGGCCCAGAGTCCAGACAGGTGAAGATCTCTAGCCACCATTCCAAGGATCTTCCACTCTACTTGTGTCACCTGCCCAAATGATCAGAGGCTGCTGCTAGCAAATGGTTATGTCCATATTTTCTGGCTCCCTCCCTGCTCTATGGTTGCCTGGATCCCTAGGGATCTCAACCACATCCCTGCAGTTTCCCTCCTTATATCCAGATCATGTTCTGCTCACCTTACTTCACTCCAGGTTTGTCTACATGGTATTTCTGTCTCTTTTTGGGGATTCCGTGAAGTTGTCTCCCTGTGCTTCTCACCCAGAAATGCTGCTCACTTTGTCTCAAGATGGCCATGCTGTACAGGGCTGGCTGGCAGGGCACCTATAGCCCATAAGTATCCTCGTTTGCTGTTTTCATTCATTCAGTTTCTCCTTCCCTTCAGTGTTCAATCTAATTCTTCATCCTTTCATTTGTTGTTCTGGGTTCCCATGTTGTCATCTGTATCTGTTTCACTTGTTTTTGCAGTTGTTTGCTGTTGCAGACAGCATGATAGGTGTGATTAAGCCATCGTCTTGTTTTATTGTACATGGGGTCACCATGAGTCAGAGCCAGCTTGACAGCAGCTAACAACAAGAAGAAAGAGAATAAAAGGCGAGAAAATCATCTATCTTTGAAAATATTTTAAGCAAACAGTTCAATTATATCTGGTTTCCAAAGACTGGATTAGTAAAAAAAACACAAGTCCAAATCAATGGCAACGTTTTCGTTGCTCTGTAATGAAAAGGCAAATATAATAATAAAAGGAAAGACATTGTAAAAGTTTTTCAAAACCCTTTCCAAGGTTGTAGTCTTTACAGACTCAGGTAGCCAGATCTTTCTCTTGCTGAGGGGCTAGTGGGTATGAACCACCAGCTTTTTAGCTAGCAGCTGAGTGGTTTAACCACTGCGTCACCAGGGCTTCTTTACATTTAATTTAAAGAACTTTTATTCTTAAGTTAGGTCTTTTCCACTTTTTGTGGTGAAAGTTCTTTCTAAAATTAAAAGAAAAAAACGCTTTTCTTCTACGAATTTGTCATCATAGAGGTGTCCGTGTGTTGCTTTGCTCTGTTGTTTGTCCTCGTTTGATGAACTGTATGTTAACTTCATTATGTAGGTCCTTAGATATATTTTTGAAAATATTACTGGTCTAAGAAATCTAGAAGACTGGGAGCAACTATATCAACAGTGTGTTTCAGTGTCAGCCAGATGTTATCCATTCATTTATTCAACAAATATTTGTTGAGCTCCTTCTGTGGTCCAGGCCCTGTATCAGGCCATGGGTAGGAAGCAGTGAGCAACGGTGACATGGATCTACCCTCAGAGAACTTATCTAGCTGGGAACGTATGAGTTACTGAAGAGCCCTGAGGTCCATTATGCAAACAGAAGATTCTTCTTAAGGATGTTGATGCATCAGGTTTGACGCATTAACATCTCGTGTAAAATATAGCTCTATATTTTTTAAAAGCTCATTTGGCATGAACAGTGTCTTTCATTCCTATAAAAGTCAAGTAAGTGAATATCTGTTACTATACAGTTTCTTAAAAAATACATACCCATTCCCCACTATTGTTCCCCACCTCTGTTCAGGACACTAGGTCTGCTCTGTGGTACATGTTGTTGTTGGTTGCCATTGAGTCAGCTCCAACTCAAGGTGACTTGTGTATAACAGAATGAAATGTTGCCTGGTCCTATGCCTGGTCCTATGCCTATGTTTCAGCCCATTGTTGCAGCTATCGTATAGTGCCTTCCAACCTAGGAAACTCATCTTCCAGGACTGTATTAGACAATATTCTATAGTGATCCATAGGTTTTCGTTTATTAATTTGGGAAGTAGATCAGTAGATCTTTCTTCCTAGCCTGTCTTAATCTGGAAGTTCTGCTGAAACCCATCCATCATGGGAGACCCTGCTGATATTTAAAATACCAGTGGCATGGCTTCCAGCATCATAACAACACGCTAGCCACCACAGTGCAACGAACTGACAGATTGGTGGTGATTCTGGTACATAGTATGCAATAAAAGAAATCACTCAAAAAGAACTCTGGAAGTTGGTGTAATTAATGTTTCATATCTAACCTGAAGAGGTAGACTAGGAAGGACCAGGCAGGGGCAAGGTTAGTTATTTCTCACTCTGAAAAGGAAGGAAGAAAATCCTTCTTTAAAGGATCCCTGGTGCTTGCTCTTCTTGCCCCTATGTGCGGACATCCCTGATGGATGGGTAGATAGCTGCTCGCCTTGCTTTCCAGTGTGACATTTACAGACTCTTGGGATTATTGGGTTATATTTGGAGCTCATCGCAGCTACTGTCTGTGTCTCCAATATTTAACAGTCAAATCAGCAGGAAGATTTTAAGTAGAAAAGATTGATAAAACCTGACAGCACTTGAGCTGGTTTCCATGGTGACATGCTGAGCACTTACTGGTCCTTAAAGACCAGCAACATGAATAGTTAAAATAATTCATTCGAGGCTTCCTGGCCTAGAATAGAGTGATCTGAGATGAGCATTTTTTAAAAAGTCTCTGCTTCTGGTATGAAACTGATAGATACAGAGAAAAGGAGGCTAGAAAATAATATCCAGGCGTAGTTTTATTTACAGAAAAATCAAAACATATACAGATTGGCTACAAGTACTTCTATATCAGAGAATTGGTTCAATACCTTATCTGGAGCTCAGCTTTACAGGACTTTTAGGTCCTTTAGGACAATGTTTCAGCACATGCACACTCTTATTAGGGGGAGGTGGGAGACCCTGCCTTGATTCCCAGCCAATGAACCTCATGTGCAGACACCACCCATCAGTGGAGACTTGTGTGTTGCTATGATGCTGAACAGGTTTCAGTAAAGCTTCCAGGTTAAGACAGAGTAGGAAGAATGGCCTGATAATCTATTTCTGAAAATCAGCCAGTTAAAACACCATGGATTGTAAGGCTCCAATCTGCAACCATCATGGGGATGGCACAGAACCAGGCACTCTCATTTTGTTTCATTGTGCATGTGGTTGTCATGAGTTGTAGGCTGACTCCACAGCAGTTAACAACACCCTTATTAATTTTTTCCTGTGAATTGATTTCTCATAACTATGCACTTCTGTTCCTTACTTTCCTCTTTAAATTTGCTTTGAATTACTGTTTCTATAATATGCCCTTCACCCCAAATATATCTCACCATGTTGGGCTCCTTTGCACCAGTGTAGGCTCCAACAGCAATGAAAAATGAATGTCTTTGCTGCTATATGGCATCCAAGGACTTGGTCCAGCAAGTGTCTTTCCATATCCCTCACCACCCTCTGCCAGATCCCCATGGCTGAACGTTACCAATGTCTCTATTTCTGACTGTGCAGAAGTCATTCATCTTTCAACATTTGACTAAGTAAATAGCATCCCAAACTTTGCCTATATAACTCTGGTTGTTTGATCTCTGCACTCCCCTTCTCTCTGGGTTCTTTTATGAATGCGTCTCTTTCAATTATGTCTTCAAGAAGTAATTCCTAGGTGCTTTCCCAGAGGTCAGGCTTGTATGGGAAGGCCTTGGACCACACTCTTTGAGAACCACCCTTAAGACAGCTTTGCCAGACTCAGCCTGGTGCAGCAGGAAGACCTGGACAAGTATCGACCCCATCCTAGCCTCCTTCCTGCCTTCCGCTCTTCCTTCTCCATTCCTTTGTTTGTAAATTCAACATTGGATCTCAAAATCAAATTCCCAAGTTCTCATGGCTTTAAAAATGATTTATATGCTGATGGCTCCTAAATGTACATATTAGCCCAAATCTTTACCACACCTCTAGACTTATATATCGAACTTACTTCTCATTATCTATGTCTAAATGTTCACTGGGGATCTCAAAGTTAACCTGCCCAAGATGGAACTTTTGATTTCCCTCCTCTCCCAATAATTGCACCCACTATGGTGTCTCTAAGGAGCCCTGCTGGCACAATGGTTAAGTACTCAGCTGCTAACCCAAACGTTGGTGATTCAAACCCACCAGTAGCTCCTCTGGAGAAAGACTTAGCAATCTGCTTCCATAAAGATTGCAGCCTAGGAAACCCCATGGGGCAGTTCTACTCTGTCGCATTGGGGTCATTATGAGTCAAAATCAATTCGACAGTGCCTAACAACTCAGTAAGTGGCTTCAAAGGTTCACCCAGCTGCTGAAACCAAAATTCTAGGAGTCGTCTTTGATCTTTCTATCACCTTCACATTCAAACCTCCAATGAGACATTAGCTTTCACTTCAAAATATATTCCAACTAAATTCACTTTTGTCACCTCCACAGCTATCATTCCAGTTCAAGTCACTATTGACTCTCACCTGGACCCTGTAATTGCCTCCTAACTGGATTCTTCACTTCCATTATTGTGTCCTCCCCCCAATCTATTTACCTTCCAAAAGATCTTTCTTAAACAAAGGAAATAATATTGTTCCCCTACTCAAAATCTTCCACTGATTTCTCATCACATTTAAATCCGAACTCCTTTTGCATAGCCTATAAGAAAGGTGGCCATATAATTTATCTATCCAAAGCAGGTACTTTTGAGATTAATTACTATAGTAATTAGGAGCCCTGGTGGTATAGTAGTTGAGAGCTCTGCTGCTAGGCAAAAGGTTGACAGTTCGAGTCAACCAGCTGCTTCTTGGAGACACTACGGGGCAGTTCTACTCTGTCCTTTGCATTGTTATGAGTCAGAATTAACTGAGTGGCAATGGGTTTGGTTTTTTTGGCATCAGTCATTATGCCAGGAAACATGACAACTTCGCATGGTTCAAAATAACTCTTGGCCTTGCTCACTCAGCTCCAGCCACACTGGCCAGGTTCACCTTTTTTATGGTTCCCACATCAAGGCCTTTGCTCTAGGAAAAACTCAACAAAAATGTATTAAATGTCTAGCATGTGTTATTCACTGTAACTGGTGATACACCAGTGAATGAAACAAAGTTTCTACTGTCACGATGTTCACATTCCAGAAGATTCTTCTGAGTGGAACACTTTTCCTCCAAATTCGTGTATATATATATATACACATATATACAGGCACTGGATCTGAGTGGGTGTATATGTTATATGCTGTTGAGTTGATTTTGACTCATAGCAACCCTATAAGACAGAGTAGAACTGCCCCAAAGGATTTTCTAGGCTGTAATCTTTATGGGAGCAGGTTGTCAGATTTTTCTCCCATGGAGTCCCTGGGTGGGTTCAAACTGCCAACCTTTTTGTTAGCAGCCAAATGCCACCAGGGATATACAGTGAAACCTGTGAGAGCAGGAACTTGATGGGACTTCCTTGTTATTCTGAATCTTGCAAGTTTTCCACCTTTGACAGAGTACAGCTTACCACTTTTCTATCACTCTCTATTAATGGAAAATATTTTAGTTTTCTTTCTCTGACAAGTTTCTACCTTACACAGGTTTCGGCTTTCACAGGTTTTACTGTATGGGAAATATTTCTCCAGAATACTCACACACTCACATTATTCAGGTGTTTGTTCAAACACCACTTCCTTAAAAAGGTCTTCCCTAAATATACTATCTATAACAGCCCCCCACCAACCCCACGAGTCTCTATCCTCTTACCCTGATTTATTGTTTTTCATTAGTACTTGAGATTATATTATTCAATCATTTATTTTCTTATAGCTTTTCTCTCCCTTAGAACATAAGCTTCAAGAGGACAAAACTTTGCCTGTCTTAGTCACCTCTATATCTTTGGCTCCTGGAACACTGACCGAAGCATAAATATCTGTTGAATAAACAAGCTAAATAATGGACAGTGCACTGGGGACATTTAGTAGATACAAACCTTTCCCTTTAGGAACATTTAACTATGTTTTTCCAGAGTATTTAAAAACAGGCAATCCGCCAGAGATATCTTAAGAGAGTAGCATTATCACAACCATTTGTTTTGAAGAAAACCTTGTCTCACACATTCACTTAATGTAAATGGCTGTTCCCTCTGCACTATAAATTGGACTGCACAAGGAGAATTCACATATAATTCTGAAATCTCTTAGCATCATTAAAACTCAAAGACTAAGGTGCATGAATGAAAAAGTTGATGAGTTCTTCACTTTCTTGGGTCTTACATGACATATTTATCCATCAGTCTCCCTAATAAAACACTGCACTTTTTAGGCTGCAAAACAAGCATTTCAAAGAGAAGAGAGCCCCTTCTTTCCTGAATGCACTTGGTACTGAAGTCTGTACTTCAAGGACTATTGAGGGCGTTTCCACTTGCAGCCAAAGTCCAAGTGTCTTGACTTTTATTCAGGTGATTGCCCATATACTTGAAAACTCTCTGTAGATAAACATGTTAGAGAATATAATTACAAAATAATGAAACCAATTTTTCTGTAAAATTTATGGATATCATTCTCATGAAGATTGCCTGGCTGGTCAAATGTTCCCTCTTGCATTCTGCCAAGTTTCTCAGAAATTTAATTAAAAATGGCTTTGATGCTGTGTATCCAAGAACAACCAATTTCTGGTTTAAACTAATGAAGAAATGAACTCTTAAAGCAGGTTACTATGATGCACCAAAAAAGCACAAGGAGAGTTTTTATACACTGAACTGATTTGCATGCCCAATCAAGTCAATGGCTTAAAGAATTTGTTGAGAAAGATGTTTCTTTGTAGCAAAGAACACTGAATAAGTGAAAACTTTTGATTCAACACAACTTTTCTAGAGGTACTGATAGGAAAGCAATTGCCTCGACACTTGCGATCATCTTGCATTAAGCATCCTGTGATGTCAAAAGAAAATCCTCACAATTGGACTGATAAACGATATCATGATAAACAGAGAAAAAAACTGAAGTTATCAAGGATTTCACTCTATTTGGATCAACAATTGATGCCCATGAAAGCAGCAGCCAAGAACTTAAACAATGTATTGCATTGGGCAAATCATCTGCAAAGGATGTCTTTAAAAGTTCTAGAAAGCAAAGATGTCACTTTGATGACTAAGGTGCGACTGACCCAATCCATGGTCTTTTTAGCTGCCTTATATGACTGTAAAAGCTGGCAGTGAAAAAGGAAGACAAAAAAAGAATTGATTCATTCCTGAAGCCAACTCATCAGACGTGGATTGGACTGGACAATGGGTTGGAGAGAGATGCTAATGAGGAGTGAGCTACTTGCATCAGGTGGACACTTGAGACTATGTTGGCATCTCCTGTCTGGAGAGGCGATGGGAGGGTAGAGGGGATTGGAAACTGGCAAAATGGTCACGAAAGGAGAGACTGGAAGGAGGGAGTGGGCTGACTCATTAGGGGGAGAGTAAGTGGGAGTATGTAGTAAGGTGTATATAAGTTTATATGTGACAGACTGACTTGATTTGTAAACTTTCACTTAAAGCACAATAAAAATTATTAAAAAAAAAGAATTGATTCATTCGAATTGTGGTGTTGACAGAGAGTGTTGAATATACCACGGACTGCCAAAAGAACAAACAAATCAGTCTTAGAAGAAATACAACTGGAATTCTCCTTAGAGGGTGGCAAAACTTTATCTTGCTTACGTTGAACACATTATCAAGCAAGATCAACCGCTAGAAAAGGATATCATGTTAAATAAAGAAGAGGATCAGGAAAAATGAGGGAAACCCTCAGTTAGATGGTGTCTTAGTTATCTAGTGGTGCTATAGCAGAAATACTACAAATGGATGGCTTTAACAAACAGAAATTTATTCTCTCACAGTAAAGTAGGCTAGAAGTCCAAATTCAGGGCTTCAGCTTTAGGGGAAGTCTTTCTCTCTCTGTCAGCTCTGACAGACGGTCATTGTCATCAATCTTCTCCTAGTCTAGGAGCTTCTCAGCACAGGGACCCTGGGTCCAAAGGATGAGCTATGCTCCCAGCTCTTCTTTCTAGGTAATGGAGGTCCCCCTCCTCTCTGCTCACTTCTTTCTTTTATATCTCAAAAAAAATTGACTCAAGGCACAACATAATCCTGTAGATTGTGCCCTGCCTCATTAACATAACTGCCTCTAATCCTGCCTCATTAACATCATAGAGGTTAGGATTTACAACATATAGGATAAACACATCAAATCATAAAATGGAGGACAACCACACAATACTGAAAATTATGGCCTAGCCAAGTTGACACACATTTTTGAAGGACACAATTCAATTCATAACAGATGGATTTTCACAATAGCCCCAACAATGGGCTCAAATATATCAAAGATCATGAAGATAGCACAGGACGGGGCAACATTTCATTCTGTTATACATAAGGTCACCATGAGTTGTTGAGTTGCCAACTTGAAGGCAACTAACAACAACAGAGATCTCAATTTCAATGATAATACTTCTTAGAATTAATTTTATTAATATGTTTTGGTCCATTCTTACCTGTTACGCTGTCCTTTTTATTATTGCCTCAAACTGCAGTTATGTTTGGGGGAAATAATGCAGCTTGTATTCAAGTTTACCTTGGTCAGGTTAAATTTTTCAATTAACTACATCAAGTTCAGTAAGATAGTTAACCTTTCTGTGGCTCAGCTTTTTCAACTATAAAATGGAGTTAGAAATATCTACCTCTCAGCTTGCTATGAGGAGTGGGAGTATTTGCCAACTACAACTTGTTATGAACAGGGCCAGGACTAGGGTGAGATTGAGTGGGCACTTGCCTCAGGAGCAAAATTTAAGAAAGCACCAAAGCACTCACCAAAATGATTTGTTGTTAGTTGCCTTTGAGTCAGCTCTGACTAGTGATGACCTTATGTGAAACAGAACAAAATGTTTCCCCGTCCTACACCATCTTCCTGATCATTGCTGTGTTTGAGTCCATTGTTTTGGCTATTGTGAAAGTCCATCTCATTAAGAGTTTCTTCATTTTCTCTTACCCTCTACTTTATCAAACATGATGTCCAAAAATGACTGGTTTTTCCTGATGACATTTGCAAAGTAAGCTAACTAAAGTCTGACTTGTTCATCCTTCTGGAAGTCCACAGTATATTCAATATTCTTCCCCAAACCACAGTTCAAATGCTTCAGGTTTTTTTTTTTTTTTTGCCTTCCTTTTTCATTGTCTGACTTTCACATGCATATGAAGTACTTGAAAAGACCATGGGTTGGGTCAGGTGCACCGTAGTCATCAAAACGACATCTTTGCTTTTTACAACATTAAAGACATCTTTTGCAACAGATTTGCCCAATGCAATATGTTGTTTGATTTCTTGACTGCTGCTTCCAATAGGCACTGATTATTGATCTGAGTAGAGTGAAATCTTTGACAACTTCAATTTCTTCTTCATTTATCGTGATATTGTTTATCAGACCAGCTGTGAGTTTTATTTTAAATCAAGATAAATAATATTTAATGCTACATTTTAAAAATAAAAATTATTGCAAAAATAATCTTTGATCAACAAAATATCAAAAATATTGGCCCTCCACAACCTCTACCAGACTGAGTCTAGTACAGCTAGATGGTGCCCAGCTACCATCACTGGCTGCTTTGACAGGGATCACAATACGGGGTCCCAGACAGAGCTGGAGAAAAATGAAGAACAAAATTCTAACTCACAAAAAAAGACCAGATTTACTGGCCTGACAGAGACTGGAGAAACACCGAGCATATGGCCCCTGGATACCCTTTTAGCTCAGTAATGAAGTCACTCCCGAAGTTCACCCCTCAGCCAAAGATTAGATAGGCCCATAAAACAAAACAAGACTAAAGGGGCACACCAGCCCAGGGCCAAGGACTAGAAATCAGGAGGGGACAGGAGAGCTGGTACTAGGGAACCCAAGGTCAAGAAAGGAGAGGGTTCACATGTCATGGGGTTGTTAACCAAGGTCATAAAACAATATGTATACAATATCTGTTTAATGAGAAATTAGCTTTTTCTGTAAACCTTCATCTTAAGCACAAAAAAAAAAAATTGGCCCTGGGTATGAGAACGTGAGAGTTATAATCATCTGTTGATAGAGGTATAAAGGACAGACACTTATCAACAGTCTTTGTAGTGTTGCACAGTTTTAAGACTGTCCTTTATATTTCAGCAGCTGGTTTCAGAATCAGATTGCTGTCTGTTTCTGCCGCCTTCCTGTCTCTTCAACTGGAAGTTATTCTCTCTTTGCTCTTTGCTTAAACTCTTGCTTTTTTTTTACTTGCAGTTACTCCTCTGCCTTTCTGACCTTTCTTTGACTTTCATTCTTAAAGTTCCCCCATTGCCCTGCAAGGGGTGCTCTGGGTCTTTGGAAATCTCTTGTTTCAGCTCAGGATTTGGTGGTAGCTCAAGATTGGTCCCAAGTTATTAAACTTGGTTTTCCTGATATTGAACTCCTGCTCCAAATGTTAGCTTTGTTAAAGGCTCTCAAAGCCACATAATATTGTAAAAGGAAAGGCCTGCTTTGGAGTATGCACCCTCTGCGGAGTTGTTCCTGCAGAGTCACATCCACCAGGCCAGCCAGGTGGTAAGCGCATGCACACAACCCACAGATTGCATAAAAACACTAAGTCAACCAAAGTTTCTATATAGATTATAGGAAGCAAATTTAGAAGTCTAGGAGGAGTGTCACTGACAGGTAGAAACTTCTCATATTATTTCCTCCTGTTGCAAGCCGGGGCATTGACTTGTTGTTATCACCATCATCAGGTCCCTATTCTACCAACACTGACCATCCTTTACTGGTTATTTACAAGGTGCTACAGGCTGTACATACATTATCTTATCCAATCCTTACAACATCCTTTTGGGATAGGAATTATTAGTGCATTTATAGATTAGGAAATTGAGCCTTAGAGAGGCTACAGATCATACATCTATCAATAACAGATTCATTCATTTACTCATTCAATAAATATTTATAAACTTCCTGCTATAATTTAAGCTCTGTGCTAGTATTTTGGTAGACAAAAACGGACTTTGGGTGAGTTAAGGGAAAAAAAAACAAAAAACGCTCCCCTCTAGTCGATTCCGATGCATAGCAACCCTATAGGACAGGGTAGAACTACCCTATAGGGTTTCAAAGGAGCAGCTGGTGGATTCAAACTGCCAACATTTGATTAACAGCCAAATGCTTAACCACTGCACTTCCAGGCCCCTAAGGAGAAAAGGGATTCATAAAAGGATATTGAGCTGCTCAAACAATTCTGGAAAGACTGTGGCTATGCAGACAGGAACAAAGCCTAAAGTCACATCACAGACACAATTTGGTAAGGAAATTGCCACCCCTGACTCCACTGTCACGGGCACTGGAAGATGTATCAGCACTGCTGCCACTACCACCCTGGGAACTCAGGCTTCCTGGACTGCGGCTACCACCAGACAGCACCCAAGGACATCCCTGAAGCTTTGCATCATTAGCTCTCTATTCAAAATCTTGGCTAGGGCATCTATTTAGAGAAACATAAGTCACATGTCCACACTCCAACTGTCACCAAGGCTGGAAACATGAGTATCTGGCATGCAACGTCAAAGTAACAAAGACTCAAGTCTCAAAATAAAGAAAAGAATTCCAAAAGAATGACAAATGACCACGACATTGAGTCCTTGAGTTCTTGCCCAGTGGCAGGTATAAATTAGCAGGAGAAAAGACGGACATAAATGAGCATGGTACATAAGAAGTGTCACCAGAATGCTATGGTCAAAGTGTGCATCTTTGGGGGAAAAGTAGGAGAGCAATTCAGACTGGAAAGAACAGGACGGATTCAAAGATGGAGTGGCACTCCAGCTGGATCTTAAAGCATGGCAGAAATTGCGTAGATAAAAATGGTGTATGGGCCTAATAAAAATGTCAATTCAGAGACTGAGTCCCACAGTAAAAAGGTAAAGGATGTGTTGGCAATGATGAGTGCTCACATTGTACTGAGTGGAGGAATAGAACAGGAGGCCTATTGCAGATGTCAAGACATGAGATGTTAAAGGCTTGCCCAAAGTTTGCGGCTGTGATCAAGAAAAACAAGGAACAGACTCAGGAGGAATTACGACGGAACAATCAGGTGGGCTAACTTCTTTGTAGCACTTATCACAGTTATAATTCCTCATTTGTTTCCGTGATTATTTGATTAATGTCTGTCTCCCTTGTTGTCTTAGTCATCTAGTGCTGTTATAACAGAAATACCACAAACAGATGGCTTTAACAAGAGAAATTTATTCTCTCACAGTCTGGGAGGCTACAAGTCCAAATTCAGGGTGTCCACTCCAGAGGAAGGCTTTCTCTCTCTGTCAGCTCTGTCAGCTGGGGAAGGTCCTTGTCATGCATCTTCCCTGGCTGAAGAGCTTCTCAGCACAGGGACCGCGGGGTCCAAAAGACCTGCTATTCTTCTAGCTCTTGTTTCTTTGTGATATGAGGTCTCCAAGTCTCTCTGCTTGCATCTCTCTTTTATATCTCAAAAGAGATTGACTTAAAACACAGCCTGATCTTGTAGAATTGAGCCCTCCCTCATTAACATAACTGCGATAATCCCACCTCGTTAACATCATTGAGATAGGATTTACAACACATAGGAAAATCACATCAGATGACAAAAAGGTGGACAGTCACACAATACTGGAAATCATGGTCTAGCCAAGTTGACAGGTGTTTTCTGGGGGACACAATTCAATCCATGACACCTGTTTTAGCTACATAGTGCTGCCATATAAGAAATACCATATGTGGGTGGCTTTTTTTTTTTTAAATAATAGAAATTCATTTTCTCACAGTTCTGAAGGCTAAAAGTCAAAATCAAGATCTGTGTCAATTCTTTCTGTGGGGTTCTCTCCTAGTTTCTGGTGACTCCTGGAACTCCTTAGTGTTCCTTGGCATCTATCTTCCCCCTGCGTGTCTATGCTGCTCTTTTTATAACTCAGAAATGATTAGGTTTAGGACCCACCTTACTCTGGTATAACCGTATTAACATATCAAAAGAAAAACTCCATTTCCAAACAGGGTCACATACACAGGTACAGAGGCCAAGTCCTCAATACATGTTTTGGGGAGATAATTCATAACACTACTCCATCAGAGAGTAACCTCCACTGAGGCAAGCACCAAACAAACGAACGCATTGCTCTCTAGTCAATTCAGACTCATAGCAACCCTATAGAGCAGAGTAGAACTACCCCATAGAGTTTCCAAGGAGCAGCTGGTGGATTCAAACTGCGAACCTTTTGGTTAGCAGCGGAACTCTTAACCACTATGCCACCAAGGTTTCTTGAGGCAAGCACCAGTGGCTGTTAATTCCTTTCATTGTTTTCCCAGTGCCTAGCAAAGGGCCAGGTGAGAAGCAAAAACCCTATCAGTATTTAGTGAGGGGAATTTAGATTGATAGACTAACAGATAGATACATACAGTGAAACCTGTGAAAGCTGGAACTTGACAGGACTGCCTATTCTTCCAGGTCTCCAAAGTTTTCTGACTTTGATAGTGTGAAGTTGTGAAGTCTTTCCACTTTTCTTTTTAGTGGAAAATATGAGTTTTCCTTCTGTGACTGGTTTCCGCATTAGACACATTCCAGCTTTCACGGGTTTTACTGTAATTAGTTAGAAAGCAAGGGAATGGAGCTAACCAAGATGCATCTGAGGTTTTTCTCATTAAGTTCTCTAGACAAGTTGAACTTGAGGTTCAAAAGGAATATCTTAGGGGAAAATTTTCAAGTAGTTTTTGGAGTTGTGGAATTGAGGCTTGTGAGAATGTAGAAATTGGAGGCAAAAAATGATTCCTAGCCTAACGTATAGAATTAGGTAAGTAAGTCTATTTTGTAAAAGGACATCATGTTTGGTAAAGCAGAAGGTTAATGAAAATGAGGAAAACCCTTAACAAAATGGATTCGCACAATAGCCACACCAATGGACTCATACCAACAATCAAGAAGATGTCACAGAACTGGGCAAAGTTTTGTTCTGTTAAAACATAAAGTCACCATGAGCTGGAGCTGACTCAGCAGCAACTGACAACAACAAATATGTGTGCAATGGTTAACACATCTCAAACATGTGTTATGGTGATGACATATTATATATTGTACTGATGGCATATTATAGTGTAGAAAATTGGCTTTGGGGGAAAATGATGTTTGATGTTATTCTTCATTTCACATCTGCACCATTAACCTTCCATTCCTCTCACTGGTACAAATATTCAAGACAGTACATTATAGTCTCAGTGGAGAAGTCTATCTTCTCTGATGAACTTCTTCCGGCTGCTTGTGGTCTCACACTTATGTTATAAAACAGAATAAAGGTGAACATCCAATCCAGGTTGAGAAAAGAAAAAGGATTTACATCCAAGATGTGGCCGCCAAGTTCCCGTGATGCTCTATATATTCATGATGCGGCTCCATGACCCAGGATATATTAGAAAATGTTCCTTGGTCTTACTCCATCATTCATATCAAGAACTTAAGTTTTCACAGTGAGTCTCTCAGTGAGTGTGATTGTTTTTCAGTCTTGCTCTTCTAGGGTTGAGTGACCAAAATAGGGTTTGGTGGATAATGAAAGCGGAGGGCTTAGGAGATTACAAAAGTGCTGGAGTGTGTCCACCAAACTCCCTTGGTTACAGCAACGAAGTGTTAGGAACATTTTATGATTTAAGTTGTCTTAGCTAGAAAAGGAAGTAGACTTGTTACTTCCTTACAGTTAACCATTTCTCTCCCAATAATAAGAAAAGTGAATGAGGCATGTCTACTGTGTCTTCTCCAAATTCATGATAATAACAACTGAATCTCAGTCATATAGATCTCAGAGAAATTATGCAGGAGCAAATAGAGGGCTCTTTTGAAGAAGGGAAAAACCAGACAGAGAACATTCATGGCTGTGAGCTTCCCAGCATCCTCTGTTTTGGTAACAGATCTCATGTCCCCCTTTGGACAATCACATCTCCCATAGCCTCAGTCCATGTGGCTTGATGGAGAAAACCCAGAGCCTGGCTACCAGGAAGGGTATGCAACCCAGGCCTAGATATTGCACCTCTGGCCAGAGAGGTCAGTTTAGGGATTGGACAGACCTCTCCAACTCGATCAGAGAAAATCTTGGAATCTCTGGCTATTGTCATTCCTGAGGAGTTTCAGAAATGTATGGACCCAGCTCCATAGCACTTCATTACCAAAAGGATATCAGAAATTTCTTTCGAAAATGAGTTTACCCAGCTGCCCTTTTTATACACTTCTTTGTACACTCTCAAAGCACAACTTACTTTGTATGAGAATTATTTGTCTTTTTGGGCTAATAACCAGGGGACAAAGACCAAATCCCATTTGGCTTATATTCCCTGAGAGCTTAGCCCAGTGGAGGCATCAGATACAGTCACTGAAATGAAGAGGCCTCAGCTCTGCTGAGGCACAGGTGATGGCATCCCCTAAAATGGATGGGCGTGATGGAAAACTCAGAGAGCTGCAGTAACCTACCGAAGGTTTCACAGCCAGTAAGTGTCAGAACATTTTCTTAACTGATGTCTGAGAATTCACTCATAGAATGAAGGGAGGGGCATCCTCTACTATCTAGTGGCTCAGATATCATGGAAAACCCAAAAACCAAACCCGCTGTCGTCCTCGAGTCGATTCTGACTCATAGTGACCCTATAGGGCAGAGTAGAGCTGCCCCATAGAGTTTCCAAGGAATGCCTGGTGGATTCGAACTGCTGACCTTTTGGTTAGCAGCCATAGCACTTAACTACTACACCACCAGGGTTTACAAACATCATGGATATGTCATGAAATAGACAACTTTACGAAAACCATTACTTCATTTGTTGAAGCCCTCCATGAGACATCTCCTTCAGAACTAAAAACTAAATGTTTTGGCTCCGTGAGGAAAGGGTATTTTTCTCCTAGTGCCTAGTAAAAAGCCACACCAAGCCTGTTGCTGTCAAGTTGATTCTGACTCATAGCAACCCTATAGGACACAGTAGAACTGCCCCACAGGAGTTACCAAGGAGCGGCTGGTGGATTTGAACTGCCAAACTTTTGGTTAGCAGCCGAGCTCTAAACTACTCCACCACCAGGGCACCAACACCTGTGTAAATGACCATATTTCACTCTCCGTTTTGGCCACCAGGAATCTCTGAGGCAAATCTACTACTCAATGATTGTAACTGTGTAAGATCTCTTTGGCTTGCTCATATCCATTCTGTACCTGTTGTAATTTACATTTATCTGACCCTACTGTTTAATTTTAAATTTATATTGCATTACATTTATTTCCTATATGTTGTTTTTAGAATACAGTTTATAGAATACAGTACAGGGTGTTAATAAGCCAACTTAGCCTCAAATAAGAAAATTTTCAAAGTGTTTGGATGCCTGAGACAGCAGTGCTAACTGAATAGGACAAGGAGCTATTTGCTTGGCACTTACAATGCTTTGTTTTCCTAAAACATAACTCCCGATCTTGAGAAGGTACTGGTAGTGAGAGCTCTCTTTGCCTAGCTTTGAATTATTTAACCTTGATAGTTCCCTTCTCTAATATGAGGGTAGCATTTCTCACTGCTCAACATTATTTGGATTGCTGTTGTCAGTTGGGTAGTATTTGAAATAATTTTGAAAATGAAAAGTCCTGGGTCAAGTGCTCAGCAGTCCTTCCTACTTCAGTCATAATGTTAGTCCTTGCCTTTGTCAAAAGGGAGTGTACTTAGGTCCGTCTGTTTTGTGAAACTTCCCCTTGGGGGTCTCCTGAAGTAACTGGAATAATATGTAGAGCTAAGCATTAACAAGGAGGGACCTGGACATCTGAATATGACTCAGAGACACCACACAAGGGACATAGAAACAGATTGGGGGCAAGAATCTAGGACTTCCATGAGCACCGGACCATTAAGAATTCCAGGACAGATTATGGAAGCATCTGCAAGGTTAGGGCAGGAAGCTAGGGGATGGCTTCCCAGAGAGGGAATCACCTTCCTTGGGATGGCTGCCCAGAGCTGAAATGCCAAATATTCCAGGGACAGGGAGGCAGATTGGAGACCAAGAATCCGAGAAGGACCAAGAATCCATCAACTCAACTCAAAGTCCTTCAGCCACACAGAGGTGAGAACAGGCCTTAGACTTTGGGGCACAGTGGACTACATGAGCCAGACCAAGTTGTGGCTCAACATTAATTGCATTACAATCAAGAATGTGAGCTCAGGCAATCTCTCCACCACTTTTGCTTCTGGTCCTGACCAGCTTGCCAACTGTGGCACTGCCAAGGACTAACAAGGGGATAAAGCAAATGGAGTCAATTGCTGAGTTATAATCAAACGGTTGCTGAAAATTTGCAATTTCAGTGCTTGGAAAATACAAGGTCTAAGAAACCTCAGCTGAATAACAGATAATTGGCCAGAAAATTATATCCAGGAGGGGTTGGGACCACTTTAGGCCTGAAAAGATTGTCTCCCTTCAGCTCCGTGGGGGTGAGAGAAGGCAAGAGTTGGCTTGGGGCATCCATGGGGTGGACTACTGGGGACTCACTGCCAGCGTCACCAGCTTGGCAAGAAATCTCCTGCTTCTCGGGGTTGGCCCACCCAGCATACATTCAATCCTACTTTGCTTGTTACATCTGGCTTCCCAGAAGAGAGCTCTCTTCAGTCATCCCACTTAGAATCACTGCCTTCGTGACCCTCACTCTTCAGCTCAGCCCAGCATTGTTGTTCATCCTGACAGATGACCCAGCCTCCTGGCTTTCTTAAAATAATGAGAGAACATTTGCTCTCTGGAAATACACGGCATCCAAATTTAAAAAGGAAAAATAGGAGAGGAAAGCATTCAAACAAAACTCTTGGAATTGGGATCCTGTGGTAACATACCGAATAAAGGAAAACAGGAAAGCAATTGCAATATTAAAAATAGATGGTTTCCTGCATGTAAATTCTTTGCTGACCTTGTTGATTGGATTGTGGTCAATGTTTGCTGGCCTGCCACCTCCTGACTTCATGAAAGTTCACGACAAGGGACAGTTCTCAGGGCTCAGAAATCCCCCATCCAGTTTAAAAGCATTTGTTTATAAGTCTAACTACAGGGTCAGTATGAGTCAGAAGTGACTCAATGGCAATGGGTTTGGTTTGATGTTTTGATTGAAATCAAACTTTTCTCCTTGATCTTCAATGCCTGTCAGAGATCAATTTCTTATTCCCTGTTTTCATTCCTATGTGTCAAGGGAGAATTTACTGAATACTGAAAGTATTCAGAGGATCCTGGGGCAGAAATGGTACCTGAACATAACACAGTGCACCTTGGGGGTATCAGCACCCACTGCTAACCTAGCTTGAAGGTGATAAAGGACAAAATGATGTGTCATTTTGCTGAGAGAGTATTCCTCCATTCAGAGAATACTTCTTGAGTACCTACCTCATGCCAGGCACTGCTCTACACATTTGAGACACTCTCCTGCCCTAGCAAACTTATATTTTACTTGGGTGAAATGGACAATAAACAATAAGGATAGGAAATAAGTAAATTACATAGTCTCTTAGAAGATAGGAGTCCCTGGGTGGCACGAAAGAGCAAGTGCTCAGCTACTAACCAACAGATTGGCAGTTTGAACCCACCCAGATGCACCTCAGAACAAAGGCCTGGAGATCTACTTCTGAAAGATCACAGCCATGAAAACCCTGTGGAGCACAATTCTACTCTAAAACACATGGGGTCGCCATAACTAGGAATCAACTCAATAGCAACTGGCATTAGAAAAAAGGTGTACACAAAAAAAGAAAAGTAAGGTAAGGGGGATTGAGCAGGTGAAAGCGGTATTAAATAAGGGGGTGTGAGTGGGCCTTGGGAGGAAGGTAATATTTGAACATAAGCTTCATATGAGAGAAGCTACCAGTTGCTGTTGAGTTGACTCCAACTCATAGCACTTGCATGTGTGTCAGAGTAGAACTGTCCTCCATAGAGTTTTCAATAGCTGAGTTTTCACAAGTAGATCTCCAGGTCTTTCTTGTGAGGTGCCTCTGGGTAGACTCCAACCTCCACTCTTTTGGTTAGTATTCTTGCGTGTAAACCATTTGCACCACCCAGAGACTCCTAAAAGGGAAGTAGCTAAGTGGATATCTTAAGAAAAAATGTTTAAGTAGGCACAGCAGCCTGAGCAAAGGCCCTGAGACAGACTGTTATGATTAGTCAACAGTAAGATTTGGCTTCCCTCTCTTCTACTGTGAGAGAGGCCTCAGGAAGATAGTTATCCTCTGTAGCCAGCAGAGAAGATGGCTTTGAAGCAGCAGGAGCTGTAATGAAAACGGTTTCAACAGGGGCAGCTCTTTGGAATTGGAATAAGCAGGGATGAAGGGAGAAGTAAAAATGTTAAGACAATGAGCACCTTCCAAGATTCACTCCCTGAGTGGAGAATGAGGCCTGGAATCCAAAGGGTATGCTCAAGACAAATGGGCGGAAGGTGCAGAGCTCCAGTTCTGGTGTTTCGACTCCCCATACAGTTAAGAGTGTGGCTAAGTAACTTCAGAAACACTCATGGAATTTGGACTTGGATCGCAGAATTTTAGGACTGAATTGTTCCTTCCTGGTCATGCTGTTCCCTAATCCCCTTCTCTGGATTGCCTTGGTCACGGAAGTTCTCCTCACCCCGAAAAAAATACAAAACAAAACAAAACACTTTGCGGTTGAGTTGATTCCAGCTCATAGCAACCTTGTAGGACAGAGTAGAACTGCCCCACAGGGTTTCCAATAAGCAATTGGTGGATTCGAACTGCTGACATTTTGGTTAGCAGCCATAGCTTGCCATAGTTCTTAACCACTGTACCACCAGGGCTCCACTTCTTTCACTCCTGGTAACCACTAATAAACTTTGGTCTCTATACATTTCACTGTTCTTATCTTTTTGTATAAGTTAGATCATACAATATTTGTCCTTTTTTTAATGTCTTTAAGCTCCATCCATACTGTAGCATGTATCAAGACTTCATTTCTCTTATTGACTGAGTAGTATTCCATTGTATGTATGTGGCACATCTTATTTATCCATTCATCCTTTGATGGACATCTAGGTTGTTTTCACGTTTGGTCTATTGTGAATAGTGTTGCAATGAACATTGGTATACAAGTACCTATTTGAGCCCCTGCTTTCAATTCTTTTGGGTATATGCCTAAGAGTGAAATTGTTGGGTCATATGGCTCAGTTGCTCTTGAAATTGGATTTAGCCAAGGGATGATCGATATTTCACAGAGGTGCCCCTGCTCCTCTCCCTGCCATGGAGGAAAAAAGATTTACTGTAACTTTTTTTTTTTTTTTAAGGTCCTGGGGTGAATTCATACCCCATTTTCATAAAGGCCTGGGAAAGGCCAGGAGCCTGGTCCTCAGGTATTTATCAAAAAGCATTTGATTTTCTCTCATAGCCATTAGTGCTCTAGGATTATAAGAAAAGGTGAAGCTAGAAGCAAATGTATTCAAAACCTTCTTGACTTTCCATGGAGTCCTTGGGTGGTGCAAATGGTTAACATGTTCAGCTGCTAACCAAAAGGTTGGAAGTTCAAATCCACTCAGGGGCACCTTGGAAGAAAGAACTGGAAGCCTACTTCCAAAAAATCAGCCATTGAAAACCCTATGAAGTGCAGTTCTACTCTGACATACATGGGATCACCATGAGTTGAGACAACTTGATGGCAACTAGTTTTCAGCTGTGACTTCCCATTGCTCTTAAGAGGAAGTGAACACTCCCTAACAGCCTTCATGCCTCTACAACCATGTTTTCCAAATCCTCCTTCATGCAAACTGAGCACCTTGGCATTCTCTGAGGGACCCTGCTTACTATTGCCTCCAGGTATATGAACCTGTTGTCCCGGAACATTTTTCCAGCCCCCTCTTCACTTGGCTAAAGCCTACTCAGCCTTCAAGTCCCAGCTTAATCAGCCTTCCTTGAGAAAGACTTCTGAATTCCCCAAACTAGTTTGGACCACTGTACTTCCTAAATTCAGCATGGCACGTGGCACATAGTAAATGCTCAATAAATACTGATGCTTTATAAATTCATTTAATGAATGAATGAACAAACAAATGAATGGAAAGAGAAGCTAAAATCAATGTGAAACAAAACTTAATTGAGGACCAGGACAAAAGTTTCTACACAAAGAGGAGAATAAGAGAGTAAAAGAAAATCAATTCTTTGAGGTCTGATGTCATTTTGTTTAAGGCAAAAGGTCAGGTCAAACAGGTCAATCACCCCAGGAAGCAATGGGCATTTGTTTTATGATATTCATCTTCCGGCTTAGTGTCTAAGAGTAATGTTGTCAGCTGAGAATGTGAAAATGAACTAGATCCCCCCAGGCAGAAGGGGTAGCACAAGGCACAGCCAGGAAAACCAAGCACATAGGGAATATCCAGCTTCTAGGGGTGAAAAAACTAAATTTCAAGAAAATAATTTCAGCTTTTTGCTTTGCCTTGATGTATTATGGGTGACCCTGGTCAAGTCACTTAACCTTTTGAATTACACTTTCTTTGTCCAAAAAAAATCAATCCTGGGAACATTGGGAGGAAAAAGGGCATTAGCCACATTTATGCAGGACCAGAGGACCCACATAACAGTGGTATTATTAATGACCCCCAATGCTATCCCCAGATGTTGCCCAGGAAGATTTTATTAATCCCACTTCTGTTTCCTGATTTGTTTCCATTCAGGAAGCTTTGAAATAATGGTTAGCAGAGGGGCACATTGCAAAAATAAAAATTCTCACTCTTTTAACTTTTCCATCCACTTTAATCCCACTGCCCATCCTTCCTCTCTCCCCAGCTTCAGCTGGAATTCTGCCATTCCTGTGATCAATCATACAAGGGGGAGAACCTTACTCATGGCGGTGGGGGTGAGGGGCAGGGAGAGCTCTGGCCCAGCCTGACTGTTGAGTGTGATGTCCTTTGGTGGAGCCCTCAAAAACAGAAGTGAGGAAACAGGCCGTCATTTATCATGTGGGCTTGTAATGGATGCTGATAACGCAAAACAGCCAGGCAGCTCTGGAGGTCGCTGCAGTGAAGTACCGAGTCAGCTGTTGGGGGCCAAGTCGGGAAGGGAGTTTCCCCATGTGACTTGCCCTTCTGCCAGAGATTTCCCTGCAGTAGCAACTGCCCACTTGCTGATGGCGCCTGCCATTTGCCCTCTGGGAGGAAGACAACTGCTTACCTTATGTATACCAGCAGTTTTGGGCCTCTAGAGGGAGCTCAAGACTTCTCCTCCTTCCAACACACTCCTCTAGCACCCCCGACAAAGAACCAGGTACACTACTGGATGTAGGTTCCAGAAGGTACAGCTTTTGGTATGATGGTGGTTGCATGGCTATTGAACCAAGCACATAGCAAGTATAACACAGCATTCTGGTTGGCCAGACCTAGGTCACCTCCCACCCTTGGTTGGAAGTGAGGCAACATCAGCTGCATCCAAACCACAAAGAACACTGTTTCCAGAAGATGGAGAAGGGGAAGTATGGTGGGTGCTATGTCTACTATTAGAATTATGACCACTATTCGTCTGAATTCCTTCTGCCTTCCCAACCCAGCACAATATCTAGCGCCATGCTTTGCTCAAAGTAGAGTTCATATTCATGAGTTTACCAGCAACAAAACACTTGAATCCACAAGTGTATGTATGATGAAAGCCATGCACAGATAGAGCCTTTGCTACCCCTCCAAGTAGGAGTCTCTAGGTGGTACAAACGGTAATACATTTGATTGCTAAATGAAAGGTTAGCAGTTCAAGTCCACCCAAATGTGCCTCAGAAGAAAGGCCTGGTAATGTACTTCTGAACTATCAGCCATTGAAAACCTTATGGAGCACAGTTCTACTCTTACACTCACGGAGTCTCTATGAGTTGGAATCAACTTGACAGCAACTGGTAATCCACAAAGTAAATGCCTAAGAAGATGTCAAGCCAAGAGAATGGCATCGCTAAAATGAAGCAGACTGCTCAAGTCTCTCAAATTCACTCAGCCACATTCTCTCTTTTGCTGCTCTTAAGGTCACAAGAGGTTGTATGTTGCTTAGTCCAAGGGCCATTTCTCAGGCCTCATCTTCCTTGACCTATCAGCAGCATTTGACACAGTTGATAACATTCTTTTCCTTGAAACCCTTTCTTTCCTTGGCTTTTCAGACACCACACTCAGTTGATTTCCTCCTACGTCACTGGCCATTTCTTCTTGGATTCTTTGGGTGGTTCTTCTCATCCCTCCAATCTCTGAATGGTCAGTGCTCAGTACTTGGACCACTTCATTTTTTAAATCTACACTCACTCCTGCTGCTATTCATAAGTTTTTCAGTGGCCACTTTTTTCAAAAGTAGATTGCCAGATCCTTCTTCCTTGTCTGTCTTAGTCTGGAAGCTTCCCTGAAACCTGTCCAACAAGGGTGATCCTGCTGGTATTTGAAATTCTAGTGGCAAAGCCTCCAGTATCAAAGCAACGCGCAAGCTACCAACGTAAGATAAACTGACAGAAAGGGGATCCAAATGATTGCGGAAATTATCAAACAATATGATTAATAGCACACACAAGTAAAATTTTCCTAAAGATAATTTAAAATCAGTTGCAGCAGTACATGGACAAGGAACTGTCAGAAAATCAAGCCAGATTCAGAAGAGGACATGGAACGAGGGATATCACTGCTGATATCAGATGGATCTTGGCTGAAAGCAGAAAATACCAGAAAGATGTTTACCTGTGTTTTATTGACTATGCAAAAGCATTCAACTGTGTGGATCATAACAAATTATGGATAAAATTGAAAGGAGCAGAAATTTCAGAACACTTAATTTTGCTCATGAAGAACCTATACTTAGATCAAGAGGAAGTCATTCAAACAGATCAAGGGGATACTGCAAAATTTAAAATCAGGAAAGATGTACATCAGGGTTGTATCCTTTCACCATACTTATTCAAACTGTATGCTGAGCAAATAACCCAAGAACCTGAACTATATGAAGAAGAATACAGTGTCAGGATTGGAGGAAGATTCATTAACAACCTGTGATATGCAGATGACACAACTTTGCTTGCTGAAAGTGAAGAGGACTTAAAGCACTTACTAATGAAGATCACCACAGCCTTCAGTATGGATTACACTTCAACATAAAGAAAATAAAAATCCTCACAACTGGACCAACAAGCAACATCATGATAAATGGAGAAAAGATTGAAGTTGTCAGGAATTTCATTTTATTAGGATCCACAATCAACACCCATGGAAGCAGCAGTCGAGAAATCAAAAGATGCATTGCATTGGGCAAATCTCCTCCAAAAGGTCCCTTTAAAGTGTTAAAAAGCAAAGATGTCACTTTACGGACTAAGGTGCACCTGACCCAGGCCATGGTGTTTTCAATAGTGTCATATGCACGTGAAAGCTGGACAATGAATAAGGAAGACTGAAGAAAATTGATGCCTTTGTATTATGGCGTTGACGAAGAATATTGGATATACCATGGACTGCCAGAAGAACGAACAGATCTATCTTGGAAGAAGTACAACCAGAATGTTCATTAGAAGCAAGAATGGCAAGATTTCATCTCACATACTTTGGACATGTTATTAGGAGGGACCAATCCCTGAAGGAGGACATCATTCTTGTTAAAGTAGAGGGTTATTGGAAAAGAGGAAGACTTTCAACAAGATGGACTGACACAGTGTCTGCAAAATGGGCTCAAACATAGCAATGGTTGCCAGGATGGTGCAATACCAGGCAATGTTTTGTTCTGTTGTACATAGGGTCGTTATGAGTCAGAGCCAACTCGACAGCACCTAACAACAACAAGAACCCTTACTCCCTAGGTAGTCTTATCCAGTTCATGGTTCAAATTGAAAAAAAGAGAAAAAATGATATACTCTATTACTTAATAAAATAGAAGTAACGGATTAAGCAACTGGAAAGGAATTCGACTCAGTCTCCAAATAGTATCTTTTTATGGTTTCGAGCCCAGAGTACATTATTTCATTTGAAGTAGTTCCTTATAGTAATATGGGAACATAAGACATGTAAGTTGTAATCCATTACTGTCTACTTAATGAAATTGTTTTTGAAACTTTGTCCGTTAACCTTTAACCTCAAGGCCTGTGCATGGTTTCCTTATTCATTAAATGATTAACTCATTTACCAAAGGTATTTATGAGTTTTTGGCTTAGCCTAAACCTGCCTGGCCTAGTTGAAAGACTTATAAGATTCTAGAAGAATCTCTCCAGCCTTCTCTTGAGACACATCTCTGGCTGCCCCATTTGTCTTCTTTTTTCTAGTCAACCCCACATGCTATTGTCTCACTCTCTTCTCAGGAAACCAAAAAAAAAAAAAAAAAAAACCAAACCCATTGCCGTCAAGTCGATTCCAACTCATAGCGACCCTATAGGACAGAGTAGAGCTGCCTCATAGAATTTCCAAGGAGCACGTGGCAGATTTGAACTCCTGACCCTTTGGTTAGCAGCAGTAGCACTTAACCACTGTGCCACCAGGGTTTCCTCTTTTCAGGGAGTAAAATTGAATTCGTTCCTCATTAGGGTTAGTATTTGACTTTGCAATTATTTTCATAAATGTTTAATCAGGTGTGCGGGTGAGGAGACGAAAAGTGAAGGTTGGATGTTTCCAAATATTTGTTCAGAAAACAAATTCAGCAATATTTGATCTAGTCGCTTGTCTTTCCCAGAGGCATTGGCATCAACATCCTCCCATCCTATAGCTCCCTGAGACACTAGGTCCTTGAAGGTGGATCCTGGAACTACAGGCTAATACCCATGAAATTAATTGTTTTTTCACACCTAATAGTGTCCTCACCCTCCACTCTGGATAAACAGGTGATAAAGTGGTTTATACACCAGGCTTGTTTTTCTTCTGAAAGATGATCCCTAAAGTAACTTCAGAAAAAAGAAGGGCAACTCCAGAGATAAAAAGGAAGGCATTATTATGTAAAGAAGTCTTTTAGTAAGCTAAAATCTTGTTCACAGAAGTTGTAAGATAATCTTCCACTAGTTGCTAGTTTTAAAGTATTTGAGATCAATAGGACTTCTAAGGAAAGATGCTCATGACTCTACAAGTTAGTACCTTGGTTCACTTTCCTGAAGGTGGTTAAGATAAAACAAAGTGATTTAAGTAGTCTGATATGGGCCACGTTAAGATATAAAACCCTGAGTATTTAACTCTTGAAAGGAACAGTGGGATGTCAGATAACAGCAAGGATGAGAAAGGTTATAGCAATGGCTCATTTTCCTCAAAAGTAGACAAGGCTGACCCAGAGAGGATAGTTCTTCCATATTGCCTTGGAAAAACTTCAACACCTAAGATTCACCTTTAAGGTATCTTGTAGTTTAAAGTGAGGAATTATGGCTCAGCTTTCCTAAATATACTCAATACCCTTGGTCCCAGGCTAACAATGATGAAAGGAAATATAAGAATCCAACAATATAAGAATCTAACCCGATGGAAGATTATAGGAATCACTGAAAACTCATCTCTGAGAGTTGCGAAGATTATTTTTCCCACTGAGGCCATAACCAAGCTATGACCACAAATGTTTTGATGGACACGTGTTTTTTGTAGCCAAGAAAATGTCTACAGCATTTACAAAAGATTAGAGGAATCTGAGCCCAAGGACTACTGATGGGATATAAAGTCCAATCAATGACCACAGTGGGTAAATAAAACAGGATCTTGAGATCACAAACCTCAAAAAGATGAATGAGATAGATGAGATCTTCATGGGCAAAAAGATAAACAGAAGCAGCTGCCATCTCCATCCATGGTGCTCAGAAAAACAAAGTTCTGTCAGATAAGATTGAACCATCAGAGTATTTGATGGCAGTTTCCAAGGGCCACATAAAAAGGAGGAGGAAACCCATCTGTTTTGTTGAAGAATGGTTTTCTGGAACTTCATCAAAGTGAAGAAAGACTCCATTTAATTAGTTAGAGCCTATCACATACATATCTGAAAGGAAGCTAAAACCAACACTCAGAAAAAGTCAGATTCTTAAACCTCAATGAAAGGTAATGGAAACTTTGCCAGAAGGTAATACAAAGGTGCTCTTTTGTGGAAAAGAAAATAAATCTTTCTGGGTGAGATATTGACATTAAAACATAAAAGTGCTACTGGATTAAGAGAAAGAAAGAAGAAAAACCAACGGTATCAATGGTTTTTATATTGCTGTTAAGATTGAATTGTATCCTCACAAAATAAGTGTTAGAATCCTAACCCTATACCTGGGGATGTAATCTTATTTGGGAATAGTTTTCTTTGTTATGTTAATGAGGTCATATCCATGTAAAGTGTGTCCTAAATCTAATCACTCCTGAGTATAAGAACAGCATAAATACAAGGAAGCACAAATGGGGGCAAGATAGATGCCACATGAAGATCACCAAGGGGCTAAGAAATGCAGGAGCTACAGAAGCTGAAAGAGACGAAGATCTTCTCTCAGAGCCAACAGAAAGAAAGCCTCCCCTAGAGTCAGTGCCCTGAATTTGAACTTTTAGTCTCTTGAACTGTGAGAAAATAAAAGTCTATTCTTTGAAGTCTCTTACTTGTGACATTTCTGTTAGTAGCACTAGCAACCTAAGACAATTACTTTGTTTAATATTCTCAACAACATGTAAAGCTACAGAAGAGGAAACTGAGGCTCAGAGAATCAAAGTAATTTAACCAACTTCACCTAGCTAGTACATGCCTACCCAGAATTTGAATCTAGAATTAAAAGTTTATCGAATCCATGCTATTTCCACAACAGGCTGCCTCCATTTGGGGCAACGGTTTCTCTGTAGATGAAAAAGGACCATGGTGATACTCTGAAGGATGAGGCCTTTCTATTATTGAATAATAATCTGATGCCTGAAAGATGAATTGGCAACCCATTCTACATATGGATGCTGATATAAGATCACATGAATATGTCAGCTTTCTCAGGCTCCAAAGCCCCATCTGCTGAATAGTAAGTCTCTCCCCACCCCTACTCCTGCCCTGTCCACTCAAGGCTTACCCCTCCTCTAGAATCCCAGGGCATCCTCAGGGTGTCATAATCCTGTGGGCTGAATTTTGATCAATAAATGGCACAACTACAATGACTCAAGTCAGAAACGTGGCCTAGCTTTGGCTTCTTAATCAGACACCAAATCCCATCAATTCTACCTTCCTCACAAATGTTATATCTCTCCTACCTATTCCCTGAAGGGTTAATGGGTAAACCAAATGCTATTTAGCTACATCCACATTCCTACTTACTTTGTCCAAGGGCTTATTATCTTCTTCCTCTTTACTGCTTTCCATATTTCTTGTCCAGGATCACCTTTCCAAAATGCATATTGCATCAAAGTACTACATTACCTACAGTGCAAAGTTCTAAGTTTAGTATTTAAGGCTTTTCACGATTTGTCCCTTTATGTCACTTTGATAACTAAAGTGCATCTGACCCAAGCCATGGCCTTTTCAATGGCCACATATGCATGTGAAGATTGGACAAAAAAAAAAGGAAGACAGAAGAAGAACTAATGCATTCAAGCTGTGTTGTTGGCAAAGAATATTGAACATACCGTGGTCAGCAAGAAGAACAAGCAAATCAGTCTTAGAAGAAATACAACCAGAATGTTCCTCAGAAGTGAGAATGACGAGACTTTGACTTACTTTGAACACATCACTGGGAAAGACCAATCGCTAGAAAAGAACATCATAGGAGAGCCAACGGACGTCATATGGAGGGCCAACGAAAAAGAAGGAAACCCTCAATTAAAATCGATTGACACAATAGCCTCAACAATGGATGCAAAAAAAATCACTGATCATGAAGATAGCAGAAGACAGGGCAACATTATGTTCTGTTACATATAAAGTCGCCATGATCAGAGCCACTAACAAAAGCAACATGATTTGTCCCCTTCTCTTTTTCCCAGCAGAATTAAATCATTGGTCTATTTACACACTTAAATTTATTGACTGCAAAACAGCCTGTAGAGATGACCTACACTGTCAGGATGTAGACAGTGAATAACAGAGTTGTGATTTCCATGAATGATAAAGTTAATTTAAATCATACATCTCTGATATGTAAAATAAGAAACAAAGGTTTGTTTGCTATTTGAAAGGAGCAAAAATATGGGGGAAGGAGAATATTGAACATTGGCAACCTTTTCAATCATACCTGTGTTCCTGTGCCCCATGTTCCAAATAATGAAAGAGCAGTCAAAATATATACAGCTCTAGGATATAAATAACTTTACTGAGAAAGTATGAATTGAATGTAAATTGAATGACAGATGTGACTGAACAAATGTCAATGGAGGCCTGCAAAGCGTGACCCTAAGAAAACAAGACTGATGGTTTGAAAAAGACCTGCAAAGCGTGACCCTAAGAAAACAAGACTGATGGTTTGATAAAGACCCAAGGAAGATTCAGAAAAATATGAAAATGATTAACACTGAAAGATAAAACAGTGGGACATCCTACCACAGGATCTGGGAGAAATTTCTACTAACTATAAGACCAGTGAAAGTATATTGAGAAAACAAAAACGATGACCTGATGGTCCTTTGCTTCATGAAACAGAGCCGCCCTAGCTATCTTTCTCTTCTTCAGTCTGTCCAAGAAGTCCTTACTATATGGATACTGTGTTTTGAGATGGACAGAGAACTATTCCTTACCCCACATCCCAAATTTCTAGATTGGTTTGGAGACTATAACTTCCTTAAACAACACGATGAATGTGTGTGTGTGTGTGTGTGTGTTCCAATTCCTTCTGAGAAGTGGGTCATATACCTTATAAGTAGAGTGATAAGTACAGAGATAAAGATTAAAAAAAAGTACAGAGATAAAGATATGGATGGAAAACTAAAAAATCCATATTAGGAATTCTGGTTCTATTAATAATAATAGTAATAATATTAAAGAGGAAAACATCTTTACAGTTCTTAATAAGCTAGGCACTAATTGAAGTGTTAGAATCCCTGGGTAGTACAAACGGTTAAGCACTGGACTACTGTCATGGATTGAATTATGTCCTCCTAAAACATCCGTCAGTTTGGCTAAGCCGTGATTCCCAGTATTGTGTGACTGTCCCCCGTTATGTCATCTGATGTGATTTTCCTGTCTTGTAAATCATATCTCTATGATGTTAATGAGGTGGGATTAGCAGCAGTTATATTAATGAGACAGGACTCAATCTACAAGATTAGATTGTGTTTTAAGCCAATCTCTTTTGAGATACAAAGGAGAGAAGGGAGCAGAGAGACATGGGGACTTCATACCACCAAGAAAGCAGCACCAGCAGCAGAGCACATCCTTTGGACCTGAGCTTCCTTTGCCTAGAAGTTCCTAGACTAGGGGAAGATTGATGACGAGGACCTTATCCCAGAGCCAACAGAGAGAAAAAGCCTTCCCCTGGAGTTTACAACTTGAATTTGGTCTTCTAGCCTGCTAGACCATAAGAGAATAAACTTTTGTTTGTTGAAGCCATCCACTTGTAGTATTTCTCTTATCGCAGCACTATATGACTAAGATAACTACTAACCAGAAGGTTGGCAGTTCAAACCCACCCAGAAGCACCTTGCAAGTAAATCCTGACAATCTATTTCCAAAAGGTCACAGCCTTGAAAACCTTATCTGTACACTTGGGGTTGTTCTATCTGTATACTTGGGGTTCCAACGGGAGTACAGTTCTATCTGTATACTTGGGGTTGTGATGAGTTCAGAAGCAGATTGTCTGCATTAAATAACATATTTAAAAAAATATATTTATACAATTATTATAAATTAAATAACTATTTTATTTTATATAAATTATATAACAATAAAGGTCACAGCCTTGAAAGCCTTATGGAGTACAGCTCTATCTGTACACTTGGAGTTGCCATGAGTCCAGAACCAGATTGTCTGGATTAAATAACATATTTCTAAAAATTATGTTTATATAAAATTTTTATAAACAATTTAATTTTTATTTTATATAAATTAAATAACAATTATAAAACTTGTTCATAAAAATTATATTACACTGTCTTTCAAAAATAATAGAAATACTAATGATTTCATTGATGAGTTGTATCAGGGAAATAAGCCGTGGATGGAGGCAGAAAATCTTCTCTTGGAACTCCAAAGTCACGCTACCTGAAACCAGCTGGACACTGGGAGTTAGGCAGCAGAAGATGCACAGTCACCTTCCTGTAACCTGGGAAAGAGATTCTGCCAGCAGGCTAGGGGTCAGCAACGGGAACCAAGGGAAATTCCTGCATTCTGCTCATTGGAAAACATCTAGTCTAGATAGCTCACTCTGAATGAGGATAAGTACAGTGAAAAAAATAATCAACCTGAGCCATATGGGAAAAGTATTGAAAACCTTAGATGAAGAGAATAGGAAGTTGACAAATATAGGAACTGATTCTCTAGAGCAGAGTTAGGCAACTTCTCTTGAAAAGGTTCAGATAGTTCATATCTTAGACTATACAGACCACGGTCTCTGTCAGGACTACCAAACTCTGCAGGATAGCATGAAAGTAGCCATAGACAACACATCAATGAATGGGTGTGGCTGTGCTCCAATAAAATTTTATTTACAAAAACAAACTGTGGACCAAACTTGGCCCATAGCTGTAGCTGGCCAAACCCATGGTATAAAGAAAAGTATGAGGAACTGTAAATGATAAAATAACATTTGAAAAATATTCAGTTTAGTTGCTGTTTGTTGTATGCCGTCAAGTTGATTCTGACTCATAGAGACTGATAGGACAAGGTGGAACTGCCCAATAGGGTTTCCTGGGCTGTAATCTTTATGGGAGCAGATCACCAGGTCTTTTCTCCTGACGAGCAGCTGGTGGTTCAAAACAACAACCTTTCAGTTAGCAGTCACGTACTTAAGTATTATACCTCCAGGGCTCCTTATTAAATTTACTTGGAATCCAAGAATTACTAATCAAGATATTGATGTAACTAAGCTTTATCAACAAACAACTGACAAAAAATTTTAAAAGAATTAATTGTTAGAAGGGGTTCAGTAAAATAATTTTATATACTTTGAATAAGCATGTGTCTAGGTATAATTTTCCTTGAAATTAATTTGTCCACATATATCAATAATCTTTTTTTAATAATTTTTATTGTTCTTTAAGTGAAAGTTTACAAATCAAGTCAGTCTCTCACATAAAAACCCATATCCACCTTGCTACACACTCCCAATTACTCTCCCCCTAATGAGAAAAAAAAAAATTTTTTTTTTTTTTAATGAGACAGCCCACTCTCTCCCTCCACTCTCTCTTTTCATGTCCATTTCACCAGCTTCTAACCCCCTCCACCCTCTCATCTCCCCTCCAGGCAGGAGATGCCAACATAGTCTCAAGTGTCCACCTGATCCAAGAAGCTCACTCCTCACCAGCATCCTTCTCCTACCCATTGTCCAATCCAATCCATGTCTGAAGAGTTGGTTTTGGGAATGGTTCCCGTCCTAGGGCAACAGAAGGTCTGAGGGCCATGACCACTGGGGTCCTTCTAGTCTCAGTCAGACCATTAAGTCTGGTCTTATGAGAATTTGGGGTCTGCATCCCACTGTTCTCCTGCTCCCTCAGGGGTTCTTTGTGTGTTCCCTGTCAGGGCAGTCATAGGTTGTAGCCAGGCACCATCTAGTTCTTCTGGTCTCAGGATGATGTAGTCTCTGGTTCATGTGGCCCTTTCTGTCTCTTGGGCTCACAATCACCTTGTGTCCTTGGTGTTCTTCATTTTCCTTTGATCCATGTGGGTTGAGACCAATTGATGCATCTTAGATGGCTGCTTGCTAGCGTTTAAGACCCCAGATGCCACTCTTCAAAATGGGATGCAGAATATTTTGTTAATAGATTTTATTATGCCAATTGACTTAGATGTCCCCTGAAACCATGGTCCCCAGACCCCTGCCCCTGCTACGCTGGCCTTCGAAGCATTCAGTTTATTCAGGAAACTTCTTTGCTTTTGGTTTAGTCCAGTTGTGCTGACCTCCCCTGTATTGTGTGCTGTCTTTCCCTTCACCTAAAGTAGTTCTTATCTACTATCTAATTAGTGAATGCCCCTCTCCTACTCTCCCTCTCTCCCCCCTCTTGTAACCATGAAAGAATGTTTTCTTCTCAGTTTAAACTATTTCTCAAGTTCTTATAATAGTGGTCTTATACAATATTTGTCCTTTTGCAACTGACTAATTTCACTCAGAATAATGCCTTCCAGTTTCCTCCATGATATGAAATGTTTCACAGATTCCTCACTGTTCTTTATCAATGCGTAGTATTCCATTGTGTGAATATACCATAATTTATTTATCCATTCATCCGTTGATGGGCACCTTGGTTGCTTCCATGTTTTTGCTATTGTAAACAGTGCTGCAATAAACATGGGTGTGCATATATCTGTTTGTGAAAAGGCTCTTATTTCTCTAGGATATATTCCAAGGAGTAGGATTGCTGGATCGTGTGGTAGTTCTATTTCTAGCTTTTTAAGGAAATGCCAAATCGATTTCCAAAGTGGTTGTACCATTTGACATTCCCACCAGCAGTGTATAAGTGTTCCAATCTCTCCACAGCCTCTCCAACATTTATTATTTTGTGTTTTTTGGATTAATGCCAGCCTTGTTGGAGTGAGATGAAATCTCATTGTAGTTTTGATCTGCATTTCTGTAATGGCTAATGATCGTGAACATTTCCTCATATGTCTGTTAGCTTCCTGAATGTCTTCTTTAGTGAAGTGTCTATTCACATCTTTTGCCCATTTTGTAATTGGGTTATTTGTCTTTTTGCAGTTGAGTTTTTGCAGTATCATGTAGATTTTAGAGATCAGGCCCTGATTAGAAATGTCATAGCTAAAAACTTTTTCCCAGTCTGTAGGTAGTCTTTTTACTCTTTTGGTGAAGTCTTTGAATGAGCATAGGTGTTTGATTTTTAGGAGCTCCCAGTTATCTAGTTTTTCCTCTACATTCTTTATAATGTTGGTATACTGTTTATGCCACGTATTAGGGCTCCTAACATTGTCCCTATTTTTTCTTCCATGATCTTTATCGTTTTTGATTATATCAAGAATCTTGAAGGCATTTATACACTTAAAACTTTTATTTCCTTTCCTTTAAAAATAATCAGATAGGTACCTGTGAACTTTACAAGTATGATTATCCCACCATTATTTATATAGTTTAAAAAAAGAAAGAAAATATTCGCTAGGAAAATGGTTAAATGCAATATGGCACATTGTGAGATGAACTATGTCATCAAATATCTTGTTTTTGAAACATATTAAGTGATAAGAAAAATTGTATCACATAATAGTAAGTAAAAATAACAGTCTAAAAAACTGTATCCATATATATTTCAATTTCATAAATATACTTTTAAAACCACGTAAAATAGAGGCTGAGCCAACATGGCACTATAGACAGAAGCACCATCCCGTTCTTCTGCAGCCAAGACCCAAAAAACTAAGTAAAACAGAAACAAACCTCAATTCTGGAACCCTAAGCACCAATTGAGGGAATAAAGAACTCTATCAAGGACTGAATGGAATAAGAAACTAACAGAGAACGGAGAACAGGAAAGCTATATAGAGTGGAGGTCCCAAACCAGCTATCTTGGGCTTCAGCCACCAAAGAACTCAGACAGGGAGTATGAGAAGGCAGCTTCACAGAGCTCCCAACAAGAGACAGCACCTGGTGACCAGGGATGCATGCTTTTCCCACCCTTCTTCCCTGTACAAGGCTGCCACTGCTTGTCAGGGGTCCACAGTTGCTCAGCTGGAGTGACACTAGCTCACTGCCACTGGAGTCCACCCCACCCCCACCAGGTGGTCCCTGCAGCTCCATTTTTGTTTGTTTGTTTGTTTGCTTGTTTTTTTGAGGGGGGTGTATTTTTGTTTGCTTTTTTATTTTTATTTATGTATTTATTTATTTTTGGCTTTTTTGTTGCTTCTTTAGCCCCATGTGCCATCCCCTCCCCTTCTTGACAGGCTGTGATTGGTTTGGTTTTGTTGCTTTTTTTCTTTTTGTTTCATTTTTTATTTGTTTTTTGAGTTTTTTTTTTTGGCTTTTTCTGTTGTTTTCTCTCTTTTCTTCCTTCCTACTATTTATCCCACCCAGCTAGCCCCATGTGCCATCCCCTCTGCTTTGTTCTTTGTGTGTGTGTGTGTGTGTTTCATTGTTATTTGTTTTATTTTTTATATTTTGGCTTTATTTGTTGCTTTTCTTTCTCTCTTTTGCTTCCTTCTTTTTCTCCCTCCCAGCTAGCCCGTGCGCTGTCCGCTCCCCTTCTTGACAGGCTGTGGTTATTTGGTTTGTTCTTTTGTTTAGTTTTTTTTGTTTGTTTTTTTATATCATTTTCTCACCGAACTAGCCCCGTGTGCCATCCCCTCTACTTCTTAATGTGCTGTGACTTCTTGGTTTGTTTGCTTTCTTCTTTTGTGTGTGTGTTTTGTTTGTTTGTTTGTTTTTGCTTTATATGTTGCTTTTCTCTCACTCCCTCCCATCCCTTGCTTTCTACCTCCAAGTTAGCCCCTCGTGCCATTCCCTCTACTTGATGGGCTGTGACATTTTGGCTTTTTTGCTTTGTTCTTTTTTTTTCTGTTTTGTTTTTGTTGTTATTTATTTATTTATTTTGGCCTTTTGTGTTGCTTCTCTCTCTCTCTCTCCCTTCCTTTCTCCCACCCAGCTAGTCACATGTGCCATCCCCTCTTCTTCTTGACAGGCTGTGATTTTTTGGTTTGTTTGATTTGTTCTTTTTTTTTTCTTTTCTTCATTCTTTTTCTGTTTCTTCTCTCTCTCTCCTTTCCTCTGTGCTCTCCAAGCCTTATGCACCACCCCTGCCCCTTCTTGGGGGTGCGTTGCTGCACACCTCTGTTGGAGAGTCACTGCGCATGGCCTCCCCAAGTTTGTGCCGCTGTCACTGACCAGCTCCTTCAGTGCCATTTTATTTATTTGCTTGTTTTTTGGTCTTTTCTTTCTTTCTTTTTTTATTGTCTTTCCTCTCTCTTCCTTCCTTCCTTTCCTCTCTCTCATCTACCCAGGCCTGCACGCTCCCCTCAACTTCTTGGCAGGCTGTGCTTTACTCCTGAGCTAGAAAGCCTCTGGCACATGGCCTCCCTGGGTCTGTGCCACCCCCACAGCCAGCTCCCTTTGCTTGTTTCATAGTTTATTCAATTTCATCTCTTGCTTTTCTCCCAGCCGCTGAGACCAGTGTGCCAGCATACTGCTTCATGACAGGCTGAGTCACACTGCTTGGCTAGAGAGCCACAAGCACACAGCTTTGCCATATCTTCCCCACCCCACCCACCAAATCCTACCACACCACCATTTTATTTGCTTTCTTTTTATTATTTTTACTTCATTTTTGCCCTTTTTTCTCTCTCTTCTTTCACCCACCCACTTCCCTCTGCACATCACATCCTCCCCTTTCCCTCCTGCTTATCTGCACTGTGTGCCAAGTGTCACGCCCCCAAGCAGTACCAGCGCAGTCCCCCAGACCAATCCCTGCACTGCCCCCAGCTCCGCCCCATTGCCCCCAGTTGATACTGAAAATTACCCATCCCCACCTCTCCACCCCTGCTGGACTTGGCCTGCTGCACCATAGCTGAGTGACCAGCCCCACTTGCTTGGACAAGATGTTGAGAAGAATCATACCCACAGGCTAGCAAGCAACAAACACACCAAGTCCGCCTGCCCAGACAACCAAATAAGACAAAAAAGCAGAATGAAACAATCAAATCTACAATCAATAAATGAAGAAAAGAATTCCTGAATTCCCAGAGACAGCAGACAATATCAAAACCTATTAAAAAAAAAAAAAGAGAGAGAGAGAGAAAGATTATGGCTCCAAAAAGTGACCAAAATAAAACACCAGATGACCTTCTGCTAGAAGAAATGGCATTGGAACTACCTGACAGGGAATTCAGAACTCTAATATTCAAGGTACACTAACAGATGAAGGAAAATGCTGACAAAGATAAGGAAAAATTAGACAAAATCATGGAAAGACAAAACAATAGAAGAAATCAGGAAAGTAATACAAGAACAAAATGTCAAAATCAATAAACAACTAGAAATCATACAAAAACAGCAATTGGAAATCCAAAAGATAACAAGATTTCAGAAATGGACAGTGCAATAGAAAGTTTTAGGAGCAAATCTGAATCAATGGAAGACAGCATCAGTGAAATTGAAGACAAATCCTTGTATACCACTTGGTATGAGGAAAAATCAGAGACAAAGATGAAGAATGAAGAAACCCTGAGAATGATGTGGGATACAATCAAAAGCAAAAATTTGCTTGTGATGGGAGTTCCAGAATAGGGGGAGAAAATGGAAAACAGAGAGGATCGCTGAAGATTTGCAGACAAAAAAGTTCCCTAATACCATGAAAGATGAAAAGTCGACCCTCCGAGAAGCCCAATGAACCCCATATAGGATAGGACCCAAAAGAAAAACACCAAGAAATATCATAATCACACTTGCTAAACCAAAAACAAAGAATCTTGAGAGCAGCTCAAGAAAAACAAAAAGTCACATACAGAGGGGAAGCAATAAGACTAAGCTCTGATTACTCCCCAGAAACCATGCAGGCAACAAGGCAATGGAATGACATATACAAAATCTTGAAAGAAAAAAAGAAAAAACTTCCAACCAAGAATAACATATCCTGGAAAACTCTCACTCAAATATGATGGCAAAATTAGGACATTTTCAAATAAACAGAAATTAAGGGAATATGTATAAACCAAATCAAACTTACAAGAATTACTAAAGGGAGTCATTCAGTTAGAGAACCAGCAACATCAGACAACAACCTGAATCTAGAACATAAGAAAGCATCAGCCAGATACCAACGTAGACAATGAACTCTCAAGGATAAACTAAAAAATTTACAACAGGGAATCAGAGGCATCACTCTGTAAATGACAACAATGTCAGAGCAATAAAAGGGAATAAATGGTGTAGGTATAGAACTTTCAAATGGAGAGGAAGTCAAGCCATTATCAAATAATAAAAGACTGGTAAATTTCAAGGTAACAACAAAGAAAGCTAACAAACCTACTCAACAAAATAAAGAATAAAAATAAAGTCTCAGTAAACACGAAATCTCCAAAAAAGAAAGAAATGAGACACACACACACACACGAATTCAGCACAGAAGGGTAGAGGAACAAAGAAAACGTCAGCACCGCACACACACACACAAAAAAACACTGCAAAATGACAGCAATAAACTCACGCCTATCAATTATCACACTGAATGTAAGTGGCTTAAATGCACCCATAAAGAGACAGTGATTAAAAAAATAGGAACCATCAATATGCTGTCTACAAGAAACACATCTTAGAAACAAAGACATAAATTTATTAAAAACTAAAGAATGGAAAAAAAAATACACTAAGCAAACAGCTACCAAAAAATAGCAGAAGTGGCAATACTAATCTCAGATAAAATAGACTTTAAAACAAAATCCATCATAAAAGAAAGAAGGGCATTATATAATGATTAAAGGGACAATCCACCCAGCGAAGCACCAAGAGCAGTTGGACAAACAGTTCTTCAAATACCCTTGCTTGTTCTCACCTCGGAGCATCACACAAAGTATATCCCATATCAGGCACAGTCTTCAAATACTCCTTCGCTTGTGTCTTCCTAACAACCCCATCCCTACTTCACTGCACTAAACATACAGAGGCAAGTACATATACATATAGACAAACACATACACATCTGCTCCTTTTTGGCTAACTCCTTATGTTGTTGTTGTGTTAGCTGTTGAGTCAGCCCCTAAGTCATGGCAACTCCATGCATAATGGAACGAAATACTGCCAAGTCCTGCGTCATTCCCACGATCAGTTGCAGATCAAATCATCGTGATCCATAGGACTTCCATTGGCTGGTTTTTGGAAGAAGATTGCCAGGCCTTTCTTCCTAGCCTGTCTTCATCTGAAAGCTCCACTGAAATCTGTTCAGTATCATAGCAACACACAAGACTCCACCAACAGATGGATGGTTGTCATGCTTGAGATGCATTGGCCAGGAATGTACCTGGGTCTCTGACACAGAAGGCGAGAATTCTATCGCTGAACCAACAATATCCCAACTCCTTCTGTGGACTTTTATTCCTTAACCTAGTCCTCCCTCCTAGGAGGGTTAGCTGCACCTCTAGCATCCTATCTTTATGTCTGTGTGGTGCTCACTGCTCTGTAGTAGCACTGCTTATGTGCTTATCTGCCTCATCCACTAGATTGTTGTGAGCTCTTTGAGGGCAGAGACTCTGTCTCGTGGGCCATTGTTGCTTCGGCTCCTAACACAGCATCTGGCACACCAATGTAGCTGAAATGTTTATGATCACATTTCGACATATCTCCTTTACCACCATACTCACAGCTCCCCTTGGTGTTTTAGGACCCATCTTCTGGCACACAGGACCAAAGTGACCTCATGAATCATGACATAAGAAGCTAACGGCAGCTTTAGGCAGCAGAGATCTGGTGTACAGCAGGGAATTATGGCAACAGGCTGTGGCTACAGGGAGAGCTAGGGCTCTAAAACAATTGCACGATTTCAACCTGTCTCATCTTCTCCAGTCCTCCTCTTCACCTCAGATTTTCTGCAATATTATGAAATGTTTACCAAAGACTGGGCAGAGATGAGTGTAGAAAAGCAGTCTACCATTGCCCAGTTTGGCTGGTGGCTCTCGTTCTCCATACAATTCTTAACCTAACTCTACAGTCTATCTCTTCTTGGCAATAAGTCAGCAACCCATTCTTGGTAGAGTGAGGGACATGATGTGCTTGTCAACGAGACAATCAGAACAACAACTATTTATTGAGCACTTACGTTAAGCCATGTCACATGGTAGGTGCTTTACATACTTTATTTCATTTAGTCTTCCCACTAAATCTTTGAGATGAGCAATATTATCCCAACTTTACAGATGAAGAAATTAATAGAGCTTGGGCAACTTTCCCAAGGTCAAATAATTAAAAAGTATTACATTTAGAATTTGAATGAAGTCTTTGTCTTATCCAAACTGTACTGCCAAGAATCACGCATATAAGGGGCTCACTGGAGATCACTCTGAAAGTCAAAAGTTTAGTTAGGAAAGACCCAACCTCAAATGAAAACTTCACTTACTATTGTAACTGACTTATCTAAAAGACTAAGGGTCTAGTTGGACTATTGATAAGTATGTATTTTCAAGACACTTAGATTTTAGTGGTAGCAATCACAGACCTCAAAATCATGTTGAAGTTGACCCCAATTAACACCACTGGGCACATTCAGTTCAGCTGTAATATCATGTAACTGCTACAACATCCTTAGAGCCCCAAGTTCTGTTTTCCAGCGTCATCGATGACAGTTTTGTTTTCAGAACAAACATCTAGAGTGGGATAAGAATTCCCAGTGGATAATTAGTCTCTAGAGGTATCTATGACTCAAATTTTAAGCCCTAGAAATAAACACCATCTACTTGCCAAAAAGTCTGTCCATCATATTGGTTCAGACAAAGATAAACTCAATTAGGTATAACCAACAAAGTGAGGAAAATTGCTGAGTAGAGGAAAATGCCACACCATTAAAAAGGCAGCAAGACAAATCTACTTTTCTAAGGGCAAAAAGGGTTTCAGAGTGCCTGAGGCGACTGGTTTAACTCTGACATCTGTGCTCAGATTTGAACTTTTGGTAGAAGAAAAGCCTGTAACTTAATTTTGCAAGACCCAGCATGGAACATTTCTTGGCCAATAGAGAGATGGGGTCTGAGAGAATTAGATTAGAATGCCTGATATAAGTACTTGAGTGGTCAAGTGGAAAGTGTAAAGAATAGGTAACTGCACCAGGCTAGTCTTTTCCCAGTCGATGTTTTAATTCCAGAAAAGAGCACAACTTAGATAACCAAACCATCCATCCAGTAAGTGAACTGATCCTGGGCTGCAACAGCTTTTGGTCCTGGTAACTGAAAAGAATAAATCCTTTTTAAATACAGTAGTTTTGAGGTTTATTTTCTTCCTTTTTGAACAAAGGAACATCGCCAAAAGTTAAATTTCAAGAAATAGGGTTGTTACGTCTTCATTTGTTATAGATTCTCCTACTTTTGTCTCATCACTTTGAGCCAACAACCACCTTCCCCTTTCCCACCCCAAAGCTATACATGAGCTAGAACTGGTCTCAGGGGCAATGCCCTTCCTCAACATTCTCATAATATCATTTAGCTTACCACACTGTATTATATTTGTTTATGTGTCTTCCCCTATAAGAACATAAGATTTTGTCTTATTCATTTTTGTATCCCAATGTCTAGCACAGTGTCATAGACATGGTAGGTTCTCAAGAAATGTTTCATGAACAAATTCACAAATGGATGGATGGATGGATGGATGGATGGATGGATGGATGGATGGATGGATGGATGGATGGGTGGGTGGACGGGTGGATGAGTGTATAGATGGCCTGCTCTAAGAAGATATGCTTGGATTATTTTTCAGAGCTGTTATGCATTAAATTGTGCCCCCCAGCCCCCACAGTATGTTCAAATCCTAACCACTGGTACCTGTGAACATGACTGTATTAATTTCCTGAAGCTGCCATAACAAAAGGAGCCCTGGTGACACTATAGTTAAGCTCTCAGCCACTGACTGAAAGGTCAGCAGTTCAAACCCACCAGCGGCTCCATGGGAAAAAAGACCTAGCAATCTACTCCCGTAAAGATTACCGCCTAAGAAACCCTATGGGGCAGTTTTATCCTGTCACATATGGTCTCTATGAGTTGGAATCAGCTTGACAACACACAACAACAAGCCTTAACAGAATACCTAATATGTGTGGCTTTAAAAAGCAGAAATTTGTTTTCTCACAGTTCTGGAGGCTAGAAGGCAGTTTTGATTTATTCTGAGGGCTCTGAGAGTGAAACTGTTCCATGCCTCTCTCCTAGCTTCTGATGGCTCCCAGTAATCCCTGTCTTGCAGTTGCATCTGTCTCCATTGTCACATGGACACCATTCCTCTGTCTATATTTGTCTCTATGTCTGTTCTCTTTTATTAAGACATCACTCAGTTGGGATTAGGACCTGCCTGCTCCAGTATGACCTAATGTTAACTGATAATATCCTCAAAGACCCTATTTCCAAATAAGGACATGTTCACCGATACGGGGAATTAGGACTTCAACATACTTTTGGGGGGGAACACAACTGAACCCATTCAATGATCCTTTCTTGTGTCTTCCTCTAGCGTCTTCAAAAGGAGTATGACCCAGCTGACACGTTGACTTGGACTTGTAGCCCCCAGAATTGTGAGATAATAAATTTCTGTTCTTATAAGCCACACGATTTGTGGTACTTTGTTGCAGCAGTCCTAGGAAATTAATACAAGAACATGCATGCTCCTTCTTTGTTCATCAGATTAATTATTTAGTATCTTTGAGCCTCAGTTTTTTTTTTTTTTTAAGTAAAAATGAAAGGAGTGCTATTTATTTCATTAGGCTGTTGTGAGGCTTAAAATAAGTATTTTATGCTGGATGCCTATCCCTGAACCAGGAATTGTTCCTTTTCATCCGTTTATGTTTGGTCTCTCTTCTACTAAAAGAAGTTAATCAGTGTTACACTAGGGAAGTAATCATACTTTAGGGGAGTAAAATAATAACTTAGTATCAACAGCTGAGAGGTTTGAGACTGATGTGTTCAGAAGATTTTTGTCTGGGGGAAAAAAGGACTATATCAATTTCTTAATTCATGCTGCCTTACAACAGAAAACTTGTAAATTAGAGCATTTAAGAATAGTGCCAAGACTTCCACTTCCCACCATATTGAATACTAAATACCAGAAGAACCCTCCCAGCCCACAACACCTAAAAATGTTGAATAGAAGACCTTAAAATATTTATCTGAGCTGTCAAGAAAATGATGGAAATCTTAAGAGGCTAAAAATACAAGAAAGGACAAATCCTCAGAGGTTCCCGTGGCATTTACTAATTCCTGGTGACCTAGGGTCTTCATTTTAACGAGCAGCAAGCAGAGGTCAGGAGACAATGCCTAGACCCTGAACAAGGTAGACAAAATAAATCCCCAGTTAAACCAGGGCCAAAGAGGTGACACCTTAAATAAAAGAGTAAACAGAAAGAGTAAAATTTATCTCAAAAAAGGAAGCAGTAAATAAAATTGCCTATCTCAACTATAGTTCTGGATAGAAAGTCTCTCTTCAAAATACCTATCCACAAGTGGTCCTCATATGGGTTTAGGGCCAGAATCTAGAATTCACAATACTTACCTTTGTAATCCTAAAAGACTCAACTGTAAAATTTAATTTAAAGTGCTCCAAGATTGGTAGTGCCTTAAATCAAGGCCTCATATAGTTCCTATTAAAAAAAAAAACCTGTTGCTGTCAAGTTGATTCCAACTCATAGCGACCCTATAGGACAGAGTAGAACTGTCCCATAGAGTTTCCAAGGAGTACCTGGAGGATTCGAACTGCCAACCCTTTGTTTAGCAGCTGTAGCACTTAACCACTATGCCACAAGCGTTTCCATAGTTCCTATATACCTATATATATAAGACAAGAAGAAATAACCCATTCGAGAGTATGCAGAAATAACAAACAACAGAATTATAGCTACAAAGATGGCTGATATTGGATTTATCTATTTAGAAATATAAAATAAGTTGCTTGATATGTCAAAGGTACTATCAAAACTCACTCATCATACTAAAAACCAGGAGAATATCAATTTGAATAAGAAAAGGTAATGAACAAATAGCAACAAGGAAATGACGTAAATGTTTAAATTGTCTGACAAGAATTTTAAAGTAGCTGTCATGAAAATGCTTTAATGAGCAATTACAAACATGATTGAAACAAATGAAAAGCTAGAACATCTTAGCAAAAAGATAAAAGACATAAAGAAGAATCAAATGGAAATTTTAGAACTGAAAAATACAACAGTTGAAATAAAAACTCTTTGAACAGGCTCAATAATAGAATACAAAAGACTCAGTGAACTTGAAGCTAGAAATCTCCCAATCTGAACAAGGGAGAGAAAATAGACTGAAATAAGAAAGAAAGAAGTAAAAATTCTCAGGAACTGGTAGAAGTATAACAAAAGATCTAACATTTGTGTCATCAAAGCTCCAGAAGGGAAGGGAAAAAAAGGATAGGGTTGAAAAACCATTCAAATAAATAATGGCTGGGAAGTCCCCAAATTTGGCAAAAGACCTAAACTAACAGATTTAGGAAGCTGAATGAACCACAGACAGGATAAAGCCAAGGAAATCCATGCCAAGACACATGATAATCAAGTTTCTGAAAACCAGAAACAAAGAAAAAATCTTGAGAGCAGCAACAGAGAAATGATAAAACATTCAAATGACAGTAAAGATAAAACATTAAAATGATAGTGAAATTTTCATCAACAATCATGGAGGTCAGAAAAAGTGGCACAACATTTTCAAATGCTCAAAGAAAAGAACTCTCAACAGAGAATCCTATATCCATAAAATTACCCTTTAGGAATAAATGGGAAATTGAAACATTTCAGATGAAAGAAAACTGTGAAAATTTGTTGCAGGCACACCTACTCTACAAGAATGGATAGAAGTTCTTGAAACCAAAAGGAAATGAATCAAGATGAAATCTTGGAACATCAGGAAGGAAGAAAGAACATCAGAAAGAGTAAAAATACGAATAAATAAAGTAGGCCTTTCATTTTTGCATTTTCTATATTATGCTTGATGGTCAAAGAAAAATTATAACATCTGATGTGGTTCTCAACGTATATAAAGGAAATATTTAAGACAATTATATTATAAACAGAGGAGGATCAAAGGGCTTACAGGGAGATAAAGTTTCTACACTTCATTTGAACCATAGATTATATACATATAATGTGACACCTAGAACAACCATTAAAAAATCTATACAAAGAGATATAGTAAAAAAACACTATATAAAATTGAAATGCAATTCTAAAAATGTTTAGATAACACATAGGAAAACAGGAAAAAGGAAACAGAGAAATAAAAAAGAGGGAACAAACAAAATCCAAAAAATAAAATGGTAGCCCTAACATACCAAAAATTACATTAAATGTAAATGGTCTGAATGCACCAGTTTAAAGACAGAGATTGGCAGAGTGAATTAAAAAAAAAAAAAAACAGGAGCCAACTATATGCTCAAGGGCATTTTGCCTTAAAAAAAGCCAATCTCAAAAGGTCACATACTGTATGATTTTATTTATATAACATATATTACAGTTACAAAATTATAGAGAGGGAAAACAGATTAGTAGATGCCAGGGATTAGAGATGATGGGTGGAGGGAGGTGGGTATGACTATAAAGGGGTAGCACAGGGAGATCTTTGTGGTGATGCAATAGGTTGAGTGCAGTGGAGGCTGCATGAATCTATACATGTGATAAAACAGCATAAAACTATAAAGACATATGCCAATGTCAGTTCCTGATTTTGATCTTGTTCCATAGGTATGTAAGATGTAATCTTTGGGGAAAACTGGGTGAAGGGTAAATAGGACCTCTATACTATTTTGCAATTTCCTGTGAATTTATAATTATTTCAAAATAAAATATTTCATAAAATTTATTAAACACATATTTTGCCACGTTTTAGGAATACAGGGATGAATAAATCAGGGATCCTGCCTTCAAGGTTTTGGCTAACATTAAAATCCTTAGAGACAGATTATACTCAAACATATTAAACATACAATAGCAATAAAAAAGTATTGTGATTATATGAATCCACTACCTGTCAGTTTGTCATACTGTGGTGGTTTGTGTGTTGCTGTGATGCTTAGAAGCTATGCCACCGGTATTTCAAATGCCAACAGGGTTACTCCTTATGGTGCAGGGATTTGCTATTATATGGTCCTTCTAGCCATATAACTCCCACAAATGATTGGCTAAGACTATGCAAATAAGGTGCCTATGGCCTCTCGAGGGTATTGTCGGTTTTGCCAGCCTAGTAGGGGCAATCCCACAGAGGTTGAGGGGGATCTCATTTACCAGCAAGTAGAAGAGCCAGGAGCAGAGTGTGTCCTTTAGACCTGGGGTCCACGCACTAAGAACCTTCTAGACCCAGGAGACAGAGAGAGAACTGTAACACTGGAGGAGGCATGGGTCTGGCAGCAGCACTGGACTAGCAGTGGCATGAGACTGGCAGACAGCTGCAGTGGGCTTGTCAACTCATGGAACAAGAGAGCCGAGCACCTTTGGCAGGGAGCTTCCTGGAAGAGTGGGATGCCTCTAGGCATTTATCAACAGGGCTGAAGAGCTGTGACACTTGCCCAAACAGGACAGACACCATGCTCAATCAAGCAGGGCCTGGTGGCAGCAATAGGTCCAAACAGGGCCCAGTGCAAGAGGCCAAGAGTAAGGCCTGCCTGCAGGAGTAGCTGAGAATAGGTCCTGATTGAAGAACTGTACCCTGACTTGTTTCTATCACTTCCAAGTAGATTCTGATCCTGAATTGTAACTTGTTATTCCCTAATAAACTTTATAATCATAAGTATAGTCTGTGAGTTCCATGGGGCCATTGCAACGAATTATTGAACCCAGCAGAGAAGTAGGGAATGCTGAGGGAGGGACAGCTTTGGGCCGATGCTGATGCTGATTCTCTCGCCTCTCTCTGAAGTTAGACGAGGTCTGATGCCACCATTTTACACCCATGGTGGACAGGTTTCAGCAGAGCTTCCAGGCTAGGAAGAAAGGACTAGTGATTTACTTCCAAAAATTAGCCAATAAAATTCTTACAGATCACAACAGACCACTGTCCATCTTGCTTGCTTTGGACACATCACCAGGAAGGATCAATCTCTAGAGGAGGATATCATGTTTGGTAAAGTAGAGGACCAGCAAGGGTGAGGAAGACCCTCAGTAAGATGGATTGGCACAATTGACGCAATCACGGACTAGAACATGCTGGTGATTGTAAGGATGACTCAGGACCAGGTAACGTTCTGTTCTGCTGTACATAAGGTCCCCATGAGTCAGAGTCAGCTCAACTGAAGTTATCTATGTAACTATACAAGTGGTGCTAAGTTACAAAGTCCAAAAATGCCAAGACCCAACTATTGAGTCTTTCAAGTAACAGTTCAAAACACTACTGTAAAAACTCTTAGCCTCAGTTCAGTGTTAAATTTATACAATCAAGGTGGAAAATAGCATATCCCCAATATTAGACCAAGAGGCCTTACCCCAGAAGAGCCCTCAGTTTTCTGCATCATCTAAGATGGCCAGATCTCACTACATATAATATTCATGTGGTAAATGTCATACCTTTCCCATAACTAAGCTCTACTTGCCCACACAGATCGCTTACCAATTTAGGCTTTAATAGGGTGAAGCCCTGGGCACAGGCCCTAGGCACTAGGCTAGCTGCCTTTGTTCTAGGAAGACCTCCAGGGGTGCATACCTTGCGCAGACTTTCCCCTACAGAAAGCAATCCATCACTTCCCGAACATCTTTTCTCCTCCTATTTTAGTGAGGCTTATGTTCAGCCAAGATCTCTTATTTTCACTGTCACTGAACCATTAGAGAATTTTGTTCTTTGTTTGTTCACTTTTTTTTGCAAATTAAGAATAACTTATTGTGTAATACGTATTTTGTGCCTACAATGGAATTTGTGCAATATATGTAAACCTACCAGCCAACTGAAGAATCCAAACATTAGCAATGTACTTGCTGTATCCTCCTCTCCAACTCTCATCCACCTGCCATCACCTCAAACATAAGCACTATCCTGAATTTGGTATTTATCATATCCTTGCTTTTTTTTTTTTTTAACATCTTTTAATACACTTTATTTTTTTTAGGATAGTTTCAGATTTATTGAAAAATTGCATAGAAATATGGAGAGTTCCTATAGACCCCCTCTCCCCACTGCACACAGTTTCTCCTCTTATTAACATCTTACCCTTTTCTTTAAAAATGTTGCAAATGGTTAAGCACTGGACTGCTACCCAAAAGGTAGACAGTTCAAACACCCGGAGGCACCCCAGAAGTAAAGCCCGGTGATTTACTTCCAAAACATCACAGCCTTGAAAAGCCTATGGAGCAGTTCTGCTCTGCACACGTGGGGCCTCCATGAGTCAGAATCGACTCGACAATTTAATAACAACATCCTTGTTTTTAAAAATAATTTACTACAACTTAGGTATCCCCGAACAATATTTACTTAGCCTTGCTTGTGTTTTTGCTAATATGAATAATACTTTTATTAACATTCTTATACACATTTCCTGGTGCACATGTGAAAGAGTTTCTCTAGGGTACACACTTAGGAGTGCAACATCTGAATCATAGAAAATGTAATCTTTACCTGTGCTAGATAATGCCAAGTTCTTTTCCAAAGAAGTTTTCCTAATTTACAGTCCCAACAGTAGTATCAGTTTCTGATTATATGCTACCTCCTGAAATGGTTGAACATCGACCAATTCTTTTTGGTATATTGACTCTGTGCCTTCCTTCCATCTTCTTTTGATGCTTCCTGCATTGTTTAAGATTTTCTGTGTAGAATCCTTCAATATTGCAACTTGAGGCTTGATTTTCTTCTTCAGTGCTTTCGGCTTGAGAGATGCCAAGCATGTTCTTCTCTTTTGGTTTTCTAACTCCAGGTATTTGTACATGTCATTATAATACTTTACTTTATCTAATCAAGCCACCCATTGAAATCTTCGGTTCAGCTCTTCTACTTCATCATTTCTTCCATTTGCTTTAGCTATTCAGCGTTCAAGAGCAAGTTTCAGAGTCTTTTCTTACATCCATTTTGGTCTTTTCTGTCTTTTTAATGACCTCTTGCTTTCTTCATGTATGATGTCCTTGATGTCATTCTACAACTCGCCTGGTCTTCAGTCATTAGTGTTCAATGAGTCAAATCTTATTCTTAAGATGGTATGATGGTTAAGATTGTGTGTTCACTTGGCTAGGCTATGAATCTCAGTGTTTGGCAATCATATAATGTTGTGATCACCTTCCTGTTAAGATTTGATACGTGATTACCAACACGATGGGATCTGCTGTGAGTGGAACTGGTGGAGACAGGGCCTGTGGTGGCTTACCGCCCCCTCCACTGCATAGTCCTTCCCTCTCTCCTTGCCAGGGCTTTTGCTTGTTCTGGATTCTGCAGCTGGCTCCTGTTTGTCTGATCTCCAGTTCTTGCAACTTGAGCTAGCAGCTTACCTGTGGCCTTTCCTGCTGATCTTGAGATCCATTGAACTTCATAGCCCCTAAGCAACACCCCTGCTCTCTAGTCTGCCAATCTAGGGCTCACTAGCCTCTGCAGCTATGTGATCAGGAGAAGTCTCTTTCCTGCCCCATGGACTTGAGATGCTAACAGTCTTTAAAAAAAAACCTGTGAGTCATTTCCTTGATATAAATCTCTCTCTATATATATTTATACACTTTACTGGTTTTACTTCTCTTGAGAACCCAGCCTAAGACAGATGGTCTCTAAATTCAGGTGGGATACACTCAAGGTTGTACTTTGGCTCTCGAGAGCTTGTTCTAATTTTCTTCAGCTTCAACTTGAACTTGCATATGAGCAATTGATGGTTTGTTCCAGTCAGCACCTGTCCTTGTTCTGACTTATGATATTGAGCTTTTCCATCAACTCTTTCCACAAATGTAGTCAATTTGATTCCTGTGTATTCCATCTGGCAAGGTCCATGTGTATAATCGCCATTTATGTTGTTAAAAAAAGTAGTTGCAATGAAGAAGTCATTGGTCATGCAAAAGTCTATCATGTGATTCCAGGGTCGTTTCTATCACCAAGGACATATTTTCCAACTATCCATCCTTCTTTGTTTCCAACTTTTGCATTCCAATCACCAGTAATTATCTATGAATCCTGATTGCATGTCCGATCAATTTCAGACTGCAGAAGTTGGTAAAAATCTTCAATTTGGCCTTAGTGGCTGGTGTGTAAATTTGAATAATACTAGTATTAACTGGTCTTCCTTGTAGATGTATGGATATTATCCTATCATTGACAGCATTGTGCTTCAGGATAGATCTTGAAATGTTCTTTTTAACCATGAATTCAACACCATTCCTCTTCAAGTTGTCATTCCCATATAGTAGACCATATGATTCTTTGATTCAAAATGATTCAACCATTTCAGGAGGTAGCATATGATCAGGGACTGATGGTACTGAAGGAAGAAGTCCAAGCTGCACTGAAGGCATTTGTGAAAAACAAGGCTCCAGGAATTCATGGAATACCAGTTGAGATGTTTCAACAAATGGATGCAGTGCTGGAATTGCTCACTCATCTATGCTAAGAAATTTGGAAGACAGCTACCTGGCCAACTGACTGGAACAGATCCATACTTATGCCTATTCCAAAGTAAGGTTATCCAACCAAACGGGGAAATTATTGAACAATATCATGAATACTATACACAAGTAAAATTTTACTGAAGATCATTCAAAAGTGGCTGCAGGGAACAGAATTGAGAATCCGGACATAAATCCATACACATATGAACAGTTGATATTTGACAAAGAACCCAAAACAGTTAAATGGGGAAAAGACAGTCTTTTTAACAAATGGTGCTGGTATAACTGGATATCCATCTGCAAAAAAATGAAACAAGACCCATACCTCACTCCATGCACAAAAACTAACTCAAAATGGATCAAAGACCTCAATATAAAATCTAAAACGATAAAGATCATGGAAGAAAAAATAGGGACAATGTTAGGAGCCCTAATACATGGCATAAATAGTATATAAAACATTATAAAGAATGCAGAAGAAAAACTAGATAACTGGGAGCTCCTAAAAATCAAACACCTATGCTCATTCAAAGACTTCACCAAAAGAGTAAAAAGACTACCTACAGACTGGGAAAAAGTTTTTAGCTATGACATTTCTAATCAGGGCCTGATCTCTAAAATCTACATGATACTGCAAAAACTCAACTGCAAAAAGACAAATAACCCAATTACAAAATGGGCAAAAGATGTGAATAGACACTTCACTAAAGAAGACATTCAGGAAGCTAACAGACATATGAGGAAATGTTCACGATCATTAGCCATTACAGAAATGCAGATCAAAACTACAATGAGATTTCATCTCACTCCAACAAGGCTGGCATTAATCCAAAAAACACAAAATAATAAATGTTGGAGAGGCTGTGGAGAGATTGGAACACTTATACACTGCTGGTGGGAATGTCAAATGGTACAACCACTTTGGAAATCGATTTGGCATTTCCTTAAAAAGCTAGAAATAGAACTACCACACGATCCAGCAATCCTACTCCTTGGAATATATCCTAGAGAAATAAGAGCCTTTTCACAAACAGATATATGCACACCCATGTTTATTGCAGCACTGTTTACAATAGCAAAAACATGGAAGCAACCAAGGTGCCCATCAACGGATGAATGGATAAATAAATTATGGTATATTCACACAATGGAATACTACGCATTGATAAAGAACAGTGAGGAATCTGTGAAACATTTCATATCATGGAGGAAACTGGAAGGCATTATTCTGAGTGAAATTAGTCAGTTGCAAAAGGACAAATATTGTATAAGACCACTATTATAAGAACTTGAGAAATAGTTTAAACTGAGAAGAAAACATTCTTTCATGGTTACAAGAGGGGGGAGAGAGGGAGAGTAGGAGAGGGGCATTCACTAATTAGATAGTAGATAAGAACTACTTTAGGTGAAGGGAAAGACAGCACACAATACAGGGGAGGTCAGCACAACTGGACTAAACCAAAAGCAAAGAAGTTTCCTGAATAAACTGAATGCTTCGAAGGCCAGCGTAGCAGGGGCAGGGGTCTGGGGACCATGGTTTCAGGGGACATCTAAGTCAATTGGCATAATAAAATCTATTAAAACATTCTGCATCCCACTTTGAAGAGTGGCGTGTGTGGTCTTAAACGCTAGCAAGCAGCCGTCTAAGATGCATCAATTGGTCTCAACCCGCCTAGATCAAAGGAAAATGAAGAACACCAAGGACACAAGGCGATTATGAGCCCAAGAGACAGAAAGGGCCACGTGAACCGGAGACTACATCATCCTGAGACCAGAAGAACTAGATGGTGCCTGGCTACAACCAATGACTGCCCTGACAGGGAACACACAAAGAACCCCTGAGGGAGCAGGAGAGCAGTGGGATGCAGATCCCAAATTCTCATAAGACCAGACTTAATGGTCTGACTGAGACTGGAAGAACCCCAGTGGTCATGGTTCCCAGACCTTCTGTTGGCCCAGGACAGGAACCATTCCCGAAGCCAACTCTTCAGACATGGATTGGATTGGACAATGGGTAGGAGAGGGATGCTGGTGAGGAGTGAGCTTCTTGGATCAGGTGGACACTTGAGACTATGTTGGCATCTCCTGCCTGGAGGGGAGATGAGAGGATGGAGGGGGTTAGAAGCTGGTGAAATGGACAGGAAAAGAGAGAGTGGAGGGAGAGAGTGGGCTGTGTCATTAGGGGGAGAGTAATTGGGAGTGTGTAGCAAGGTCTACATGGGTTTTTGTGTGAGATACTGACTTGATTTGTAAACTTTCACTTAAAGCAACAATAAAAATTATTAAAAAAAAAAAAGTGTCTGCAGGAGTACATCAACAGGGAACTGCCAGAAATTCAAGCTGGATTCAGAAGAGAACATGGAACCAGGGATATTATCACTGATGTCAGATGGATTCTGGCTGAATGCAGAGAATACCATGAAGATGTTTACCTGTGTTTTATCGACTACGCAAAGGCATTTGACTATGTGGATCATAACAAATTAAGGGTAACATTGCAAAGAATGGGAATTCCAGAACACTTAATTGTGTTCATAGGGACCTGTATATAGATCAAGAGGCAGTCATTCAAACAGAGCAAGGCAATACTGCATGGTTTAAAGTCAGGAAAGGTGTGCATCAGGGTTGTATCCTTTCACCATATTAATTCAATCTGTATGCTGACCAATAATCTGAGAAGCTACACTATATGAAGAAGGACAAAGCGTCAGGATTGGAGGAAGACTCATTAACAACCCCCGCTATGCAGATGACACAATGTAGCTTACTGAAAATTAAGAGGACCTTAAGCACTTACTGATGGAAATCAAACACTGCAGCCTTCAGTATTGATTAACCTCAGCAAAAAGAAAACAAAACTCCTCACAACTAGATCAAAAAGCAACATCATGATAAATGGAGAAAGATTAACGTTGTCAAGAATTTCATTTCACTTGGATCCACAATCAACACCCATGGAAGCAGCAGTCAAGAAATCAAACAATGCATTGCACTGGGCAAATCTGCTGTAAAAAACCTGTTTCAAGTGTTAAAAAAGCAAAGATGTCACCTTGAAGACTAAGGTGCACCTGATCCAAGACATGGTGTTTTCAATTGTTTCATATGCACGCAAAAGCTAGACAACGAATAAGGAAGGCTCAAGAATTGGCACCTTCAAATTATGCTGTTGGTGAATGTCATGGATTGAATTGTGTCCCCCAAAATATCTGTCAACTTGGCTAGGTCATGATTCCCTTGTATGATTGCCTACCATCTTATCTTCTGATGTGATTTCCCTGTATGTTGTAAATCCTATCACTATGATGTAATAAGATGGACTATCAGCAATTATACTGATGAGGTCTACAAGATTGGGTAGTGTCTTAAGCCAATCTTTTTTGAGATATAAAAGAGAGAAGCGAGCATAGAGACAGGCGACCTCATACCACCAAGAAAGCAGTGCTGGGAGTAGATATATCCTTTGGACCCAGGGTTCCTGAGCTGAGATGCTCCCAGACCAAGGGAAGACTGATGCGTCACAAGGACCTTCCTCCAGAGCCGACAGAGACAGAAAGCCTTCCCCTGGAGCTGGCGCCCTGAATTTGGACTTCTGGCCTACTAGACTGTGAGAGAATGAACTTCTCTTTCCTAAAGCCATCCGCTTGTGGTATTTCTGTTATAGCAGCACTAAATAAGTAGGAAAGTGAAGAATATTGAATATACCATTGAATGCCAAAAGAATGGACAAACCAGTCTTGGAAGAAGTACAGCCAGAATGCTCCTTAGAAGCAGGGATGGCATAGGATGACTACATGTTATCAGGAGGGATCAGTCCCTGGAGAAGGCATCATGCTTGGTAAAGTAGAGGCTCACTGAAAAAGAGAAAGACCCCCAATGAGATGGGTTAACACAGGGGTTGCAACAATGGGCTCAAGCATAACAACGATTATGAGGATGGTGCAGGACCGGGAGGTGTTTCTTTCTGTTGTACAATAGGGTCGCTATGAGTTGGAAATGACTTGACAGCATCTAACAATGGCAACAACAGTAGTATATAAGATTCTGTTTTTCCATATCCTCACCAACACTTAGTGTTGTTGGACTTTTTTTTTTTTTGTCCATCTGCCTGTTGCCATCTAGTCCAACCCATAGTGACCAGAGTAGAACTGCTGCATAGGGTTTCCAAGGAATGGCCGGTGGATTCCATCTGCTGACCTGTTGGTTAGAAGTCAATTTTTTAACCACTGTACCACCAGGGATCCTTTGTTCATCTGTTGTTGTTGTTAGGTACCATTGAGTCAGTTCCAACTCATAGCAACCCTATACACAACAGAATGAAACACTGCCCAGTCCTGAGCCATCCTTACAGTCGTGTTGTGCTTGAGCTCACTGTTGCAGCCACTGTGTCAATCCACCTCGTTGAGGGTCCTCTTCTTTTCCGCTGACCCTGTACTCTGCCAAGCATCATGTCCTTTTCCAGGGACTGATCCCTCCTGACAACATGTCCAAAGTACATAAGACACAGTCTTGCCATTCTTGCCTCTAAGGAGCATTCTGGCCGCACTTCTTCCGAGACAGATTTGTTCATTCTTTTTGCAGTCCACAGTATATATTCAATATTCTCTTCGCCAACACTACAATTCAAAGGCGTCAATTCTTCTTCGTTCTTCCTTATTCATTGTCCAGCTTTCACATGCACATGATACAATTGAAAATACCATGGCTTGGGTCAGGCACACCTTAGTCTTCAAGGTGATATCTTTGTTCTTCTACACTTTAAAGACGTCCTTTGCAGCAGATTTACCCAATGTAACACACCTTTTGATTTCTTGACTGCTGCTTCCATGGTTGTTGATTGTGGATCCAAGTAAAATGAAATCCTTGACAACTTCAATCTTTTCTCCGTTTATCATGATGTTGCTCATTGGTCCAGTTGTGAGGATTTTTGTTTTCTTTATGTTGAGGTGCAATTTATACTGAAGGCTGTGGTCTTTGATCTTCATCAGTAAGCGCTTCAAGTCCTCTTCACTTTCAGCAAGGTTGTGTCATCTGCATAATGCAGGTTGTTAATGAGTCTTCCTCCAATCCTGATGCCCCATTCTTCTTCATATAGTCCAGCTTCTTGGATTATTTGCTCAGCATACAGATTAAATAGGTATGGTGAAAGAATACAACTCTGACGCACACCTTTCCTGGCTTTAAAGCAATCAGTATCCCCTTGTTCTGTCTGAGCAACTGCCTCTTGATCTATGTAAAGGTTCCTCATGAGCACAATTAAGTGTTCTGGAATTCCCATTCTTCCCAATGTTATCCATAATTTATTATGATCCACACAGTTGAATGCCTTTGCATAGTCAATAAAACACAGGTAAACATTCTTCTGGTATTCTCTGCTTTCAGCCAGGATCCATCTGACATCAGCAATGATATCCCTGGTTCCATGTCCTCTTCTGAAACCGCCCTGAATTTCTGGCAGTTCCCTGTTGATATACTGCTGCAGCTGTTTTTGAATGATCTCAGCAAAATTTTGCTTGTGTGTGATATTAATGATATTGTTCTATAATTTCCACATGCAGTTGGATCACCTTTCTTGGGAATAGGGATAAATATGGATCTCTTCCAGTCAGTTGGCCAGGAAGCTGTCTTCCATATTTCTTGGCATAGACGAGTGAGCACCTCCAGTGCTGCATGTTTGTTAAAACATCTCAATTGATATTCCATGAATTCCTGGAGCCTTGTTTTTCACCAATGCCTTCAGAGCAGCTTGTACTTCTTCCTTCAGTACCATCAGTTCCTGATCACATGCCACCTCTTGAAATGGTTGAACATCGACTAATTCTTTTTGGTATAATGACTCTGTGTATTCTTTCCATCTTCTTTTGATGCTTCCTGAGTCATTTAATATTTTCCCCATAGAATCCTTCACTATTGCAACTTGAGGCTTGAATTTTTCTTCAGTTCTTTTAGCTTAAGAAACACTAAGCGTGTTCTTCCCTTTTGGTTTTCCATCTCCAGCTCTTTGCACATGTCATTATAATACTTTACTCTGTCTTCTCGAGATGCCCTCTGAAATCTTCTGTTCAGTTCTTCTACTTCATCAATTCTTCCTTTTGCTTTCGCTGCTTGACTTTCGAGAACAAGTTTCAGAGGCTCCTCTGACATCCATCTTGGTCTTTTCTTTCTTTTCTGTCTTTTCAATGACCTCTTGCTTTCTTCATGTATGATGTCCTTGTCTGGAAGCTCAGCTGAAACCTGTCCTCTGTGGTGACCCTGCTGGTATTTGAATATCGGTGGCATAGCTTCCAGCATCAGAGTAACACGCAAGCCCCTACAGTATGACAAACTGACAGACACGTGGGGGTTTGTCTATCTAGTGGGTGTAAAATGGTATCTCACAGTGATATAAATTTGCATTTCCCTGATTACTAATGAAGTTGGGGATCTTTATATATGCTAGTCATTCATATTTCTTCTGTTAATTACCTTATTTTTTATTGGTTGTAGACATTCTTTACGTATTCAGGGTCCTAGTCCTTTGATAGTTAGATGTGACATAAAAATTTTTTGCCAGTGCGTGGCTGGTCTTTTCACTGTCTTTATGGTATTTTTCCACTACCCGTTTGTCAGTTTGTTGGATCGTGGTGGCTTGTATGTTGCTATGAGGCTGGAAACTATGCCACTAGTATTTGACACAAAAGCAAGGTCATCCATGGTGGACAAATTTCAGCAGAGCTTCCATACTAAGACTAGGAAGAAAGGCCTGGAAATCTTCAAAAAATTAGCCTATGAAAAACCTATGTATAGAGAATATTGCCGAATATAGTGCTGGAAGATGGGTGGAACTCTTAATATGGATTGACACAACAGTCACAACAGTGAACTCAAACATACCAAAGATTATGAAGATGGTTCAGGACTGGGCAACATTTCACTCTGTTATATATAAGTTTACCATGATCGGTAGCCAACTCGACGGCAACTAACAACAATGGTATTTTTAGTAAAGAGAAGCTCTTAATTTCAGCAAAGTGAAATTTATTAGTCTTTTTATGGATTATGCTTTCTGTGCCTTTCAGCTCTACAGAGAAGGTAGAATTAATTGTGACAGGGAAAACTTTAAATTTTTTAGAAGAAAACGCAGGAAAATGTCCTATGACCTTTGGGTAGGGACAGATTTCTTAAATAAGACTTAAAAAGCACTAATATAAACCATTGTTATTTTAACAAACATTTTTAGGGATTGTTAGGTTAAATCAGGAGGCTAAGCAGAGCGCTAGCCACTTTTGTTTTCATTATTTTCCCTGGAGAAATAAATTCCTCTTGCTGCTGTTGAAGGGATGGGTCGCAGAACAAAGGGCTGTCCGCTCAGCCAAGGCTACTGCCTCTGTCCTGATTCCCATCCCTCTCGCCCCCATGCCACCCCCTTCCCAGAAGGGAGGCAGAGGGACTTGCAGCCTTTTCTTCACCTTTAGTTCTTTTTTGTTGCTACTACTGATGGGGGTCTGTTTCCGCTAATCTTAACTGGGGCAAAATGCCCCAGGATGTCTATTCTTCTGGTCACATATGGAATTTCCTGGACTTCAGTGGATTGCTTGGGATGGGGGTTGATTAGATGCAGCTATTTCCATGCATCCTTGCCTTTTCTTTCCTGAAAAAAAAAAAAAAAAAAGATTGTGTTGGCAACATTTCTGGGTGGGGCTACAGCATTCACATACATTTTCTTCTCTTTTTCACCATATGATTTCACACAACGTTTTCTTCCAGAAAAAATATACTATCATCTAACGCTACTTGCAGCAATACTACTCTTTGCAATACTATTTATGTATGCCTTGGAATACTGCACTTTTGTCCTTTTTCTCATTTTATGGTTCTGTTTTTCCTGTGCAATCTCATGAGGCTTCCTCCACCTCCACCATTATCCTCTCCATCCCCCTTTTCCCATATACCTATTTATGGGTCATTATCCTCTTTTCCATCAACATCTTCTCAGCATAGCTGAGTGCCCCAGGGAGACTGGTCTGGTGTGAGGCTCCACCATGATCAATGGTTTTTTTTCACTCTTCAGTAACATGCTGGCTTCCACTAAAGGCAGCTAATCTCTTTGTAGCTACTTGGAGTAAGTAGATTAGGTTACCAGTGTTGCCGCTTATCTCATTCTGGAATCAATGATCCAGTTCACACAATCTCCACCTATAAATTGGGGAAACCATTCAACAGAAGCCCTAGTAATTGTTAGTGGGAATTTCCTGAAATGAATCATTTGGTTCCCAGCCTATTTCTGAGGCAATAAGGACCTACAGAGTTGCTTATTTGTTTAATGTTGATGAAGGTTATTTATTTCTGGTCTAATGTCTGAATTTTACCCCTAGCTTCTCAATGTTCTGGCCACCAGCTCTTTCTCATTTCTTTGTCGTGTGCTTTTTTTGGAAACCTTCTCAGGCAGATGCCCAGTTCTCAACACTCCTGACACTGACCTTCTGTCTGTGAACTGTTGGTTTTAATGGGACTGATATGTCATGGCCATTTTGATCCTTGGAAGAGATTGTAGCCAGTGCCCACCTCCTTCTGCCTTTGCCTTCTCAGGTCCAATTGGTAAAATCAGAGGAAAAGGCTGAAGAGGTCCTGTGGGTAAAGGACACTACATAGAGTGTCCTGACTCTTTTTCCAAGACCTGTATGGTAACAGGCCATGCCAATAGAGAATGGCTGTCCTACAGCATTAGGGTCTGCTTGCTTCTCTAATCAGTCAAGCATAGGGTATACATGGTTTTGTATACGCCAGGCACTACATTACAGACATAAACACTGTGGCTTAAAACTGGGGTAGAGTGGGATGTCAGATAATAATGCTGCTATGCACTGAGACTTTCTCTGAACAAGGTGATTTGTGCTATGAGTTTTAGAGCATCTCATTTAATCTTATAACCATGAGGTATACTAGGTATTATCTATACAAGAAATCTAATACTGACAGAGGTTTGTAATTTTCTAAGTTATTCAGTTAATAAGTGAAGACATTCAGTTCAAATGGTTGTTGTTAGTTGCTGTCAAGTGGGCTCCAATTCATGGTGACCTTATGTATACTAGAACGAAATGTCACCCAGTCCTGCAACATCTCCCTGATCTTTGATATATTTGAGCCCATTGTTGCAGCTATTATGTTATTCTGTCTCATTGAGGGTTTCCCTTGTAATATAGACATAGCTAAATCCAAAGCATGATTTTAATCACTACTCTGTCCTGCTTCCTTCTAAGAAATAAATAGTAAATCAGAATGATAAGGTACTAGAAGAAAGAGGACAGTGATGGTTCAGTGGTAGAATTCTTGCCTTCCAGGTAGGAGACCTGGGTTTGATTCTCGGCTAATGTACCACAAGTGCAGCCACCACCCATCTGTAGTGGAGGTTTTCCTGTTGATACGATGCTGAACAGGCTTTGGCAGAGCTTCTAAGCTAAGAAAGATTAGGAACAAAGGTCTGGCAATCAACTTCTGAAAATCAACTAATGGAAACCCTATGGATCACGACAGCCCAATCCTGTTGTGCATGGGATGTCCATGAGTCAAGGGCTGACTGGATGGCAGCTGACAACAACTACAAAAAGTTTGCACCTTCCAGGCAACGTGGCACCATAGACAGAAACACTACGCCATCCCTCCACAGCAAAGACCTGAAAAACTAAGTAAAACAGAGACAAACGTCATTCCTGGAACCTGAAGTGTCAAATGAAGAGATAAAGAACTCAGCCAAGCACCGAATGGAATAAGAAACTGATAGAGGACAGAGAGTGAGGAGATATACATGCTGAATACCCCATTAGCTAATGCAGCACAAATCCGCCATCTTGGACTCCTTCCGGGAATCAGCAGACAGGGAGCACGGGAAAGCAGCTTCACGGAACTCCCATCAGGAGACAAGAGTATCCAGTAACCAGCCATATACACTTTCCCATCCCCCATTCTCTCCCCACTGTTCTACCTCCGAGCTTCCTGGCCAGCCGGAAAGTGCAGCCTCGTTGCCGAATGGATTTGCCCCCACCCACATTGGAGATCAGCAGACAGAGAGTATGGGAAAGCAGCTTCACAAAGTTCCCGGCAGGAGACAGAGCACCCGGTAAGGAGCGATATAGGCTTTCCTAACCCCGCCCCTTCTTCCCCACCCCTTTCGCCTCCTCTGCTTCCCACCAGTTGCAGTCTCTTGGCCAGGAGGCAACTACTTTGGTCTCAGGCTGCTTGGATTCACCCTGCCCACGCTGGCCGGGCCACTGAGTTGGTGTTGGTTCTTTCCATCACTTTTGGTTTCTTCTGTGCCTCCAACAACCTCCCGCTCCTTTCTCTGAAACACCTGGCTCTGTGTGCCTTCTTTGCTTTTCCTGAAAGGCTGTGAAGCCATGCTCAACTGGAGAACCACTCCCCCAGCCTGCAGCACCATGCTGGTGGGGATCCCTGGGGCTTTTTTTCCCTTGTTTTGTTTTGTTTGTTTGTTTTCTTTTTCTTTTTGAAGCTTGGAAGCCCCTTCTAGCCGGGCTGCACTGCACAGCATAGGAGCCACTCCCCCAATCTGCGCAGCCGCATAGGTGGGATCCTTGGGGGCATTTCTTTTTTTCTTTTATCTTTTCTCTCTCTTTTTCCCTTTCTGTATTTCTTTATTTCTCAGTTTTAATCTCTCTACATTTATGTTCTTCTCCTGTCTCTTGAATACCTGGTGCTGTGTGACATCTATACTCCCTCTAGCCAGGCTATACTGTGCAGCCTGGGAGCTACTTCCCTAGCCTTAGCAGCCCCACCAGTGGGACTCCAGGACCCCTGGGGGCTTTTCTTTTTTTCTTTTCCAAATTTTTATCTAGTTATTTTTTTCTTTCTTATTCCCTTTTCTGTTTTGTTTTTCTCCATTTCTTGGTTTCTCATCTCTCCACTCCAATGGCAAGCTCCCTTAGCACACTTTTTTTTCTTTCTTTGCTTGTTTGTTTTTGGCTCCTGTTTCTCTCTGCTCTTTCCCATACCCTTATTAGCTCCACACATCACAACCTCCCCCCCACTCTTTCCTACCTACCTGCACCATACACTGAACCTCACACTCCCGAGCAGCACAGGCACAGACTTTTGGAACCTGCCCGGCACTGATTCCTGGCTCCCCTGTAGGCCCTAGTATGTGCCGCAAACAACCCATCCCAGTCCCTGCCCTGCTGCACCATAGCTGAATGACAGGCCTTGCCCATTGGACAAGGAGGTGAAAAGTATTGTGAGTATAGATGAGCAAACAACAAAAGAATACACAGCCCACCTGCTCAGACATAACCAAATAAAACAAAAAAGCAGGATGAAACAAACAAATCTACAATCAAGAAATGAAGAAAATAACTACTGAACTCCTGGAGACAGCAGACGACATCAAAGCATAAAAAACAGGGCAGGATGGTTCCATTAGGTATTCAAAATAAAACAGCAGATTACTTTCCAGGAGGAAAAAAGGCACTAGAACTACCTGACAGGGAAATCAATCTCTAATATTCAGAGCAATCCAAGAGTTGAAGCAAAAGGCAGACAAAAATAAGGAAAAAATAGACAAATTTATGGCAAAGGCAGGCAAATTCATTGAAAATAGAGAAAAAAATGGAGCAATTCAGGAACAAAATACCAAAATAAATTCACAACTAGAAATCATACAAAAACAGCAATTAGAAATCCAAAAGATAAACAACAAGTTTTCAGAAATGGATAGTGTCATAGAAGGGCTGAGGAGCAGGTTTGAAATGATGGAAGACAGAATCAGCAAAATTGAAGACAAACACTTGGATACAACTTTGAGGAAAAGTCAGAAAAAGAACAAAGAAAAATGAAGAAACCCTGAGAATTATGTGGGAGACAATCAAAAGCAAAAATCTGTGCATGATTAGAGTTCCAGAACAGGGAGAGAAAACAGATAACACAGAGAGGATCACTGAAGAATTGTTGACAGAAAACTTCCCTAATACCATGAATGATGAAAAGCTGACCATCCAAGAAGCTCAATGAGCCCCATATAGGATAGACCCCAAAAGAAAAACACCAATGCATATCATAATCACACTCACTAAAACCAAAGACAAAGAAAAAATCCTGCGAGCAGCTCGAGAAAAACAAAAAGCCACATACAGAGGAGAAACAATAGGACTGAGCTCTGATTATTTGGTAGAAACCATGTAGGCAAGACGGCAATGGGATGACATATATAAAACCTTGAATGAAAAAAATTGTCAACCAAGAATAACATATCCTGCAAAACTTTCATTCAAATATGATGGTGAAATTAGAACATTTCCAGATAAACAGAAATTAAGGGAATATGTAAAAAACCAAACCAAACTTACAAGAATTATTAAAGGGAGTCCTTTGGTCTGAGAACAAACAACATCAGACCATAGCCTGAATCTAGGATGCAAGCTTGTACCAGCCAGGTACCAACCTAGAAAATGAACTATCAAGGACTATCCAAAACCAAAAGAATTGCAACAGGGAACCAGAGAGGTTAATCTATAAATGACAACAGCTGTAGAACAATAAAAGAGGGAATAAACGGCATAGGTATAGAACTCTCTAATGGAGAGGAAGGCAAGGAGATACCAAGTTATAGTAGACTGGTTCAAACCTAGGAAGATAAGGGTAAATTTCAAGGTAACCACAAACAAAATTAACAAACCTACTCATCAAAATAAAGAAGAAAAACATAAAGTCTCAATAAAAACAAAATCTACAAAAAAGAAAATCCACGAACAAAAGGAACTCAGCACAGAAGAGTAAGAGAACAAAGAAAATATCGGCACTACCAAAAAAAAAAAAAAAAGCACTACAAACGACAGCAATAAACTCACAGCTGTCAATAATTACACTGAATGTAAAAGGCCTAAATGCACCCATAAAGAGACACAGAGTGACGGAATGGATAAAAAACAGGATCCATCAATATGCTGTCTACAAGAGACACACCTTAGAAACAAAGACATAAATGTATTAAAAATCAAAGGATAGAAAAATGCATATCAAGAAAATAACTACTAAAAAAGAGCAGGAGTGGCAATACTAATCTCGGATAAGATAGACTGTAAAACAAGATCCACCATGAAGGACAGAGAAGGGCACTATATATTGATTAAAGGAATGATACATCATGAAGATTTAACCATAATAAACATCTACTCATCCAAAGACAGAGCTCCAAAATACATAAACTCTAACAGCACTGAAAACAGAAATTGACAGTTCCACAATAACAGTAGGAGACTTCAACACATGACTGTCAGTAAAGGACAGAACGTCTAGAAAGAAACTCAACAAAGATACGGAAGAGCTAAAAAGCACAATCAGCCAAGTTGGTCTCATTGACATGTATAGAACAGTTCACCTAACAGCTGCAAAGTACACATTCTTTTCCAACTCACATGGAATGTTCTCCAGAATAGACCACATCTTCGGCTGCAGAGCAACACTCAACAAAATCCAAAACATTGAGATAATACAAAGTATCTTCTCTGACCACAATGCCATCAAAGTAGAAATTAACAACAGGAAGAGTAAGGAAAAAAAAATCAATTACATGGAAACTGAATAACACTGTGCTTAAAAACCACTGGGTAATAGAAGAAATCAAAAATGGAATAAAAAGTTCCTAGACTCAAACAAGAATGAAAACACATCATACCAATACCTTTGGGACACAGCTAAGGCAGTCCTCAGAGGTCAATTTATAGCACTAGATGCACATATCAAAAAAGAAGGGATAAAATCAAAACATTAGTTACACAACTTGAATAGAAAGAGAACAGCAAAAGAAACCCACAGCCACCAGAAGAGAGGAAATAATAAAGATCAGAGCAGAAATAAATGAAATAGAGAATAGAAAAACAATAGAAAGCATCAACAAAACTAAAAATTTGTTCTTGGAAAAGATCAACAAAATCAACAAACCACTGGCCAAATGGGCAAAAGAAAAACAGGAAAGAACACAAATAACCCAAATAAGAAATGAAATGGAGGGCATTACAACAGCCCCAACTGAAATAAAAAGGATCATAACAGAGTATTATGAAAAACTATACTCCAATAAATTAAAAAACCTAGAGGAAATGGAAAAATTTCTAGAGACAAACTACTTACCTATACCAACACAAAATGACTTTGAAAATCTGAACAGACCCATAACAAGACAAGAGATTGAAAAGGTAATTAAAAAAAAAAAAAAAAAAACTCCCAACCAAAAAAACCGTGGCCCAAATGGCTTCACTGGAGAATTCTACCAAACATTCAGAGAAGAGCTTACACCAGTACTACTCAAACTATTTCAGAACATAGAAAAGGAAGCGATACTTCCAAATTTATTCTATGAAGACAGCATAACCCTGATACCAAAACCAGGCAAAGACACCATAAAAAAAGAAAATTACAAACCAATATCTCTCATGAATATAGATGCAAAAATTCTCAACAAAATTCTAGCCAATAAAATTCAGCATCATATCAAAAAAATAATATACCATGACCAAGTAGGATTCATACCAGGTATGCAAGGATGGTTCAACATTAGAAAAGCAATCAACGTAATCCTCCACATAAATAAAAAGAAAGAAAAGAATCACATGATCATCTCAAGCGACACAGAAAAGGCATTCAACAAAGCCCAACACCCATTCCTGATAAAAACTCTCAATAAAATAGGTATAGAAGGGATTTTCTTAACATAATAAAGGGCATCTATGCAAAATCAATGCCCAACATCGTTCCCAATGGAGAGAGGCTGAAAACATTCCCCTTGAGAACAGGAACAAAGGTGCCTCTTATCACCACTCCTATTTAACATTGTGTTGGAAGTCTTAGCTAGAGCAATAAGACAAGAAACAGAAGTAAAGAGCATCCAAATTGGTAATGAAGAATTAAACTGTCCCTAATTGCAGATGATATGATTCTAAGAAAATCCAAAAGACTTCATGAAAAAACTATTGGAACTAAGAGAAAGATTCAGCAGAGGAGCAGGATATAAGATCAACATACAAAAATCAGTTGGATTCCTATACACCAATAAAGAGAATGATGAAAAGGAAATCAGGAAAACAATACCATTTATAATAGCCCCTAAAAAAATAAAATACTTGGGAATAAATCTAACTGGGGGTGTAAAAGACCTATACAAAGAAAACTACAAAACACCACTGCAAGAAACCAAAAGAGATCTACATAGATGGAAAAACATACCATGCTCATGGATAGGTAGACTCAACATTGTGAAAATGAAAATTCTACCCAAAGCAATTACAAATACAATGCAACATTCTTTAAAGAGATGGAAAAACTTATCATTAATTTTATGTGGAAAGGGGAGAGGCCCTGGATAAGAAAAGCACTATTGAAGAGGAAGAATAAAGTGGGAAGACTCACACTACCTGACCTCAGAACCTACTATACAGCTGCTGTAGTCAAAACAGCCTGATACTGGTACAATGACAGATACATTGACCGATGGAACAGAATTGAGTACGATGTAAATCCATCCACCTATGGTCATCTGATCTTCAATAAGGGCCCAAAGTCCATCAAATGCAGAAAAGACAGTCTTTTTAACAATTGTGCTGGGCAAAACTGGATGTCCATCTGCAAAAAAATGAAACAGGACCCATACCTCACACCATATACAAAAACTAACTCAAAATGGATCAAAGACCTAAATATAAAGCCAAAAACTATGTTTATAGAAGAAAAAATAGGATCATCACTAGAAGCCCTAATACACGGCATTAAAAAAAAAAAAATACACGGCATTAGCAGGATACAAATCACAACCAACAACACACAAGCTCCAGAGGATAAGCTAGATAACTGGGATTTTCTAAAAATTAAACACTTATGCTCATCAAAAGACTTCACCAAAAGAGAACCTACAGACTGGGAAAAAAAAGATTTTTGGCTATGACAAATCAGGTGAAGTTCTAATCTCTAAAATCTACAAGAAAATCCAACACCTTTGCAACAAAAAGACAAATAATTCCATTAAAAAATGGACAAAGGAAATGAACAGACACTTCACCAAAAAAGACATTCAACTGGCCAACAGACATGTGAGGAAATGCTCACGATCTCTAGCCATCAGAGAAATGCAAATCAAAACCACAATGAGATATCATCTCACCCTGGCATTACTGGCACATATCAATAAAACAGAAAATAACAAATGTTGGAGAGGCTGCAGGGAGATTGGAACTCTTATGCACTGCTGGTGCGAATGCAAAATGATAAAACCATTTTGGAAAACGATATGGCACTTCCTTAGAAAGATAGAAATAGAAATACTATATGATCCAGCAATCCCACTCCTAGGAATATATCCTAGAGAAATAAGAGCTGTCACATGTATAGATATATGTACACCCATATTCATTGCAGCATTGTTCACGATAGCAAAAAGATGGAAACAACCTAGATGCCCATCTACAGATGAATGGATAAACTATACAATGATAAAGAACAACAATGAATCTGTGAAGCATCTCATGACATGGATGCATCTGGAGGGCATTTTGCTGAGTGAAATCAGTCAGTCACAAAAGGACAAATATTGAATGAGACCACTACTGTAAAAACTTATGAAAAACTTTACATGCAAAAAGAAACAAATTTGAGTGTTACAAGGGAGGGAAGGTGGGGATGGAAAAACACTTGATAGATAATAGACAAGTGGTAGCTTTGGTGAAGAGTAAGACAATACACAATACTGGGGAAGCCAGCACAACCCATACAAAGTAAGGCCATTGTAGCTCCATAGACACATCCAAACTCCCTGAGGGACCGAATTGCTGGGCTGAGGGCTGTGGGGACCATGGTCTCAGGGAACATCTAGCTCAATTGGCATAACAGAGTTTATTAAAAAAATGTTCTACATTCTACTTTGGTGAATAGTGTCTGGGGTCTTAAAAAGCCTTTGAGCAGCCATTTAGGATACTCCGCTGGTCTCACCCCTTCGGGAGCAAAGAGGAGTGAAAAAAACTAAAGATACAAGGGAAAGATTAGTCCAAAGGACTAATGGACCACATCAGCCACGGCCTCCACCAGACTGAGTCCAGTATAACTAGATGGTGCCCAGCTACCACCACAGACTGCTCTGACAGGGATCACAATAGAGGGTCCCGGACAGAGCTGGAGAAAAATGTAGAACAAAATTCTAACTCAAAAAGAAAGACCAGACTTGCTGTTCTGACAAAGACTAGAGAAACCCAGAGAGTATGCCCCCGGACACCCTTTCAGCTCAGTAACGAGCCCACTGCTGAGGTTCATCCTACAGCCAAAGATTGAACAGACCCATGGAAAAAAACAAGACTAAAGGGTTGCACCAGCCCTGGGGCAGGGACTGGAAGGTAGGAGGAAACAGGAAAGCTGGTAATAGGGAACCCAAGGTTGAGAAGGGAGAGTGTTGACATGTCGTGGGGTTTTTAACCAATGTCATAAAACAATGTGTGTACTAACTGTTTGATGAGAAACTAGTTTGTTCTGTAAACCTTCATCTAAAGTTCAATTAAAAAAAAAAAAAGTTCACTAAAAGGAGAGTTCACAGTACCTGGAAGAGAGTCATCGGTTATTGATTAAAAGAAAGGGCTTCTTAGAAAGCATCTAATTCCATGTTTCTAAAACATTCTGTACTTGTAACCCCCAACATGAAGTGCATTTTACATACATGTATATGTACATTGTTGTTGTTATTAGGTGCTGTCAAGTCAATTTTTAGTCCTGGTGATCCCATGTGACAGAGTTGAACTGCTGCATAGGGTTTTCTAGGCTATAGTCTTCATGGGAACAGATTGCCAGGTCTTTCTCCTGAGAGCGGCTGGGTGGCTTCAAACTGTCATCCTTTCAGTTAGCAGCTGACTACTTAACCATTTGTGCCATATATATAAATATACCTATGTAACCGAAACAAAATTTTACTTTGTAACATTTGCCCTTATTTTACACAATGCACTCCCCTTTTCTACTATATTTTAAACCTTTTTTCAAAAATTCTTGTCATGGCCTATTAAATAGACTTTACAACCTACAAACACTAATTTAGAAACCCCAACAGATAGGGAAGTTGCAGTCCAGAGATGCTGAGTACCTAGCTCAGTGTCTTGCAGATATTGTTGTTAGGTGCCGTCTAGTTGGTACTGACTGATAGTGCTCCCACATACAACAGGATGAAACACTGCCTAATCCTCTGCTATGCAGATTGTTGCTGCGTTTGAGCCCAGTGTTCCAGGCACTGAGTCAATCCCTCTTGTTGAGAGTCTTCCTTTTTTTTTTACCGACCCTCTACTTTACTAAACATGATGTCCTTCTCCACGGACTTGTTCCTCCTGATAGCATGTCCAAAGTACATTAGATGAAGTCTCTCCATCTCACTTCTAAGGAGCTATTTGGCTGTACTTCTCCCAAGACAGATTTGTTCTTTCTTCTGGCAGTCTATGGTATATTCAACATTCTTCACCAATACCATAATTGAAAGGCATCAATTCTTCTTCTGTCTTCCTTATTCATTGTTCAGCTTTCACATGCAGATGATGCAGTTGAAAATACCATGGCTTGGGTCAGGTGCACCTTAGTCCTCAAGGCGACATCTTTGCTTTTCAACACTTTAAGGAGGTCTTTTTTTTTTTTTTGCAGCAGATTTGACCAATGCAATACATCGTTTGATTTCTTGACTACTGCTTCCATGGGCATTAATTATGGATCCAAGTAAAATGAAATCCTTGACAACTTCAATATTTTCTCTGTTTGTCATGACATTATTTATCATTCCAGTTGTGAGGATTTCTGTTTTATGTTGAGATGTAATCCACACTGAAGGCTGTAGTCTTTGATATCTATCAGTAAGTGCTTCAAGCTCTCTTTGCTTTCAGCAAGCAATGTTGTGTCATATACATATCCCATGTTGTTAATGAGTCTTCCTCCAATCTTCTACATACAGTCCAGCTTCTTGGGTTATTTGCTTAGCATACAAATTGAATACATATGGTGAAAGGATACAACCCTGATGCACACCCTTCCTGATTTTAAACGACCCAGTGTCCCCTTTTTCTGTTCAATTTACTGCCTCTTGGTCTATGTACAGGTTCCTCATGAACCCACTTAAGTGTTCTGGAATTCCCATTCTTCACAATGTTATACATAGTTTGTTATGATCCACACAGTCGAATGCCTTTACATAGTCAATAAAACATAGGTGAACACCTTCCTGGTATTCTCTGCTTTCGGCCAGGATCCATCTGACATCAGCAATGATATCCCTGGTTTCACGTTCTCTTCTGAATCAGACTTAAATTTCTAGGAATTCCCTGTCGATGTACTGCTGTAGCCAGTTTTGAATGATCTTCAGCAAAATTTTATTTGTATGTGGTATTAATGATATTGTTTCATTATTTCCACATTCTGTTGGATTACCTTTCTTTGGAATGGGCACAAATATGGATCTTTTCCAGTCAGTTGGCCAGGTAGCTTTCTTCCAACTTTTTTGGCATAGACAAGTGAGCACTTCCAGTGCTGCATCCATTTGTTGAAACACCTCAATTTGTATTCCATCAATTCCTGGAGCCTTGTTTTTCACCAATGCCTTCAGTGTAGCTTGAACTTCTTTCTGATCATATGCTGCTTCCTGAAATGGTTGAACATTGACCAATTCTTTCTGGTATAGTCTTGCAAATAGTAATCCTCAAATGTCTTTGCTTTACCTCCTTATGTTACACACGAAAGCCCATGTGGCACTCCAGCTGCAGAACCAGATGGAATCCAGGGTTCCTGATTCTAAGTGCAGTGTTTTTCAGCAAGGAAAGTTTGTCAAAGACGGGGGACTCTCCCACAACAGAGCTTCTTTACAGGAGTGGGTTGAAGTGGGAAGAAACAGTGAAGTTGTGGAACGTTTACCTCCTCCCCAGTGACCTTGTTCAAGGTCGCTAGGATGTAGAACAGGGCTATTTATAAAGCCCCTACTCTCTGAGGTTGTCTCTTCTGGTTGCTCAGTAAAATCACTTAGGGAGCTCTTCAAAAATATCAATTCCCAGGCTACAACTAGACTAATTTAAGCAGATTATTTAGGAGCAGGGCCCAGGTAACGGTGTTTTTTTTTAAATCTCCCTGGGTGATTTTAATACAGAGCTATGTCCTCAATGCAGTATAGAAGATATCCTCTAAAAACTACTCCTGCTAATCCTTCAAGTCTCAGCAGAAATGCCCTCCTCCTGACCCCATGGAGTCTTGCCTCAAGTGGCCAGTCAAAAGTATTTGCCTTTTTATTATATGCATCTGCCGAGCATAGATCTTATATCCCATGTCTATCTCCTCTGCCAGAGTTTGCACTTATTGAGTGCAGGACTTAAGTCTTACTCATCTTTGTATCCAAATGTGCAATAAATATTTACAGAATGCCTTTTGCTCAGACGGCTCCCCTCCCCCAGACCATTCAGGCTTCTGAAGTCTATCTGTGACTCAGCTGTAACTCCCAATAGGCTGATGAAAATTCTCACCAGGATCAGTTCTACCAAGGACAGGAGGGACTCTCACTTTAGGATCCATAGAATTCTGACCAATGAAAACAACAGTCATTAAATAGTCATTTAGGAAGTGACACTACACTACAGCCTTCTCACATGGCTGGATTTTCTCTCCCGATCTTTACCCTTCAGTTGTCTCCTCTCAGCTTTCAGATTTCTGACAAGGCAGTGTTGTCCAGTGTGCAGAACGCTGGACAGGAAGTCAAGAAGATGTGCTTCCTGTCCTGGCCATGACCATCAGTGTGTCATGGGTTAAGGCCTTTTCTGTTTTGTTAGCTGGGAATTCCTAACCCAATTGTCACTCTCTGCTCCTTGCCCACTCAGAGATTGTATAAGAACTCCTTATATATGAAAACAAACTTCATTCAGGTCCTTGAGCTTTTCTGAGAACAGCTTTGTATAAATATAAGATACCTTTTGTTATTGTTTGTGGCCCAAGGGATTTGTGGAAAGAAGTTGGGAGCCAGCAATGCTCATTTTTATAGGCAGAAAATAGCTGTTGGAAAAACAACCTGATGTGTGGAGCACAATGTTCTTATCGAGCAGCCAGAATTATCTTTCCCAGGCAGCCATGAACACGAAACACCTGGTGCACACGTTTCCTGCCCTTTCACATATTTTGAGAGAAAGAGACCTTTACCCTGAACTGTCAAGCAATGACCTTCATGAACTTCTGTCCACAGACTCTCAGACAGTTATCTTGGCTTGCTTCTGTGGATTTAAATGGTAAACATAGCTGATCCTCACTAACAGGGCATCTTCTCCAGATACTACTCAGGTCTTATCAGATGCACACATGCATTTCTTCTTCCCTAAAATGCAGCCACTGGGTAAGAGTTCATCTCATGGGTGTCATCCCTCAGCTAAGAGTCAGGGGCTTCCTGCCACCAGCCCAACTCTGTGATGGGTGCTATCTTAGTCAGGGTTCTCTAGAGAAACAGAACCAGTGAGAGAGATATATAAATACATATATATGTATACACACACATATATATATATATATAGTTGCTGTGGGGTGCCATTGAGTTGATTCCAACTCATAGCAACCCCATATGATAGAATAGAACTGCCCCATAGGGTTTTCTTGGCTGTACTATTTATGGGAGCAGATCAATTACCAGGTCTTTCTTCCATGGAGCCCCTGGGTGGGTTTGAACCACCAACCTTTTGGTCAGCAGCCAAGCACTTAAACATTGTGCCACCAGGGCTGCTTTCTGTTAAAATTACAGCCAAAAAAAAAAAAAAAAAAACCCTATGGAGCTTAATTCTACTCTGAAGCACGTGGAGTCACCATGAGTCAAAATCAACTCGACAACAACAGAGTTTAACTACTTTATAATAGCAACTAGTCTTGTGTTTGACAAACAACTGGGCTCCATAGCCTAGCCAAGTTGACACATAAAATTAACGATCACAGGTGCTGTTGAGGAGATGGGGACCTTAAAGTCTTGATACCCTGCAATTGCTTAAAGATTTTTGGAAGGTGAAACAAGATAAATTCACAGGAAACATTTAGAGAACAATACAGATCTATTCATAGTAAGATTCATTCCTACTTTGAAGGCTCAAGGGTGTTTAAAGAAGGTAGAAATCAGTACGGGAAGGCTCCGTGAAGGACAAGGGCACAAAACACTGGAAGACCACAATGCACGTTCCTTAACAAAGTCCACCAAGTTGGGTGGTTTATGAGAACAGGTATTTATTGTCTTCCAGTTCTGGAGGCCAGAAATCTCAAATCAGGATGTCAGCCATGTTGATTCCTTCCAAGAGCTTTGAGGGAGAATCTGTTCCGTGCCTTTCTCCTAGCATCTGTTGGCTTACAGCTAAAGACTTGGCCCACAGCTTTTTTTTTTCCCCTTAAAATCTCTCTCTGTCTCCACATGGCTATCTTCCCTCTGTGTATTTCTTTGTGTCTCTTCTGCTCTTCTATATTATTGCATTAGAACCCACCCTATTCTAGTATGACCTCATGCTAATTTAACAAGGTCACATTCACAGGTACCAAAGATTAGGACTCCAACATATCTTTTTGAAGGACAAAATTAAAGCTATAACAATGCTCAATAATGTTAGGTAAGTGAATAAAGGAAATCTGAAATGGGCCTTGAGGGATGAAAAGTGTTTGAAATGGTGGAGGAAGGGGCAAATAATCATGGTTGGGAAAGCCATGTATCATGGTAGTTTCAGTATTGACTGTGGAGTGAGGCAAATTGTCCTGGGTTGCCACTTACCAGTTAAGTGATTCTAAGCAAGTTATGGAACTTCTCTATGCTCCACTTTCCTCTTCAGTAAAAAGTGAGTACTAACAATACCTCCATCATAGGTTCTTGGGAGAATTGAATGAGGTGAATATAGGCAAAGTTCTTAACACAGTGTACATTAAGATCCCAAACAATGTTTATTGTTATTGTTTATCTTAGGCTAGGTTCTCTAGAGAAGCAAAACCAGTAAAGCAAATAAATATGTGTAGAGAGAGCTTTATATCAAGGAAACAGCTTATGCAATTGTAGAGATTGGGATGTCCCAAGTTTGTGGATCAGAATATAGGCTTCTCCTGATTCACATATCCGCAGGGGCTGTGAACCCAAGATCAGCAGGTCAGAGAGCAGGGCTCTTGTTCACAGGCTGTGAAGATTGACAAATCCCAAGATCAGCAGGCAAGACTGCAAGGCTTCTCCTAATTCATGCAGCTACAGGGGCTGGAGAACCCAAGATCAGCAGGTCAGAGAGCAGGGCTCTTGCTCACAGTCTGTGAAGATCAATGAATCCCAAGATCGGCAGATAAACTGATAGCTCAAGTCCCAAGAACCAGAGGTCAGACAAACAGGAGGCAGCTGCAGAATCCAGAGCAGGCAAAAGCCAGAACGTCCACTTATATTCGGATGCAGGCCACAAGCCCAAGGAAGCTCCCTTTCAGCTGACTGGTCACTCACAGCAGATCCCATCATGGGGGTGATCACATACAAACACTGAGGATCATGGCCCAGCCAAGTTGACACACAATTTTAACCATCACATTGTTGTAGTAGTTATAATTGTTATAATTATTTTCAGGGAAAATACAAACAAAATCAGGAATTAGTTTAGTCTGTCATCTATTTTCCCCATAATACTTATAATAATGTAAACATTTGGTACTAAATGTTATTTGTATATATTTGAGCAGACAGAGCCTGCCTATTGCAATATTGTGAGGAAGGAAACTATATTTATTACTTCCCTCAAGCTCTGATTGCTTGCCTCTTCTCCCTCTTCTAGCACACTTCCTCACCCCCCAAACCAAAAAAAAAAAAAAACCCAAACCTGTTGCCATACAGTCAATTCTGATTTATAGCGACCTACAGGAGTAGTAGTGCCCCATAGGGTTTCCAAGGAGCAGCTGATGGATTCGAACTGCCAACCTTTTGGTTAGCAGCCAAGCTCTTAACCACTGCACCACCAGGGCTCCTCCTCACCCTCATTATATCTATATCCCCACGGGGCCACAGTGAGCGCACAATATTTTCTTTTCCATTCCCTCCACCTTCCAAAATAAATAAATCTGAAAATCATATCTTCCAGGCTGGATGAGAGCCTGGTGAGGTGTAGGAGATGGATCAGCAATGGTGGCCTCTCAGGCAACAGTGACAGAATTTGGGGTTTGGGAACAGAGATTCTCTTGGATGTGTCTTGGTCCTCTCAAGTCATGTGTAGATAAAGGGAGAACTTAAGGAATTCTTAATTTTCCTTCTGGCAGGAATATGTGTTGCACCACAGGTGCCATAGCTAAACCATGATGTCACAGGTTATTGGGACTGTCATATGCTGCTGTGCAGTTTGTGCACTGCACAGAAAAGTCTGCCATAGGTACTGTGCTTGGCAAGCGGAGCACTGATAAGACTGTGAGCCCCCGCAACCTAGCAGCCCCAATTCACCCTACCAATGACGGCCATGTTCCTACTGAAATGGCCTTTACCACAGTTTTAGATTCATAAGGCTCTCTTGGCCCCAAATTACTTTCAGGATAAAACCAAAATTTATAGTTTAGCCAATAAAACTCTTCAAACCTATCCCTTTCTCTCTGGCTTCATCTCCTGCCATGACAAACTTCTTCCCAAAGCAAAACCAAACCAAACCCATTGCCATCAAGTCGTTTCTGACTCATCACGACCCTGTAGGACAATGTAGAACTGCCCCATAGGGTTCCCAAGGCTGTAAATCTTTGCAGAAGCAGACTGCTATATCTGTCTCCCAGGGAGAGGCTGGTGGATTTGAACTGTTGACGGTTCCAACAGCTAACCTTTTGGTTAGCAGTTGAGTGCTTAACCACTGCTCCACCAGGGCTCCTTTTTGTTAATTTGCCTCTCTAAAATATAGCTGAGAATACAAAAAGTAGGGGAGGGGTATTATGCTATCTCAGATTGGAGTTCCTAGAATTGAGTCTGAGAGGAAAGGATTTGTACAATTGGTCTACAAGGGAGTGAGGGAAGTTGGCTGGCCAGGGGAAAAAGCTGGTAAAGATATGGATTCAGCTATAGTTCAGTTGCAGCCAGATCCCTTGGGAGGCTCTAGAACAGGAATGGCCCCACAGAATTTTTTCACCTCGAGGCAAGGGTATTGGGCCTTTATACCTTTGTATTAGTAATTGAGCCCTCAGCTACTAACTGAAAGCCTGGCAGCGTGAATCGACCCAAAGGCACTTCTGAAGAAAGATCTGGTGATTTACTTCCAAAAGGTCACAGCCATTGAAAACCCTGTGCAGCACAGTTCTCCTCTGAAACACGAGGTTACCCGGAAGGAGTCTGAATGGACTCGACAGCAATTGGCTTAGCTTTTTTTTATTCGTAGTTGACTGCAAGCCACTTCCAGAGGTGGGAGGACATCATCCCAGGCACGTCTGCCAAAGACAGGGTCTTCAGTGAAAGGTAGAGGTGCAGGCAGTAGGTAGGTCACTAATTCAGCAGCTGGATGACGAGACAACTGGTCCTGTTAAGGGATCCGAACAGCACAGCAACAGGGTCTACTACACCCCTAAAAATAAAGTCAATATTAAAGAGTGTTTACCCTCAGAAAGGTAATCCAAATCCTCACTTAAAACCCATCTACTCCTGCTTGATCAACAGGTCTAATCTATGCGGTTATCTGGACACTGTGGCTATCTGTCAACCCTTAACAGATTAGAAACAGCAAGGCAGAAAAGAACACAGACATTCTTAAAGGCAGACGCACCATAAAAGCAAAAAAGTAATAGGAACTCCAAAATGCATAGCGGTCTGGAACCAGAGGATTGCAAATGAGAGAAATACCTAAAAACGGAGATTTACAATGATGCCCTAAGCGAATAAGCAAAGGGTAAACAAGCTACATTTGATATTCTATGTTTAAGAACACAAGGTGGTGTGCAAATAGTTTTAAAAGATTTCTCTTGAAATTTGAAAGCTAAAGTTGTATGAACAGCTACATAATCATTTTTCTTTTTCAGAATATCTCCCTTCCTGCCAGCCTTGGATAAAGTGGGGCATTACTGGACTACACGTTTAAGAACATCTGACTCCCAGAAGCTTGTTGAAACTTCTCAGACAGTAGCATAATTTCAGATTTGTTTAAAAGCTTCGACAGTTCTGATTCCACTTAGCATGAGTGATTAAATAATCAGAGCTGATAGAAACCTTCTTCCGTCACCGCGCATATATACAATCTCGTACGGAAAGAACCTTACCCTGGCATTGGACAAATAGGGTTCAAGTTTCTCCCCTGTCATTAACCAGCTGTGTGACCCCAAGCAAGTCATTTATCCTCTCTGAATCCTCAATGTTCTCACCTGTAAACGAGATATAATATTTATTATATTATTGCCAATATAATAAATATTATTACAGCCAGTTCCCGGGTTACAAACATCCAACTTACAGACAACTTGTACTTACCCTTTAATGTTACTTAAATCTGCCTCACTTTGAAACGATTGAACCAACCCCTATTCGCAGCAACATCTTCGTCACAATCACGCTCACTTACTGCACGCGCAGCTTTTAAGTCACTGAAAAGGCTTTGAGCCTTTTCTTGCATTAAAGTGAGGCTAAATAAGAACCATGTGCACCTGTTCTGACTTACCTACAAATACAATACATAAAGACTTGAAGGCACAGTTAGGAATGCATCTCGTTCACAACCCAGGGACTGCCTGTATATCATTATTATGTCAATAATATTAATTATTATGCCTCATCAGCTTGTTGTGAGGAGTAAATGAGATAATGTTGGTGAAGTTGTTTTATAAGGGAAAAAATAATTAAAATCGAATTAGGGTATTTGGAAAAGTAACGACGCTTTTCGTCCTTCTTTCCAATGAACCTTTTGATAATTTTTCAAAATCCACAGAACTGGTGAGATACACGTGGGGGCCATCATTTAACATTCTCATATACTTAATCCTGTCCCAGTTCTCTATCATCTGTCCTCTTATGCTGCTTCCCAGGGGCCTGCCCGTACCCTCATTTGTTGCTTCTACTTCAGGATGACTGCCTTTGGAGAATGGGGTTTCTCAGAAAGGACATTGCACAATCAGAAAATGCTAATCTGCCAAGGCCGTAACATTTTTTCCTGGAGCATTTTCAAGAATGTGTCACAGGAGGTGGGGGAGATGGGTGATGGGACAGACAGTACGAGGCACCAGCAATCAGATAATAAAGCTTCTGACCATTCCTTTACAAAATCTAACGAAGGCATCAATCTCCATTAAGGCAAAGGTTCTGGGGTCCACAGTGGTGATATTTACTGAGCTACTTCAAAAAGCTGGAGAAACAATCACCAAAATGCAGGCCATAGAGCCAGAGGCAGTGAACTCTAGAACTTGATGATGTCTATTTTCAACAAGTGTTGGATTTGCCATTACCTCTTATTCCTAAACATGAACCTCAAGCTCTGGTCTGCTGAAGCAAGCTTGCACTGGCTCAAGAGACCTGGCTGTTCACCGCTTTTCCCAACTCCACACTTAGTGATGTCATATTGGTAACTTCGCATGGGCCATGATGGGAGACCACAGAAATCAGCAAATGTCACAAATAGGACTTTATTTTCTTTTCAGAGAGCCAACTTATCGGGATACCACTGCTTAAGTTGTATCCTTGTATCTGAAAGATAAAAAGATGTATGGAATCCTAAAATAGCTTTCAGAAGAGCAATGCTGCTCCTGAGTTTCAATATGAACCACTGAAAAAATCATATGTAATCAATATCAGAAATCTTTTGCTTTCCTCAGATATCCTTCCTCAGATATCCTTTAAGCAATTATTTTACTTTTCAGCTTCAGAATTTCTGGTTGGTTCCTAAAAAAAAAAAAAAAAAAAATTTTTTTTTTTATCCCGTTACTGATATTCTCATTTTGTTCATACACAATTTTCCTGATTTTCTTTAGTTTTTTTGCCCATGTTTGCCTTTAGCTCTTTGAATATACTTAAGGTGGTTGTCTTAAAGTCCTTGTCTAGTAAGCCCAATCAATGTTTGGACTTCTTCAGGAACGATTTCTGTCACTTTATTTTACTCCTTTGAATGGGCCATTTTTCATGTTTCCTTATATGCCTTGTGATTATTTTGTTGAAAATGGAACGTTTGAATGTTATGATATGGTAACTCTGGAATCAGATTCCTCCCCTTCTCCAGGGTTTTCTGTTCAGGGTTTTTTTTTTTTTTGCATGTATGTGTGGTTGACTTTTTTTCTTTTTGATGGCTGTAGTAATTCACTGGATTCCTCGCTTTTTGAAATTATCTTTGCAAAGATTATATTACTTGTGGTGTGTTGTCACTGAAGTGTCTGTTCCCTTAGACTGTGTTCTATTTGTGTTTTTAAGGAGGTTTTCTTGAATGCCAGGAGCTAAAAAAAGAAAAGAAAAAAAACTTTGAAAACTGATTCTGTTCTGAGGCAGTATTTCAAAACTCGGCCAGGCTTGCACTGAGCCTAGAAATTAGTTAGAGGTGGAAGCTTAAGTTTTTTTCCAGTATTTTATGAGCATGCATCTTGCCCTGGGCATGTGTATGGCTGTCTAAATTCCTTCACATGTAATAATGCTTTTGAATGCTCTAATTTCCCCCCAAAAAAGGGGCCCTAGTGGTGCAACAGTTAAGCACTAGGCTGCTAGTGGAAAGGTTGGCTATTCTAACCTATCCATTTGAAAAAACAGTTTCCCAAAGAATCTCTCTAACATTTTCTTATGGGCCTTACATGATCTATCGTATGTCTCAATTATACTCTTTTGCCCCGGCAGCTACAGGTTCACCTTACAGTGTTTTCAAGCACTGCCTGACACTTTTCTGTACTGATTGAGTTCCAAGATAGGCCAAACAGAGATGAGCACCTTGCCTCAGTCTTTCAGATAGTCACAGACATACTAGAACAGACAAATTCAATTATTTGCAAATAAGGTCTCCTTTGCTCCCTCCAGAACCAGGGACCAAGGTCCCACACTGGGTACAAAGATGCTACCTTTAAGCCAGCTGCCTGGCCAGGAAGGGGCATGTGCAAGTAAAAAACCACAGTTTTCCTACCATCTTTGTTTCTTTTTTCTTGATTCAGTGTTTACTTGGTTGCTATAAATCATTGATTATTTCCTGTAGTTCTAAAGCACTTGTTCTTACCATTTCTGCTTGTTGTTTGGCGTTTCTGTAGGGAAATGAGCTCAGAGTTAACTACTCCACCATCTTGTTGTCATCACTCCCCACAATTTTAAAATGAATATAAGAATTTTATTTAAAATTTTAAAATAATTTTTGTGAAGTCCCAAAGCAAGACAGAGAGAGATGAAGTGAGAGAGAGGAAGAGAGAATACATGTCTGCTTGTTAAGTTTTCAACATGCCCAGCTGGAAGTGCCTTTGTGACATTCAAGTGGAATGTACACAGCTGGGTATATGGGTCTGGAACTCAAGAGAAATGTTTGGGCTGCAGGTAGAGTTTTGGAATTCATCACTACATAGATGGTAATAGAATTCGTGAGAATGGACAAAATATGTAGAGTGAGAAAAGCAAAGGGTCTAGAACTGAACCTAAGAAAACTACATTTAAAAGCCAAGACAGTTCAGATGTTTGGAGCCACACAAATAACTCCACCACCTCTGGGGCCACTCAAGTGGAACCAAGCCTTCTTCTACTTATCAGGTTAGCTCTGACTGAGAGAAAAAGGCTTCACTGAGATTTCATATTATGTTGGAAATTTTTCCTAAACCAGTAAAAAAAGGTTGCATCCTGAGAGAACTGACACTGAAGAATGGCGTGGGAGGCTTTACTTTGAGTTCGAATGTAAAAGCAATCAATAGGAACAGACCCAAAGACGTCTGGGTATTGGAATTAAAAAACTAATACTTGATTTGCAATCAAGGGGGGGCCAAGATGGCTGACTAGGTAGACGCTACCTCGGATCCCTCTTGCAACAAAGACTCGGAAAAACAAGTGAATAGATCACGTACACGACAATCTACGAACCCTGAACAACAAACACAGATTTAAAGAGTTGACCTGAGTGACAGAGACGGAGAACGAACAACTACCGGGAAGCAGAGACTGTCTTTGGGGCCTGGAGCCAGCGTCCCAGTCAGGTAACCTTGGCGCCGGGCTTAGGACTGGGCGTAGGGGAGAGCTGAGCACAGCATCCTCTCATGGCACAAACACTGGGCGCAGCCCTACTCCCCTGAACTAACCCCGGGAGGGGGCGCAGCCGGTCCGTGGAGGCAGCGCGGCGATGCGGCTGGCGGGATAAGAAGTCCCCAGGAGGCAGCGGCTGATTTTGGAGCCAGGAGTGCAGCGTTCCAGCAGGGGAACCTTGATGCTGGGCTGTGGACTGGCAGCGGAGAAACTGACCGTGGCTTCTGCAGGCTAGACCCTCGGGGGCAATCTCTACCCCTCCAGCACACATAGGTGACACGCCCCTCGGGAATCTCAGATAAAATAGTCATCCCAAGCAAGATAAGCAACTTTGGCTATATCCCGGGGTGCTACTCTCTCCTGTTTTCCTAAACCCTCCCCTCCCCTTCCCAGGTGGTTTCATTAACATTGGAATTTCCTGAGCCAGAGGGAGAATGGGTCTGGCTCCGCGGCTTTTCTTTTCCCTTTTTTTTTTTTCTTTTGGTCTTTTCCTAACCCATTCTTCCGGCCTGAGAGAAGCAACCACAAAAAACCCAGGGACCAAAAATCCTTCCCTAATTGGACTAAAAACACAGAACCAGCTCCAGCTAAGCATATATGATCCATATTTCGGGCTTTCATCCCTACAGGGAACAAGGTGGCTATTATAATGCAAAGGCATTTCTGATAGGGATCTGACTGCGTTTTTTTTTTTTTAGCAGATTTACTGGAAAAACAAGTTTCCCAGGTCTGATGTCTCTGCTTATTCAACAGAGCCCTAACTGACCCACAACAGGGAACTGAGGGCTGAAGCTCCCCCCAGACCACGTAGCCTCTTGCCTTAGGGGTCTAAGGAGAGTGACACCTACCAATCTGTAGAGGTACTTGCATTGGGGGCCTAAGGTACAGCTGCAGAGCCCTCCCACCAAGGTGCTTTAGGAATAGAGACACACCTACCTCACTGACACTTGGGAGAAGCCTGTCAGCATTCTGCCCCCCCTGGAGTGTGAACCCTAGCTGCTAATAGAATCTGGTGCACACAACTATCACCACTATTTCTCAAGGTGGATAGGTGTTAGGGTGCAGCACACACTTGATGACCCAAAATCAGATTCTACACAAGAATAGTGAATAGACTCAGGCATATACATCTGGCAACAGCCCAAACCAGCTGGTAATAGGTCATAAGTAAGTCAAGGACTACAACAATCAAGACAGCACAATCTAGTAGCCCATCCACATATATTGAAAGAAAACAAAACAAGATAAGACTCAGTGAGCAAATATAGAATAAATCACTACAATATCTTAGTGATGGCTCGCAGACAGCAATCGATATCAAACCACATAAAGAAGCAGACCATGACAGCTTCTACAACCCCCCAAACAAAAGAATCAAAATCTTTCCCAAATGAAGATACAATTCTGGAATTATTAGATACAGAATATAAAAAACTAATTTACAGAATGCTTCAAGACATCAGGGATGACCTCAGAAATGAAATAAGGCAAACTGCAGAAAAAGCCAAGGAACACACTGATAAAACTGTTGAAGAACTCAAAAAGATTATTCAAGAACATAGTGGAAAAATTAATAAGTTGCAAGAATCCGTAGAGAGACAGCATGCAGAAATCCAAAAGATTAACAATAAAATTACAGAATTACACAATGCAATAGGAAGTCAGAGGAGCAGACTCGAGCAATTAGAATGCAGACTGGGAAATCTGGAGGACCAGGGAATTAACACCAACATAGCTGAAAAAAAATCAGATAAAAGAATTAAAAAAAATGAAGAAACCCTAAGAATCATGTGGGACTCTATCAAGAAGGATAATTTGCGTGTGATTGGAGTCCCAGAACAGGGAGGGAGGACAGAAAACACAGAGAGAATAGCTGAAGATCTGCTGACAGAAAACTTCCTTGACATCATGAAAGACGAAAGGATATCTATCCAAGATGCTCATCGAACCCCATTTAAGATTGATCCAAAAAGAAAAACACCAAGACATATTATCATCAAACTTGCCAAAACCAAAGATAAAGAGAAAATTTTAAAAGCAGCCAGGGATAAAAGAAAGGTCTTCACGGGAGAATCAATAAGAATAAGTTCACACTACTCAGCAGAAACCATGCAGGCAAGAAGGCAACGGGATGACATATATAGAGCACTGAAGGAGAAAAACTGCCAGCCAAGGATCATATATCCAGCAAAACTCTCTCTCAAATAAGAAGGTGAAATTAAGATATTTACAGATAAACACAAGCTTAGAGAATCTGCAAAAACCAAACCAAAGCTACAAGAAATACTAAAGGAAATTGTTTGGTCAGAAAACCAATAATATCAGATACCAGCACAATACAAGGTCACAGAACAGAACATCCTGATATCAACTCAAATAGGGGAATTGCAAAAACAAATTAAGATTAATTTTAAAAAAATGCTCAAAACAGGGAATCATGGAAGTCAACATGTAAAAGATCACAATAATCAAAAAGAGGGACTAAATACAGGTGGCATAGAACTGCCATATGGAGAGGGATGCAAGGCGATATAGGACAATACAAGTTAGGTTTTTACTTAGAAAAATAGGGGTAAATATTAAGGTAACCACAAAGAGGTATAACAACTCCATAACTCAAAATAAAAACCAAGAAAAACGTAACGACTCAGCAAACATAAAGTCAAATACTATGAAAATGAGGATCGCACAATTTACAAAGAAAAATGCCTCAGCACAAAACAGTAAGTGGAAAAATGAAATTGTCAACAACACACATAAAAAGGTATCAAAATGACAACACTAAACACTTATCTATAATTACGCTGAATGTAAATGGACTAAATGCACCAATAAAGAGACAGAGAGTCTCAGACTGGACAAAGAAACACGATCCGTCTATATGCTGCCTACAAGAGACACAGCTTAGACTTAGAGACACAAACAAACTAAAACTCAAAGGATGGAAAAAAATATATCAAGCAAACAATAAGCAAAAAAGAAGAGGAGTAGCAATATTAATTTCTGACAAAATAGACTTTAAACTTAAGTCCACCACAAAGGATAAAGAAGGACACTACATAATGATAAAAGAGACAATTGATCAGGAAGATATAACCATATTAAATATTTGTGCACCCAATGACAGGGCTGCAAGATACATAAATCAAATTTTAACAGAACTGAAAAGTGAGATAGATACCTCCACAATTATAGTAGGAGACTTCAACACACCACTTTCGGAGAAGGTCAGGACATCCAGTAAGAAGCTCAATAGAGACAGGGAAGACCTAATTACAACAATCAACCAACTTGACCTCATTGACTTATACAGAACTCTCCACCCAACAGCTGCAAAGTATACTTTTTTTTCTAGCACACATGGAACATTCTTTAGAATAGACCACATATTAGGTCATAAAACAAACCTTTGCAGAATCCAAAACATTGAAATATTACAAAGCATCTTCTCAGACCACAAGGCCATAAAAGTGGAAATCAATAATAGAAAAATTAGGGAAAAGAAATCAAATACTTGGAAACTGAACAATACCCTGCTCAAAAAAGACTGGATTATAGAAGACATTAAGGAGGGAATAAGGAAATTCATAGAATGCAACGAGAATGAAAATACTTCATATCAAAACATCTGGGACATAGCAAAAGCAGTGCTCAGAGGCCGATTGATATCGATAAATGCACACATACAAAAAGAAGAAAGAGCCAAAATCAGAGAACTGTCCCTACAACTTGAACAAATAGAAACTGAGCAACAAAAGAATCCATCAGGCACTAGAAGAAAACAAATAATAAAAATTAGAGCTGAACTAAATGAATTAGAGAACAGAAAAACAATTGAAAGAATTAACAAAGCCAAAAGCTGGTTCTTTGAAAAAATTAACAAAATTGATAAACCATTGGCTAGACTGACTAAAGAAATACAGGAGAGGAAACAAATAACCCGAATAAGAAACGAGAAGGGCCACATCACAACAGACCCAACTGAAATTAAAAGAATCAAAACAGATTATTACGAAAAATTGTATTCTAACAAATTTGCAAACCTAGAAGAAATGGATGAATTCCTGGAAAAACACTACCTACCTAAACTAACACAATCAGAAGTAGAACAACTAAATAGACCCATAACAAAAAAAAGAGATTGAAACGGTAATCAAAAAACTCCCAACAAAAAAAAAACCCTGGCCTGGATGGCTTCACTGGATGGCTATACTGCAGAGTTCTACCAAACTTTCAGAGAAGAGTTAACACCACTACTACTAAAGGTATTTCAAAGCATAGAAAATGACGGAATACTACCTAACTCATTCTATGAAGCCACCATCTCCCTGATACCAAAACCAGGTAAAGACATTACAAAAAAAGAAAATTACAGACCTATATCCCTCATGAACATAGATGCAAAAATCCTCAACAAAATTCTAGCCAATCGAATTCAACAACATATCAAAAAAATAATCCACCACAACCAAGTGGGATTTATACCAGGTATTCAAGACTGGCTTAATATTAGAAAAACCATCAATGTAATCCACCATATAAATAAAACAAAAGACAAAAGCCACATGATTTTATCAATTGATGCAGAAAAGGCATTTGACAAAGTCCAACACCCATTTATGATAAAAACTCTCAGCAAAATAGGAATTGAAGGAAAATTCCTCAACATAATAAAGGGCATCTATACAAAGCCAACAGCCAACATCATTCTAAATGGAGAGAGCCTGAAAGCATTTCCGTTGAGAACGGGAACCACACAAGGATGCCCTTTATCACCACTCTTATTCAACATTGTGCTAGAAGTCCTAGCCAGAGCAATTAGGCTAGACAAAGAAATAAAGGGCATCCGGATTGGCAAGGAGGAAGTAAAATTATCTCTGTTTGCAGATGACATGATCTTATACACAGAAAACCCTAAGGAATCCTCCAGAAAACTACTGAAACTAATAGAAGAGTTTGGCAGAGTCTCAGGTTATAAGATAAACATACAAAAATCACTTGGATTCCTCTACATCAACAAAAAGAACGTCAAAGAGGAAATCACCAAATCAATACCATGCACAGTAGCCCCCAAGAAGATAAAATACTTAGGAATAAATCTTACCAAAGATGTAAAAGACCTATACAAAGAAAACTACAAAGCACTACTACAAGAAATTAAAAAGGACACACTTAAGTGGAAAAACATACCTTGCTCATGGATAGGAAGACTTAACATAGTAAAAATGTCTATTCTACCAAAAGCCATCTATATATACAATGCACTTCCGATCCAAATTCCAATGTCATTTTTTAATGTGACGGAGAAACAAATCACCAACTTCATATGGAAGGGAAAGAAGCCTTGGAGAAGCAAAGCATTACTGAAAAAGAAGAAGAAAGTGGGAGGCCTCACTCTACCTGATTTCAGAACCTATTATACAGCCACGGTAGTCAAAACAGCCTAGTACTGGTACAATAACAGACACATAGACCAGTGGAACAGAATTGAGAACCCAGATATAAATCCATCCACATATGAGCAGCTGATATTTGATAAAGGCCCAGTGTCAGTTAATTGGGGAAAAGATAGTCTTTTTAACAAATGGTGCTGGCATAACTGGATATCCATTTGCAAAAAAATGAAACAGGACCCATACCTCACACCATGCACAAAAACTAACTCCAAGTGAATCAAAGACCTAAACATAAAGACTAAAACGATAAAGATCATGGAAGAAAAAATAGGGACAACCTTTGGAGCCCTAATACAAGGCATAAACAGAATACAAAACATTACCAAAAATGACAAAGAGAAACCAGATAACTGGGAGCTCCTAAAAATCAAACACCTATGCTTATCTAAAGACTTCATCAAAAGAGTAAGAAGAACACCTACAGACTGGGAAAGAATTTTCAGCTATGACATCTCCGACCAGCGCCTGATCTCTAAAATCTATATGATTCTGTTAAAACTCAACCACAAAAAGACAAACAACCCAATCAAGAAATGGGCAAAGGATATGAACACGCACTTCACTAAAGAAGATATTCAGGCAGCTAACAGATACATGAGAAAATGCTCTCGATCATTAGCCATTAGAGAAATGCGAATTAAAACTACGATGAGATTCCATCTCACTCCAACAAGTCTGGCATTAATCCAAAAAACACAAAATAATAAATGTTGGAGAGGCTGCGGAGAGATTGGAACTCTTATACACTGCTGGTGGGAATGTAAAATGGTACAACCACTTTGGAAATCTATTTGGCGTTATCTTAAACAGTTAGAAATAGAACTACCATACAACCCAGAAATCCCACTCCTCAGAATATATCCTAGAGAAATAAGAGCCTTCACACAAACAGATATATGCACACCCATGTTTATTGCAGCTCTGTTTACAATAGCAAAAACCTGGAAGCAACCAAGGTGTGCATCAACAGATGAATGGTTAAATAAATTGTGGTATATTCACACAATGGAATACTACGCATCGATAAAGGACAGTGAGGAATCTGTGAAACATTTCATAACATGGAGGAATCTGGAAGGCAGTATGCTGAGTGAAATTAGTCAGAGGCAAAAGGACAAATATTGTATAAGACCACTATTATAAGATCTTGAGAAATAGTATAAACTGAGAAGAACACATACTTTTGTGGTTACGAGGGGCGGAGGGAGAGAGGGTGGGAGAGGGTTTTTTACTGATTAATTAGTAGATAAGAACTGCTTTAGGTGAAGGGAAGGACAATACTCAATACATGGAAGGTCAGCTCAACTGGACTGGACTGGACCAAAAGCAAAGAAGTTTCCGGGATAAACTGAATACTTCAAAGGTCAGCGGAGCAAGGGCGGGGGTTTGGGGACTATGGCTTAAGGGGACTTCTAAGTCAATTGGCAAAATAATTCTATTGTGAAAACATTCTGCATCCCACTTTGAAATGCGGCGTCTGGGGTCTTAAATGCTAACAAGTGGCCATCTAAGATGCATCAATTAGTCTGAACCCACCTGGATCAAAGGAGAATGAAGAACACCAAGGTCACACAATAACTAAGAGCCCAAGAGACAGAAAGGGCCACATGAACTAGAGACTTACATCATCCTGAGACCAGAAGAACTAGATGTTGCCCAGCTACAACCGATGACTGCCCTGGCAGGGAGCACATCAAAGAACCCCTGAGGGAGCAGGAGATCAGTGGGATGCAGACCCCAAATTCTCATAAAAAGACCATACTTAATGGTCTGACTGAGACTAGAGGAATCCCGGCGGTCATGGTCCCCAAACCTTCTGTTGGCCCAGGACAGGAACCGTTCCCGAAGACAACTCAATAGTCATGAAAGGGACTGGACAGTGGGTAGGAGAGAGATGCTGATGAAGAGTGAGCTAATGATATCAGGTGGACACTTGAGCATGTGTTGGCATCTCCTGTCTGGAGGGGGGATGGGAGGATAGAGAGAGTTGGAAGCTGACAAAATTGTCACGAAAGGAGAGACTGGATGGGCTGACTCATTAGCGGGAGAGCGAGTGGGAGAATGGAGTAAGGTGTATATAAACTTATATGTGACAGAGTGACTTGATTTGTAAACGTTCACTTGGAGCTCAATAAAAGTTAATTTAAAAAAACTAATACTTTAAAAGAGCTGTTATACATATATTAAAGAATTTATGTAAAAATATGGATATAATGGATAATGGAATATTTCAGGTGAACAATTGAAACACTAAACAGATCCAAATGAAAAATCTAAAACTGAAAAATATAATGTCTAAGACATTAGTGAGCTTAAGAGCATATTGGGCACTGCAAGAGAAATATCAGTGAAGGCGAAGACATACCTATAAAAATTTTTTAAAGTGAAGAAAAGAGAAAAATAGGTAAAAAATGAACAGATTATCAATAACCACAGAATAATATTAGGTGGTTCAATATACGTATAATTGAATCCACGGGGGCAGGAGGCAAAATCAGGAAGAAAAAATATTTGAAGAGATAATGGTTATAAACTTTCCAAAGTTGATGAAAATGGTTAATCTACAGATTCAAGGTTTTCAGCAAACTTCATTAAGGATAAACATAGGATAAATACTTTTTATACATGATAGACCAATGGATGGGAAAATACAGCAATGGAGAACACCTTAAAGTAGTCAGAGATTTAAGACATTACATACCAGGAACAATGATATGAATGATGGGAATTTCTCATCAGAAACAATGCAAGACATAAGACAAAGAAGCAACAACATTTTTAAAGGAATTTTAAGTCCACCAAAAAATTCTCCAGAAATGAAGGTAAAATAAAAGATATTTTCAGATTAAAAAAAGCTGAGAAAATTTGTTGGAAGCAGACTCAGCCTACTGGAAATGCTAAAGTAAATTTTTCAGACTAGAAAAATGATACCTGATGCAAATTTGGATATAAAGGAAGAAATAAAGAATAATGGAAATGGTAAATAGAGGTATAAATATAGAGGACTTTTTTGTCTTTCTTAATTTATTTAAAATAAAAAATAATATCAAAGTATGCCATTTATAACATAAGTAAAAGTAAAATATATGACATTAGCCCAAAAAGCCAGGAGTTTATGTTTGTTTGTGGGGAGAGGAGGGAAAGTAAAGTGCAAGTATTGTGTTGTAAAGTTCTTAAGTTATACACGAAATGATGCAATATTATTTCAATATAAAAAACCAAACCAAAAACCCACTGCCGCTGAGTCAATTCCGACTCATAGCGACCCTATAGGACAGAGTAGAACTGCCCCAAAAAGTTTCCAAGGAGCTCCTGGTAGATTCAAACTGCTGACCCTTTGGTTAGCAGCCATAGCACTTAGCCACTACACCGCCAGGGTTTCCTATTTCAATATAGGATATCTATATTGATAAAATAAGGATATCTATTTTAATATTTATGGCAACTAGTAAAAAAATGAGCTACAAAAAAAAAAAAAATGGAATACTGTGATGGTTAATGCTATGAGTCAATTTGGCTAGGTCATAATTCTCAGTGGTTTGCCAGATATTATGTTATCTTCTTTTTGTGATTTGATGTGAGCAGCCAATCAGTTAAGGGGGAGTTTCTTTGTGGGCGTGGCCTGCATCAAATATATATGGATGTTCTGGCAAAGCTCATGTTCTCTCTCTTGATCCTGCACTCATCTTGTGGTCTGACTTATAGTTATTGGAGAAGTTTTCAGCCAGCTGCCTGATTTGCAGATTTGGGGTTCATCAACCACTCCAAACACAAGAATCAGAAGAATTCAGCCTGCCACCTGACCCATGGATTTGGGATTTGCCAACCACCACAATTTTGTGAACCATTTCCTTGAAGTAAATCTCTCTCTCTATACTTATATATAGCTTCACTGGTTTTGTTCCTCTAGAGAACCCAGCCTAAAACAAATAATTAAAGATATTCAGTTATCAAAAAGAAGGCATGTAAACACAAGATGGTAGATTTAAACCCAACTGTGGTGGCTTTAAACATGGCCTCAATTTCTTTTAACATTCCATTTATTGAAAGGTAGCATCCATGTCCTCTCCCCTTGAATGTGGGTAGATTTGTGAAGGCTTTGAACAATATCACTTATGAGTCTAAGTCATAAAAGCTCATACAACTTCTGATTGTTCATGGAAACACTGGCTTTTGGAACCCTGAGCCACTGTGTAAGAAGTTCAGCTACCTTGAAGCTGACATACTGGAGAGCACACATATTAGGTATTCAGTCAATGGTTTCAGCTAAGCCTGTCCTTCAGTCATCACAGTTCAGGCATTAGCTATGTGAGTAAAGATTTCATCTTAAAAGTGTATCCTCCAGGCCCAGGTGTTCCAACTGCCAGTTATTTAGGTCATCCCTACTGAGGCCCAAGACATAATGGAGCATAGAAGAGCCAGCCCTCTGTGCCCTTTCTGAATTCCTGACCCCCAGAATCAGTGAGCATAATGTAATGATTGTTGTACACTATTAACTTTTGGAGTAATTTGTTGTTGTTGTTGTTGTAAGGTGCCAATGAGTCAGTTCCGACTCACAGCAACCCTATGTAAAACAGAGACATACACTGCCCAGTCCTGCGCCATCCTCACAATTGTTACTATGTTTAAAGCCATTATTGCAGCCACTGAGTCAACCCATTTCATTGAGGGTCTTCCTTTTTTTGCTGACCCTCTATCTTACCAAGCATGCTGTCCTCCAGTAATGGGTCCCTCCTGATAACATGCCCAAAGTACATAAGATGAAGTCTTGCCATTCTTGCTTCTAAGAAGCATTCTTGGCTGTACTCCTTCCAAGATATATTTGTTCATTCTTCTGGCATTCTATGGTATACTCAATGTTCTTCACCAACACCATAATTCAAAGACATCAATTCTTGTTCGGTCTTCCTTATTCATTGTCTAGCTTTACCATGCATATGAGACAATTGAAAACACCGTGGCTTGGGTCAGGCTCACCTTAGTCTTGAAGGTGACATCATTGTTTTTTAACACTTTAAAGAGGTCTTTTGCAGAAGATTTGCCCAATGCAATACATTGTTTGTTTTACTGACAGCTGCTTCCGAGGGCATTGATTGTGAATTAAAAAAAAAAAAAAGACATCCTTGGCAACTTCAATCTCTTCTCCATTTATCTCGATGCTGCTTATTGGTTGAGTTATGAGAATTTTTGTTTTCTTTAACTTGAGGTGTCATCTATACTGTAATCTTTGATCTTCATCATTAAGTGCTTCTAGTCCTCTTTGCTTTTAGCAAGCAAAGTTGTATCATCTGCATATCACAGGTTGCTAGTGAGTCTCCAATCTTCCTCTTCATATAGTCCAGTTTCTAAGATTATTTGTTAGCATACACATTGAATAAGTATGGTGAAAGATACAACTCTGATTCAACTTTTCCTGGTTTTAAACCACTCAGTATCCCTTTGTTCTGTTCAAATGACTGCCTCTTGGTCTAAATACAGGTTATGCATGAACACAATGAAGTGTCCTGATTCTTCACAATGTTATCCATAATTTGTTATGCTCCACACAATAAAATGCCATTGCATAATCAATAAAACACAGGTAAACATCTTTCTGCTATTCTCTGCTTTCAGCCAAGATCCATCTGACCTCAGCAATGATATACCTCATTCCTTGTCCTCTTCTGAATCTGACTTGAATCTCTGGCTGTTCCCTGTTGATATACTGCTGCAACCATTTTTGAAGTATTTTCAGAGGAATTTTACTTGCATGTGATATTGATGATATTGTTCCATAATTTCCACATTCTCTTTCCACAGATGTAGTTGATTTGATTCCTGTGTATTCATTCTGGCAAAGTTCACATATAGTCACAGTTTATGTTGAAAAAGAGTATTTGCAATGAATAAGTCATTGGTTTGGCAAAATTCTATCATGAGATCTCCAGTGTCATTTCTATCTCCAAGGCCATATTTTCCAATTACTGATCCTTCTTCTTTGTTTTTACCTTACGCATTCCAATCACCAGTAATTATCGAGGCATCCTGATTGCATGTTTGATCAATTTCATACTGCAAAAACTGGTAAATATTTTCTATTTCTTCATCTTTGGCATTAGTGGTTGCTGCATAAATTTGAATAATAGTCATATTGACTGGTCTTCCTTGTAGGTTATTATCCTATCACTGACAGAATTGTACTTCAGGATAGATCTCGAAATGTTCTTTTTTGAAAATGAATGTGACACCATTCCAATTCTATTTGTCATTTCCAGCATAGTAGATGATATGATTGCCTGATTCAAAATGGCCAATACCAGCCCATTTCAGCTCATTAATGTCTAGAATATCTATCTTCAAGTGTTCTGTTTTAATTTGTATAACTTCCAATTTTCCTATATTCGTGCTTCATACATTCCATGTTACAATTATAATGGTTGTTTACAGCTGTTTCTTCTCATTTTGAGTTGTGCCACATCAGCAAATGAAGGTCCTGAAAGTTTTTCTTTGTTATGCAGCAATAAATAACCAGAACACTGATTATACTAATAATTATGTTGAGTGTAAATGAACTAGAGACTTCAAATAAAGGCAGAAGATTGTCAGATAGATAAAAATGAAGTGCTCACCTATATGCTGATCACAAGACAAACACTTTAAATAAGTTTCACCAAAAACAAAGACAAAAAACCCTTGTTGTCAAGTTGATTCCAACTCATAGCAACCCTATAGGACAGAGTAGAACTGCCCCATAGGGTTTCCAGGGAGAGACTGGTGGATTCTAACTGCTGACCTTTTGTTTAGCAGCCAAGTTCTTAACAATTTAGACAGGGTAAAAGTTAAAGGAAGAGAAAAATGTGTAAACATTAATCACAATAAAGTTGATGTGACTATAAAAATATGAGACAATGTAGACTTCGAGACAAGGTAAAAGAATTAATTCATGAAGAAAAATAAAAGTCTAAATGTGCATGTTCTTAATAACAGAACTTCAAAGTTGTAAAGCATAAATTAATTGAATTAAGGGAAGAAATAGACAACATCACAATTATCGTTGGTGTTTTTAACAATTGTTTCTTGGTAACTGACAAAAAAAAAAAAACTGATAGAGTAATGGATGAAAGTCAGTAATGAAACATTTACCAGAATATACTATATCTTAGACAGAAAACAAGTCTCAATAAAATTCAAAGTATTGAAATATTAGAATATATTATTTGATCACAATGGAATTAAATTAGAAATCAGTACAAAAATATATCTAGAAAAGTCCTAAATATTTGAAAATTAATCAGCACAGTTCTCCTTGGATCAAAGGAAAATTAGAAAATATTTTTAACTGAATCGTGCTTAAAAATGTACCAAAATGTATGAAGTGTGGCTAAAGTGATGCTTAGAGAAAAAAATTAGTTTAAAATGTTTATGTTAGAAAATAAAAAGTATAAAATAAGTGATTTTATATTTCTCCTTAATAAGCTAAGTAAAAACAAAATAAGTAAAATAAAAAAATAATAAAGACAAGTGTGAAAATCAATGAAATACAAAATTGACAAATAATATTTTCAAAATAGGCAAATAGAAAATCAGCAAAGCCAAAAGTTGGCTCTTCAGAAAGGTAAATTTGAAAAACTCTTAGCAAGATTTAATCAATAAAAAAAAAATACAAATTATAAAAATATCACCTAAAAAGACAGTACTAAAATCCTACAGATAATAAAAGGAAAATAAAGAAATATTGTGAAACAAATTTAGGGTAATAAAGCTGAAATTTTAGATGAAATGGACAAATTCCTTGAAAAACATAACTTGTCAAAACTCACACCAGAAGAAATAGAATAGTTCAATAACCCTATATCTTTTAAAGAAGTTGAATTTGTAATCTGTAATTAAAACCTCTCTCATAAAGGCCCGGATGTCTACCCTAGTAAATTCTATAAAATATTTAAGGAAGAATAATATCAATATTACACAAACTCCCAGCAAAAATAAAGAATAGAGAAGGAGGAAACACTTCCTAACCCATTTTATGTGGCCAGCATAACCTTGATACCAAAATTTGAAGAGAAAATTGTGAAGAGTATAGACCAATATCTACCATTAACCTAAACACAAATATTCTTAACAAATGAATTCAGCAATATATAAATTTGTAATGCATCAAGTTCAAGTGAAATTTACCCAAAGAATGTGTTTTTTTTTTTAACATTTGAAAATCAATCAAATGATTTCACATAAGCTGCATTAAAAAAAAATACTATGATCATTTGGTGCAGAAAAGGTATTTGAGAAAATTCATACCCATGGATGGGAGAAGGAAAAAAATAAAACCACCTCTCAACTAATTGCAGAGGGGAACTTCCTCAATCTGATAAAGGGCGTCTATGAAATATCTAAAACTAACATTCTATTTAATGTTGGAATATTGCATTCTTTTCCCAAAGATAGGAGACAAAGCAAGATTGCCAATGTTTATCTCTCCCATTCAACACTGTAATGGAGGTCTTACCCAAATAGTTTAGTATTGTTGTCAGGATAAACCAGTTGCCGTTGAGTCAATTCCAAGTCATAGTGACGCTATAGGACAGAGTAGAACTGTCCCATATGGTTTCCAAGGAGTGGCTGGTGGGTTCCAACTGTTGGCCTTTCGGTTAGCAGCTGAGCTATCAACCATTATGCCATCATGGCTCCAGATAAACAAATAGATTAATAGAAAAAAGGAATGGAGAAGTAGACCTGTACTTAGATGATCAATTGATTTTTAACAAGATGCCAATGCAATTCAATGGAGAAAGGAAAGCCTTTCAACAAATGCTGCAGGAAAAACGATATAATTGTATGGAGTAAAAAGAACCTCACAACATAAACCCAACCCACTGCCGTTGAGTCGATTCCAACTCATAGCGACCCTATAGGACAGAGTAGAACTGCCCCGCAGAGTTTCCAAGGAGTGCCTGGTGGGTTTGAACTGCTGACCTCTTGGTTAAGAGCCGTAGCACTTAACCACTATGCCACCAGGGTTTCCTTACAACATACACAAAAATAATTCTAGGTGGATAATATATATCAATGTAAAAGTAAAAATTATAAAGCTCCTAAGTAAAGCAGAAAATAGTCTCATGACTTTGGGGTAATGATTTAATAAACAGCACTAAAAAGCATTAACCATACGGATTAAATTGAACAAACTGGATTTCATCAACAAAAGCTTATGCTTATCATAGTGAAAGCTTCTGCTTATCATGGAGAGAAAATATTTACACTTCATTCACCTAGCAAAGGACTCCATGGAAAACATAAGAAACCTCTAATAACTCAATAATAAGTAGTATGATTTAAAAACAAGCAAAGGACTCAGTTCATAAAATAGATATATGAATGGCCAATTAACACATGAAAAGGTGCTCCAAATCATTAGTCATCAGGGAATTGTGAATTAAAACCACAGTGAGATACCATTTCATACCAACTAGAATGGCTAAAATTAAAAAGATGGGTGGAGCCAACATGGTGCCCTAGACAGCTGCACTGTGCCATCCGTCTGCAGCAAAGACCTGAAAACCTAAGTAAAACAGATGCAAACATCAATTTTGACTCTAAGCATCAAAGGAAGAGATAAAGAAGTAGATCGAACACCAAATGGAAGAAGAAACTGACAGAAAACAAGGATGGATATGGAGTGGACACCTGCCAACTAACATGGCACAGTCACCAACTTGGGAAACAGTCAGCAACAATGTTGGACAGGAAGTACAGTAAGGCAACTTTATGGAGCTTCCAACAGGAGACGGAACACCCATTACCCTTCTAGTGAGTAGCAGCAAGAACCCCTCCAGTTCCCACCCCGGGGTCCGTAATAAAAGCTCTCCCCTCCTGGTCCACCCTACCCTGTCCTGGTGTGTGACTTCTTTTCTCCCCTTTCTTTTTCTCTCTCCCATCTAGCCCTGTACACCACCTCCCCAGTTTCCACAGGCCCCACCTCACCACCACAGCCAGAGGGCCGCTGGCCTACCACCACCCTGGGTCTGCAAGATTACTCCCTCCATGCTGCCATTTTTGTCTGTTTTCTTTTTTCCCTTTCTCCCTTTTTCTTTCTTACTCCCACCTAGCCCCGTATACCACCTCCCCCACCTTCTGCTGAACTCCCATCATGCCACAGAGGCTAGCCAGCCATTGGCCCATTGCTGACCCTGGTCCACCCTGCTCCCACTTGCTGGCTCCTGCCACAGCTGTCATTTTTTTTTCCTTTTCTTTCTTCTTCTTCTTTTTTTTTTTTTTCCTTTTCTCTCCTGACTTTTCTTTCTCCCTCTCACCTAGCCCCATACACCATCTCCTCTCGCTTCCACCAGCCCATGCCATGTTGCTTCTGCTTTAGAGCCACCGGCCAGCTGCCACCTTGTGTCTGCCCCCCACCACCCACCAGCTTCTGCCACACAGCCATTTTTTTTCATTCTTTCCTTTCTTCCTCCAACCTAGACCCGTATGTCACTTCCCCTCCCTTCCCACCAGCCCCTGGGTCCACCTAACCCTCACTCACTGGCCCCTAACATGCCTCCGTTTTTTCATTTTTATTCTTTCTTTTTTCCCTTTCTTCCTATTCTTTGTCTCTCCCACCTGGCCCATACGCCACCTCCCTCACCCTTCCTGCCAGCCCCCACCATACCACTGCAGGTAGAAACCCACTGACACACCATCTCACCACTGACCCAGGCCTGCCCTGCCCCACCCACTGGACCCCACCCTGCTGGCACTTTTTTTTTTCCTTCAAGTATGCAAGGATGTTTCAACATTAGAAAATCACATAATGTAATCCTCCACGTAAGTAGAACAACAAAATGAAACACTGCCTGGTCCTGCACCATCCTTACAATCGTTGTTATGCTTGAGCCCATTGTTGCAGCCACTGTGTCAATCCATCTTCCTCTCCTTTACTGACCCTTCACTTTACTAAGCATGATGTCATTATCCAGGAACTGATCCCTCTGACAACATGTCCAAAGTATGTAAGATGCAGTCTTGCCATCCTTGCTTCTAAGGAGGATTCTGGTTGTACTTCTTCCAAGACATATTTTCTCATTCTTTTGGCAGTCCATGGTATATTCAATATTCTTCACCAACTCTGCAATTTAAAGGCGTCAATTCTTCTTCAGTCTTCCTTATTCATTGCCCAGTTTTCACATGCATATGATGCAATTGAAAATACAATGGCTCGGGGCAGGCCTACCTTAGTCTTCAAGTTGACATCTTTGCTTTTCAACACTTTAAAGAGGTCCTTTGCAGCAGATTTGCCCAATGCAATGTGTCCTTTGGTTTCTTGACTGCTGCTTCCCTGGGTACTGATTGTGGATCCAAGTAAAATGAAATCCCTGACAACTTCAATCTTTTCTCCATTTATCATGATGTTGCTTATTGGTCCAGTTGTGGATTTTTGTTTTCTTTATGTTGAGGTGTAATCCATACTGAAAGCTGTGGTCTTTGATCTTCATCAGTAAGTGCTTCAAGTCCTCTTCACTCTCAGCAAGCAGGGTTGTGTCATCTGCATGACACAGGTTGTTAATGAGACTTCCTCCAATCCTGAAGCCCTGTTGTTCTTCGTATGGTCCAGCTTCTTGAATGATTTGCTCAGCATACAGATCAAATAGGTATGGTGAAAGGATACAGCCCTGACGCACACCTTTCCTGACTTTAAACCACTCAGTATCCCCTTGTTCTGTCTGAACAATTGCCTCTTGCTCTATGTAAAGGTTCCACATGAGCACAGTTAAGTGTTCTGGAATTCCCATTCTTCCCAATGTTATCCATAATTTCTTATGATCCACACAGTCGAGTGCCTTTGCATAGTCCATAAAACACAAGGGACATTACAGCCTAAAAACCACAGGAGCCATTTTCTTGATATAAATATATATATATTTATACATATATATTGGATACCCTGGTGGCGTAGTGGTTAAGTGCTAAGGCTGCTAACCACAGGGTTGGCAGTTCAAATCCGCCAGGCGCTCCTTGGAAACTCTATGGGGCAGTTCTACTCTGTCCTATAGGGTTGCTATGAGTTGGAATCGGCACTGGGTTTTGGGGGTTGGGATACATATATATATATATATATATATATATATATATATTTATATACTTAACTGATTTTGCTTCTCTAGAGAACCCAGCCTAAGACATCAATCAACAGTCTGCCACCTGTTTTTGTAAATAAAGTTTTACTGGAAAGCAATCACGTTCATTTGTTTATGCATTATCTGTGGATGTTTTCACACTACAATAGCCCAGTTGAGTAGGTGCGGCCGACACCATATGTCTCACCCATCTTGAAATATTTACTATCTAGTCCTTACAGAAAAAGTTTGCCAAGCTCCAACATAGAGTAACTAGAACTTTCATGCATTTATAGAGGGAGTATAAAATGGTGTGTTTATGTTGGAAAGCAGTTTGGCAATATCTTATATACGTTTAACTGTGTATATTACCTGTTAAACATATATAGTTGATTCTCATTATTCCTGTTAGTTATGTTCTATAAAGCCACCACAAACCCTAAATTTGTGAATACTGAGCCATTACCCATAGGAGATAAACAGGGTTATGTTCATGCAAGCCTCTGGTCATAATAACACTTTCATGAGCTAATCAGTACATAACCTTGTTTTATGTGTATTTCTGTTTAAAGATACCTTATTTAGTATATATTATTGATTGATTAACATTGAACTCATGGCCAAATGCACTACAATTCATACTTGAGGGAAGGTTATTTAACACTTTTTTTTTTTTTTTTCCTGTAAGGCAAATCACAGCCTTCTTGCACTTAGGAATGTGAGACAGCACTTTAACGCTACACTTAGTCATTTTAAACAGCGAAATCATCAACATAAAGCATAAAAGTGTGGTTCTAAATAGACTGATGCTGATACTAAATAGATTTAGATACTAAAACAAGAGGGGAGAGAATCCATCACCCTTTTTACCTCAACAGGGAATGTGTGTATCGGGCAACTCATATTTTTTTGCCACTCTGCACTTGGTCTGGAATGATCAGGAAAGTGTCACAAACATTGATTTTTATGACACATGTAAATCTTAACAAGTAGGCAAATTTGCAAGAAGCCCTAGAGGCACAGTGGTTAAGCACTTGGGTGCTAACCAGAAGGTTGATGGTTCGAACACAACCATGCCAGGTTCTACGGAAGGAAAAACCTGGCAATCTGTTCCCATGAAGATTACAGCCTAGAAAACTCTATGGGGCAGGCCTACTCTGTTACATAGGGTTGCCATGAGTTGGAATCAACTCTACAGCACCTAACAACAACGAGGCAAATTTGTTGTTGGAATAATGAGGAATGACTGTACCTATCTTTGGCCCAGAAATTCCACTTCTAGGAATTTACCCAAAATAAATAAAAACATACGTTCACAAAAGACTTGTACAAGAATGTCCATAGTGGCATTATGTACAGTAACCATAAACTGGAAACAGCCCAGGCATTCATTAATGAGAATATAGTTAAACGGTGATATACCATATTTTATGCAAATAATATGTGCTTTCTGTGTGTATTGCTGGCCATGCCCTCTCCCACCCCACCCCCCCGCAAGGTATTTTCATAAACGCACTATGTTAATTTTTTTACAGCAATATGTGGAAGAGGATTAGCATGGCGGTGCCTGTGAGGGTGTCTTGGTGGGGAGGGGAGGGTGTGGTTGGCAAACAAAGGTGGAGGGGAAGCATTATTTGTGGAAAATATGGTATTCATGAAATGGAATACTACTCAATAATAAAAAGAAATAAACTATTGATACACAACAATATGCATAAATCTTAAAATCATTGGCCTGAATGAAACAGTCTTACACAAAGAGTATACACTATATGATTTCCATTTATATAAAATTCCAGAACAGGAAAAACTAATCTCTAGTGGAAAAAAATCAGAACAACTGTTGCCTCTTGGAGGAAGGGTTGGCAAAGATTGATCGGAAAGATGCATAAAGTAAATTTCTAGAGCTGATGGTACTGTTGTATATTAAAGTCTTAGTTACTTCGTGCTGCTATAATACAGATACCATAAGTGAGTGGCTTTAAAGGACAAAAATTTATTTTCTCACAGTTTTGGAGGCCAAAAGTCCAAATCAGAGTCTTGGCTATGTTGATCCCTTCCTTGTCAGTATCTCTGGGTGTTCTTTGGCTTTTAGACAATACAGTCCTCACATGTGTGGATCTCTGCGTCTAATCTGGTCTTTTTATAACTCAGACGTGATTAGGTTTATGATCCACCCTACACTTGTATGACTACATTAACCCTATTTCCAAATAGGATCATATCCACAGGTACAAGGGCCAGAAATTTAACATACATTTTGCAGGGACACAATTCAATCCATAATATGGGTTTGAGTTACACAGTTACATGAATTATCAAAATCAGCAAATACATAATTAAGACTTGTGCAATTTTCTTGTATGTAAGTTTTGCATCAAAAGAAAAACCTGCAAACAAATATTAAAATGTAGGTAATAATATGCAAACTAGTAAGGAAACTCTCTTAGTCATCTAGCGCTGCTATAACAGAAATACTACAAGTGGATGGCTTTAACAAAGAGAAGTTTATTCTCTCACAGTCCGGTAGGCTAGAAGTCCAAATTCAGGGTGCCAGCTCCAGGGGAAGACTTTCTCTCTCTTTCGGATCTGGAGGAAGGTCCTTGTTGTCAGTCTTCCCTTGGTCCGGGAGCATCTCAGTGCAGGAACCTCAGGGCCAAAGGACACACTCTGCTCCTGGTGCTGCTTTCTTGGTGGTATGAGGTTCCCATGTCTCTCTGCTTGTTTCTCTTTTTTACATCTCAAAAGAGATTGGTTTAAGACACTACCTGATCTTGTAGACCACATCAGTATAACTGCTACTAATCCATCTTATTACATCATAGCCATAGGATTTACAACAAATATGAAAATCACATAAAATGGTGGACAATCACATAAAATGGTGAACAGGCACACAGTACTGATAGTCATGGCTCAGCTAAGTTGACAGACAATTTTGGGGACACAATTCAATCCATGACAGAAGTGTACTGATGTTTTTAACTGACTATGCAATGCAATAAAGAAATGATGGATTATTAGACGGATAGAGAGATAAATAGAAGGAAAGATATATAATAAAACAAATACAGTTCAGTGTCAATTGCAAGTGGTGAGCATATGCCTGTTCACTGCATAAGTCTTCAATTTTTTGGTATGCTTGAAATTTTTCATAAAATGTTGGGAATTTTTCAAAAAAAGAAAAAAATTATTTAGAAATGGAGGAGAAGTCTAACTAGGGATGAATGTTTGGGAGTTGCTCTTTTTTCTTTGCCATGATTCTTACTTTATAGATAGAAGAAAATGTTTCTATAAAAACTGAGTAAACAAAGATCCCAGCACAGTGGAATTTTACAGGATATCTATATTAAGTGTTTTCAAATCCTTCTAGAATATGTCGGAAATGCCCAGGTTCCTGAAGTTGTAAGAGATTTCCTTGCCTTAATTTGCCATAGTGTGTCCATGGCTGGTGGCCTGTTCAGGATTGAGCTAGGGATCCCCAAATGCAGCAAGTATTTGCTTCCAAAAACACTTGGGGTGAGAGGCTATTGAGAGAATAAGGTCTATAAATGGACATCTCAAAGGATTTTGTTATTACCATACAATCAAAAGAGTGTTTCCTACATAGCTCTAAAAGGAATTAAAAAAAAAACCCTGTACTCTAAGCTCCATGAGAGCAGAGACATGTCTGTCTTTCTCACCATTTTATTCCCAAGGTTTAGTTTAGGATCTAGCACAAAGTAAAACCCTGTTAAATATTTGTTGAATAAATTAACAAATGATGAACCCTCCAATTAGAAATCTTGGGGTGACTTTGAAAATGAATAAACTACACAATTCAACTTCCCTCTCTACTCTGGATAAGTGGAAACAAATTCCCAGCAAGGTCTTGATTAAATATAGAATTTTGTATCTTCTTTTTAACTGGTTAATAAGTCTTCCAGTAAGGAAAAAACCAAAGCAAGAATTACTGCTGCTGTCATCAGCAAGTACTATAATGTGGGTAACTATGTTAAACACTTTATCTTGTCACCAATCCTCACAATAACGCTGAAAAATATGAACAAAATGAGAAAACCAGTATCTAGCTAAGATAAACAATTTACCCAAGGACACACTACTAATAGGAAGTAGAACCTAGAGCATTCAAATTAAGCATCTTGACTCCAGGCTTATTTGTTTCCTGAAGGAAAGGCTGTAAACCACAACACTTAGCAAACTGTAAGGTACACACGCTCTGTGCGCATAAACAAGTGAGGAAAGGCCATTATCTAGTTAGATTACTTTTTCCCGTGTGCATTTTAGAGAGTTTAGCTCTTGGCAACCACCTCCTGTAGATTTCAGTGTGTGTGTGTACAACTGCCCGAACAATTAAAAGGAGGAAGGAAGCACATCCTCCCTGCCCTTTGGCCTCTCCCTTCCTCACCCTCTAGTAAATACAAGCCCATCCAAACCAGACAACTCTTCCTACCTCTAGTTGAAACAGTTGTCACAGCATTATTATGCTCAACCCAACACAGTTTTTTAGATATCTGTTCTTATGACTGGATTGTTTTGGTGTTTCTGGCATGTCTTGAATGGACATCTCAGGGCTGTGCTCCTCTCCCCACGGAAGCTCTACTTGGGCACTGGACATGTATGAACATTTCTGTCCTGATCATGACCATCTCTAGACAATGGCACAAGAATAGCGCCCATATGAGGTAGAAACCTGGGGAAGAAGTTCATCCTGGACAGAATCAGGAAGTACCTAAAATGTCCTAAAGTGTGTCTTTATTGAGACTCACCACTCCCTATCAGTGTCTCTCTTCTTCATATTGAAAACCTGTCTATTCAGCCAGAATCTTGTTTAGAAATGAACACCTACTAACTAATACCCGCTCTCATAGAGTCAACTCTGACTCATAGCGACCCTACATAGGCTTAAATTAGGACAAGTAGTTTCTAGAACACAGTCAAAATGTCATGTGCTATAAGTAGACTTTCATGGCATAAAAGTTCAGTATTACAAATCAGGGTTCCATTCCTAGAAACACATATATCAAAAGATATGCAAATTAATCAAAAATAAAATTCCAATATGTTTTCCTTTTAATATGAGATTTATCATAATTAAGAAAAGTACATAAGATCTCTATGTACAGTTTAAATAACAATTACAAAGTTAATGTCATTGTTAGGTGCTGTCAAGTTGGTTCCAACTCATAGTGACCGTATGTACAACAGAACAAAACACTGCCCGGTCCTGTGCCATTCTCAAAATCTTTGTCATGCCTGAGCCCATTGTAGCAGCCACTGGGTCAATTCATCTCTTTTTGATGACCCTCTACTTTACCAAACATGATGTCCTTCTCCAGGAACTGGTCCCTCCTGATAACATGTCCAATGTACAAAAGACGAAGTCTTACCATTCTCTCTTTCAAGGATCATTCTGGCTATATTTCTTCCAAGACAGATTTGTTTGTTCTTCTGTCAGTCCATTGTGTATTCGTGGATGTTTGCAGCTGTTTCTTTTCTTTTTGAGTCGTGCCGCCTCAACAAATGAAGGTCTCGAAAGCTTGACTCCATCCATGTCATTATGGTCGACTCTACTTTGAGGAAGCAGCTCTTCCCCAGTCATATTTTGAGTGCTTTCCAACCTGAGGGGCTCATCTTCTGGAGCTATAGCAGGTAATGTTCCATTGCTATTCATAAGGTTTTCACTGGCCAGTTTCTTCAGAAGTAGACTGCCAGGTCCTTCCTAGTCTTTCTTAGTTTGGAAGCTCCACTGAAACCTGCGTCTGTCAGTTTGTTGTACTGTGATGGCTTGCGTGTTGCTGTGATACTGGAAGCTTTGTCAACAGTATTTCAAACACCAGCAGGGCCACAAAGTTAATACCCATCATAATACCCAAATTCCAGGAGCAATTGACTCATAAAGAAGAAGAACATAGCCAGAGCCCCAGAAGCCCCTACATGACCCTCTCCAATCACATTCCCCTGATTCCCCACAAGAGGCAATCACTACCCTTAGTGATAGCAAATTCCTGGTTTTTCAATAATAATTTTATTATGTATGTATGTGTCCCAGAATAATGTAAATCTTTTCTTGTTTTTAAACTTTATATAAACAGACCTCAACTGTATGAATTCTAACCATAGGTAGTCTTTGGTCACTTGCATCTTTTGCTCAACATTATATCTGTGGAATTCATTCATGTTATTGTTCAAGTAATGCTTTAAAACATTAATTTTTGAGCTATGCTATAATGGTCACCATTATGAATTTTTCTGCATAGACTAGAATAGATAGATTGGAGATCTCATTTTCCTTTCCTGGTAAATCTCCAAATAATAAGCATGGGTATTCCTCATTACTATATGCTGTCTTGAAAATTTTTGTTACATATTTGACTTGCAGGAACATCTTTACAAAGACAATGCTGGGGATGATAACTCCATTCTATCTTTCTTCTTCTCCTTTTCCTTCCCTTTCTTTTAAACAGCCCTGGAAAGCAGTGTCTTCATCTTCATTTATTTGTAAGTTTCCAGTTGTGATTGAGTCAATTCCAATTCCTGGTGACATCATGTGTGTCAGAGTAGAACTGAGTTCCACAGGGTTTTTAATGACTGATCTTTTGGCAGTAGATTGCCAGTCCTTTCTTCTGAGACACCTCTGGGTGAACTCAAACCTCCAACCTTTCACTTAGCAATTGAGCACATTAAGTGTTTATTCCACCCAAGGACTCCCACTTATTCATAGAGACTCACAAAAATTTATTAAATGAATGAATATGTGAATGAATTTAAGACACTTTTTCCAGAAAAGCATTTGACATTCCTTTTTTCACATTTGCAGCTTACCTGTAAATTCTGATATGATGTCTAAGGTTGTCTTCCAGAACCTATCAAATTACCGTTTGCTCAGGATAACAACTTCTTCCTTTGATTCCTTACCACTGATAAAAGGGAAATGATGTCTTTGCTAAAATTTTCTCTTGATCCAGAGGCATTTCGATTCTTCTCATGCATACAGAAAAGTTTCCTATCTCACAGATCAGTCCATGCACTCTCATCTCTGTTGAGAGCCCTGACTTAGTCCTAACAGACTTGGTCAGGAATGGCTTTATTTGCACCATTAGGCCACCGTCAAGAGATTTGGCAGTTGACTGGATATACTTCACCGGAACCTGTCACAGCTACTCTCAGTTCTGGTCTTCCCCAGAGTAAAAATGTGTAATTTTGAAATAACACTATTTACTATTTACATTCAAGTTTCCCTCAAAGATAGCTATAAATGTTTTTATGCAATAAGACTACTATAGGCCTGTATGGTATACCAAATGACATTGACAACCCTTCACCACTCAAACACATAGAAATGATGAGTTAAAAAGCATTTGGTCTACAGAAGAGATGAAAAGAAAGCAAGAAAAATACCCAAGTGCCAGACGGAATGAATGATCTTAAGGCAAGAAGCCCAACAAGCAGGGATGGATCACCAAATAAGCAAGGTACGCACAGACTTAATTGTGCTTATTTACTAATCTGTAGTGCACTACAGACCAGTGCACAGGTGAAATTGTGCACTTCAGATTAGTAAGTAAGCACAATTAAGCCCTTGTGTATCTTGCTCACTGTAAGCCAGGGCATACCAGTGCTTACTGGTTAATCCACCCTGCCATCAGGTAACTAAAGCTTAATGGATCACAGGTGTTTCTGAGTTGGATCTAGACATTAGGAGCTGGGATATGAATCATTTACACAGATATAAAGTCATTTACAAGGAGATAAATTCCTTGCATGTCAGGGAGAAGGACCTGGAATCCTTGCATGATGTCAGGGGTCAGGAAGGGTTATCCTGAGTGTGAAACAATGACTAAAAACATTCTGCCAACTGACCTGGGAAACACCAATAAAGTGAGCTGTCCACCTGGCTATGAATTTAAAAGAGGCATCACTTGTGAGAAATTGAGACCTAAATTTAGTGTGGATAGTGTCATGGATTGAATTTTGTCCCCCACAAAATGTGTTTATCAGTTTGGCTGGCCATGACTCCTGGTATTATGTGATTTTCCTATATGTTGTAAATCCTGCCTCTGTGATGTTAATGAGGGAGGATGGGTGGCAGTTGTGTTAGTGAAAAGCCAAACAAACAAACAAACAAAAAAAAACCCAACTGTGTGGAGTCCATTCCAACTCATAGCGACCCTATAGGACAGAGTAGAACTGCCCCATAGAGTATTTAAGGAGCACCTGGTGGATTCAAAATGCTGACTTTTCAGTTAGCAGACATAACACTTAACAACTACGCCACCACAGTTTCCAAGGCAGGACTCAGTCTACAAGATTGGATTGTGTCCTGAGGCAACCTCTCGAGATATAAAAGAGAGAAGCTAGCAGACAGACAAGGGGACCTCATACCACCAAGAAAGCAGTGCTGGGAGCAAAGATCATCCTTTGGACCCAGGGTCCCTGTACAGAGAAGCTCCTAGTCCAGGGAACATTGATTGACAGAGACAGAATGCCTTCCACTGGAGATAACACCCTGAATTTGGACTTTGGCCTACTTTACTGTGAGGAAATAAATTTCCTTTTGTTAATGCCATCCACTTGTGGTATTTCTGTTACAGCAGCACTAGATAGCTAAGACAGATAGTAAAGGAATTCCAAGATAAGAGATTCATATGAAAATGGTCCTGTGCCAGCAAAATCTATAGCACTCTGGCAAAGGCAAGTGTGAAATCATCTTGTAGGACCCCTTCCACAGTCGTGCTCTTGAACAACTCGTACAGGAAGAAGAAAAAAAAATGTGAGTGGTGAAGATAAATTCACAGAAAATGAAATTACTCATGAGAATGAGTCAGCAGATGGAACAAATGGGAGAATTCACACCCTAAGAACCAGAGATAATAGAACAATATGAAGGAGACAAAAAATAAACATGTTTAAAGTACACAAAATAAATATGCTTAAAGTAAGAAGGAGGTTAAGAAGAAAATAACTGAAGTAAGTGGGAAGGGAATCAAACAGAAATTCTGGAAATAAAACTACAGTTAAAAACTTAATGAATGTGGTTAAGCAATAATCAACTGAAGACAGAATTTATGATTTAGAAAAGAGATCAGAGCAAACTATCCAGAACACAATAAAACTAGAATTACTACTACTACCAAGAATTATAGTAAATAACTTTTGCAGGGAAGATGCAGTCCTTGTTTTAAGTGCTTTATGTATGCTAACTCATGTATTAGCTATCCATTGCTGCATTAAAAATTACCACAAAATTTAGCAGATAATGAAGCAAACATTTATACTCGCATAATCTCTATGAATCAAGAATCCAGTGTGGCTTATCTGGATGCCTCTGCCCCAAGGGCTATATCACTAAGCAATCAAGGTGCTAGCTAAGGCTGCCATTTCATCTGGAGGCTCAACTGGGAGAATAAGATTCCAAGCTCATTGCATGGTTATTGGCATAATTCAGTTCTTCATGGGTTGTTGTACTGAGGGTCTCAGTACTTTACTGGCTATGGGCCAGAGGCCTCCCGCAGTTCCATGCCATGTGAACCTCTCCATAGGGCAGCTCACAAAATAGCAGCAAGCTTCCCTTAGAACAAGAGAAAAAGACTGTGACAGTAAGTAAGATGGATGTGACAGTCTTTTCATAACCTAATCTTGGAATTGATATACCATCCCTTTTATCATATTTTATTCATTAAAAGCAAGTCACTAGTTCTAGACCACACTCAAGGGAACAAGATTACACAAGGAAATGAACACCAAAAGGCAGGATAACTGGAGGCTACTACAACTTTATTTAACCTATGATCAATGAGAGCTAGTTGATTCTCAAATCACAGAAGAGGGACCCAAAGCACAGAAAAGTTAATTATCTTAATGCAATTCAGGAGCCAAGAGATAGAAAATGTAAAAGAAAAATCAAGAAAATCTGGAAGATAGAATGAAAATCTCCTATATCTAATAGAAATTTCAGAGAGAATAGAGTAGAAAAGAGGCAGTATTCAAAGAGATTATAAATGAGAATTTTCTAGAAATGAAGGAATAAATGAAACCTCAAACTGAAAGAACAGACTACGCCCTGGGCTGTATAAATAAATCTACACCTAAGCATATTGTAATAAAACTACAAAGATTAAGTTCAAAAAGAAAACTCCTGAAACTGCAAGAAAGAAAAGACAAATTCTCTTCAAAGAAATGGCAATTAGACAGACAGCAGATGCCTCATGAGCAACCATAAGTACTAGAAGATAATGGAATATGTTTATAGCTTTGAAGGAAAAGAACTGTTAAGGAATTACATAATTGATTAAACTAACATTTAAGAATGAGGGTAAAAAAAGACGTAAGAATAACAAAAGTTGAAGAAGTTATTTTATTTATAAGTCCTCATCGAAAGGACTGTATTATAGCAAGAAGAAATTGAACCCAAAATAAAGAAATGGAATGCATAAAGTAATGGTAAACAAATTGGTAAATTTATTAATAAGTCTAGATGAAAATTAATTTTTTAAAAAGAAGTCTTATTTTAGAGAATTTTAAGACAAGAGGTTTTAAAATTCTTGTTAACCTGGAAGATGGGTAAGGAGATAATTTAAATGCATTCTAAGTTCCTTGTGTTGTTTGGGACAAAACTAGAAATACTGATTAATATTTTACTTTGTTCAGATCAGGTAGATTTTCTTATAGAGCATTGTTTTTATACGTACATCTGTATGAAAAGTATTTTATGTTTTCTAATTTTTTATTGTTGCAAAAGCATATATAACGCATTTGCCAGTTCAACATTTGTATTTTCTCATTTTAAAAATAATAGCTTCACAGAGGCACTACGGAAACCCTGGTGGTGTAGTGATTAGGTGCTACAGCTGCTAACCAAAAAGTCAGCAGTTTGAATCCACCCGGCGCTCCTTGGTTACTCTATAGGGCAGTTCTACTCTGTCCTACAGGGCCACTATGAGTCGCAATCTGCTCCACAGCAAGGAGTTTGGCTTTTTGTTCTTTTTGTTAGAGGCACTATGCAATAAAGCTCAAATAGGACATACAGTTTTCAACGCTTTAGTAGGTGATAAATTTCACATTTGTAAAATTAATATAAAATTAGTGTCTGTTCCTTAGGGACCTAATATAACCACCCAAGGCCTTTTCTGTGTGACTTTGGATATTTGTAACATAATAACATTGTATAATTCAGATTGGCCTAAAGATAATCTCATTCTCCCTGCCAATAATTTATTCAGAAATGGATTAACTCTGACCAGTGAGCTGTCATAAAGTCTGGGGTGAGGGGTGAGGGGCTTCGGGAGAACATTTCCTTGCTTCTGACAGAGGTCCCTAGGAAGAGACCATTTCTCTTCTTCCTTCTTACATTATCGTGTCTGGATGTAATGCCTGGACCAAAGGCAGCCATCTCGCTCTGTGCATGAGGCTGAAGCTGTCACCTAGGACAGCAAAGCAGAGAGATGAAAATAATCCAGGTCCTCAATGGCATTGTAGGTAGAGCTGCTGAATTCAGCAGACCTGAAGCTCATCCTACCTCTGGGATTCCTGTTATGTGAGAGAATATATTTTCTGGCTGTTCAAGTTAGTGGCTCATAATTTTCATTGTGTATCAGAATCACCAGGAATATCTTTTAAATTATCGTTCCCTAGGTTATTCTAAGGTACAGTCAGGGTTTTCACGGGGCAAAAACTGTTAGTTACTGTTAGTTTCTGTTAGGACACCTTAGCATGTCCATCCTGGATTTCTTTAAACCTTCAAGGAAGAGATTTGCTTTGGGGTTGTCCCACATAGATTCCTCCTGGAACTGAGGCTTTGGCATCTAAAGTGCACCGTTATTATCATTTGTTCCTTAGAGACCTAATGAAACCCACCCAAAGCCTTTTCCATGTGACTTTGGATATTTATAACACATTAAGGATCAGGTGTGTGAAAGAACCTACTCAATTATTTTGTAAAAGTGTTTATTTTATGTTAAAAAAAAAATAACCCCCTGGGTAAAGAGTTACCTTTAATAAAACAGTTTCATCGTATTTTAGCAAATGATGAATTTAGACATGAATATCGAGTGAACGGAAACCCTGGTGGCGTAGTGGTTAAGTGCTACAGCTGCTAACCAAGAGGTTGGCAGTTCGAATCCACCAGGCGCTCCTTGGAAACTCTATGGGGCAGTTCTACTCTGTCCTATAGGGTCGCTATGAGTCGGTATTGACTCGACGGCAACGGGTTTGGTTTGGTTTTTGGTGTCGAGTGAAAGTTGTTGTCAGGTGCCGTCGAGTTGGTTCCGACTCATAGCGACCCTATGCACAACAGAATGAAACACTCCCCTGTCCTGCCCCATCCTTACAATCATTGTTATGTGTGAGCCCATTGTTGTAGCCACTGTGTCAATCCATCTTGTTGAGGGTCTTCCTCTTTTCTGCTGACCCTGTACTCTGCGAAGCATGATATCCTTCTCCAGGGACTGATCCCTCCTGACAACATGTCCAAAGTATGTAAGATGCAGTCTCACCATCCTTGCTCCTAAGGAGCATTCTGGCTGTACTTTTTCCAAGACAAATTTGTTCGTTCTTTTGGCAATCCAAGGTATATATTCAATATTCTTTGCCAACACCACAATCCAAAGGTGTCAATTCTTCTTTGCCCTTACTTATTCATTGTCCAGCTTTCACGTGCACATGATAAAATTGAAAATACCATGGCTTGGGTCAGGCATACCTTAGTCCTAATGGTGACATCTTTGCTTTTCAACACTTTAAATATCTTGTGATGTTGGTCTTGGTACATTACGGAAGGTGCAGGGCTCTAGAATCTTCATACCTTCAACTATTATAAATTGCCAACAACTTTCAAAAAGTTTTTTGTTGTACGCATAGTCTTAATATTATTTTTGGCAAGGAGGCCACTATAAATAGTACCTGTTTTTTATTTTATGATGGTGAAATATATATAACAAAATGTTTGTCATTTTCTCTGGCCTGACAGAGACTGGGGAAACCCTGATAGTATAGCCCTCGGACACCTTATCAGCTCAGTCATGAAGTCATTCCTGAGGTTTACCCTTCAGCCAAAGACTGGACGGGCCCATAAAACAAAACGAGACTAAAGGGGCATACCAGCCCTGGGGCAAGGACTAGAAGGCAGAAGAGGACAGGAAAGCTGGTAACAGGGAACCTAAAGTTGAGAAGGGAGAGGGTTGGCATGTCATGGGGTTGTTAACCAGTGTCATAAAACAATACGCGTACTGTTAGTTTGTTCTATAAACCTTCATCTAAAGCATAATTAAAAAAAAAAGTTTGTCATTTTACCACTTTTAAGAGTACAATTCAATTATATTAATTACAATGACCATAATGTGCTACCATCAGCAATATTTGGTTCCAAAAGTTTTATATGACCCCAAACAGAAACTCAACACCCCTTCAGCAATAACTTCCCTGTTCTCCTCATAATCCATGGTAAGCACTGATAAACTTTTGTCTCTATGTATTTGCCTATTCTAGATATTTCATGTAAAGGAAAGCCTACTATATTTGTCCTTTTGTGTCTGACTTATTTCACGCAGCATGTTTTCAGGGTTCTGCCATGTTGTAGCATGCATCAGAACTTCATTTCTCTTTATGGATAAATAATATGCCATTATATGTATATACCACATTTTGTTTATCCATCCATTGATGGACGCTTGGGTTGTTTCTACCTTTTGGCTATTGTGAACAGTGCTGCAATGAACATTGGTATAAGTACTTGCTTTTTTAAAAGAGGAGTTCAACAAGCTCTAGAGGAAATTAAATTTGCCATAGCATCAATTCTGAATATAGACCATTAACAGCACCGTGTCTAAACAGTTGGCTGGTACGACGGGGTAGCACAGTTAAGTCTTGAGATAAATTATGAAAAATAATCAGACAGCCCCAAATAAAAGCAACAGCCCTTAAACCGGCCTACCACTCCTTAATAGGGCCCTGGGCAGTGAACTGAGGAGAGACAGCCATACACCTTTCAGGGAGAAGCCCTTCCCAATGATGGCTATACAATTAACAGAAGCTATAGGCTGCCAATAAAACATAATAAGCCAGACCCCCAAGATGGCAGGATCACTGTGGGAATGTGGTCAGGCCAGCCACTGCCGCTGATAGTTTTCGTGCCATTAACCAGCATGTAAGTTAATAATTACGGTGGTTTATCTCAACACTCCCTGCTGCTTTTAGTACTTAACTCAAATGTAATGTTCATCGGCTTCTGCCAGTAGGCAAGAGGGAGAGCTTTATCAGAAAATGTAAAGATCTCTTTGTGATTATTATTTTGCCTTAGGGCAAAGCTACACTTAAGTGCCCCCACACAGCTCCTAGTGGGATGTTATCTCCTGAAGGCTCTGGAAATGCGCACCACGATGTTTAGAAGATTTCTACCAAGTGCCCGCCCTGCCGCTCAAATACTTTTTTAAAATTTAATACTGGGCTGTCTCAATCACACAAAATGGCAATTGATAAGATATGGAGTAATCTCTGTTTTCCTCTCAGTATAGCCTTGTTGACCTGGTTACTCTTTGCCCCACTCCTCTTTGTTGGCAGCAAAGCCACTTACTTTCTTGCCTTTCTACTCCAATTGCACAAACACCATTATCCCTTGTATGGACTCAGCACTTTACGACGCAAGTCTCCAAGGAACACTTGGGGGCTAGGAGCCCCAGCAGATTATGGAAGCGAGGAGTAGCCTGAGAGGTCACATTTTAATTAAGTCCTTGGCGGGAGAACTTCTGGCCATTTAAGAGAATTCATTCAAGCTTCCACTTACAGTCTTCAGGAATTTTCCAACACAAGGCAATAGGTTGAAGATCCACCCAGCATCTTAAAGCAAGCAGTTACTTCTCTAAACATACCGACTCTGGGTTGAATGTGAATTGGATTCTGCAATTCAGACATTTTTGCGTCCAAATATTTTGGATTAGAAGCCAAAAGATAGTATGCCAACCGTCAACCCTTAAGCGTCTTCTCCTGCCCCAGGTGCACAAACTCTCCAGAAAAGCTTTGTGTTAGAGTGTTATCTTGGTAATTCAAAGGGAAGAGTTTTTCTAAAACTCTTTTTCTAAAGATTTTGCATAAGAATCTCAAGTTTTAATTTGCAACCATCTCCCCAGCATCCTACTTCAACGCTTGGTTGTTTGCTTGAAAAACCCTATCCCTCTAAGATTTGAAGAAATCCCAAGATATACTTGCCAGTGCTTTTCTCTTACCACTTTGTTCTTTCACCCTCTCAGGAAGTTCCCAAACAATGTACAGTTAACAATGACAGAAAAGTGAATTTCAAAAAATCAGGTTAGACCAGGCAGACAAAGAGAGAATATGAGGAAGAGCATATTATTATAGGCTCTGCCAATATAGTTTTCTAATACATTTTATCAGAGGTTGATCTTGATACCAACTGGAGTCTGAGGAATGACAGATTTCTCCACAAAGTTTATTGAAAGATGTTATTAAGGGAAGTATTTGTTATGAATGTAAGCTCTGGAATCAGCTTCTGAGGTTAAAACTTGGATCCACTGCTTAGTAACTGTGTAACTTTGGACAAGTAAATTAGCCTGTCTAAATCTCAGTTTCCTCATCTGTAAATTGATGAAAGTGATAGTACATAGCTCATAGGGTTGTTATGAGAAATAAATTAGACGACAGATGTAAAAGAACTTAGTACTCTGCCTAGCACAGAGTAAGCTCTTAATAATTAGCAATTATTATTGTCATTATTATTATTTATATAAAATCAGTGGAGGTAAAGCCTCGTGGCATAGTGGTTAAGAGCTACGGCTGCTAACTAAACGGTCAGCAGTTTGAATCTACTAGGCCCTCCTTGGAAACTCTATGAGGCAGTTCTACTGTGTCCTATGGGGTCGCTATGAGTCAGAATCGACTCGATGGCAATGGGTTTGGTTTTTTTGTTTACCGGCACATGAGGTCAAGGGCCATTTAGTAGCTACTTGACCAAAATGAGACTTAGAGTCTCCTTCCTTCCTCGCTGTACAGCAGTGCAGAAGGTTGCCTGGCCCAGCACCATCTTCACAATCATGGGTATGCTCAAGTCCATTGTTGTGGCCACTGTGTATTTTGAGTCCCTTTCAAACTAGGGGCCTCATCTCCTTCCAGCACTATAAGAAACAATATTCTGCCGTGATCCATATGGTGCTCATTAGCTAATTCTCAGAAGTGGACCATGAGGTCTTTCTTCCTAGTCTGTCTTAGTCTGGAAGCGCTGCTGAAATTTGTCCACCCTGGGTGACCCTGCTGGTATTTCAAATACCAGTGGCGTAACTTCCAGAATCAAAAAAACACACAAAATAGCATCACACAAACATGTACAACCACAGTCCAACAAACAGACAGATAGGTGGTGGTCTTCATTTCTAACCCCAAGTAAAACTGCAGTTTTAAATGGATTTGCCAAGCATCCAGCTGGCAGTCCCAAAGAGGGAAGCCAGCCAGCTACCACCACATTGCCAAACCCACAAGTTGGTAAAAAACCCAAAGTGAGCTGTCTGCCATATTGAGCCCTACCATGACCCCTTCAAAGCCTTGGCCAGAGACAACTCTTTGCTCCCTCCCAGTACTAGGGGAACAAAGAATCCAAGGGCCTTTGGTCATATGTGGCTGTGGCTTCCTCAGTCCCTGTTTCCTTAGGAAACTGGTAGTTGCTGAAACCACTAAAAGCTCAGTTTCCTGATCCATCATCGATTGCTGTTCTAACGATCTGGCAAGAAGAGATGCTTGCCCCCAGTTCTCCTGTGGGGTCTCCAGTAATTTCTGAACCAGCAGAGCACCCCTTCCTCACAGACTTAATATGCTTAACAGCTAATTATATCCATGTAGGGATTACACTTTACATTGTCCAGCTTTATGGAAACAAACCCCTGGCTTCCTCAGATTCCCTTAAACAGCTCCTTATCTCCCAGAGTGAGATCCTTGTCAGTGCCATATGTTAGAAGGCCTGTTCATTTTCCAAATGACCCCAGGAAAGCCTTCTGAGCCTAATCGTTCCGTGTGCGAGAGGAGGGTCCTGAACAGGCATCCCAGCCTGAACCGGCCTAGAGAGGCCAAAGCCAAGGAGAGAGTTTTCTTCCCTGCCTTCTATCCTCCATAAACCTGTCAAAAGCTGAGGTTCTGGACCTAGATGACCAATGCATCAGCTCTCTCCCAAGGTGACCAGCATTTACTGCAAGGTGGAGTTTGAGTGTGTGAATCCTAGGGGATTACCGGGCAACTTTTAGTCAAAGTCAAAGTAATATCTTTGCTTAAAAGGTATGTCTTTGGTTTTTTAGCCCACAATTTAGCTAAACTCCTTCAAACCCCAAAGAAACAAGTCAATGCTGTTGTTGTTGTTAGCTGCTATCGGGTTGACCCTGACTCATAGGGACATTATGTACAACAGAACTAAACATGGTCAGGTCCCACATCACTCTCACCATCATCAGTATGTTCGAGTCCATCGTTGTGGCTATTGTGCTAATCCATGTCACCATAGGTCTCTCAGATCCTTGTTGGTCGTTCACTAAACATGATGTCCTCCTTAAGCGATTGATCCGTTCTGATAATGTGTCCAAAGTAAGTTAGTCAGATATTCTGTTGTGATCCACTGGCTAATTTTCAGAGATAGATCACCAGGCCTTTCTTCCTAGTCTATCTAGCCTATCTTTCTTCCGAGTCTAGAAGCTCAACTGAAACCTGTTCACCATGGGTGACTCTGCTGGTATCTGAAATACCTGTGGCATAGCTTCCAACATCACAGCAATACAAAAGCCACCACAATAGAGCAAACTGACAGATGGGTAACGAAAGTCAATGCTACTGGCTCCATTTTGCCAAGATGGCTGAGGAGACCTCAGCTGGAGAACCAACTTGCTTCACACACAAAATTTTTACAATGCTTAAGGGATTCCTAGCATTGGCAGACACTAAAAGCACTCCCTCCCTTGAGTTATAAAATTCAGTTAAAGACCTTGTCTTCAGGCAACTCCTGTGTGTGTGTGTTGGGAGAGGGGAGGTTTGCAAAGAGCAGGAAATAGCTCCCTGTTGGAAGAACCCTGAAGGGTCAATGCTGTAGCTTTCCAGCCTGTGACTCACAGGGCCATTTCCCTGCCTAACCCAGCCTGAGCTCCAGCTCCTCGGCCACTGTGTCTCAGCTCCTCTTCCTGTCTCCGTTCCGCCCAGACCTCTGAACAAAAGCAGGAGTCTGCAGTCAATGGCAAAGACTGAAGTGTTGTGTATATATTATGGCGTCATCCTTAGAACAGCTATTTTGAAAACAAAAAGTAACTTCCCTGCCCTAAGAACTTTCTGGGCTCTTAAAAGTGCCTACTTTAACAATTTGAGACTAGAGCCTAGGTTTATCACTTGTTGAAAAAAGAGAAGTAAATGTGGTGCATTTTCTCGTATTGAATCATAATAAGCCAGATATTTATTGAGGTCTCATTATGTGCAGGCACTCTACTAGGAGGCTTACATCCATTATTTTGTGTAATCCTTACAACATTATCATGTATTTCCTATTATTATCTCCATTTTATAAGTATAGAAACTGAAGCTCAGAGAGGTAGATTAACGCGTGCATCATCACACAGCTAATAAATTGTGGAGTCAGGAATTAAACACATGTCTGTCTCACTCAAGAACCCACCTTCTTGGCCCCTAATATGCTAGGCTGAAAACAGGCTCCTGAGTCACCTGGTCCAAGTGCTGCTCTGATTCCTTAATTCCTCTCCCAAAACTTTACAGAACAATCTCCACTTACTATAAACCCAAACCCAAACCCACTGCCATCGAGCCAATTCCAACCACTTACTATAGGGAAACCAAAATCAGTGAGGCACAAAAGACAGGACACATAATTGGAAATTAGATAATCCGGGGGCTACCACCACAAGTCTGTCAGTTTGTCATATTGTGGTAGCTTGCATGTTGCTGTGATGATGAAATTTATGCCACCAGTGTTTCAAATACCAGCATTGGCACCAATGCTGGAGAGGTTTCAGCAGAGCTTCTACACTAAGGCAGACTAGGAAGAAGGATCCAGCAGTCTACTTCTGAAAAATTGGCCAGTGAAAACCTTACGAACAGCAGTGGAGTGTTTTCTGACATAGTACCAGAAGATGAGCCCCTCAGGTTGGAAGGCACTCCAATACGGCTGGGGAAGAGCTGCCTCCTCAAAGCAGAGTCGACCTTAATGACGTGGATGTAGTCAAGCTTTTGGGACCTTCACTTGCTGATATGGCATTACTCAAAATGAGAAGAAACATTTGCAAACATCCATTAATAATAAGAAAGTGGAATGTATGAAGTATAAATCTAGGAAAATTGAAAGTGGTCAAAAAATGAAATGGAATGCATAAAAATCAACACCCTAATCATTTTTAATCATGAGTGAGCTGAAATGAACTGGTACTGGTTATTTTGAATCAGACAATCATATGGTCTACTATGCTGGGAATAACAAGTTAAGGAGGGATGGTATCACATTCATAGTCAAAAAGAACATTTTGAGGTCAATCCTGACATACAACACTATCAGTGATAGGATAATATCCATCTGCCTACTAAGAAGACCAGTTAATAGGACTATTATTCAAATTTACACACCAACCGCTAATGGCAAGTTGAGGAAATTGAAGATTTTTACCAACTTCTGCAGTCTGAAATTAATCAAACATGCAATCATGAAATATTGATAATTACTGGTGATTGGAATGTGAAAGTTGGAAACAAAGAAGAAGGACTGGTAATGGGAAAACACGGCCTTGGTGATAGAAATGATGTCAGAGATTACATGACAGAATTTTGCAAGACCAATGATTCTTCATTGCAAATACCTTTTTTTCAACAACATAAATGGCAACTGTACACATGGACCTAACCAGATGGAAAACACAGGAACCAAATCTACTCCATCTGTGAAAAGAGATAATGGAAAAGCTCAATTTCATCAGCCAGAACAAGGCCAGGGGCTGACTGTGGAACAGACCATCAATTGCTCATATGCAAGTTTAAGTTGAAGCTGAAGAAAATTAAAACAAGTCTTTGAGAGCCAAAATATGGCCTTGAGAATTCCCACCTGAATTTGGAGACCATCTCAAGAATAGATTTGACACACTGAACACTAGTGACCGAAGACAAGATGAGTTGTGGGATGACATCAAGGACATCATACACGAAGAAAACAGAAGGTCATTAAAAAGACAGGAAAGAAAGAAAAAACCAAAACAGAAGTGAGAAGAGACACTGAAACTTGTTCTTGAACATAGAGTAACTAAAATGAATGGAAAAAAACGATGCAGTAAAAGCACTGAACAGAAGATTTCAAAGGGAGTATAGAGAAAACAAAGTAAAATATTAGAATGAAATGTGCGAAGAACTGAAGTTAGAAAATCAAAGGGAAGAACATGCTCGACATTTCTCAAGCTGAAAAAACTGAAGAAACAAATTCAGGCCTCAAGTTGCAATACTGAAGGACTCTATGAGCAAAATATTGAATGACACAAGAAGCGTCAAAAGAAGATGGAAGGAATACACAGAATCACTGTACTGAAAAGAGTTGGTTGATTTCAGGAAGTAGTATAAGATCAAGAACTGATGGTATTGAAGAAGAAGTCTAAGCTGCACTGAAGGCATTGGTGAAAAACAAGGCTCCAGAAATTGACAGAATACCAACTGAGATGTTTCAACAAAAAATGGATGCAATGCTGAAGGGACTCCTTCGTCTATGCTAAGAAATTTGGAAGACAGCTACCTGGCCAACTGACTGGAAGAGATATATATTTGTGCCCATTCCAAAAGAATGCAGAAATTATGGAACAATATTATTAATATCATATTCAAGTAAAATTGTGCTGAAGATAATTCAAAAACAGTTGCAGCAGTACATTTACAGGGAACTGCCAGAAATTCAAGCTGGATTCAGAAGATGACAAGGAACGAGGGGTATCATTGCTAATATCAGATGGATCTTGGCTGAAAGCAGAGAACGACTGAAAGATGTTTACCTTTGTTTTATTGACTATGCAAAGTCATTTGACAGTGTGGATTTTAACAAATTATGGATAACATTGGGAAGAATGGGAATTTCCACAACACTCGTGCTCATGTGGAACCTAACATAGAGCAACAGGCAGTTGTTTGAACAGAACAAAGGGATACTGCATGGTTTAAAATCAGGAAAGGTATACATCAGGGTTGTATCATTTCACTGTACTTATTCAATCTGTATGCTGAGCAAATCTGAGGAGCTGGACTACATGAAGAAGAATGGGCATCAGGATTGGAGGAAGACTCATTAACAACCTGTGGTAGGCACATGACACAACCTTGCTTGCTGAAAGTAAAGAGGACTTGAAGCACTTACTGATGAAGATCAAAGACTACAGCCTTCAGTATAGATTGTACCTCAACATTAAAAAAAAAATCCTCACAATTGGATCATGATAGAGAAAATATTAAAATTATCATTTAATTTTACTTGCACCCACAATCAACGCCCATGGAAGCAACAGTGAAGGAATCAAATGACATTGAGCAAATCTGCTGCGAAGACTTCTTTAAAGTGTTGAAAAGCAAAGATATCATTTTTGAGGACTAAGGTACACCTCAGTCAAGCCATGATATTTTTAATTGCCTTGCATATGTTCAAAAGATGGACAATGAATAAGGAAGACCAAAGAAAAATGATGCATTTGAATTATGGTGTTGGGGAAGAACATTGAAAATACCATGGACTGCCAGAACAGTGAACAAGTCTGTCTTGGAAGAAATGCAGCCAGAGTGCTCCTTTGAAGTGAGGATGGAGAGACTTTATCTCACATACTTTGGACCTGTTATCACCAGTCGCTGGAGAAGGATATTATGCTTGGTAAGGTAGAGGGTCAGCAAAAAAGAAGAAGACCCTCAATGAAATGGATTAACACAGTGGCTGCAACAATGGGCTCAAAAATAGCAATGATTGTGAGGAACAACAACAACAACAAGGAGCTGCTGCTCTTGTGCTTTCTGTCCATTGATCTAAATTTGTCCTTTGGGATAACAAAACAAAGCTAGAGAACTTTCCATGGAAGTCTCTTCATATGTTGTTATTAGTTGCCATCATGTTGGTTCCTACTCATGGTGACCCCAGGTGTGCTGAGTAGAACTACTCCATAGGGTTTTCAAGGATGTCACCTTTTGGAAGCAGATCATCAGGCCTAACTTCTAAGGCACCTCTGGGTGGGCTGGAACTGCCAACCTTCCAGCTAGTAGTCAAGCACTTATCTATTTGTACCATCTGGGTAGCCTTAAATCTTTTCCCATCTATTTCCTCACCTTTCATGCAGGAGCCCCGGGTTCCATTCCTGGATAATGCACCTCATCAGGAGCCACTACCTGTCTGTCAGTGGAGACTTGAGAGTTGCTGTGATGCTGATTAGGTTTCAGTAGAGCTTCAGACTAAGAAGGACTAGGAAGAAAGGCCTGGGGACCTACTTTGGAAAACTTGACAATGAAAACCCTGTGGATCACATGGTCTGATCCATTGTGCATAGCAATCCCGTGGGTCTAGGACAACTTGATGGAAGCTAACAACAGCTATTCTTTATGTGTAAGACCATGCTGGTTACCCACCCCTGGGTATGCTGCAGCTTATCAATTTACCTCTTAAATGTGGTTATGAGAATCAAGCATCAGATTCCAATTGGGTGTGATGAGTTTGGTGACATTAGGACAACTCTCTCCCTTATCTTTCACATATTTATCTAGTTAAACAGCTTAGAATTTCTTCCACTTCTTTGGAAACCCCAGCATATCCTGAAAACATAGTCAACAAAAGCCCCTACATTTTTGGTTGTTCTTTTTTTGCTCTTGCTGGTGTTAATAAGAACAGGCTAAAATACCCAAATCAATTTGCTGAGAGACAATTGGCCAAAATTCTATTCACAAAATGACCAACTTTATCATTCCATTCCACAAATATTTATTGAGTGCCTACTATTGTCAGGCACTGTTCTGGGTGCTGGAGAGAAAGCAGTGAGCAAAATAGACAAATATTTCTGTCCTGATGGAGCTAACATTCTAGTGTAATGGAATTGCTTCAGCCACTTTTGAGTTCTTATTCCTTTTGAACATCGTTTTCAACTTTTCAATATTTGGGCATTTTTACAATTCTTTTAACAATGCCTCAATTGGCATGTAAGCCTTCATTTTGCATTTCTAGGAACTGGTTAAAAAAAAAAGGAAGAAAGAAAGAAATCAGCATTTCATATTCAAATCACATATTGATATGATTCATTTGGATCTTTCCACAGATTTTTTATATTAATAGCAAATATATAATACAATTTTATGGTTAAACTGATGAATTTGAATGAATCATGGAAAATGGTTAAATATATTCATGAGAAGTTTAAATATATGCCCTTCAACTTCTGAAAAATTGAGCATTCCATAAAATCCTGCTAGAAAACAAAGTGAAAATCAGTCCACTAAAACTTCACAGAGACTTCCTTGTACAATGTTATCTGGCTGCCAGAGAGAAGGAAAGAGAGTCAGAGACTGACAAGCTGACTCCACCATGCTCCACAATTTTTTGAGAACCTAACTCTATGCCATCCTCTCCCTGCTTCTCCCTTTGGTTAAGTTCCATTTGTCCTTCAAGAACCAGTCTGCTGGAGGCAGGGCCAAGATGGCAGAGTAATCAGTTGCTTCTGGTGGTCCCTGTTACAATAAAGACCAAAAAAAAAAGTGAATCGATTATATATGACAAGCTAGGAGCCCTGAACATCAAAGGTGAAATTAAGAAATCGGACTGAGTGGCAGGGGAAGGGAGAGACAGTTCAGAAGCAGCAAGGAGTTGCCGGACCTGACTCAGTGGGAACCAGCACCCCTCAGCCCTGATCCTCTGGTGTGACCAAGGTGAGGCTGGTGGTAGCATTCCAGATGCGGTTTCCTCAGGAAGAGAGAGCAAGCAGTACAGAGTCTACTCATGCCTCCAGAATCAGCGAAGAATAGCGCTCTCAGCAAAAGGTAAGTGCATGTGTCTAATTTACCATGTGGATCAAAAAGCTCACCTTTTGAAAGAACCCTTTCCCATTTATCTGATCATTCCTCCCTCTGCCTCAGCCCCCCAAGCTTGCTTCAGTGATGGTTGATTTCCTTGGGCCTGAGCTAGGTCCTGCTACATGCCCTGAGCCATTCTTCCTGCCTTGGAGAAGGAACAAATTAACCAAAGGGAAAAAAATATTCTGCCAGTTCCGCTAAGCTGGGAACTCAGGACAGAAGTGGCTCTTGTCCAGGCACAAGCAGTCCACGGACTTTGAATGTCTTTCACCCCTGCATGGATCTATGTGGGCCCATTTCGGCAGTGTAGGCCCTTGTTGGCACAGTGCAAAGGTGTATGTGCCTGAGGTCTGACTCCAACAATTTCAGCTGTGCAGTGGAGGGGCAGGTTTTTTTTTACATTTGACACCACTCTACCTATTAAGCAGGGTTCTCACCTACCCACATCAGGGGCCTGAGGACTGGTGGCTCCACTCACGCCCCCTAGCCACCCACAACAGGGGTCGAAGGATAAGTGGTGCCTCCCAGTCCTTACAGCCAAAAGCATTGGGTGACCATGGTCTGGCTGCAGAGCTCATCTACCTGTGCTATCTAGGGAACAGGGATGCATTTTCCTCACAGACACTCAGGGGATGGTTTCAGCCCCCTGCCTTGCTCAGAGTGTGACCCCCTGCTGCAACCATATACCTGTGCCTACATAAATCATCTCTGCTCCTCTAAGACCATAGGTGAAAGCATGTACCACACATTTGGTGATCAGCTACCTCGACACCTGAGATGAATCCATACAAGAAAAGTGAATGGACTCCTAGGCTCATACACCTGGTAACACCTCTAGCCACCTAGAGACAAGACATTAGAGCTTCAAAGGTGCCAATAATCAAGCTATATCTCTCGAGTAGCCTATTTGGGTATATCAAAACAAAACAAAATGAGAAGCTAAGACACAGTAAGAAAACATAAAATAAATTAATACAATAACTTATAGATGGCTCAGAGACAACAGTCAATATCAAATCACATAAAGAAGCAGACCATGATCACTTCAACTAGCTCCTAAAACAAAGAATCAAGGAATCTTCTGGATGAAGACGTATTCCTAGAATTACCAGAGGTAGAATACAAAAGGTTAATATACAGAACTCTTCAAGAGATCAGGAAGGAGAGCAGGCAAAACACAGAAAAGGCCAAGAAACACACAGATAAAGCAATCAAGGAAATTAAGAAGGTTATTCAAAAGCATAATGAAAAATTTAATAGGCTGCAAGAATCCATACAGAGACAGCAATCAGAAATTCAGAAGATTAACAATAAAATTTCAGAATTAGACAATAGAAAGCCAGAGGAGCAGAATTCAGGAAATGCAAGTCAGAATTAGATTGAAGATAAAACACTTGGCACCAATATATTTGAAGAAAAGCCAGATAAAAGAATTAAAAAAAACTTAAGAAACCCTAAGAATCACATGGGACTCTACCAAGAGAAATAACCTACAAGTGATTGGAGTACCGGAACAGGGAGAGAGAACAGAAAATACAGAGAGAATTGTTAAAGATTTATTGGCGGAAAACTTCCCTGACATCATGAAAGACAAGAAGGTATCTATCCAAGATGCTCATCAAACCACACACAAGGCAGATCCCAAAGGAAGTCACCAAGACATACTGTAATCAAACTTACCAAAATCAAAGAGAAAGAGAGAATTTTAAGAGTGGCTAGGGATAAAAGTAAAGTCACCTACAAAGGAGAGGCAGTAAAAATAAGCTCGGACTACTAGGCAGAAACCATGCAGGCAAGAAGGCAATGGGATGACATATATAAAGCTTTGAAGGAAAAAAATTGCCAGCCAAGAATCATATATCCAGCAAAACTGTCTCTCAAACATGAAGGCAAAATTAAGACATTTCCAGATAAACAGAAGTTTACGGAATTTGCAAAACCAAACCAAAAATATAAGAAATACTAAAAGGAGTCCTCTGGTTAGAAAATCAATAACTTCAGATAACAACCCAATTCTAGAACACAGGACAGAGCAACTAGATACCAACCCAGATAGGGAAATCACAAAAATAAATCAAGATTTAAAAAAAAAAAAAAAAACTTCACAAAAATCTTCAATAGAAATGCTGTAAATTTTATAAATAATTTTTAAGGATTTTGATTTATTGAAAATTGGTACATTTGACAAGTTAGTCATTGGATAAATTGATCTTTTAACAAACTGACTTTTAGCAAATTGGTCATTGGCCAATTGATTCTAGCAAACTGGTATTTGTCAACCAATTTAAAGCCATTGCTAAGCCATGGCTCCACATCCCAAAACTGGTGCAGAAAAATCAAATTAACTTTTTAAATTTGGCCTTTGAATCATGACCAGTGAGGTCTTTCGGAATTCTGACTCTATCCCACTAGTGCCTTTCCAGGCACCTTTCACTCAGGAATTTTTCCCTATGTTATTTGGGTTCTTACATAAATCTTTAATCCAAATGGACCAGAGAGAGCTGTATGATCCATCGGAGATCTCCTTCCAGCTTTTCAATAGTGTGTTAACTAACAATCTTCGAGAACTGTCATTCAACCAGTTAGAAATTTATCTAACACCACTATCACCAGCAACATCATAATGATATAATAATAGCTAACTTTATTGAGATTGCCAGGCTTTCTTCCAAGGCACCTATGGGTAGCTTCAAACCACCAAACTTTGATTAAGCAACTAAACGTGCTGCTTGTACAACTCAGGGACTTGGCCGCTATCCAAAATATTAGAGGTTCAAGTCCCCCCAAAAGCACCTTGGAAGAAAAGCCTAGAAATCTACTTCCAAAATATCAGCTATTCAAAACCCTATGGAGCACAGTTCTATTCTGATATACATGAGGTCACCATGAGTTGGAATCAACTTGAAGGCAACTCATATGCTCAGTGCCTGACATATGGTACACGATCAATGTGAGTTTCCTGTTCCTCAACACACTGGGGTCTGAGTGACTGCAGAACTACTTGAAATGTCCATCACCATGAAAGAGAGAAGCATAATCTAAGATAAATCCATAATATATATTTATTGAAAACTTATTATGTCATGTTTAGACTTGCTCTAACATATATGTTGTCCAAAATAAATACTCGCTGGTACTTTTTTTTTAAGTGAGCATTATTAACTACTTCAGCAGGAGGACTGGATTCTGGCATGACCTCCTCTTGTCATGCTCTTCAGTCATAGGAGCAATAAGCACTCTGTCACTGCATAAGTCTACAGGAATGAAAGTTGGCAGAACACTGAAACTCACTGATGAATACAGAGATAAGAAAAGAATGAGGACCTTTTTTTCTCTCTTCATGACAGGTTCTCAAGGCAATTTGCCAACCATATTAGAAGACAGAGAAGAGGGGAGAAAGGTACAGCAATATATCATGACCTATCCATGTCAATTGAACTGAAGGAAAATTGATTTCTATTGACAAAATACAGGCTTTTAAAAAGATTTTCCATGTGCTTTATTATGTCAGTACAATTTGCTTTGTGAAACAGATGTATTATGAAAAGTTGCATGTTAGCTGATAATATGTTTAAATGCCCAAGGGGAAATTACTAAATAAAACAATTCCTATTAAGCTGATGACAATGATGGAATCTTTCTGTCCTTTGGATTTCTACCCACGGGAAAAGCAAGCTTAACATGCAGAACGGTAGTACAAAGGACAATGCAAAGTTACTTACGATGAAACCAAAGAGCTCTTCTGCGTTACTACACAATGCCTACCAGCATGGAATTTTTATTGAGCACCACAGAAATCTCACCTTACTTTACATGTGAAGTGCAAATTTTGCAACATGAGGCAAGCCACATGAAAATAAGCCTCATTTCATCATCAGCCTTCTCTAAGAAGGCTTCTTATGGTATTTTTTCCCATTAGCATCTTGACTCTAAAGTCAGGTTGGGTCCATCAGTTTGGCACCTATATGTAACAATACCCAGAGAGGTTGAGTTCAGAACTTCAGAATGACTGAATAAAGAATGAGTCAGTAATGAGAACTATGCTCCATTCACTACACATGAGACCATAAAACATGCAGAGTTCCAGGATAAAATTAGAGATCTTCCTTTTTATGGTTTCGTTAATGATCTTTAACCTATGCAGCTAAGTAAATAGTTTTGACCGCTGCTTGGAATGGTACCTGGCACATGGCAGATGCTTACTGTACACTCGTGGAAATCATCAGTGAGGGTCTTTTGTGCATCATTGCTGGTGTCAGATGGATCCTGGCTGAAAGCAGAGAATACCAGGAAGATGTTTACCTGTGTTTTGTTGACTGTGCAAAGGCATTCAACTGTGTGGATCATAACAAATTATGGATAACATTGCAAAAAATGGGAATTTCAGAACACTTAATTGTGCTCACGAGGAACATGTCATTCAAACAGAACACCGGGATACTGCATGGTTTAAAATCAGGAAAAGTTTGCATCAGTATTGTATCCTTTCACCATACTTATTCAATCTGTATGCTAAACAAATAATCCAAGAAGCTGGACTCTATGAAGAACGGGGCATCATGATTCGAGGAAAGCTCGTTAACTACCTGCAATATGCAGATGACACAACCTTGCTTGCTGAAAGCAAAGAGGATCTTACTGATGAAGATCAAAGGCCACAGCCTTCGGTATGGATTACGCCTCAACATAAAGAAAACAAAAATCCTCACAATTTGACCAATAAGCAACATCATGATAAATGGAAAAAATATCAAAGTTGCTGAGAACCTCATTTTACTTGGATCCACAATCAACGCCTATGGAAGCAGCAATCAAGAAATCAAAAAACGGATTGCATTGGGCAAATCTGCTGCAAAACACCTTTTTCAAATGTTAAAAAGAAAGATGTCACCTTGAGGACTAAAGTGTGCCTGACCCAAGTCATGGTATTTTCAGTCCCCTTATATGCACACAAAAGCTAGACAACGAGTAAGGAAGACTGAAGAAGAATTGATGCATTTGAATTATGGTATTGGCAAAGAATATTGAACATACTGTCAGAACAAACAAATCTGTCTTGGAAGAAGTATAGCCAGAATGCTCCTTAAAAGTGAGGTTAGTGAGGCTTTGTCTTCATTACTTTGGACATGTTAACAGGAGGGCCTAGGCTCTGGAGAAGGACATCATGCCTGATAAAGTAGAGGATCAGCAAAAAAAAAGTAAGACCCTTGACGAGATGGATTGACACAGTGGCTGCCACAATGGGCTTAAACACAGCAACCATTGTGAGGATGGTGCCAGACTGGGCAGTTGTATGAGTTGCATGAGTTTCGTTCTGTTCTCACTATGAGTCGGAACCAACATGATGACACATAACAAAACAACAACACTGTGGCTGACCCACATGGTCTAAACTGTGATGCCCACATCTTGCTTTAGGACCCTTATTCCTTAAATGATTTAAAGTTTATAAAGTTTTTAACAGATGCTGGTAAATATAAGGAGTCCCTAGGAGGTTCAGTTTGAATCCACCCAGATGCACCTCAAAAGAAAGTGCTGGCAATCTAATTCTAAAAGATCACAGTCACTGCAAACCCTATGGAATGTAATTCTCCTCTGCAACCCACGGGGTTGCTGAGAATCAGAACCAACTCACAACAGCAACTCGGTTGGTTTGGGTTTGATAAATAAAGACAGATAGATAGATGATAGATAGGTAGATAGATGATAGATAGACAAACGGACGGATGGATGATAGGTAAATAAATCTATTTTACTTACTTACAGTTTTGTATTAAGGGCTGAAGTTTTGGCACTTGATTTCTGTGGAAAGCCTTGCTTTTCTCCAATATGAGCTGCAGAATGCCACCTGGAAGTTTTCGTGTTAATGTGGGGAATGACTATGGAATGTTGCTGCTCTCTGTGTCTCTAGCCTGCAGTCTCTGCCTTGCATCTGGGTTCTCATTCCCAGCTATATTCTTTCTGTGGCAATGAATGGAATGTTTCCAGTTCCCTTTGACAGGTAGTCATTTCTGCTTAAAAGAGATGCCTGTGCATAGCACCAGGATCCCATTAAACCTCTCGTGGTTACAGTAGCTCAGAGGGCTCTGATGAATCATTCCATGACCCATATCCTGTGAGCTGCACATGGACCCAGAGAGCCAGGCAGTGGAGAGTACATTTAGTAGTGAAGAACTTAACCTACTTTCCTGAATTATTCCCCCAAAATGTCACTTCCTGAAGAAGAGAAAACCAAATGAAGCAAAAGTGGAACAAAACTGGAGCAAAAGCCAGTTTTTCTTATTCCCTGTACTTTTTCTGTTGCAGTATATCTAAAAATTAAGAGCTTCTTCCCGAACACATTCAAACGCTTTGAGAGACAGAGTAACTCGGGCTGGGGTCTGGGGAACATGGTTTCAGGGGACATCTAGTTCAATTGGCATAACAAAGTTTATTAAGAAAATGTTCTACATCCCAGTTTGGTGACTGGCGTCCAGGGTCTTAAAAGCTTGTGAGCAGCCATGTAAGATAGGTCAATTGGTTCCAACCCACTTGGAGCAAAGGAAAATGAAGAAAACCAAAAACACAGGGAAAATGCTAGCCCAAAGGACTAAGGGACCACATGGACCAGAGACTCCACCAGCCTGAGACCAGAAGAACTAGATTGTGCCTGGCTACCACCAATGACCGCCCTAACAGGGTACAGACAGTCCCAAACAGAGCAGGAGGAAAATGTAGAACAGAACCCAAACTCACATAAAAAGACCAGCCTTAATCATCTGACAGAGCCTGGAGGAGCCCTTGAAACTATGGCCCCTGGACACACTGTTAACCCAGAACTGAAACCATTCCCTAAGCCCTCTCTTCAGACAAAGATTAGACAGGACTATAAAACAAAAATAACACAGGGGAGGAATGTGCTTCTTAGCTCAAGCAGATATGAGGCCAAATGGGCAGCTCCTGTCCAAAGCAGGATTTGAAGGCAGGAAGGGATAGGAACTGGTCGGATGGACACAGGGAACCTGGGGTGGAAAGGACAAGTGTGCTGTCACATAGTGGGGATTGCAGCTAATGTTACAAAACAATATGTATATAAATTTTTGTATGAGAAATTAACTTGAGCTATAACCTTTCACCTAAAGCACAAAAAAAAAGAAGCCTCAGCAGAAAAAATAAATAAACAAAAGTTAAGAGCTTCAAATAATAAAGGTACGAGGGTATGCTGCCACCAATTACAGGTAAGAACATTGTAGTGGTTAAATGCCATGGCTGCTAACCAAAAGGCTGGCGGTTCCAGTGCACAAGGCACTCCTTGGAAACTCTATGCGGCAGTTCTACTCCGTGGTATAGGGTTACTATGAGTCAGAATCAACTCGACGGCAACGGGTTTGGTGTTTTTTTGGTTATGCTGATTATATGTTCTAAAGTACTTAGCATAACCTATAGGTGAGGCTGAAATAAAAATTAAACCACATATTTTCTCTTCATTTTTAAATTTTTAACCAAAATATATTTTTAGTGATACTGCTCAATTTAATGTTTTTTACAGGTGTCAAGAAATTATGTGAAAGTTATAAGTTATGTGATAAAGAAAATGAACTCTAAATACAATTTGATGTCTTCTCACAAGCATTCACTTGATAGCAATCACAGTTTACTATAGTCCTTGTCTTATCAGTAGTCTTCATTAGAATACCTTTCTCTCAACTCACTCAGAGTCCTTATCTCTGAGTCAGACCTCTTCTGTGGCTGGTACTTCTACTCCTTTAGCTCTAGAACTTCAGTCCAACTTGGCTGTTAAATTTCTCTCTCCTAATTGCTGCTCCCAGATTCCTCTACTTCTCTCCATACTGGTCAAAAACAGTAAATATCTTTATTTTACCTTTTTAATCTCTTTATCACCTGGGAACATTCTATAACATTTCTAAAAATTATTCTTAAAATTGCTTTCACACACACACAAAAATTGTTCTCACAAAGACTGTTCAGATATTCACCTATGTCTAAACCCTTACGTGGAAGAGATTCATTTAGAAAATGCAACTTTACAAAAACAAGTTAGAACTTCCATTTGAGATGTGCTCACAGCTCAAGAAAGCATGGGCATGTTCACTGGACCTAAAGGAGAACCTGTCACTGCCAACCCAATAGGATAGAGTAGAACTCCCCCATAGGGTTTCCAAAGAGCAGCTGGTGGATTAGAACTGCTGGCCTTTTGGTTTGCAGCCATAGCTCTTAACCACTGCACTACCAGGGCTCCCATTCCTAAAGGAGAAAGGTCATGCAAAAAGCTTAGCTAGCCAACATTTTATCATCTTGGTGATAAACATCTGAGTGAGTGGTAGAAAGAACATTTGATGTGGAGACAGGAAAATGTGGTTAAAGTTAGCAATTACAAAGTTGTGGGTTTGAGGTTTTTTTTTTTTACTTTTCTCCTTTCCTTTCATCAAAGAGGACAAAGGAATGTGCACTGATAGGAAAACCTAGTCCAGGGTAATGAACTTAAACCTTCCCACAGACCTCATCTCTTTTGTGCAGCTGAGAAGAGAGGGTGGAGGGCAGAGAAGAGGAAGGTTAGAGAAAATGAAGGTGAGGAGATGGAGGAGGCTGATAGGAGGAAGAAGAACAAAAGCAAGTAAAAGGGATGAAAAGGGGGAGGAGAAAGGTCAAATGCAAGGGGAGTGTGGTCTCACCTAAAACACTTCAAATGCCTCAAATTAAAGCTTTGAAAATAAGACCACGCAGGAAGCACTTTAAAAAGCCACATTTTTTTCCTTCAATACAGGGGCAAATGAGGAGAGAAGAGAAGCTGAGAACAAGGGACATGGATGAGAAGAGAGAGGGCCAAACCTCCCTTCTTATTATCTGCCTGAGATGCTGAAAGCGTTTCTTTAGAGATTGAGAAGTTGCAACTGAATCCAAATTCCTGGCATTGGAAGCAGCGCCAGAGGCTGCTTATGAGGAGAAAAAAAAACTTCTCTTTTATCCTAAAGTGAAGAAAATGCTGTGTTTTTATAGGAGGGCTTCTCCACCCTGAATCACCTAGGCCCTTCTTCTGTTCCTTTTCTGGAAGACAATAAGTAGAAGAGACAAGAATCTTAAGAGACAATAAGAAGCCTGCAGTGACCTGTAGTTTAACAAAGACTGTCTGTCAGAAGACCCTAATCTGCCAGTCTGTAAATGCTGAGTGCAGGAGCGACACACACCCACAGCCATCCTCTTCTCATCATAAAGGTGTGTACAGAATGCTTCAGTGGAATGGGAGCATTTGAAAATGACACAACATATATTTAATAAATGGTGTGGCCATGATTGACAAGCTGCTTAAAGAAAATAATGCTAGACCCCTACCTCACTTCAAATACAAAAATAACTCCCAGATAGATTTAAATGTAATAAAAGAAAGAGGAAGAATATTCGGGAGAATATTTGGGTTATTTTAAGATTAGGGAGACCCTTCTAAATAAAGAAACCCTGGTGGGGTAGTGGTTAAGAGTTATGGCTGCTAACAAAAAGGTCAGCAGTTCAATTCCACCAGGTGTACGGCAGTTCTACCCTGTCCTTAGAAGCTATTTTAAAAATGATAGATATATTGGACTAGATGACCATTTCAAAATCTTATATTCAAAAATACCACAAAGAATTGTTGATATTAACTGCCACCAAGTTGGCCACTGACTCATGGTGACCCCGTGTACAACAAATCAAAATTCTGCCCAGTGCTGTGCCAACTGTATGATCATTTGTGAATTGGACAATTGTGATCCACAGGGTTTTCACTGGCTGATTTTTAGAAAAAAATTTCTAGGCCTTTCTTCCTAGTCTGCCTTAGTCTGGAAGCTCTGCTAGAACCCGTTCAGCATCATAGCAACAACTCAAGCCACTACTGATAAATGCGTAGTGGCTGTGCATGAGGTACACTGGCAGGGAATTGAATCCAGGTCTCCCACATAGAAGGCAAGAATTCTGCACGGAAACTTCAATGCAAAGAGAAGGCCCCTATTTGGTGCTAATAATTTGTTAGATAATTGCACTCACTGAATGCAGGCAAAAGTAATCATTCAAAATGGCAACACTGGATCGATGCTCAGACACTACACGTACAGAGTAAAACATCATCAGGAACTAGAAATATGCTCCATGCTTCTCTGCACAGCCCGGGTCTGGCCACCTGTCTCAAGATCTTTCACCCTTTGATTTTCCTGGCTGGCTATTCTAACAGGTGTGAGGTTAACTGAAAGGCCATGAATGTTGTTAACAGTACTTATCACGTACCTCTCGGTCCATATTTTAACAATCTTCGAAGTGCTCACAACATAATGAGCATGCATGTGTGCACGGGTTATTGTGTAACAAAAAGAGGAGGGTTAGAAGTAGTTACACCTCAAGCCAGAAGTACTTATCCTCAAAACAGTTGTGATAATATTATACCACTGTGTCTTTTCTTACTACAAATGCATTTATTAATTTATAAAGTATATAAACACTTCATCAAAATATCCTCCATAAGAACAAGGGAACAAGTAAAATGAAAAACAATCACCTACAAGTGATGTCTGGTTCATCCCTTCTGTTTTAGAAGTGAGAGAAATGAGAGGCACAGTAACACAGTCTTGGAAAAGGGTTACTTCAAGTTTTTCAATGTCTTTTTAATAAAATGACAACTGCTGAAAGCATTATGACCTTTGTTATGCTACATAATACTGATATAAAATGTGAATAGGACAAAGTTCATTATATATAATATAAGGTTTTAATATATTACATTTGTTTCTACACAGACTATAAATAGACGTGCCATAGCAGGATTTATAGTCATGGTTCCCAGCATCTCACACTATGGTACCAAACAAAAAATACATTTTCTTTTTTAAAAAAGAAAGAATAAGGACAAAAACCAGTAGAAACAGCTTTACGTGTTAAAAGTCTAAATAATACAATAGATACTGTTAGAGCTTTGGCTATAGAATAATTTTGAAATCTAATAATCATTCAGAGAGGGAACAAACCAAATCAGTTTTTGCCAGAGTGTAGAGGCCAAATAACTAAAATACTGATGGTGTGAGGGTGGGGAGGAGGAACAAAAGGGTCCAATCCTTCCTGAAGCTTTGACACCACAGCTTGACATTGAACCTACTGCATTCAATCTCAGACATATCGCATCACAACAGATACGTGGGTATTCACCCAGAAGAAACCAGAGGCTGGTTTATACAGTCAGAACTGTTCAACACGACAGGGAGCCTCTGTCTGAATGTCCTCTTTTTGTGGTGTTCTGAATAAAGGATCAGCCTGGGAGACAAGAAGCCAGAGCTGCATCATTTCCTTCCTGGGCCTTGGCCAGGAGACATGTAAAGGTCCGGAAGGAACTCTCATCAGGAGTCGGAAATAGCACAAGGAACTCTCATTTAGCCCAACTGGGAAGAGCACGCAACCTTGAAAAACCAGTAACCTTGTCTGAAGTCTTTACATTTCCTTTACAGGCCATGTGTCCACCTACACCAGGGTCAATACAATGCATCTGCAGGCCCCAGCACTCTCTTAAAGCAAGCTAGCATCTTCTTTTCTATCTATCCAAATCCTACAGTTAAGACTTGGCTCAGAACCCATATGCTAAACAAAGCACCTTAGGTGCACTCAGCTCTAAAGATCTTTCCCATCTTCAACACCTAAAGCACCTGCATTGCCTGGTTTACCTTCCAGTTTTATAGAGGTGTGAACTCCCCAGGTAGACCGCTACTTCTTTGAGGATGGAGCCATTTCTTGGACTTTTGTTATAATCTATGGTGAGACCCACAGTTGGGGCATCATAACTGCTTTTTAAATAAATGAAAAAGAGGATAAGTTCAATACTGGGAGAAGACACATAAACATTCTTGGGTCACAAACATTCTCAGAAAATGCTTAGGGGACTGGCTCCCTGCAGTCTGAGGTCCTCTTTTTGAAATGAAAATCAAATGTGGCCACTTCCTGGTGGTGGAAAGAACAACACTTGAAAATCTGAGCAGCACCTCTCATGTGATTTCCAATAAATGGGGGTTGTAAATGTCTTCCTTTAAACAGGAGGAGAGCTCAATGTGGTCCCAGGGTCAGACTGGAGCATCTGAGCTGTGCCCCCAGCTTGCGGTCCAATCTCCACCAGCTTTAAAAGTTCTGCTTCCTCACCGGAGTACACAGGGGTGTCTGTGTCATCGGAGTGATACCCAGACTGGTAGCCACTTGTCTGGTTTGAGCCTTCAGATGCCACAGACTCCTTGCTTTTGCTGGGCATCAGTCCACTGTGGAAGAAATGGCAACCAAATGAGACGGCTGAAAGAAGGCAGTTCTTTCCTTCTTACTGCAACCCCATTCCCAACCCAAAACAAAAAACCAAGCCCATTGCCACTGAGTCAGTTTTGACTTATGGCGACCCCATGTGTTTTCAGAGTAGGACAGCACTCCACAGGGTTTTCAAGCCTGTGACCTTTCTTTTGGAAGAAGACGGCCAGATCTTCTAAGGCCCCTCTGGGTGGGTTCAAACAATCAACTTTTCAGTTAGCAGTCAAGCAATTAACCATTTGTGTCAGCCAGGGACTCCATTCTCAGCCCCATGGGAGCTGTAACCTCCCTGGAGACACCAGAGCCCTAACTCTTAAAGCTGTTAATCAGCGTACCAGGTTTACTTGGACAATGTCTATTTTCAGGTACTAGCATAAAAAAAAAAAAAAAAAAATTTTTTTTTTTTTAGCATGAATTAGTACTTGGAGATAAGTCCTCTTATTCAGGTCCAAGTCTTTCAAGCTTCAGAGGTGATGAAAAGCAGCTCTGACTTTGCAAAGGCTCCAACCAATGGAACATTTTTATGGCTTTGCAGATTGACAAGCTTGTATACAATGATCCAGAGTCAAAGGGACTCTTTCATGATATTAAGGGAAACGGGGATGTTCAGAAAGTTCCCTTGTGCTTTCCCCATATGGCCAATTAGAAGAGTACAAGGCATGTGTATGGTATTGATAAAGTTCTTGAGCAACTTTAAACTTTAATAACTTGAAGCTTGTGTGCAATCAAGCCAGACATGTCAAAAACTGCTTTCAAAACCATATTCTTTGGAAGGACTGGGGACCTGGATCATTCGGCAGCAACTAGGAAATGTTTTCAATGGTGTGGGATTCTGGCAGATGGTAACCATGCCGAAGCTCAGCAATGTAGGCTGTGTTGAACTAAAACCTCAAGATTTATACTTCTGCAAGTCATTCAGAGATTTTTTTTGTTCCCTTAACAGGGGTTTTACCCCAATTATTCATGTTAAAAACTACAGAAAAGATTTTAACTCTATATGGGTTAAAAATTATTTCAAATAAGTAGAAATGCAATTTTTCTTATAATCCAACTCCCAATAAAACTGGTTTAATGTCTCAAAAAATAGCATGGTACCTGGCACATACTAGTAACTTAATAAATATTTCTTGAATCCATGAAAAAACCTATGACTGTATTTCACAATTTCTTATCTTGGGTCTTAAGACAAACAGTAAAAGTGCACAGGAGCATATTTTAATGTTTCCTTTCTCATGAGCGTCGTTCAATTATTCATGAGTGTTCCCATTTTATGTAACAGTTAGATTATAAGTTTCTCTTTTCTTACCTATAGTGAACGCTCTAGCAAATAAATAACTATGCTGTAACTTATGGTTTTTATAAATACGGATTTCCATCTGTTTGCTTTGCTCAAAGCAGGTATACCTATTCAAAGCAACGACAAATTTCTATAAACCAACTGGGAAAAATTATATTCAAAACCAAATGGAATACTTTTTCCATAGTTAACTACTAAATAAGTTAGCCAGTTATACTTAGGTATCTTAAACAAATAGATTTGGGTTTATTTATAGATCCTGCTTCTGAAATACAGATGCACCAATTTATGTACAGATTTGGAAATTATTCAGGGTCCACAAAGATTTTAATCATCTTGATAGCTTTAGTGTTCATTTCCAATGCCCTCTTTGTATTAAGCCCACGCCATACAAACTAATGCTCAGACATTCCCTAGTATTCATTTGTTCTCATAAAACCAATCAAATTCACTAATTTATTTCAGATTATTTTCAGACTTGCCATTTAATTTCTTTGTTCGGTTTGTTTCAGTTCTTTACTAGTTAGGTTGATATTAATTTGTCCAACCAACAAAGACACTAAAAGGGAAAACTCTGCACCTATGTTGGAAATCCTAAGTTCTTTCCAAAAAATCCCTACTAAAATTTGTGTTTTCTGTCTGGCTGAGGCTTACCTAAAGGACGGAGCTAATTTGGTTCTGTCTTCCAAAGTTCTCAGCTCTTCTGACGCAAGAACCATACCACTGTCCGTCTGGTTGTCCTTTTTAAGAGACAATTAAATGGCACAGTTGATTGAGTGTGTAAACTAACCGACTACTTAATTAAGCTGATTTTGTAACCCATCTGTGAGACACATGCTGAAATGTCCTATTGTTGTTGTTAGTGTGTGCCATCTACTCATAGCAACCCTATATGACAGGGTAGAACTGCCTCATAGGGTTTCCTGGGCTGAAATCTTTCTGGGAGCAGATCGCCACTTCTTTTCTCTCACGGAGCCACTGGTGGGTTCGAACCACCAACTTTTCGGTTCACGGCCAAGTGCTTAAACATCACGTCACCAGGGCTCCTTAAATGTCCTGCAGAGGGAAGTAAAAGTATCATAGCCAGAAACTGTGTAAGCTGCAAAAAGAAACATCTGCTTCCTAGAAGTAGATGAAGTTCTGGAGCAAGGGAAGAATTTAAGAAGATGCTGAGGAAGCGCGTTTCCATCCACTTTTCGCAATGATAATACTTGCTTTTGAGCGAAAATCTGGACAAAGCTAGAGTGTCTTGAACTTGAACCAAGGTCTTTACTTATGGAAAAACCAAGGGGGCCTGATAAATTTCATCTGCATAATGACCCCATGACACATTCCCTTCAGGACAGCCTTATAATGAGGCTCCAAGGTTCTAATGCTTAGGCTAATATTTATCTAACTAATGTTTCATTCTTTGTATTATTTCTAAGACTATTTTTAAAAGATGTACTTACATCTGGGATTACTTTTACTTCTGGTTCTTCCAACGGGATATCTTCAAATGTTTTTACACTCACAGGCCGGCTCTTTCGCTTACTGTTCTGCAGATACTGACTGCAAAAGAACAAATATTTATACTTTAGTGGTGGTATATTTGGCTGCAGATACCACAAGTGATACCTAAGTTCATTATCTTTCAACCACAAGTTTAATAGTGACCTTCAAAACATCCTTTGGAAAAAGAAAAACAAAACAAAATCTTTCTCTGCTAGCACACATTGGAGGCTTCATTTCCTGTGAAAGCCCATTTAAAAGTATAATATAACTGAGGGGCCTAGAGAAGTCCCTGTTCCTTTGGATCATACTTCTGAGGTCCAGGGCTGGACTAGAGACAACAACAGCAGAATGAATGATCAACTGCCTTTTACTTGTTGGTTTTCTGATTGCATGTGATTACTCTGTGGAGCTATGGACATTTGACCGGATGTTGCACATCTTGCTGGCCAACTCCTAGAAAAGTTTTTCTAGATAATGCTCACAGAGCAAGCATTCAATAAAAGATGGGCAAAAGAAACCCCTGTGGGTCTCACTGAACCACACTGTGCCCAGCAGTGATCTGAAGGCAATCTCCTCTTCTGCATTTAATAGAGACCTTGTGTATATAGGGGAGACGGGCCGAGTCTCACTATCCGCTATGTCCAGCCCTATTTTCAGAGGTGTTGGTCTCAGGAAAGAGCAGTGGTTTGATAGTCATGACATATTTTGTCTATTTTAGAGTTTGCCACTGACAGCATGAACTTGGGCAAGTCATGACTATTTCTGTGCCTCTGTTTCCCCATCTTTAAAATGGACTGGCAACAACTATTCCTCCCTAGCGCTCAAGGATATGTGGAGGATGAAAGAGGTGGTAAATGCTGGGCTTAGTGTTCTGAGGGAGAACAATGCTTTAGCACTCAAAGCTTGTTTTTCTTCTTTGAATTACAAAGAGTACCAGTTTTCTTCAGAAATCCAAAGAAAAAAACTTGTCAGATAACTTATCACAGGGCCCTTAGGGGTGCCCCTTCCTTACTGTGTGGCTTTGGGTGAGTCTAGGTAATCCTGTCAACAGCCCACGTGGAGAAAAGAGAGGACCTTTCCACAAGAAGGGCCCACAAAGACAGGCAAAGGCACTGCTGACTCTCATCCCAGCCTACTTCCCATCACAAGCCGACTCTGGACTGTTGGCATAGCGGTCTTACACCAAAGGAGGGGAATGGGATGTTAATCACTCTCCCTGACGCAGAAGCCTGGCTTCTCCCCTAACAGAGAAGAGAGAATTAGGTTCACTAGTGACATTTCACTCAGGTAACTCCACAAGAAAGAGGACATGATATACAAGGATTGAGCAAAGCATATTTTCTTCTAGTCCTAGTTCCTAAAAACATTGGTTACCAACAACTACAGGTACTACAGTGAATTATTCATTCATTCATACGTTCAGGAAGCCCTGATTGAGCATCCGGCACATGCCAGTTATTGTGCTAAATTCTCTTCAACCATCATCTCATTGGATCTTCACAATGATACTTCAAAAACCCATTGCCGTTGAGTCGATTCCAACTCATAGGGTAAACATTATTATTCCTACTTGTCAGGTGGTGAAAAGTTAATGAACTTGTCCAAAACCTCATTGCTAGAAGGTTTGGATTATTATTTTGAGTGCAATGAGAAGACACTGAAAGATTTTAAACATGGGGGTGGACAAGGTCAGATTTGCTGTTGAGTGGAGAATGGATAGAGGAGGATTAGATCAGAGGCAGAGAAACCAGTTAGGGGACTACAGGACTCATTCAGAATAAAAAAGAGCAACCTGAATAAAGGAAGGTAATGCCCATGGGGTTTGGAGTATCCAGAGATATTGGGGATGTAAGATCAACTAGAGTTAGTAACTGATTGGAGGTAGAAAATTAGAGAGGGAGGGAGGGAGAAGGAGAGAATGTCAGTGAGGGGTCTTATGATACTGGCTTGGGCAATAATGCAGCTGCCCTAGAAAGAAGAGCATCTTGGTATTAGAGCCCAGCGATTTCCAAAATTCCATGACCCTCCACAGTTAGGAGCCCTGGTGGCGCAGTGGTTAACAGCTCAGCTGCTAACCAAAAGGTTGGTAGTTCGAACCCACCAGCCTCTTTGGAAACCCTATGGAGTTCTACTCTGTCCTATAGGGTCACTGTGAGTTGAAATCAACTTGATGGCAATGGGTCTGGTCTCGGTCTGGTCTTCAAAGTTAACAAAACACCTTCATAGACATTGTTGCATCTACTCCTCACAAAACTGAAAAATAGGTCTTTATATTATTTCACATCTGGAGAAGAGGCAATTGAGGCTTGGGGAAGAAATTTGGCAGAAAAGGGACTCAAACTCAGGTCTTCAGACTCCAAAGTCCATGCAAGGTGTTTTTCCTTCTATTCCACATTGCCCTCCTTGGGAAACTATCAGGAATGAAAAGGAGGAAGACAGTTTATAAAGCACTTAGTATGTGCATGGTCCCTGGGTGGTGCAAGAGGTTTGCACTTGGCTTACTAACCTAAAGGTTGGCGGTTCCAACCCACCTAGTGGTGCAATGAAAGAAAGTCCTGGCAATCTGTTTCCATAAAGATTACAGCCAAGAAAACCCCATGGAACAATTCTACTCTGTAACACAGGTGGGGTCCCCATGAATTGGAACAGATTTGACAGTAACAGGTTTGGTTTTTCTTTTATGCACATAGCACTGTTTGCGCTGCCATGTGTGCACTGACGGTGTAGGACCAGAAGGGCAGGATGTAAGAAAGATGCAGTCCTATTTGAAGCAGTCTAATATTGGAGCAATATTTGGGAACAACCTAGCCAGGAGGCAGCCCGAGGCACTCATCTACAATGGGTGTTTAATCATCACTAAAAATCAGGAAAATTGAAGAAAATGGCAAGTACCAAAGCCTTTCTTTGGGAGAGAGCTGAAAAGAGATCTTTGATAAGCTGCTTGGAATGGGAGGTGCAACTCCCAAGGGGAAGTGATGGCTTAACCGCAGATGGTTACCAAACTGCCTTCAGAAAAAAAGGTAAGGCCAATGACTATCTGTTTTCTGGTGGGAGGCATGCAAATTTGGGGCCAGCACTGATCCCCAGGGAAAATTAGAGACAAAGCTAAGTCTAGACACTAGTGGTCCTTCCCCTTCGACCCTTTCCTCCCACAACCATTCAGCCTTTTCTCTAAATAAACAGTGAACAAATATTTTTAAAATAGTTTAAAGGAGCAATCAAATCATGAAGCTGGCACCCACAGAGATGTCTCTGTCCAGCTCTATTTATAATGCAAGGGAGAAAGCAAGTGAGAAGGCTTCTCGGCTTTTCTTCTTGGCTGGAAATATGAAAAGGGAAAGAACAAGTCCCCTGAGAGGTACCCCAGCCGCTTCTCTGCCTCCTCAGGGAAACAGAGCCACAAGGGTACATCGAAATGAAGTATAGTGTGCAGATGTTTCTATTCTGCCTTTCTTTTAACCCAGATGATTAAAATGTGATCACGGAGTCTTATTTTGATAAAAGGAAAAAGGGCAGAGGGGGCTGGGAGGGGATACAGATAAAAGATTCCGATTTCCATTTTATTTTTCAAATTATGGCTTAAGAAAAGAGAAACTGGACTGCAAGGACCAATTCAAAAATCGCAGACAGAAAATCAGAGCCAGGCCTGTGTTCAGAGCGTGGTGTCACATTTGTCCACGCTTCTGGGGATAAATGTTAGCAGCCCTTTTTTAGATCCAGCATCGCATTTGGCACTTCCATTACACAAAGATGACTTCATCTCCCTCTCAGCACCATATGCAAAGCGCTCGAGAGAGCCGAGAGGCTGCCGGTGGGATCCTCACTCCACTTGGTCACAGGAAAAGACAAGAAATACAGCTCATGACCAAATGGCCTTCTGACAAAGGATAAGCCAAGAGTGTTGTAGGGACAATTACACATCAGAAAGCTATCCGAACTTGAACTAGGAATTTGCAAATTTGGGACTCTTATCTCCATACTCCTCTCCCAGGGCCTCTCTTTGGTATGGGAGAAAACAGAGAAGCTGGATTCATTTCAATTATGCGATTTTAAACAGATCGCTGTTGTCGTTGTTGGGTACCATGGAGTCGATTTCAACTGATAGTGGCCCCATGTGACAGAGTAGAACTATCCCATAGGGTTTTCCTGGCTGTTATCTTTACAGGAGCAGATCGCCAGTCTTTCTCCCATGGAACTGCTGGGTGTATTCAACCCACCAACCTTTCAGTCAAAAGCTGAGTGCTTAATCTTTGTGCCACCAGGGCTCCTTAGCAGATCACTTAATAAACCAAAAACCAAGCCCACTGCCTTGGAGTCAATTCCGATTCATAATGGCCCTGTAGGCCAGAGTAGAACTGCCCCTTAGGATCTCCAAGGAGTGGCTGGTGGATTCGAACTGCTGACCTTTTGGTTAGCAGCCAAGCTCTTAACCAGTGCCCCACTAGCGCTCCTTAATAGGTGTCATTTATTGTTTCCTAAGTGTCTGGCACTTATGAACACATTATACCACGTAAACCTCAAAACAACCATTTGCAAACAATACCAGTGACCTTGCCTCATTTCACAAATGAGTAAACTAAAGGAAAGGTTAAATGATTTGCCCAAGGTCACACAGCTGCTAAGAGGCAGCCTGAGGACTCCAACCCAGTTCTGATTCAGAAATCTAGATCTTTAATCACAATATTGTACTACCTCCACTTAATCTCTCTAAGCCTCCTGTTCAACCTCTGCATCAAGAAAGATAATAGCTTCTACCTTGCCTAACTCTAAAGTTGTTGTAAACCAAATCAGATAAAAATGTCCCGAGTTCTTGGCATAAATGGAATGGGAAGCTCACTATTGACTTCCAAGCATTCTAAGCTTTCCTTTCTCTCATCACAAAGTCCCTGCTGCCCTGCATGAGTTCCCTGGGACAAACGTCCCTCTGTACCTCCCCGGCATCAGCTGTGATCTGGCAGTGTAGCAAAGCGCCAGACACACGATGGCACTGTCCCCCATACCCCACAGCCCCAGCTCTCTCAGGGGAGCTGGCTGGGCCCACACTTTCAGGGATTCAGTAACTCTGGGGGAGTCCCTGGATGGTGTAAACAGTTAACACGCTCAGCTGCTAACCAAAAGGTTGGAGGTTCAAGTCCACCCAGAGGCACCTCAGAGGAAAGTCCTCGTGATCTATTCCCGGAAAAATCAGCCACTGAAAACGTTATGGAGCGCAGCAGTACTCTGACACACATGGGGTCTCCACAAGTCCGAACTGACTGGATGGTGACTGTTTTTTTAGTGACTGTGGAGTTAAAAGAGGAAAACACCCAAAGGGGTTGGAAGAGAAACAAAGAAAAGTGAAGTAGTCCCTGGCTTAGTAAAAGGCAATTTTAATATCATACTGTAGAAAAGCCATATCAACTTTTTCCTCATGTACAGGTGCTGGGAGAGAGAAAAAAGAAAGCTGCCTTCCGATCTCCTTTACAAATCAGTAAAGGACTGCAGTACATGTGTTTTTAAATCAGCCCAGAAGTCCCATTATATAAATAAATGCTGAAAATCAGACTTGGGAGGGGCTTCTGAAGATGCAGTGTCCAGTCTAATTCAGGTTACTTCTCCATGGTATGCTGTATCTTAGCCAGAGAGGCACATTGAGTTTTCATATATGCACAGAAACTCTTCCTCCTGGGCCCTTCCTAAGCCATTTAATTCACATTAATAAAAGCATACAAGGTGATCATTTAAATACAGATGTCTTTGTGAAACTGGTCTCTTTTTGTGGAGATTAACAAACTGTGGCATTCCAGCTATTTGCAGCTGGAGGGCTTGGGATTCTAAAAGAGCAAGTTGTGGTGACAACATGGGGTACAGATGGGAGGAAATTCACCTACCCTCTTCAAGGAGCACCCCCTCCCCCGTTATATTAGTCTCAGGGCTGCATTTAAATGTGGAAGTGGAAAGCAGCAGCTTTAGAAAATGTCTTCCTTCCACTCCCCCTCTCCGAGATGGCCTTGAAGCCCTCCACGGAGATGTTGACCATATACAGTACCTGATTCCTGCTGTGTTGTCATAATGGAATTTGGGGTCGCACACTTCCTCTTCCTCCATACAGGAAACAGGTGAGGTAGGCAGAGAGAGTCCAGAATCCTCTTCCATGCTCAAAGTCTCTGATATCGGAAGAACAATGTAGTCTTTGCCGTCCTGAAACAATATTCACAGAGTGCTACTGTTAGGCCTTCGGGCCTTCAAGGGCCTTTTCATGCAAAACAAAGCCACAGGGGCTTCTTGGCTGTAGGAGATGTTGCTTGCAGATCTGAAAGCAGAACTTTAAGACAACATTAAAAATGATTTATCAAAAACAAAAGGGCAGTTGGACAACATGATGAACATATTTAATGTCACTGAACTGTACATGTGAAGGTTGTTGAAATGGCGAATGCCTTGTTACCTATACATTTACCATAAAAACAAAACAACAACAAAAAAATGGAAGACAAAAACAAACAAAAAACCAAAGGGCACTTGAAAGGGATGTGTATACAAAGGCATATTGAAAAAGCTAACTAAAAAAAAGATGGTAAGAGGACCACAGAGAACTGAGGTTACAATGAAGACAAAGCAGGCTGCCGCCATCCACGTACAGCTATACAGTCTGTGCTAAATAGAGCTGATAAATCATTTCTTCACAAAAACTTCTTTACATGACTCAGGTTCTTTCTAAACAGAGTGTCATCCAATTTTAGTCTCTACATTTCAAGGCCATGGAAAAAACTGATGACAATCTAAAGAAAAGCAATAAATCGGCAGGAAAATGGGTCTTCTGAGAAAAGGCAACACAATTTGGTATTATTTGGCCAAGAGAAAGAAATGAAGGGTTGTTTGATACATTCAAATGTTTGGAAGGTTTACTAATCACAACAGATTTAACCCATTGTTCCCCAGCTGTTTGGAAGAAAAACTGAAGGAAACTGGCTTCAATTGTAGTAAGAGGCATTGACTAAAGATTAAATACTTTTCCAAATAATAAAGGCTACACCTCTAAAATCCTCCAATAGATGTTACAGGAGCTTGGGATTTTACCAAGAAAAGAGCCATCTATTTTGCATGGGTTGGGTGTGTTTTTGCCCGAGGACATTATTAAAAATTCCTTGGAATTCCTTTTCATTGTTAATTTTCTATGGCTCCCCCAGATTCTTTTTTTTTTTTTTTCTTTAGAAAAGCATCTGATGAGTTAACATAACCATAAATAAGGTAGGAATAAGAGTGGCATGCTCCCAGGTTATAAATCGGACCTCATCTGTCTAAAAGAATGATATCAACTTTTAGAAGAGTATTCCTGATCAGATCTGGAAGAATACGGCTCCTTATTCAGTGTGTAGAGGGTAGCACGGTGGCCAGGAGAAGGCCCACTCAGTAAGAAACCCTGTACCCCTAAGTACCCTTTGTACAAGCTTCTTAAACAGAGGTTACAAACCTGCTGGGCATTAGCTTGCAAGAGATTTCCCAAATGTTCCACCAACTCTGAAAATGTAGGTCTCTGATTGGGCTCCCCTTGCCAGCAGTCAAGCATGGTCTGGTACCTAGAGAAGTAAGACATTGATTTCATTAACCGCTTCTTTCCTTCTTCTGATGCTGAAAACAAGCAGTTGAATGAGTGTACATTTATAAAGACCTCATCATGAGTAGAGATGTTAAATGGGGACCTGTATAAGACACAGAACCTTACACTTGAACGGTCAAACTTGTATACAGAAAAGAGAACATTACAAATCAACATCTCATAACAGCTACTTGGCTGGTATAGATAATAAAGCACTGTTGTTTAAAGGAAGAGATGACCCTGAGTTTAAGATTATCAAAAAAGACTTCAAGGAGGTGGCAAGACACAAACTGGACCATGAAGGAAGTATATATAATGGAAAGTTCTAAGCAGGAGAATTTGTGAACAAAGAAAGAAGATAAAGGATACTTTTAAAGTCTTACATTTCTGGTGTGGTATAATCAGGGGCCCTCATTCTAGTTCCTTCTTTCAGTCGCCTGCAAAATTCCTCATCAATCTTCACCCCAGGATATGGAGAAGCTCCTAGAATAAAACATGAGAGGGACAACATTTGATTTGATTTTCTCTTCTAGAAAGCCCTGAGTCTAATTCTTGCATATCCTCAGCTATATTCCATCAATTTCATTGTATTATTTTTTTTCAGTTTTATAATCCAAAGATTCCAGGTGACTTTCACCCCATAAAGATGAAATACAAAAAAGGGAAAGGCATATTGGGGCCACTAACTTTTTTATTATTCTACTTGAAGCCTGGATAGAGGGGCCTAGAGAAGTGACTTACCTAAGGAAAATATTTCCCAGAGCAAAACACCAAAAGACCACACATCACTCTGAATTGTGTATACTCTATCAAAAATTGTTTCTGGGGCCATCCATTTCAAAGGGAGGCGAGCCTAAGAGGGCAGAAGACAGACCGCAAATTAGCAAATACCTAGAGAAAACACTTCCGTTGTTCCTGAACACAAGTTCCTGAAGCTTGCTATAAGGAGTTTGAATTCTGCAACTTAATAGATCAGTGGATTCTTTGAAACTTACATCTCCTTTTCTGACATAATCTGGGTCTTTATAAATATCCCGAGCCAAGCCAAAGTCACAGATTTTAACCACGTTCTTCTCCGACAAGAGGATATTCCGTGCCGCCAGGTCCCTATGGATACACTGCAAAGAGAATCGTGTGTGCATTAGGTCTGGGCACGCTGATGTCTTCTCCATCTGTTCTGACCTCAGGCTTGAAAAAGAAATCCCACATCAAAAAACCAACAGATTAACAACAACAACAAAAAACCCACACCCATTGCTGTTGAGTCGATTTCGAATCATAGGACTGGGTTAACTTCTTTTATTAACACCTCAGAATAAAAGTCTGGGAGTGTCGTTGAAACACACATCTGCTTATCCCATAAACAGTCCCCGCCTTTGGAGTTAAATAAGTAAGTTCTAATATGATGATGAAGTCATAAATAGATTTCTCTGGGACACAATAAGAATGTGTTTCTGGTCACATCCACACATCCCCTTTGCCTGGCACCATCTATGGCTAAAACGTGTTATTCTAAAGGGGCCTGCAGAATGGGATTTATATGGACTGAATGCACGGAAATTAGAAATGGGGACTTGCATTAGTTTGGTGCTCTTTGTTGGTTTCCCTATTCCATATGTCACTGAGGCTGGGCTGGCCCTGACAAACCATTCCCCATGGGGCTCAGTCTGTTTTCAAAGTACTGGATTATCATTGTTGTCGATATGGCTGCCGTCAAGTTGCCCCCACCTGATAGCAACCACATGAAAAATGAGATTGAACCATTGTGATCCATTGGGTTTTCACTGGCTGATTTTCAGTAGATTGCCAGGCTTTTCTTCCTAATCTATCTTAGTCTGGAAGCTCTGCTGAAATGTGCTCCACATCATGGTAACATGCAAGCCTCTACTGACAGACGGATGGTGGCTATATATGAGGTGCATTGGCTAGGAATCAAACCAGGTCTCCCACATGGAAGGAGAGCATAAAGGTCCATTAAAGCAATTTCAGCCTATCAGTAATCAAGCTGACTCTCTAGTGCAGGAAAAAGTACACCTGAACTCACCTTGGCTTTCCTTCTATTCTTTTCATCTCTCCAGTTTCTCCCTGTTCTTTATGTCCTACCGTCATCTAACGTCCTATTTCTAGGCAGCTTTAGTTCCACATGGTAAATTTGTGCCCCCAAATGAGAGAGAATAGGAGTTTCAGAGAACGTTTAAAAATGAATGAATGCCTTAGATGAGAATTCTTAAGTCCCTATAGAAGTCCCTGTATCCACGTGTCCACCCCAGCCCTCCCATTCATATGGAACTTTCCACTGAACGAGGGCATTTCCAGAAGCATATTGTCTAGCATGATTGAGCAAGACAGGAATTCCAAATATCAGAGAGAGCTTTCTAGATTCTCCCCAACCAAATTGTTTCCTTTTTTAGCCGAACAACCAGGTATAGGGTATTCAAGAAATCACTGGATAGATAGAAGGGAAGTTAAAGGATTCCCCATTCCCTTCCAGTAGCCAAAAGGAACCCTGACCAAATAGTGAGTTCTGAACTTAAAAAAAAAAAAAATCAGAATCTTCAAAAAGAACAAAAACCTTATATGACCCCAGTTCTCCCTCATCCCCTTGAAAGAGAAAACACAAGAAAGACAGAAACATCTGAGACCCTGAGGTCTGAATGCTGTAGAAGCTTTAAAAACAGCAGGAAAAAAAAAAAAAAATGGATGAGGGATTTCAGTTTAATTTGAAGTAAAAAATAAACCTTAAGTCTTCCTTCCCTCCGGAGGCTGCAGCAGTCAAACAAATATTGTCAAATGACAGTTTTTCCTGAAATTCAGTTTGAATTTTCCTTGTTTACTGTAAAGGCATCCATTTCACTCTTTCCTGAGGGGCAACTTCAACCAACTCTTCCCCTCTGTGGTGTTTACAACCTTTGGAATATTTGTAGCTTGTCACGTCCCCACCTCAGCTTTTGTTTGGCCTACTTTTCTAATTTTAGCTCTTTAATCGCTCTCATCTGAAGCCTGGTTTCTAATTATACTACAAACAAATACGTTTTGATGGATGGTGATGGATGTAAAATAAATTAAAAATAGACTCTCTTACACCAACATATCTGCAAGGCTCAGACCCTCACCTCTTTGAGGTCATTGCTCAAATGTCACATCCTTAGTAAAGGCTTCTTGCCCACCTTGTTTAAAACTGAGATACACACCCACAGAAGCATACACAAACACAAACATACCACTCCTGTGCTTACACACACACAAACATACCATTCTTGCTTTATTTTTCTCCATAGCATTTAATCCCATCTAATCTACTCTGTGGAGTCCCTGGGTGGTGCAGTTAACATGCTCGGCTGCTAAAGGTTGGTGGTTCGAGTCCACCCTGGGGCACCTCAGAAGAAATGCTTGGCAATTCATTTCCAAAAAAAAAAATCAGCCATTGAGCACTGAGCCACTGAGATGATATATTTCATCTGACACACATGAGTCATCGGTGAGTCAATGACTCAATGGCAACTGGCTTGGTTTGAGTTTTTTGGCTAACCTTCTCCGTGGAGTCCTTGGTTAGTGCAAACAGTTAATGCACTCGACTGCTAACTGAAAGATTGGAGGTTCATGCGCACCCAGAGGTGCCTTGGAAAAAAGGCCTGGTAATCTACTTCCAAAAAATCAGCCATTAAAAACCCTACAGAGCCCAGTTATACTCTAACACACATGGGGTTCCCATGAGTTGGAATTGACTTGGCAGCAACTGGTTTTAACCTACTACATATTCTACTTATTAATTTTGTTTGTTTGCCTCCATCCAATAGAATGTCAACTCCATGAGGGCAGACAGTATCACCCATTTGTTCACTACAGTATTCTTGGTGCTCAGAAAGCTGCCTAGCATTTAGAAGATGCTCAATAAGTGTATGTATCATATGAACTAATTTCATGAAATCTTTATAGTCCCTTAACAACTAGCAGAAACAGGGCTTTCTCCTTTCATCTCTTTTAATAGTCAAAGGAGTGGGGATGATCACAGCACCAAACAAGCACCAGTGGCTGGTCTTGACACGTTATTTCCAAACCTGTGTCTGAAAAGATAGTTTATTTCCCCTTGAGGCACTTACCTTCCGTGATGCCAAAAATTCCATGCCCTTAGCCACCTGGAAGCTGTAACAGATGAGATGCTCCAAGGTCAGGAAGTTCTTGTACATATCTTCAGACACTGTCAGAAGAGGCAGGATGATGGAGGTCACTATTTCCAGTAGTCAGTACTATTATTTCCAAGTTTGTTGGCCTAATGATAATTTTAAGACCTGGGAGTTTCAAGGAACCCTGGTGGGACAGTAGTTAAGAGCTCAGCTGCTAATCAAAAGGTCGGCAGTTCGAATCCCTCAGCTGCTCCTTGGAAACCCTATGATTTTCCTGCCCTATAGGGTCGCTATGAGTCAGAATCAACTCGATGGCAACGGGTGTGTTTTTTTCTTTTTTGGGGAGTTTCAGGAACTGGAAACAGAGTGAAAATGTCTCCATATTCTGTAGATTTGCTGGATTGGAGGATTATTCACCCTCGTGATAGCCCTTAGGAAAAATGTTGTTTTTTCCATTTTAGCCAAATTGAATCAGTACATCCAGAAGGCAGAATGGAGGTAAAATCGACATAGATAACAGGGAGCTAAAGAGGACTTCGTCGAATTTACTGTTTAAAAAAAATTTTTTTTTAATGTACCCAGAGGGATAAACAATTGTTTCATATTGAGAACTCTAAAAATAAAGCAACAATATTCAGGGTCATTGAATTTTTTTCTTTGCAGGCTTCGTCCTGGGACAAGGGCCAAAGGTCAAACTATAATCTACAATGGATAACTAAAAATATCAGAAATATATTTACTTCTCTCACTTTAAAGCTGAAAAAGTGCTGTAAACACGTTAACTTTGGCCTGTAAAGATTTTTTTTTTCTTCTTCAAGGATATGAACGAGAGATAACAGTACTATTGAAAGATGAATTTACGTAAATTGATGGTATTTATGTTATTACAACTGGTACAAATAAACACTAAGACATCATGAGTGTTTTCAAAATAATCTCTTAAATTTGGACAAATGAGATTTATGGCCTCTTTCCTGGAGACAAATACCAATGTAAATGAAAACTCAGCTATTATAATACCTTGTAAGTATTAAAAGGAGCCCTGGAGTCAAAATGGTGAAGTGCTCATCTGCTAACCGAAAGTTTGGCAATTTGAACCCACCCAGTGGCTCTGTGAAAGACCTGGTGATCTCTTTCCATAAAGACTGCAGCTTAGAAAACCTTATGGGGCAGTTCTACTCTGTCATACACAGTCACTATGAGTCAAAAATCAGCTTGATGGCACCCAACAACAACAAGGATTAAAAAGCACGTGAGCCTTTTTCTCAAAGATTCATTACACTTAGGGCTAGAGAGGTCTTAGTGAACGATTAATAAATCCCCTTCATTTTTCAGGTGAAGAAAATGGAGGCAAAATTCAAGGCCAGCACCTTTTCTAGTCTAACACATTACCTCAAGCCCTTAGGTTTTCAGCTCACTGACCACCATTTTGTGAGAGAGAAGGAACTGGGGAAAGACGACACTCCACTCAGTGTGGGTCCAGTTATGTGAGGACTACACAACCTCCCCAGGGACTTGTAGACCAGACCCCAGCCTCATACTGCCTGCTCAGCTTCTAAGGAAGGAAGTTAGATTTACCTGGGCCGACCTTTCGGCCCACGTCAGGAGAGTTTCTTCCACTATTTGATGTCTTGATTCTTCTAAGCTCATGCCTCAAGAGAAGCCAGATGTCAGAAAGCCCCATCTCTATATCCATGGAGCTTTTGAGGGAAGCAGATATACAGTGTATGTATCCTGGAGCTGGATTTAGTTGTGGAAGAGTTAGGCTGGGGCCATGGTTCCACTCATAAAACACTAAAATATCACCGAAAAAGTAACTTGGTAAAGAAAAGTGTATTTACCAAAACTCCTCGCAGGAAATATGGTTGGAATGAATACCTGGTAAGCTGCTTGGGATGGGGTAGAAACAGCAAACGACCCTCAAACTGCCTTGTAGGAGGTTGGGTATGATTAACTGAAAACATTTTGTTGTGCTGGTGAAGTGTGCAATGTGGGGCTGAACCACTTAGGGCAATAAGGAGGCTAACCAACCACCAGAGTCTCTTTATTTGCCCTGCTGGAACACAGTACTTAGCCCTTCCTGCTAATAAATATTGAAGTAATATTTTAAGAATATCGGTTTGATTGTTGCCAACTGCTTAGCCCTCCTGGGGTACCCATATTTCTCAAGCTAGCCCCGTTTCACACTATAACCTAGCCTGCTGCTTATTTAGGGCTCTCTAACTCCACTTTTTTGAAACCCTGGTGGTGTAGTGGTTAAGTGTTGGGCTGCTAACCAAAAGGTCAGCAGTTTGAACCTACCAGGCACTCCTTGGAAACTCTATGGGGCAGTTCGACTCTGCCTTATAGGGTTGCTATGAGTCGGAATCAGCTCAACGGCAGTGGGTTTGGTGTTTTTGGTTTTAACTCCACTTTGGGGGATACTGAATGGAGACAGTCTAGAAAGTCATGCCTCTTTCAAATATGAAGTAACAGTGGATTCTTCACATTACAAAATTCCTTGTAACACACTGTCATCTTGTCAATCCCTACAAAAGCACGTAATAAGCAAAGAGGAAGCAATGGCAGATACCTTCTTCCTCCTCCACATCACTGAGGGACTTCTCTTCAACAAATCCAGAACTGGCTGAGCTCTGGCTACTAGTGATGCTGTCCAAGCGGCGTTTCAGGTCCACAGGGATTTCCCCAACATAGTCTCTCCCTTGACGGAATCGTGCCCCTTTGGTCTATAAAGAAATAAACAATGTGACTACAAACTGGATCTAAAATGTAGTAAAATATGGAAACAATTGAAACTATTAAAAAGCAGACAAGGAAAACATAAATTCCAAGATTATGTGGTCTCTGGGCTGAAATTTTGGGCAAGTTTTTAATATACTAGATTTCCTTGCATAAAGTCTATTGTCACTTGACAACGAGTCAACTCTGACTCATGGCAACCCCATGTATAACAGAATGAACTGTTGCTCAGTCCTGCTCTATCTTCACGATTGTTGGTATGTTTGAGTCCATTGTTGTGGCCACTGTGTATTTTAAGAGCCTTCCAACCTTGTAGGCTTATCTTCCAACTCTATATCACACAATATACTGTCATGATCCATAGGGTTTTCTTTCTTTGCCTAAGTTTTGGAAGACCTTTCTTCCTAGTCTGGCTTAGTCTGGAAGCTCCGCTGAAACCTGTTCATCACTGGTGACTGCTGGTATTTGAAATACCGACAGTATAGCTTCCAGCATCATGACAACATGCAAGCTACCACAGTAGCACAAATTGCCAGACAGCTGGTGGCCATAAAGCCTAGCTCTTTCTATAGCTTAAAGAGATAAATGCCTTGTTTGAAGTTGCACTTAGACGTCCAACATTAGGGCGCCCTTTACACAGAGGGATTTATACTCCATGGGGCCAAATACAGCTAGGATAGACAGAGAATAATCTAGGGATGTCATTTCCTCTGTCTTTCTCTTTCCTTAATCATACCCTCTTTCTCCCCTCCTCTGGCACCATCTATCATGGGTCAGTATATGAAATTCAGAAAAATAAAGCATAAGAAGTGTATTTCCTCCAGAAAGTAAAAGAAGTAGTTAGGTCAGGCAAGAGGTAATGTGAAAATATCCCTCACAAGTTCTTCACAGGATGTCTGCTGGAAAGCTAACATATACCACTTTGAGTTTTCCCTCATTTTACAATGTGGGAAATGCCATACCTTGTAGGGGACAAATTCGTTTCTCTTGCTCCTTAAGTAAGTTGAGAGGTTTCCAAACTTGCAGAATTCCACAATCACCATGAGTGGCCCTGCAGACAGCACAGCGTGTTAAGAAAGGAAAAGGTGTTCTCACTCTTGTTTCTCACTAAGTACCTAGTACACTGATAACCCTGAAAATACCTTAGAAGAAGGCTATACATGCTCGATTGGGACCAAAAAAAAAAAAAAAACACATTGCCGTTGAGTCGATTCTGACTCACAGAGACCCTATAGGACAGAGTAGATCTGCCCCATAGCATTTCCAAGGCTATAATCTTTATGGAAGGAGACGGCCACATTTTTCTCCTGCAGAGCAGTTGGTGGGTTTGAACCACTGACCTTTTGGTTAGTAGCCAAGCTGATTCACCGCTGCACCACCAAGGCTCCTATACCAGCTATACAAGTAGCAGGAAGTTTTAGAATAATTTAATTACTGTGTCATTAAACCTCCACAAAATATATATCTAGGACTCTAACAAAGCTTCCTGAGTTAAGGAAATCAAGGCCATGAAAGCTGAGTGGTTTTCCTCCAAATACTAACAGTGAAGCATGCATCAAAATGAAGCAACCAAAACCACTCAGAGATACTAACCTCCTGGCTTAGTACAGGCACCTAGAAGGTTGACCACGTTGAGATGATGGCCGATATGAATGAGGATCTTGAGTTCAGACATGAGGGCTCGGTTTTCACTGTGTGTTGCTCCTTCTACGAATACAGAGCAAAGCGGAGGTCATACATGGCATGACCTCAGGACAATTAATGCCCTTTCTCTGCTTACCACAACTGTGTACCTCGCCATCCAGGGATAAAACAACTGTTACTTCATTTATTATAAGTCAAACTCTTTTACTTAAATTCTTTAAGTGCACCAAACACATTCAATATTTAAAGGGATCCGATATGACGTCTTTTTGCTAAGAGGAGAACACATCTGCAACTGGAATCATGCCCATTTCTTTTACAAAAATGGATTTCATATAACAGGCTTACTGGCTTCTTAGGGCTTGATTATTTCAGTGCTTCCTCACAAGGAAGCAACACCCTGTATTAAACATCACTGTAAGTTAGGGGACTGGCCTATTCTCCAGCAGACTTGTGCCAATCACGAAACTTAACAAGGGCCAGCTGGCAAGCCCAGTTGGGCAATAGGGCTGATGGGACTAAGGCTGTGAGTTTGACTCTGATATAGATCGGTATACTCCATGTTATACCATGGACTGCCAAAAGAACGAACAAATCTGTCTTGGAAGAAGTACAACCAGAATGCTCCTTAGAAGCAAGAATGGCGAGACTACGTCTCACATGCTTTGGACATGTTATCAGGAGGGATCAATCCCTGGAGGAAGACATCATGCTTGGTAAAGTAGAGGGTCAGCAAAGAAGAGGAAGACCCTCAATGAGATGGATTGACACAGTGGCCGCGACAATGGGTTCAAGCATAGCAACACTTGTGAGGATGGTGCAGGACCGGGCAATGTTTCGTTCTGTTGTACATAGGGTCGCTATGAGTTGGAACTGACTCTTCACAACAACAACTCCCCTCTAATCTACAGACACAGTCCACATTCCTAGCTCTGATGAAAAAAAAAAATTTTTTTTTTTTTTTTTCTGATGAGCTACCTCAAAATTACATACAAGGGAGAATGGGCAAAAGGAGAGAGATGGCTTTGAAACACACAGACCGATCAGTAGCATTGTCTTCAACAAGGAAAGACAGAACATTATAATTGTCCAAGAGGACAACTGTATCTCCTCTCCAAATTAAAATGACGAGTTCAGGATTCCATTACTATTAGGATTAACTTTGCCCAACATTTCTATTAAACTGTAAAATATATGATCTGAGCACTCCCAAACTGCTGGGTCCTCTCCTCAAAAGCTGGCAAGACTCTTTAAATGTTTTTCTTAAATAAAAAGCAACACTTATTCATAAAGGTCTTAATTAAAAAAAAAAAAAAACACCTATAATCCTTCCTTTCCTAGCATAACAGATCTTATTTTTGCATATTACCTTTATCAACGGCACTGGGGTGGTGGGTACCTTTATATGTGAAGATCTTTTACATAACCTAATTCTAGAGAATGTGTTGTTTTTGCACTCTACTCTTTTTACTTATTATATCAAAATCCTTTCCATGTTTCTAGATGGTCTATAGCCATTAATGCAGCACAAATATTAAGAAAGAATTTTAATATAACCACAATACTTTTTTCCTATAGCCAGGACCACTAAGTACAGTCGTACAAGCTGTACCCTGCACAAAGGCTCCCAGGCAAGGTAGGGAAGTGGAGAGCTAAAATTCAGCCCCTGACATGAGGGTATAAAGGAGAAGCTTTTTTCCAGTTTGTTCAAAGGCACCATATAGGTTGGCTGCATTCTTGGCTAGCGGGTCCAACCAACCACAGAGCCACCGATACAAGCTATGCTGTCATGTTTAAAGACTAGATGAGACAGATAGAAAGATCCATTGCTATATAATGTTTTTACCTTTCAACATTTTGACAGCCACTGTCTTGCAAGTTGCTGTTTTGTCGATGCCAAAGGCATCTGCTTCAATCACTTGGCCAAAGGCACCACGGCCAAGAGGTTTACCTGGAGTCAACAATAACAGTAACAAAAAAACAGACTTGGATTATTACACCACCAAGGTGATATGCAGGGGTCTCAAGTAGAAAGGGCGACCATACATTCTGATTTAATGATTTACTCCCTTGTCCTAGCTTAATTATTTACTAGCTCTCCCCATTCACTCTCCAAATGTCATAGTTTGCATATAAATTATACAGAAACCCTACTTCTAGGTGATTGAATTGATGATTACCCAAATTCAAGAGACAAAATAAATATTTCTAAACCAGAACTTGATATTTGAATAGACTAGATTTGTCATAATCCTAAAGCAGGATGAGATAGTCTAGAAAGCCCAATTCCAAATTAATATTACATGAAGACACACCTAGTTTCAGTCGGTCTCTGGGGAATTCCCATTTGCTGGCATCATAAGGCAAATGTTCACAGTGTTCATCCAAGGGGAGTTCATCTGGATCCATGACAATGGACAAGTAGCCCGTCTTTAGTTCCCCTCCATTGGCCTGGAAAACATCGATCCTTCCAGTCACAAACACCCTGTTGTTTGGCTGCTGCTTTGTGTGCTTGTTACTGTTGTTTATTGGAGCCTCAGTCCTGATGTCTCATTTTCCAATAAAACTCAAGGGGTTTGAGAGTAGTCCCATTACTATCTTGTTTGCAATGCCCCTTCATTCCCCAAATGAGCTCAGGATAATTTCTTAAATCTTAATTACACTAGACAGTCCAAGCCCTTTTCCTCTCTAGTGGCTTCTATCAATTAAAGTCCAGTGGCCCAGCCAGAAGAAAGTAGGCAGGAATGCTCTTACATTGAAAGAAAAATGTGCCCATTACAATGGGAAAAAGCAACTCAACGAACCCTAGTCAGCTTTCATTAATCATGAAAACCAAAAAGCATGGAACAGAAGGGAAATTATTTTGTTACCCGTTTAATGGTCCTTAAAACGATGACTAGAAGTAGCCAGAAGAACATGGCAATCACGGCAGTGCCCACTAGAATAATGACTTCCAAATTTGTCTTTTCCTGGGCACCTGAAAAGACACAGTCGAATGGGCATCAACAGTTGGAAACTCACACTTTTTAAGATAAGATGACAAAGTTTAACACTAAAGCAGTATCTCCATCTTGCCAATTTGGAAAAATCATAGAAGACAATAGTCAAAGCCTCGAACTTGGATGGAGTCTACAACATTCTTAGCAAAAAACTCAGTTTGCAAAGTATTGCTCATAAAAATTTCCAGCAGTAAAATCCTGAAGTAATTAGTGATAAAATCATTAACATCTTAAAAGACAAACATAGAAAGTGTTCAGTGGAAGAGACCTCTTTGATGGAAATAAAACAGGTTACGTTCTATAAAGAAGAAAAGTATTTCTATTTGGGAAAATAACAGTTTGGTTTTATACTGATAGTCCGCTGTTATGGATTGAATTGTGTCCCCTGAAAAGAAATGTTGAAGTCCTAACCTGTGGTATCTGTGATGTGACCTTATTTGGAACTACGGTCTTCATAGATGTAGTCACGTTAAGATGAGGTCATTAGGGTGAGCCCTAATCCAATACAACTGGTATCCTTATAAGAAGAGGAAAAGAGCCACAGACACAGAGACACAGGGAGAACGTCACGTGACAAGGGAGGCAGAGGTTAAAGTGATGCATCTACAAGCCAAGGAACGCCAAGGATTGCCAGTAACATAGGAAGCTGAGAGGAGAGATCTCCCATTAGAGCCTTCAGAGAAAGCATAGCCCTTCCAACACCTTAATGTCAAACTTCTAGCCTTCAGGACTGTGAGAAAATAAATTTCTGTTATTTTAAACTACCCAATTCATGGGGTTTTTTTGGCGCCCTTAGGAAACTAATATGTCTATGTTTTGATCTGTGTAAAGCTTGGGAAAAAGTAGTTTAAGAAATAAAGTAGAGAAATAAATGGAGTGCTTTGGCCAAAGAGCTATTGGTGAGCACGCACCTAGTATGTGCTCATCACTTTAAACATGTCATCCCACTTAATCCTCTCAATGATCCTCGGTTTTCAGATGAAGACACCAAAGCTCAGAGAGGCCAAGCTACTTGATTGAGGGCACACTTGGTGATTCTGGTCAAAAACTGAACAAAGTCTATCCAACACCAACTACCCATTACACTACCCTGTCTCTGTGTAGCAGGAGCCTAAGTGAGGCAAAGAGAGAGCGCTGAGACAGCACACCACACAAGGCCAGCAGAGGAGTTACTCATGAAAAAGAAGAGGAGAAGCTAGAGGTCAGCAAGGAAAGCTGCAGGAGCTCAGGGCTCCAGAGGACAGCTCTGAGTGGGAGGAATTAAATCCTGGAGGAGGCTTTCAGCTAAGAGTGATTATCAAAGAGGTGATAAGGAAGCAATTATCACTTAGGGTCTACCTATTGGATGAGCACAGGGTGAGTCAAACCGGGCTACAAGCTGTGAGAGTGGCCCATGGCAGCCTCAAGAAGACGGAAAGACAAATAATCGGCAAAAATAAGAGCTGTTAACAGTTGAGAGACAAGCACCAAGTATACTTGGGAGTGGATTTATTTCTTTGGTGGTCCTACTAGAATAATTCACTCTTTATACATAGGAATTTAAAAGTTTATTTATACACCAAACCTGCTAAACCTAACCCCCCGCTGTAAAGTTGATACCCACTCATAGCGACCCTATAGGGCAGAGTAGAACTGCCCCATAGAGTTTCCAAGGAGTGCCTGGAGGATTTGAACTGCTGACCTTTTGGCTAGCAGCCATAGCACTTAACCACTACACCACTAGGTTTTCCCATTTACACACAGAGAGTGAAAATTTCGAAGATTCAATTGTCTATCTTAGTTCATGTTATTGTTATCTGTTGTTATTGTCAGTTGCTGTCAAGTTGATTCCAACTCATGGCCATGCCATATGTGCAGAATAGAACTGCTCCACAGAGTTTTCAAGGCTGTGAGCTTTCAGAAGCAGATCGCCAGGCCTGTCTTCCAAGGTGCCTCTGGGTGGGTTGGAACCACCAACCTTTTGGCTAGTAGTGGAGCACTTAATCATTTGTGCCACCCAGGGACTCCCAATTCATGTACTAATATTCCCATATTAACATGTGGGAACCTAACAGGTGTATTAAACAGCCACCTCTCTCTTTCTTAGTATTCTCTGGGTAAGAAGTCAATATAATCTCTGTACCTGGTTAATTTTTTTCGGTAATTAGCTGCAGACAGCTAACACAGGCAAGGCAGAGCACCAGAGAGAATCTAATCTGGAAGTCTTTCCTAGGATTTGCTCTGAAACATAAATCCCTTTGGAAGTGACAAAACCACCACATTCTATGAAATCTTTATTTGCAAGTGCGGTTTATGGAACGGTAATAAGCCTACAGATTTGAAAACATGTCAAGGTATCGAAATGCAATACTTTGCTACATAGATTTGACAGATTAAAGGGACTAAAACCTAGACTTCCAGAGACCAGCTTTGTTGAGTTCACAGAAATCCATCATTTCCCCATCTATCACCACCCCGTCTGTCTTTCCCTTGCGTGCCATTCCTTCACCCACACAATACAATTTCATTGTTCCCCTGGTGAGTTATATAAAAAAAAAAAAAGACACAGGAACACTCTTAAAATAAAATTGTCTGTCACAACTTACCTTTCCTGCCTCAGAAAATGCCAGATCACTTCTGCATACTCATGCATGTTTTCTTTCAAGTTTAGAGAACCAAAAATTTTCCATTTCAGAAAAGCACAAATGACTATTGTTTACAAATGACTTTTAATTATCTTTAGTCCAATAAAAACTATGAACCCCTGTAACTATCTGAATAGTCCTGACTTTCATGATTCACTGGTAATGCTAATGTTTTTCCAAATAAATAGAGGGGCATTAATTCTGTGACAAGTTAAGAGAGCCATTCAATCGAGAAAGGATCAGGGAAAGGAGGATATCCAGCGTGCTTAGCTAAGAATTCTAGTGCAGTGAGAACTGCTGGGATAGTAAAAGTGGTGCGAGAAGAATTCAACCAACACCAGTTCTGCTTTCTGGTTAAAACAATGCATACTTAATGAGGAAAACTTCAAAGTACAAAGAAGACAAAAGTCACCCATAACCCTCCCTCCCAAAGTGAAGGGTATATCTAAGAGGCAAGCTAGTTTTTAAAAAACCCCTGATGTGTCTATGACTACCCACTGACCTTCTATTAGGAAAAAGGTCTCTGCTTTTGCACATCCAAGAAGATTGCAGGCCTGGCAGGTATAGAGGCCTTCATCCTCCTTCCTTACCCTGCGGATAGTTAGGTTCTGATTTCCATCTTTCAGTACGATGCCTAAAAGAGGAGGAAAATGGTTATGTTTATTTATGCTGATGAAGTTTTTCCAAAATTTTTTAAAAAATATAACTGGTGCCCTTAATCTTGGGCTATTATCTAACTTCAAAGCATCATATAGTGCCAATTGCTGACTGATCTCCCAGCTTCCATGTATTGGCCTCTAGTCTATTTCTAAGAATAATTTTTGGAAAACAACTTAAAGGTCTTTAGGGAAGATAACCAGTTCATTGCGAGCACGTATTTCCTGGACATGACAAGACCAGGAACTTCCTTCATTTCTCTTTCTGAATTCAACAAGGCATTTTGAATACCCTCAGTGCATGTCTATGAAATGAGCCAGGCCACGTATACTAATACTGCTTTTTTTCCTCCAACTTAAAGTAAATTAAGAAATAATACGGGTTTTAGATAATATCTCTGGGAAAACTGCAATCAACGATAGAGAGAGGAGTTCTATTCACCTGAGTCTTCTACGAGTGTTTCATTATCTTTGAACCACGTGATCTGCGGAGGCGGATTTCCAGACACTGTGCACGAAACTTCAATGGTTTCACCAATAATTGTCGTCTGATTCTCCAAGCTTCCTGTGATCATAGGGGCTATACGTTCTATGCACATAAAAAGAAAAAAATAGACCATTTAGTTAAAATATTTGAAATGGTTTTAGTAAACTGTTACAGTAAACTACAACAGTTATTTAGTAAACTACAACAATAAACTGTTATTTATGAAGCTGAAAATACACAGAAGTTAATAACTGTTGGTCACTGAGTTAAGTTAAATGAAACAAGCAAATTAGGACAGATCAGGCGTAACTGCACCCCTTTTAAGCATTCACATTAGTGGTCCCAGCTGGTAATCACATGCCAAAATAAAGGTTCAGGGTCACCTTTATAGAATTTTCTCTAATCAGACTTGGCTTCCCTGAGGAACTCCCATGTCAGTTCTGGCCAGTGACACCCTAGTACTCTGCAACGTTTCTCTTGGGAAGGGCAAAATTACACACAAGAACACCTGATAATTATTTGGCATTTTATTTTTTACAAAATTCATTTATATGATTTCTATTACTCGTTTTTACTCTTACTATTACTGATGGGCACGTAGGAATATTAATCTTATTTCATAGATAAAATAACTGCAGTTCAGGGAAGTTAAACAACAGGTCCAAGTTCCTAGAACTAAGTAAACAGTTGAACTAATAAAATCTGGTAAGTTTAGAAGATCAGTCCAATGCTATTTCCACTAAAACACAAACAAACAAAACAACAATACCCTAAGGAAAGTCAAGAATTTAAAGAAAACAAAGCCCATGGGTATCTGTTAAAATGTACAGCAAAATTCTAGATTTGCCCTTTTCCTGCAAATCATCAAAGTGCCATGGAGATATCTTGTCCAAACCAACTGAGCATCAAAAGAAATTGTGCTGAAAGATTCCCATGTCAACATTTGGCCAAGTAAGGGGACCTCAACAGTGCACACACTGGGCTGAAGCGAATGTATTGACCTCTAGTCTATTTCTAAGAATAATTTTTAACAAACTTGGGGGTCCTTAGGGAAGAAAAACAGCTAATTGTAAGCACATATTTCCTGGGTAGGGCAAGGCCAGGAGCCTCCTTCATCTCTCTTTCTGAATTCTTCTATTAGCTTGAAACCAGATCATCCACCAATGTTCATAAAAAAATAGATGGTCATTTATGTGGTGTGATTTGAAGGGCCCTAGGGATGACTTAACCCAAAAATATCTGTTCTGACACCTGAAGTCTTGAAACTAGCAAACCCTATGCTAGTGTCATTGTCTAAAGATATCAAGGCTGTAAGGAAGGTCTTATTCCTTAAAGCTTTGGTACTAACTAGTTTAGTAGTTTAGCCAGGCACTGCCCCTCCCTAACAGTAAAAATCAGAGGGTACCTGCATTCTAGGAACTGGGAAGGAACAACTAAAAGAGAAGAAAAAGGAAGTAGATGACACCAAGAGAAATGCTCTAAATTTTCCTGATTTCTTCAGAGATAGAGCCTGGCTGCACAACTTTTATGCAGGGGACAAAATTAGATGAGGCCTCGAGAATGGCTCTGTGGGAAATTTACAAAGCTATTTGCTCACTAAAGTTATCAACTCCTTGACCTTGGGTCACATGGGATGACCGAGAGGTAGAGGCAGTAAGTGCAGCACCCCTCCTACACACACTCACAGTCCCTAAACTCACCTCACCATTATACTCTTAATGCACCAACCAAAAAAACCAAACCCACTGCCGTAGAATCGATTCCGACTCACAGCAACCCTATAGGACAGAGTAGAACTGCCCCATAGAGTTTCCGAGGAGTGCCTGGCGGATTCCAACTGCTGCCCTCTTGGTTAGCAGCTGTAGCACTTAACCACTACGCCACCAGGGTTTCCTCTTAATGCACAGATACCTTATTAAGCACCTATTACGTGTCTTAATGTTCTATAACTGGAACTACTGAAGGGAACAACTGCTGCCCTCATGGGTTGATACCACTGTGCTATGACTGTCCAGTGGCTTCTCTGTGTTCTCCACTGGACTGTAAGATCTTTGAGGACAGTGGCTACACCTTGTCCATCTTGTTCACCACTGTGAACTTCTGGTGCTCTCCTGGGCTCACACTAGGCATCCCATAATATGTGTCTATTTGAATAAATAAATGCCCAAGAATAAGGCAGAAACGTTCCTGGTTCAGGCTAATCTCTTACAGGATATTGGTGAGTTATCCTAGCCTCAAGGTTGGAAAAAATCATCTTATTTTCTCTTTTTAATACATCACATCACCATTATAGCTTTTTTCTTGCCTCCAGGGTTTTCAGTGAATAAGAGGGTGCAACAATCTACACTGTAAGTTCCTAAAGGGCAGAAACCTTCACAAGGCATCTCAAAGCACTACATTTAGGGCATTCCAACTGCCTCGGGATGATGATTCACAGTTGTTTTCCTACCTAGGACCATGAGCTGCTTGACCACACAATGTATTTTCTTGGTCTTTCTGTCCTGAGCAAAGCAGACGTAGTCTCCTTGGTCCTGCAGTGATGCATTCTGGAGCTCCAAGATCAAAATGTCGCTTGTGCTATTAGAGAACATGGTGGCATTCATTTTCCAAAGAGCATCCAAGTTCTTGCAAACAGGCGTGGGCAACTCTCCCACTTGAACCGGCAGGGGCTGTAGGCCAAGCCTGTACCACGTGAGGTTCTCAAACATCATTTTGTCTACAGTGCACCACAAAGACACGCTCTCCTGTTCAGTTGGTTGGGCATCAGGTTGCAAAGTAATTTTAGGACCTCCTGAAATTTAAAACCCATAGTTAGAGAATCGCCATTTAACTGAGTGCACTACTCCTTTCTGGTTGCCTTCAGACTCTGCCTATAAAGCCCAAGAGAAGTGAAGCTCCAGCAATCCCAGATGATGTCACACAGGAGACAATTAAAGTAGACAATTTGGGTCCCAAAATGTGTTACTTGGCCTGAATTCTCCAGATACTTATCAAATCTCCACTTTGCACACTCAACATAGTTAAGATTAAAAAAAATCCAAAGCAGAAAATTCAGTCACAACATGAAATTTTAAAAAGTAGTTCCTATTAACACATAACACCCAATGACATTAAAGCTATACTTATTAAATAATAACTGTGGCTGTCGAGTCGATTTCCACTCATAGTGACCCTGTAGGACAGAGTAGAACTGCCCCATAGGGTTTCCAAGATGTAGCTGGTAGATTTGAACTGCTGACCTTTTGGTTAGCAGTCAAGCTCTTAACAACTACACCACCAGGGCTCCAAAAACTTGCACACTTACTCATTAACCTGGACTAAAAATTTTATTCTTTCCAGTCAGCTAAAGGTTATCCATAAAACTAAGGTGCAAAGGCAGATCAATGGTGCTGGGAGGGCACTGCTCTTCCGTCATTACAGCTGCCTCCAGAAAACCCAACCTCTTCAATTTTTCAACAGCAAGCGCATCAACATCTATTGAACCATTTATTAAGACAAGCACGGTGAGAGGCTCTGATGATAAAGACACAGATGTAGCATAAGACTTCTAGTTTAAAACAATATGTGAAACCATTCTCTCTCCAGTGAAGCTGATACACACATAAACCCAGGAGCTACCTCAGTTTTCATTTATAAACAAAAGCATCAATTACCAGTCCAAGTCCTCTGCCTAATCACCATGCCACTCACACAAATAGTGCAGGCTACAGAGGATAACACAACTTAGCACCCACTTTGGGGGAGATCCAACCCACTCTCCCCTTCAGAGAAGAGTACTTACTGGTCACGTGGAGGGAGATAACCCTCTCTCCTAGCCCGGCTTTGTTCATGGCTTCACATTTGTACAGAGCTGACACATTTGTCACTTGGATAATAAGGGTGCTTACAGTCTGGAAAAAACAAAACAAAACAAATAACAAGCCTAGGCCATAAACAATGGAGGCTGTGTTTGCGCACATGCGTTCCAACTAAGATTCAGCAGTCTCCACAATTGTTACTGCCTGCCTACTCAGTTCATACTACTGCATATAATCACATTTATGTAATTATAATTATGCTGGCATAGTTCACACATGGACAAATTGTTTTGGAAATCATAAAAATAAATCCTGTGTTTTAATATAACAGTATGTCTATACATATTTTCCCATTTTCATGTTTATAAAATCAGAATCACCTTACAACAAGCGTGCAAGTTGAACAGTGTTATGTGTTTCATTTTTCTATGACAAACTATTGATAAGTGAGTGGTAGTGATGGTTGAACATGATCAACATATTTAATGGCATCGAACTGTACCTGTGAAGACTGTGGAAATGGCAACTGTTTTATTATCTATGCCTTTACCACAATAAAAAAAATATTTTTCCTTTTAAATAAGTCAATGATCCTTTTTAAACTCAATGGTGTTTACAAACTGACTTAACATGCTACTATTTTATCATGATTTGATTTGATTTTTATTATAAATTTGATTATTAATCTCTAATACTCCTGACATATTATTGTATCATCTTTTATTTAAAAAGAGAGATTTCCGATTAAAGAGTTCAAACTCACTTTGTTTTTTCCTTCAATTACAGCAAATTGATTTTTGGTGACTTCAATTTTATTTCCCCCCTGGAAGTCCTCCACACTTCTCCATTCTTTACAATGGTATGGTTTTGTCATTAAGGCAGTTTGGCTATAAGAAAGAGATCAGAGATCATATTACAACCTAATTTTTCTTTAAATCAAATCAGTAGAAAAAATAATAATAATAATCAGATTTTTGTTATTGTGTTCCTAGAAATAACTTTCAATGCAGACTACCATGTCACAAGATTTTGGTGCCAATTAAAAAAGGGCCTCTGCACTGAAGGATAAGGTTCTAGGTAGATTCATTCAGGATACAGGAGGGAAGCCGCCATTCTGGGAACAAACTTTCATTCACGAATTCGATCAGACAAGACAATTCAAGTTAATTTACTTCAAAGGAACGCAAGGAAACTAAGAAGCCATCAGGTTTCTTAAAGTAATGTCTCTGGGACTTTGGCCTTTGTGTAGGAAATGATCGAACAACTGAGGAAGAAACTTGTGGTGGCCATTTCAAAAACAACAACAGGAAGTGGACTGCTTAGGGTAGTGATGGGTTAGTTGTTTTTTTTTTCCGCCCCCTAAGGATGTCTGGACTTATGTTAGAACCTGATAAACTGGGCCTGAGACTCTGAGGGCTGGGCTAGGTCTATCGCTCCCTCACATCCATCGGCACTTCCTCTCAGAGATGGACCTCCTCACAGATAAGAAGGAGTGGTGTACTGTTCACCAGTTGACTGGCATAAAGAGCAAATCCAAAGATTGGCAATTAGCGAACTAAGTGAATAGCTTGCATTTGGCAAGGTGTACATCAGGGCTAATCTAAGCAGAGATAGAAAATAAAGAAAATGGGTTATCCCAAGCAAAGACACCATGTATAATTGAAGACGCAAAGAACGATGAAGGGAGGTGAAGGGGTGCTCTTAAGAGAAAATTTTCTTAGGGATAATCTTCCCTACTTAGATTGTAGTCATATCCCAGCAGAGCTACAGGAAACGCAAAACCATAGGATAAAAGAGCCCGTGGCCCTACTCACGTGGGGATGTAGTTGCATTCTTCCTCCAACTGCCAATACCATTTGATGTGATGTGGGGGAGGGACTGCATAGACTGTGCACGTCAGCGTTTGCATGGTGCCATACTGGTAGGAATCCATGGGTGATATTACAGATTTCTCACCAATCTGGGGTGGGACTGGAGATGAGGAAAGCAACTTTTGAATTATCGATCAGCTTTAAGGAATGGAAGGTAGAGGTTTTCGGCAACTGAAGGCTATGTTTTGTTTGTTACTTTAGCATATGATCTTGCCGCCACTTTCTTTTTCATAGAATAGCTAGACTTGGACGTTCTAGTGACAGTTCACAAAGCTGAGCAACTTTGTGCACATCTTGGGACCTAGGGCTTATTTTTTTTTTCTATCTACATTATAGGCATAATTCTTTCAGTTCCCCCAATCTCACAAGATTGGGGCAAGTCTCCAGTACCAGAACAGTTGTGAATAACAAAAACATTATGATGTGCCAAGCATTATTCTAAGTGCTTTATATTGATTCATTCATTTAATCCTCACAACTGCTATTACACTTGAGAAAAATGAGATACAGAAAAGTTCAATGACTTGACCAAGGTAACCCAGTTAATAAGTGACAAAATCAGGAACAAATCTAGACACTCTTGACTTTTGAACCCAAGCAGTAAACCACTACATGATAAACAAAGATTTAAATCATTATATAATGAACCACTGCCACTGTCAAATGTATCTTTCCTTTTATTCATCTTTCCTCCCTTCCTTCCTCCTTTCTTTCTTTCTCACCCTCTTCTTCCTCCTTTCTCTTCTTTTTTGCTTCCAAAGTCATTAACATGAAACTATTTTCTTATTGAGAAGCCCTCATGACACAAGCAGTTAAGCACTCAGCTGCTAACTGAAAGCTCTGCAATTTGAACCCACCCAGCAGCTCCAAGGAAGAAAGACCTGGAAATCTCCTTCTGTAAAGATTACAGCCAAGAAAACCCTATGGAACAGCTCTACAGTGTCATTTGGGGTCACCATGAGTCAAAATCAACTCAATGGTACCTAATAACATTTTCTTATCACTATCAAACTAAAGGCTCAGATTTTGCTATAAAACTTAACTTCTATTTTGTTTGTTTCATATATCAGGGTAAATGGTACAGTGAATCAACTGTTTAGTGATTTCATGAATTGATGAGATGGGGTTAGTCACTGGCCATTGTTACGTCTTCAGCTCTTGTTCATTTTCTTCTTCCCATCCTACTTATCAGCTTTCCAGTTTCCCTTCCCCAATGCCCTACTCCTGCCCTTCTTATAAGCAAATTTCCTGGAACCTGCTATCTTTAAAATACTCTTTGGAGCTGATTTCCCAGGGAAAAAGCTAAGCCAAGCTCAGTAGATATACAGAGGGGTAGCAGGAAATAAGGGAAACCAGTTGCCAACAAGTTGACTCTGACTCACCGCAACACTCATGTGTGTCAGAGTAGAACTGTGCTCCAAAGGATTTTCAATGGCTGATTTTTTGGCAGTGGATTACCAGGCCTTTCTTCCCAGAAGCCTCTGGGTAGACTCAACCACCTACCTTTTGGTTGGCAGCCAAGCACGTTAGCCATTTACACTGCCCAGGGATTCTGGGAGCATGGGGGAAAAAAAACCTGTTGCCCTTGAGTCCATTCCAACTCATAGAGACTCACAGGGCATCCGAAGCTGTAAATCTTTACAGGAGCTGACTGCCACATCTTTTTTCTGAGGAGCAGCTGGTAGGTTCAAACTGCCAACCTTTTAGGTTAACAGCCAAGCACTTAATCACTGCACCACCAGGGACTCCAGAAGCATGGGAGAAACACCTTAATTTCATGAGAAAAGATCCTGCAGTTATACTAAGCTGCACCAGTAGGGAAAACAAGGAATCACAACAGAGAAACGACTCTCAAACTGGGTTTTGGAGCAAGATATGAGCGAATATACTTGGGGTAAAGGTGCTCTGGTCAAATAAGTTTGTTAAACCCTGCACACTCTATGCCACCACCCCATCCCTGTCCCAAATGGCAATATATATTAACATATTAAAGGCCTTGAGAAGTCATGTAGTAAAGAAACCTCCTTTACATTAACTTAGGACCTCCCAGGCTTGCTTGATCATGGCACCCTTTTTTCCTCCAACAACACTTATTGTTATATTTCAGTTTGGGAAAACAAAGTTCAAATCATTCTTAAATCAATATAAAACTTAATATCTTCCCTTTATAGACTCAGGATCAGATCCTGAACTTCTGATAAAAAAAAAAAAATTCCAACCAATCCAACAATGTCGACCTGCAAAAGCCTTCTGAGGTAGAACCTGCCTGTGATCACCGACACATCAACTACAAAACCAAATTAGAGGCTTCTCACGAAAGTCAAGGAGAAGAGACTTACTTCTTCCTCCTATACATCTGCACACTAGGTGCACCATTCCATGAAACAAGAGTAAACACAGTGCAATGTAGGCTTGACAACTCTCCCTGTAGGCATTCTTACTTCACAGCATTGGGCCATCAAGCGTGCCATCTACTTTAATTTTGCATTTGGCCACCAAACAGCTCACTTCCATGGCCTCTCAAACAAACACATTCATGCCACATTGTCCTCTACCTCAACACCACCACTCTGGACCATTTTTATATACAGGTGCCACACTCATGATGTGGGTGAAGCAGCAGGTGACAATGGAATGGTGGCTTGTTGTTTAGGAAGACATAAGCATATTCTTCCTAGTAAACTTTGGGCAGAGAAGGAAAACTGAACGGACTCACCATTCACAACCAGAGATACCACGTGGCTCTGCTTCTCCTTTGAAATGGGATTGGTAAGAATGACAGTGTAATTCCCAGTATCTTTTTCACTCACTTCCATAATAGTCAGGACATGCCCCACTTTGATTGTATGATTAGACTCAAGGGGTCTTCCATTTTTATACCTATGAAAAAAAATTGGGGGAAATTGGTACAATCTAAAGATTTGCCTTCATGTGAAACAATGTTTTGCATTTATTCTCAATAGTCACCATTTTATTTCAGGGACTGGGTAACCAAGAAACTTCACAGGAACTCTGACATTTTCTCCCACTATGGCTTCCACCAAAGATTCCATGCCGCTACGAAAAGCAACAAAAGGTTTTTCTGTAAAAAAAATTAAAAAAAAATTATTCTCATAAATGCTGATTTATTGTCAATGGTTTTTGGTTTAGCTTTTCACTTCAACTGAAAAATCAAATACCTTGGTGTTCTGAGTTGTTGCAGTTCAGACATTCTGAATACACCCTCCTATAGGTCACATTCCAGCCTCTCCCAAAATCCAATCTTTGCATTTGCTTTTTCTGTCACCCTGAGGGTACCCCTGCAAGCCTACTTGTTGCTCAAATCTTGGATTAGTGCATTTGCTCCTCTGTGAAGCTTTCTGTAATTCCCCCAGGGACAGGAGGGGGACTTGTCCTCTGCACCCGTGATAACCTACACCTAAATCCCTCTAATGTGTTGGCATGCCCTGGGGCTCAGTCCTCAGATCTCTTATTTTTATCTACACCAACCTCTATCTCAGGCTCAAAGTACTATTTATATAAACCCTAAATCTATATCTCCGAGTTCTGGGTTTATATACTAAACATCTCCACTTGGATGTTTAATGGGTATCTCTGAATGAGCATATTCAATATTATTTCCCCTAATCTGACTCCTCTGTCAACTTCCCTATCTCAGTAAATAGCACCACCCAGTTGCTCATGCAAAAATCTCAAGAATCCTCTTCCATTCTTTTCTTTCTCTTAGACCCCACAGCCAATGAATCCATAAGCAGATTCTGTTGGATCTACCTTCAAAATATATCCAGATCAGATCACTTCTTATCACCTTTGCACCCAGTCATGGATTGAACTATGTCCCCCCCAAAATGTGTGTATCAGTTGGGCTGGGCCATGACTCCCAGTATTGTGTGACTTTCCTATATGTTGTAAATCCTGCCTCTATGATATTAATGACAGAGGATGGGCTGCAGTTGTGTCAGTGAGGCAGGACTCCACCTTCAAGACTGGGTTACGTCTTGAGGCAATCTCTTGAGATATAAAAGAAAAAAGAGAGCAGAGAGACGGGGGACCTCATACCACTTAGAAAGAAGCGCCAGGAGCAGAGTGTGCCATTTGGACCTGGGGTCCCTGAGCCTGAGAAGCTCCTTGATTAGGGGAAGATTAAAGACAAGGACCTTCCTCCAGAGTCAACAGAGAGAGAAAGCCTTCCCCGGGAGCTGACACCCAGAATTTGGGAGTTTAGCCTACTTTACTGTGAGGAAATAAACTTCTCTTTGTTAAAGCCATCTACCTGTGGTATTTCTGTTATAGCAGCACTAGATAACTAAGACACACCCTGTCCAAGTCATTTGCCATCCCTTGCCTGGATTATTGCAATTCACCTCCTAACTAATCTCCCTACTTCTGCCCTTTGTTCCCTAAAGTATATTTTACATACAACAGAGTAATCCTAGAAAAACATAAGCCAGAGCATGTCTTTTTCTGCTCAAAACCCTTCTATGCCTTCTCATACTAAAATCCAAAAGCCTTACCATGGCCTGGAAGTAGGATGCCATTTAATTACCATCTCAACTGAGATATTTACGAGAGGGAAAGAGAAAAAATGAGAAATGTAATTATTTTCTCACAGCCCCACGGCAAGTAATTGAATCCATGCTTATTCTAGCACATCTCCCAGACTTCCAAAAAAAAGATTTTAAAAGCCACTTTAGATACTAATACTTTCCTTATGAAATAATAATAATAGCAACAACAACTGCTACTATTTAGTGAACACTTAAATTATATTATCTCATTTCACCTTTAGAGTTGGGATTTGACCCCAAGTCTCTCAACTCCAAAGCTATGCTCTTGATCTCTAGGTCATCTAGCCTTTCTAGCAAGAGCTCAAGAATATCTGCTGAACAAACATAACAGAAATCACTATCTGATCTAAATTTATTTAAATCATCTCACTTTTCAAGGCATAGCATAATTCCAAAGGAGATCTTGGCTCACCATGGATCCTGACAAATGTGCTGTTCTTCTTGGTCATCCGCCCACTGGATGCAACACAGTTGTACCACCCTTGGTCACTTCGGGTTACACTATCTATAGTCAAGGTGCTCAAAAATTTCTTCATTTCACTCTCAGACTGGGTTTTTACGTCCTGGCTAATATGTTTCTTATGCTGATGCTGAAAAAAATAGTTTAATTTACTTCCAAACCCAAGCATAGCATTACCCAGTAGCTTCCTAGATACCAACAAAATCAAGTCTTGGGTCTACTCCAGAATTTTTAATGTTATGTAGGTAATAAATGTATTCGGTGTCAGGAGAAATAAATAGAACCAACTGAATCAGGATTTCAAAAAATCCCACATAGTGAGAATAAGACGAATATGAACTGTAGACACAAGCAAATATGACTACTGTTCAAGGAAAAGTGTGTTTCATCCCAACTCTTAAAAATAAATTCCCTTACAGGGAAAAATAGATCAAGAACTTTGAAGAATACAGGGATAACCTGAAAATACATAATCGCCTGGAGAAAACTATGTTGGTGGCCTCGTGACAGCAGAGTGGCACAGAGTTCTTGGCCTTGCATCCTATTTTTCCACAGGTGATGTATGTTCTGCAATTCCCTTAATGTTTTAAGGTCCTTACATGGGGATACTAGGAGTCAATATCGACTCAAAAGCACACAACAAGATGGCTGAAGAAGGTATAACTTACTGCACAAAGTAGCACACTGAGGTTTGAAATGGGCCCAAGACTTGGGATCACTACAGTTTTGTTTTTGCTCTCAATGATGTACACACTCCAGATATTTTATCTGAGGGCATCGGTGGTTCGGTGGTAGAATTCTTACCACCCATGTGGGATACCCAGGTTTGATTCCTAGCCAACGCACCTCATGCTCAGCTACCATCTATCTATCAGTGGTGGCTTGCATGTTGCTATAATGCTGAATAGGTTTCAGTGGAGCTTTCAGACTAAAGATGGACTAGGAAGAAAGGCCTGGCAATCTCCTTCTGAAAATCAGCCAGTGAAAGCCCAGTGGTCCAATCCTCTGACCAATCCTGAGAATGGCACAGGACTGGGCAGCATTTCTGTTCTGTTGTACATGGGGTCACCATGAGTCAAGGGCCAATTCAATAGCAGCTAACAATACCACATTTTGTCTGGCCAGAGTAACCCTTATCTCTCGCAAACAAACTGCTCTGGGGATTATTATCAAAGCATTTAGAGGTCTGGCTTTGAATTGTTAGTGTTACCTTCAAAGTGGTAGTGCAGTGGTTAAGCGCTCAGCTGCTAACTGAAAGGTTAGTGGTCCAAACCTACCAGTAGGTCAGCAGAAAAGTGTGCCAGTCTGCTTCCATAAAGATTTACAGCCTACAAAATCCTGTGGGGCAGTTCTAACCTGCCCTATAGGGTCACTATGAGTCAGAATTGACTAGATGGCAACGGGTATGGGTACCTTCGAAGAAGGATATTCCCAGTTGAACTTAACCGCCACATTTAGTTCAGTCCTTGCTGTACAATTTAGAACAAGCTTCTCTCCAACAGACATCTCAACTCCATGAGGAGGACTCAGAACCACATCATAAATCTTGTATCCTGGAACAAGTAAATTAGAAAAACAGAGAGTGAAAACAAATTTTTCAAAAATGATGCAACTATAAAATATGTCATATCATTTTTCCCTGAGGGCCTCAGCAATACCTGGGAACTCCCAAGAAAATCATCTACAGAGATTTACAAAACACTGACTTCGGGGCTCAAAGATGTTGTAACCCAGTGCATGGAAAAGCAGTAAAGTTTGAGTGGTCAATAGCTCTAGGCCAACGGGGCCAGCTTTAGTAAATAGTTGAACTTTTCATAAAACAGGTATAATTTTAAAAACGGGTGACAATTATTTTTTTCAAAAATGTGTTACTATAAAAGCATTCTTTAATCCTTGGTCTTGGCAAAAAAAGAGAAAAAACTCGACTACACATGGGTTTATTTGGTAGAGAAGAGTAGATGTAATGGATTCCCCAACACCATACCATGAATTACATTTTTCATTATCCCTTGTCCTTTACCAAACACCTTAGCCTCCAGGGTCTTAATATATGAAGCCATTCTTTATTGTCTAAAATTAATGATATAGAAAGGAAACTGTTCTCTTACCTAACACCACAATTATGTACATAATAGACTGGTAGCTTTCATCGTTAATTTTTGCTTCACAGAAGACCATGCCAGCATAGCTGATCATGTAGCTAGGGATACTAAAGCCTTTATTGCTGTCCCAGGAAATTCGGTTGCCATCAGGAGTAAACTTCTTTTCTGGATACCTCTGGGCAGTAAAAAGAAATAGCAAATATTGGTTATGTGTTTTCTAAAGATGATCACTAAAGAATTTGCCTTACTTTTAAGCATACCAATAGTTTTTCATTTTATTCTTTGTTACTTTGACCCTTCCTAAAGAATCTTTAAAACTCATTATTGATACTGTATAATAAACAGACTATCCATCTTGAATAAACAGACTATCCATCTTGATATTAGCTTAAAATTAGGAAAATTTAAGAGATGATGGAAGAAGTTTTAACTTACTGCACAAAGTGACACATTGAGGTTTGAAATGGACCCAAGACATGGAATCACCACAGTTCTGTTTTTGTTCTCAGAGATGTACACAACTCCATGCTCATCACTAACAGAAGCAATAAATGGAGATCTGTAATCTAGAAGAAAATTTAATACTATTAGCTAATTAATAGCATTTACTGGAAAAGCTGGTCATTTTTTAGATTCATAAACCCAAACCAGAGAGATGAATGATTGGGACTGACACCTCAGTAGGCACTCTCACAGGTTAGTCTGCTGATAGATATCTGGATCCAAGAATATGCTACAAAATATGCTATAGAAAAGAATAGGTAGATAGATAGGTGGGTGAGACGGTGGGTGGGTGGATGGGTGGGTGGGTGGATGGGTGGGTGGATGGGTGGGTGGGTGGATGGGTGGGTGGGTGGATGGATGGATGGATGGATGGATGGATGGATGGATGGATGCATGGATGCATGGATGCATGGATGCATGGATGCATGGATGGATGGGTAAGTACGTAGATAGATTGATGATAGGTTATAAATACATGTGTGTGTATAAAATTTTGAAAGGAAAACTCCCAGAATGACGTTAACTCCTTTCACAAGGATCATCAACAAGTAGAGAATATTTTATAGGTTTCAGATTTTACATCTTGATCATTATAATTTTTTGCAAAATAAAGGAGCATACTGACTTTAAAATTTGCAGTTAAATCTATACATATTTCCTAGTAATTTCTACTGATGTTTTAAAAAAAAATCATGTTCTCTCTCTCTCTTTAGGAAAATAATTTAAGTGCTATGAAAATAAATTAATGGATCCCAAAGGATCTTTAAAACAAACAGGAAACAAATTTCAGATTTTGAACTCAATTATTCAAGAGAGTTGTAGTATGTGGACATTTTAAGATTGTGATGACTATAAGATTCTTTGTAATATAATGCTTAATAGATAGTACATTTAGTTTAAGATTCAGGAGCCATTAATACCCTCAATAATAAAAATCTGAAAAGCCACCATGCAAATCACTGAGAAGAAAATCAAAGAAAATTTAACATCATTCAAACACGGTTCATGCAATGTTAATAATGTGCTGGAAAAGTACTCAGTTTCCCAGAGATAGAGATGATGTGCTCTGGAGTCATGCCAGAAATGTTAGAGAGACAGCAGTTCATATTGCTATACCAAATTCACCTGATGAAGCATTTTTATAATGCTTCATAATAGCTGGCCAAAGTGAAGAAAGGGTTAATTAAACCCAAGGGGACAGAGGTAGTTAATTCCCTTTAGCTGCAGAACTTTGATTTCCTTCCCAGCTGGAAAGCACAGAAAAGCAGCCAATCTAGCCCACCACATGCCACAGCCATTATCTTATGGGCCAGGCACTATTTCCTGGCTCCAGCCATGGCTGTAGGGAATGGGGTCAGAAGACTAAGGAAGTAAGGTGGGAACGAGAAGGGACACTAAAGAGTGTCTCACAGGGAATACTTCAATGTTGTCTTTGCCATTGTTACACTTCAAGATCAAAATCTTGGACAGCTCAACTTCTAGAATATTATGGCTTAGACAGGTGGCGGAATTTGATGGTATACCCAAAGACTGGTAGTGCACAAATAAACAGTGCTAGGGACAGCTACTTCTTAATATTCCTTACCTTTCACCCACATGTTATGAAAATATAACATAGCTTGCTTAGAGAACAAGCCTTTGGAAGCTAAATTAACCCTTTGACGTAAGACCAAAGCTATTCAGTAAATCAATTCTATTTCGGTATCCCAAAATAAGGAAATAAACAAAAGAAACCCAAACAACCACCCATCCTCTCAAAATAAAATATTTACTCTAACTCATAAAATGAATTTTCCCATGTCTCCAGGTTTCCTGACTTGGGGAGACGGAAGTAACAAAATATTATGGGAGAGGCTCATCTTGTAGTATTTCCAGACAGGCCAAAAGCAGGAAATCCTTGCAATCTTCTGAGAAAGCCTCATCTCCCAAGACTGCCAGATCAAAAGGAGCCAGAAATCCTGAAAGATCTGAGCCTTGTCTCTTTCAAATTCTGTAGAGGAGAAGAGGACAGCACGGAATTCTATCTTGGATTGTGCTTACCCTGGGCAAAAATAATTCTTAAACATTACACAACCCAAGAGAGAGTATAGTGCTTTGATGTGGCCTATACTTTTCCAAAGCATGGACTATATTGCACTATTAAAATGTAAGTGGGCACACGCAAGTGTATTTCCCAAAGTTCATGAAGTTCCCATTTTGTAAAAAAAGGTGCCTCGGGGGGGAGGAAAAAAAAAATCTAAGCAATCTTCACCTGCCTCAAATCCTCTGGGATGCACAGAGGTATAAAAATGTATAAATAAAAACTTTAAAAGCTCATCTTCATTGAAAAGAAAAATATTCAGTATATCCAAACAAAATACTATGCCATTCCTCCCAATTCTTACATTCCCCAAAGTTATATTATAGGTATGTCACTGGTTGAGTCAGGTTTTCACAGGAAAATTACACTAGTATAAGATTTTTAAAATACAAAAGAAAAGATAGTTCATAAACACTAAATATGTGTAATGTTGTGTTTTGCACTACATGGGTGTTAAATCAGTCTCTATGGTGTCAATCCAAAATTGCAAACCCTTAAACGGTCTGGTACATCATCCAAGATCTCAGACCACACATGCAAGGGAAACTCGAAAGGCCCTTCGAAGCAATGTCTTCATTTGCACAAGAGTATGAGATTTTTTAAAAATAAAATAGAAGTGGGAAAAGAGAAATTCCTATGAACAAAAAAAGCTTCAGAGACCTTGCCTGTTTTCCTGTGCGTTCTTGGGAAAATCTCCTATGCTGGTTAGATAACCTATCTCTGCAGAAACCTTACCATAATTCACCCCTCAGTCTTTCTTTTCAAGGATTTCAGGTTTGTTTGTTTTTTCCCCCTCAAACATCAGAAAGCTTTACATGCATCTCCATAGCCAATTCTGAATACAGATTTACTTAGAAACAAAGATCAGAACCCACCTAATTGGGCAAAAAAAAGATGTACTCAGAGCCCAAGCTCCAGAAGAAATTAATGCATCTCCTTTCTCAGAGGAAGCCTTGGGAGAAAAGAATTTTGTATTTTCCGGTTGGCAAAGAGCCTTTTGAGAGAGCCTTTTGTTGTACTCGATTCCTCTTTACGTCTATTGTGTTTTATAACTGGTAAATCAACGTGGGAAATGAATTATATTTAACCACTCACCTTGGACGTAGACATAAATGACTGTAGCCATGTCAGTGTCCCGGTAGAAGCACTTGTAGGCTCCAGTATCATTTCCGATCACTTTAGGAATTGTGAGCGTCTTACAGAAAAAGCCGTCATCGCACTCCGTCACCTCCACCCTTTCCTCAGACTCACTCTGATTATTGGGCCAGGCCCAATTCACATCCCTCTGTCCCCTGAAAAATTAATTCCAGGGAGATACTAATGTGAAACTCCACTGAGATGGTTTCTAAGGAACCAAAGGTAAAAGGTTTGGTTACCAAACTATTAAATAAATTCCTCAGCAGACAGATATAAAGCCTCCTATCAAAGATGACAGGTTGAATTGGCATATGACAAAAAGCCATCGGCTCAGCTCCAGAAATCACTTGTAGAGTGATTCCTGAGTTTCCTATTCATTCACTCATTCATTCAACATGTATTTATTGAGTATGTACTATGTGTCAGGCACTGCTAAGAACCAGGGATACAGCACTGAACAAATCAGACAAAACTGATGCCTTTTATGGAACCTCAGTTCAGTTGGAGGAGACAAAAAATTAAAAAAAAAAAAAAAGAAGAAGAAGAAGTAAAATTTACTGTATAAAAGGTAGAAATAAGGACTATGGAGAAAAATACAGAAGTGATGATGAAACAGACGAAGTTCTGTGGGGAGGGGACTTGATAACGCCGGCCTTGTGACTATCAGGAGGAACAGTACCCCTGGCAGTGTTATCGTTAGTTGCTGTTGAGTCAGCTCCAACTCATAGCAACCCCGTGTACAACAGAACAAAACGTTGTTCGATCTGCGCCATCTTCACAATATGTTTGAGCCCATTGTTGCAGCCACTGTGTCACTCCATCTCGTTGAAGGTCTTCCTGTTTCTCACTAACCCTCTACTTCACTAAGCATGATGTCCAGGCAGAGGAAATAGCACACGTACAGGCCCTAAGGAAGGAGCATATCTGGAATATTAGGGAAACAGCAACAAAGCCAGCAGAGACATGTCAGAGTGAGCAAAGGAGAGTAAGACGTGAGGGCAGGGAGGAAGATGGTGTGATGGGAGGACCACATGAAAACACAGATGACTATTATTACATTTCCCTACAAGGCCCCAAGAGAGATAGTCAGCACCAAGAAGAATGTAATATTATTGACCTTTCCCTCAAAGAACTTGAAATTTTCACGAAATTGCAGCTACATCAATGAAGCTACTTCTCACACACTCAAAGGAACCAGTTACCCTCCAGTTGGTTCTAACTCATGGCCATCCCCATGTGTATCAGAGTAGAACTGTGCTCCGTAGGGTTTTCAATGGCTAATTTTTTGGAAGTAGATTGCCAGGTCCTCCTTCCGAAGTGCCTCTGGGTGGGCTTGAACCTCCAATTTTTCAGTTACCAGCCAAGTATTTAACTGTTTCTACCACGAGGGGTAGCTCCAACACACTCCATGGCTTTTTTAGAACCTAAGAAATGTCTATGCAGAACTTAAAGAAAAAGGATGGCTCTTTGGGGATTTTAAATAACCTTTGTTTTTGAGGGTGGGTAAGGGAAAAGCTACAGAGAAATGTATTTGTCTTGAACCAGCAAAGCTAGGGAAGCAACACCTGGTACTGTGTTTGTTCCCAGGGCTTGGATGTTGGGATCAAGGACTTGATAAGGGGACTACAGTATCCTTTACACTTTGCAATCTAAAATAGATCTTTGTATCTTTGTGTTGAACACTTGCTATTCATCAAGTAGGAAGCAATTACAATAAGCTGCCCAAGGTTCTTTCTGGATCCCTAGTAGTCTTCTCAAAGGGCAATATCATCTCCACCCACTGTGGCCTCTGCCAAAAACACAGCGCTCCTGAGAAGCATTTGGGTCTTTCATGCATAATGGCAAGATTAAGTCTCAAGGTCTTCCATCTTTCCTCCTGGGCAGGGGGTGGAAAGCAAAACTTAAAAGCCACTTCTAGTGAACTAGATTTGTTTCCCCACTTCACAAAAATCGGTAGCATTACTTCTTATTAGCAAGTACAACAAGAGGCATTCCAAGACATATCGAGCCAGAGCATGAAGTCCATTACCCCTGCAGAGCACACACTTAATAATGTTAATGACTGAATAATAAAATTTCAACTACAGTCAGAGTTTTATCATGAAACAAAGTTCTTGGAAAGGACTAAAAAGATGTCCAAGAGCCATTCTGAGTATCATAAATGTGGCCCAAAACTTTTTCAACTCTATCGTTTAAGGGTATATCCTCAAGTTCATTTACTAATTTAATATTTATTGAGTGTCTTTGTGCATGTGCGTGTCTCTGTGTGTATGTGCATGTTCAAGCACACCCGTGTGTGAGTGTGTGTGTGTGTGTGTGTTGGCAAAGGGCAGTAAGAGAAAAATACCAGAAAAATCACACAGAATTTCTAGAAGACATTTCTAATCTTTTCATTATTACTTCAATTCGTAGAAACTTCACTAATTATGAACAATTACTACAACTATATTATAGTTCTGCTGTAATGGAAATTCTTTTTCTCTTGATAAACACTGAGTTGTTTAGCACAGGAAATCTGAATCTAAAATGAACCCTTACCTGCAAGTAATTTGAAGAGTTGTATTAGCCATAATTGTAAGTATGTCTTTTTGTATGCTGAGCCTGGGTGGATCAGGAGAAATACTAGGCAAACCTGGAAACAAATAAATGAATGCAGTTGCCACTGAGTTAGGCCCAATAGGAAACACCTTCCATAAACAATACACACTCTATACTTTCAGAAGGCCTTTTCGGCAATTCATTGTGTATAACTGTGAATTTACTTTTCACCATTCCCAGTAAAAGTTCACGAGCTGTGTCATAACAGGAAGAATGGGCAGATGGTCATAAACCAGCACAACAGTTCTGCAATTCATGGAGCTAGGGTGGGGTTCCTGTTTTCCTGCATTGCCAACTTCAAGGTCTTACAAAACGATATGGACACTGAAACCAAATGAACCTTCATCTGGTGATCTCACTCCCTTGGGAGAGGACCCACTGACATTTCTTATAAAACATAGGATGCACACAAATTGACTAAAATGCTGATTAATGAATACTACTTACAGAGATTTCTATATAGTTCATCCATCTACCTTCACGGGAGGAGGGAGGAGGACTGTCTATGACCCTGTCTCATTCTTCTTTACCAATTTTCTATTGCACGTCCCCTGGTAACTGAACTGCTGAAGTTAAAATTATGGCACACAAAGGCTGTGTATTCAAACTGGGTGAGAGAAATTGAGGAAGAAAGAACATTTTCCAATTTCATACAATACGCATGTTAATATACATTTTTTCCTGAGGGAATGGGACCAAAAAAAGTGTAATGTTAATGAATTACAATTGAGGAATGCTCAGTTCCTCAACTTACTGATCAAAGGTCTTAGCTCATCCTGATACCAAGCTTGGGACACAAGAAACCTGTCTTTACCTAAAGATTTAAGAACTAGAAGAACAAAATACAAACACATATATATGAATGTGGGACTGATATCCCACTGTGGGTCACTCTACATCATAAAAACTTAGTTCTCTGTCAACTAAATGTGAAGAGCTACCAGGCGTTGAAAAAGCATCAGAGGAAAAAAAACTGCCCACCAGGGTAGGGATTAACTGATACTAAGAAACCAGGTGCTGCCAAGTCGACTCCATCTCACGGCAACCCCATGTGTGTCAGAGTAGAACTGTGCTCCACAGAGTTTTCAATGGCTGATTTTTTGGGAAGTGGATCACCAGGCCTTTCTTCTAAGGCACCTCTGGGTGGACTCCAGCCGTCAACTTTATGGTGAGCATCTGAGAGCCTTAACCATTTACATATCAGGATCCACAAAACAGCAGCTTAAAAAGTGATCAATGCTGGGAAGCACCCAAACTTAGTGTGATCCCTAACTCACATCAGCTAAGAACAAATGACTCTCTGGACCTAAACTAGCATTGATCTTGCTGGGGAAATAAAGAGTATGAGCAAATATGGGCAAGTAAGAGAGAGTATGAGTAAAGAGAGTATAAGCAAATATCCAGTGCATCCAATCTGTGGACTCCAAAGTGAATAACTACAGGCAAAATGAACAAACTGATCACCCATGTTCTCACACACCCACATAGTTACTCATCAATAACACAGTAAAAAAAAATGGAAATTAATTACATCAATAAGCCTCAGAAACTGTCACTGGTACTGACATGCTGTGTTTGAGGCAGTGGTTCTTAAATCCTAGGATGTGTCAGGCTATCCTTAGGCCTGTGAAAATGCATTTTAGCAAGGATTTCAGGTGACTCTGACATAGATGGTCTAAGGGCCACTCTTGGACAGCTATTGGTCTGGTTTGTCATATTCAGTTAATTAGCTAGCACACCATGTTTCAATATGAAGAAATTAACTGCCCCCAAAGAATGCAAGCAATAAAGCAAAATGTGGAAAAGTAAAAGAAATGCCTTTCAATAATGGAGTCGCACTTTGCCTAAGAAAAGGAGAATGAAAATTCACTTGTGTGAGCATAGATTTCAGACTTCACTGGGAAACAGCAGGTTGAAAAACACGTTGAAAGCAGAAACTTACTACAACTCACACAATGATCCAAATGAGAAATAAGTCATTATTTGGGCACATTCACGTGAGAGCAAAATGGTAGTAAATGACTAGGCTTAAAATAAGCTATGCTTCCACCATCACCAAAATAAAAGATTCTTTAAGATCTCTCCAAATTATTGCCACAAATCATTCCACACTCTAGACACACTTTGCTATGTAAAAATTAAACATAAAAAAGATGTGTTCCCCATTCATAGGAAGCCAAGACAACACAATACTGTTCTACAGACAAATCTACGACAAAAATCTATTCAACAAGCTATCAATAATGATAACTTCAAATTCATCATCTTTCGGCCAAGGCTCAATTTTTTTTTCCTCCGTTAAGCTTCATACATTTTTATTGGCAAATTTGAGCTCTACTCTTCAGAAAGTTCTGAAGAAATGACTATAAAAGATACATATCCTTCTACTCCATAACAAGGCCTGCTATGTTCAAGTTCCATAACCAATATTAATTAGTTTGTGCACTATTACCCCTTCCAGCTCAAACACAGGAAGGAAAAACAACAGTGTCTCTGTCTCTAGAATTGGATGGCACCAATTATAGCTCAATCCAATTAATTAAGCCACATACTCCAAAAGGGCAACCTCACCATTATTCAGGGCAACTCTATTACCATTACTACCGCTGCGCTATGAAACACCCCAGGCTTAAAAGCGACTCACTTCTTTGTGGGATACAGAACAACCACATGTTCCAGACATTCATTCTCTGCCCATGAAGGGAGAGAGAGGGCCCTTGTCAGGGTCGAATGAGTGTCCAGGGTGGAGCAGGGCCTGGTGAACCAAGTCTTTATTCAGAAAATTCAATAACTCTAGACAGATGATCTTGCTACTGTAAGTGAGTAGAAAAGTCTTAAGACACGTGATTCTTTTCTTTCAAAATAATAAAAAATAATTTTCCTAAACATTTGACTTTTTTCCCCCTCCAACCTCACGTAATCTGGAAATCAGTAAATTATGGCTACGGAGAAGGAATGTTATCTGGGAAACGTTAAAAAAAAAAAAAAAGTTATGGCACTAAGAGAGTTTGTGTTCCTAATCTTAAAGGAGACCGCAATGTTAGGTGGCAAGGGAAGTCGCAAGTGGCGCTAAAACTGGGTATGAAGTCCGGCAGACCCGGTCTTCAGGGCGAACTTCTGACTATGCGCTTACCGCAAGGACAAAGCCGCTTTAAAAAACGTTAACACTGTTTTACCTTGAAAGGTGACTGTCACTTAGAGACATTCGGAAAACCTGTCACAGCCCCAGGGCCAAGTCCCAATTTCCCCTACCTTCTCTGTTTTTTCTCTGTGAGGAAAGAGGCGCCCTGCACCAAGGAAAGGAAAAAAAAAAAAAAAAAGGTTCCCTGTCACTGGATGCCATCTCTTTGTGGTTGTGCTTGTCAGTTCAGACCAAGAGGGAACGCTGGCCGGGGTCCCCGCTCCACTCTAGCGGAAGTAGAGCTGAGTGCACTGGACGCCCTGGGATACCAGGCTTACGCTCCTTGCAGGGCTTCATTCCCAGCGGAGGAGCTGCCTGTCTGCACCCGGACTAAAATAGTGCGCCCAGCCCTTAAGACTTTTCACCGCCTGTTCCCCGCCTGCGGGGCACCTCCTGCACGCCTGCCCTGGGCGCCTTCCTATCCCCGCCTCCGGGAGCCCGAGCGTGCGTCGGCTGGCTCGCAGGACACTCTCCAGTCGAGGCGCCTGTCAGAGACCAGAGCCGTAGAAAAGGCATCGTGTTAGAACTCAGTAGACCACCGACTCGCTGGGAGGTCAGTCTCCGAGCCTCAATTTCCCCAATGGTTAATTAAACAGCACTAAGCGTCAAGTCCTTTCCAACTCTCCAGCTCTAAGATTCGAAGTTATATCGGGCCGCCATGTCCTCCACAATCTGGATCTCTCCGTGCGCACCCAACCTGTCCGCCTCCCTCCCAAGGAGTGGACTTCTTACCCCCGGAGGCAGCCCGGCTCTCCATGCACAGCCACAGAGCGATGGCTAGGAGCGCCTTGCTTTCCATCCTGCACTTCACGCCGGGCGCAGTGCCCAAAACTCAGACGCGCGTTCCCGGAGGGCTTGCCTGGCGAAGAAGGCGTGAAGGCGAGACGCGTGTCTCAGCGCAGCAACCCGGAGCGCGCAGGGCGAGGGTGCCCCGGCCCGGCAGTTGCTGGAGAGGCGTCTGCGGGCGCTTGTCTGAGAGGAGATCTCGGCTGAGGGACCGGCTCTGGGCCTTCTACAGGGAGCAAATGATGCCCGGGGCAGAGGAAAGGCAGCGTCAGCACACCTCCTCTCTCCCGGGGTCCCCGGACTCACTGCCGAGTAGGAACCAGGCAGACACTCTAGAGCGCTGAGGCGGGGCGAGGTGAGGCGGGGCTGCGGGCGGGACTCCCCTGGGCCACAGGTCCCGCCCCTCACCCGGCCGAACTGGGTGTTCCCGGGACTCCGGGGCCTGGATCCCGCTCCTACAACATGCACTACATCTCCTCACCTCTACACCTGCCCGGGATGCGCCCGGCCCCGAGTCGGCCCGGGTGCAGCGCTCCGGGCGCAACAACTTAGTTTCTGGTGGAAATAAAATGTAGCCGGTAAAGGGCTCTGAACCATTCCAAGGTTCAGTCGGCTGCCGGTCCCCGAGATACGAGAAATATCACCGGAAATGCAGCAAGGGATGCGCCGCGTCTAAACTGTATGCGGGATTAGGTTGGAGGAGCAACCAGGGAGAAGCAGATACTGAGCCGAGACGTCTGCGGGGTCGCAAACCCGCAGTGAACGTAGACACTACGAGTGTTTTGTTTGGCCAGCACAGTTGTACTTTGAAAATCTGACTCTGAATGTCTCAGTCTGAAAATACAGTTCCCCAGTTCCCGAAAGTTCACGCGGCTTCAAATATTTTGAACTTATCTGCTTAGCCCCAGAAGGCTTTCAAATTTGCGACTTCTGCCTAGCTCCTAGCCAAAAGCTTAAAGCAGGGCTTCAGGGAGCTGAAGGTATCCCGGGCTCTTGCGTACCCGCTGCGTGAGTGGCCTCCGTCCCTGGCATGAGACTCTCAAGAAAGGCCTTTTGTGTCCGGTGTTACTGGACAAGGAGCACCCAGCCTGACTCTACTTGGACTCTTAGCCAGCAGTGGCTTCACTAAAGGGGTGCAGGGGTTGCGGACCGCACCAGGTGACACTGTCAGAGGCGGTGGCACCAACCTCCCCCGGAGCCGGCCGTGGGCGCGTGGGCCTCCCCCGCGCCGAGCGGCGCCGCGGAACACGCACACAGTCGCGCGCACACATACACCTCCTCTATAAAAAAAGTTTGTTTTTTTTTTTTTAGAGGAGCTCGGAAAACCCGGGCACAGCCCAAGAGCTGTAAGACTCCCAACTACATTCCAAAAAGCCCGGTCCTCTGGAGCCCTGGACTGAGCAGTTCATCTTGGAGAACTGCTTCCCTCTCTCCCTCATGGCAGGGGAGGGGGCACATGTCCTGGGGCCTTCCAGCCGGTAGAAACCCTCCAAGACAGCAGAGTTTGATTTAAAATTTTTTAAAACCTTCCCAAGTGGGGAAAACTAATCAGACTTAAAAACACCAAAAACGTCGCCAGTACCAACCTGGATGGTGAGGAGCAGAGAGGACATACGACATATAACATAAGAGCAGAAACCACTCGGTCAATTGCGCGGCTCGCTCTGCCTCGCTTTCCAAACCTAATCCACTAATGTATCTCACGTAAAGTTTAACGTTAAAATGAACGTGATTTTGATGTAGTTCTTAAATATTTTTACTTCGAATTCTATTGTTTCCTTACTGAATTTTCACTTGAACCAAGTGAAATGTAAATACATTTAGGCTGTGCGTATGATAGAAAACTGTAATTTAAAGGTGTTAAAGGTGTCATTTTAATTTTCCTACTTGTTTATATCACTACTATTGCCATTACATTCAGTGATATATGGGAATTACGATTTATGAATAGTATTAGTAGAACTGCCCCACACAACTTCCAGTGAGCAGCTGGTGGATTCAAACTGCCACCTTTTGATTTGCAGCCAAAGCTTAACCACTGTGCCATCAAGGCCCCATAACATTACTAAGAATTCTGTATGGTCTGGTACTGGAGGAGGTCCACGGGGTGGGGCAGCACCATGAGTTACCACACTGAGTAACACCAACCCTAGTGATACCACTGTTAGCCAGGCCCCTTTTCAGAGTCTGAAGTTCCTGCCCAGACAACCTGAGGCTGAGCAATGAAGCAAAAACTCCCATATCCTAGGCACCCAGAACACCCAGTGACCAGACCTCACCACTCTTTCCATGAATGTAGACTACTTGTGGTGCTGTTTGTAGAGAAACTAGCATTTTTTCATGACCATATTTCTTTCTTCTTGTTTTCTCTTTATTTCTCTTTACATCCAGGGAGTGACATCAAATGTCCCCTAACTTCATTAAATCATCACATGTCCCCTAACTCCATTAAATAGGAGTCTCTCAAATCCCTCTGTCTTTTACTTCCAAGGTGCATGCAAGCGTGTTTTCATAGCAGCTGAAAGAACTATCCCTTCAGCAGGATGAAGAGGAAGAATTTAACCCTACATTTAGTCCAAAACTCTCCTCTGGAAATACACAATCATCATCAGGTGTTGCTTTTCTTCTGCTATTTAAAAAATACATTTCTTTACTCTTCTACTTTTCCAACTTGATAAATGAAGTATTTTAACTCTTTTTTAAGTATAATAAATGCATATGGGTAAATTTTTTTCCAAAAATACGAAAAAGTTTATAGTAAAAAGACCTTTAAAAAAAAAAAAAAAACCTTTCTTCAACAGAGGCAAGAATTTTTACCAGTTCCCTTTTTCCAAGCAAGTTCTATGCCCTTATACGCAGAGTAATCATCTTCCTTTTTCACAAATGGCGGCCTTGATAGAACTGTTGTTTGAATCTTGGCTTTTTTCACTTTAATATATACATTGGTGAGCGCTCTACATCACTCAACCCTCAGAGCGCCATTTCATTCTTTTTAACGGTGGCATGATGTCCTACTCTACAGATATTTATCTAGGAAGTGTTGTTGAGGAGTGTTTTTTTACTGGGGAATGTCCTTAAAGAAACACCTCTCCTCCTGCTAGCAAATTTAAGAAGTAAAACAGATGGGCTCTGGCAGAGTTGGATGAGGAAGAGGGAGGTGGAATGTGGTTTGGTGAAGGCAATTTTTCTCCATCTCCATCTTCAGACAATTCTCTCTCAGCCTTATTTACAATTCAGGGCACTTCCTCTTCCAGATCTCAAGTAAGAAGATAGTGTCTCCTCCTCCAAATGCAAACCAGAACCTGCAGGCCCTTGGTAATAGCCCCGTTTCGATGTCTTGGAGGAAGTGATGCATCTTTGATGGCCACAGGACCAGAAATTGGCAGGGTCTCAATGAAATCAATCTACCACATTCCCTCCCACACAGCACTTAGAAGGGCCTTGTGTTCTTGAAAAATGAGAGTTTGTTAAAAAAAAAAAAAAAAAAAGTCTTCCATGTGCAAAGCTCTCCTGTCATCTGGCACCACTGCAAAAGAGTGACTTTGTGAATTAGTCTGGCAGTGCAGGTATGGCCACCATCTAGCACAGTGTCTCAAGAGTGTTCAGTGATGGCGTTCAGACACACACCTTCAGAGGAGCAGTGAAGGGCAGTAGCTAAGCACGCAAACTGTAGGCCTACACTGCTTGTGTTTGACTGTCAACTTACCACTTACTATCCATGGGAGCTTGACCAATTTACTGGTTGCTTATCTACAGAACACAAAAGATGATAATATACCTTCTCCACAGAGTTCTTCTAAGAATTGAATGAATTACTACATGCAAGTCACTGAGAATAGGACCTAGCACCTGGTAAGCATAGGACCCTACACATAAGCACCTAATACACCTCAAGAAGTATTTTGCAAAGGTTAGTTATACTACAATGCATGGTCTCCTTCACGCTGCCTACATCTAAACTGCAGTAAGGCTCAATCATTCAATAACAGTTTTTGAGCATCACTATGTACTAGGAACTGGGGTTGTGCACACGGAATATATATTGCTCATATCACCAAAGCACATAAATTACACCTCATGACCCCTGAATTTGGTTCCATCACCATCACCAGTATTTTAGACTTCAAATCTTAAAAAGTAAATATGAAGATAAGCAAAAGGTTAATAATTGTGGAAGCTGAATGATGGACCTGAAGGGTTCATTTTACTATTCACTCCACTGTCAGAGTCTTGCTGTGGTTAATACACAGATTTAGAATGACACTGAGTTAATCTTTCCATCACTGTAGGCATCAGATTCCCGAGCTGAGGCACAACTAAGATATGGCACTTTGGGCAGTGCCCTGGGCGCCACTTAAGGAGGGGCGCTAAGGAGCAGTTTCTGTTGGCCATGGAAGTTTCCATTGCCAGCTGTGAGAGATGGTTCAGCAATTTAAAACCAATTGCCATAGGTGTTATTTTCCCTAGATAGGCCCCTGGCTTCCTCACTGGTAAGTGAGAGTAATAACTCTTGCCTACCCTCCCTCAAGGATTATTATGAGACTCCAATGAGACAACCTCATGAAAGTGCTCTGTAAACTGTAAAATACATTATAATCATGGTGGTATTGATAATATCACTCAACAGTACTTGTTAAAAGGTCTTTAATTGGCTGGCTGATTATGCCTTCCAAACATACCCTCTAATTTGAAAATTGCTTTCAACTTTAAGAATATCAGCTGTTCATGCTGATGGCTGAACAATATGCTGAACGTAATTAATGTCACTGAACTGTACATGTGAAGATTGTTGAAATGGCATTTTGTTACCTATACATTTACCATAACTTAAAAATAAATAAATAAATAAATAACTGTTCAAAAGTATGTCCCATCATTCTTTGACATACAGATATTGAAATAAGTTTACGGATACAGATGTATAGACACAGATGCATAATAGAAAATCCTGTAGAAAATATGTAGAAGAATACCAAGCCCCCCAAAAATAAACTGACTTCCGTCAAGTTGTTCCTGACTCATAGCGAACCTATAGGACAGAGCAGAACTGCCCCATAGGGTTTCCAAGACTGTAAATCTTTACAGAAGCAGACTGCCACATCTTTCTCCCAGGGATGGCTGGTGGGTTCAAACTGCCAACTTTTCAGTTAACAGCTGAGCATGTTAACCACTGTGCCAACAGGGCTCCTCATGGAAGGATAGACACCATACAAATGCCTACCTCTGGGAACTAGTTGAAGCAGAAGGGTAGGCAAAAGGGAACTTGCACTTGTTACTCCATATATTATTTTTATAACATTTTTTCAAAACAAGAAAATACTGACTTTACAAATAAAAGATATAAATCAAGATCAACTGTCTTTTCTACTGACTGACAAATATTGCCATTTATTATTTACATAAAAAAAATTATTTACATACTTGTGTGATATTTCCTCACGTTCACTTCATTTAATCTGTTTCTAGTATTTGCTTATTTTGAAACTTACTAGAGCCTGGAACTACATTACCAGATGTTGGCTCCATGTCATGGTGTATCCATACTCATGGCTTGTGCCTTGAGAGATTGTGAACATACCCTTTAACTCTCATTGACCACCTTCTTTCTACACCCTGGTTTACTGGACTTCCTGTGTAGTTTATATTTTTTTACTTAAAAAATATTTTTATGTTGAAGGAAAAGAAAGTCATGTCACGATATTCTAGTAAATATTTTTACATAATAAATATATTAAAATCTATTACATCCAGGCTTGCCTTGGATATTCCCATCAGTGTTCAGTTTTATTCATAATGTCTTACCTTCTAATAAATTTAAAGCAAACTCTCCACCCTTTTTGTGAAAGAGATTAAATAGAACTTCCTTATTTGGTATGTTCAAAGGAAAAAATCTCAATTACTATAAATATGTATGCATACATTCTCTCCTCAAGCTGTCCCATGTAGTTTCTTAAGACACATCACATAATGATAAATATAATAACAAAAATGTGTAAAGCATGCAGGGAATTTAAATAATCAGCTGAAAATCCATGTACCACAAGAAAAGGATGCTAGAAAATAATAAAAATAAACTCCATTGCTGTCGAGTCAATTCCGACTCATAGTGACCCTACAGGACAGAGTAGAACTGCCCCATAGAGTTCTCAAGGAGCAACTGGTGGATTCAAACTGCTGACCTTTTAGTTAGCATTCAATCCCTTAACCACTGCACCACCGGGGCTCCATAATAAAAATATTATTGAGCACATCCATTGAGCAGGCACTGCTCTAAATGTTTTACTTCGTTATGCACTTAATCTTCACAATGCTTCATGAGGTAGTGCTATTATTAATCCTTAGAAAGGAGTATGATTTAAGAAATTATTCTTAATTTAAGTAAATATTTCTTTCCTTCCTAAAAGTTCAGCAAAAAAAAGGTTTGCAAACAACGAATGCATTTTTTTAAAACCATTATTTAATTATATAAGTCAAGATACTCTTTGCTTTTTCAAATAATAATAAAAAGTAGAGGTTGATTTTTAGAGCACTAATCATGTTCCATGTATTTTTTGCGGGGGGGGGGGGAGGTTATTTTATTTAATCCCTACATGAACTCAATGGAGAAGATATTTTAAGTATTTCCATAGAAGGGGGGGGTGGGTGGGTGAGGAGATGAGGCTTAGAAGGTTTAAGCAACTTTTCCAGTGTTCCACAATCATAAGTGGTGGTATCAGATTTTAAAAACAGAGAGGTATTAAGCATCCAAGACAGATTTCTTCCAAGCACATACAAACAGTTGCTTTTTGGGAACTGATTTCTTTCAAAGGATGAGGCTAAATGAGTCAATGCCACTGGCTTCATCTGCCTGTCCGTGATGGTCATTTCCCTTTTCTAGGCAGATGGAAGGATGAGAATGATTTAAGAGAGTCGTTTTTGGATAGGTGACCAAGAAAGAAAGGCAGGTAATTAGATCTCCCCCTTCTCCACTCCAGGAATCCCTGCTGAACTGGGTCTTCACCTTCTACCCAAATCTGAAAATCTTACTGCTCTCTCCCTGCAAACAAAAGCAGTTGCTTCTATAAAGAAAACTATTGCGTGTTTTAGGCATTTCTTTTCTAGCTTGAATTTTTTTTTGTCCTTTTCTTCCTGGAAAACTTTTATTTATCCTTCAATACCCAGCTCAAATGTCCTTCCCAAGTGATACCTTTTTAACTTTTTAGATTTCTTCTTCAATTGAGACCCAGAAGAAATAGGCAGAGGATGAATCTTACCTGACCTGGTAGTTTAGGAGGATCATTGTTATGCTTGAGCCCATTGTTGCAGCCACTATGCCAATCCATCTCCTGGAGGGTCTTCCTCTTTTTTACTGACCCTCTACCTTACCAAGCATGATATCCTTTTTTCAGGTACTGGTCCTTCCTGATACATGTCCAAAGTATGTGCATAGTCACCTCTCAAAAGATTAATGAAGTTTAAATTATTTATGTCATTTCCATTTCTGCTGCTCTTTGTCTCCTCTGTGGTTTTGTTGGTGGTGGTGTTATTGTTTGTTTTACATAATCACATGCCACTCAGGTATCCATCACAAGTGTATTTACAGAGACCAACTTAGTTGGAATAACTAGGACTATACAGTGTCAACATTAACATGAACAGAGTGAAAGAATTCTCAATTTATTAAGCAGCAAGGATTGGAGGTTCAGTTTTTTGTTTTTTGGGTTTTTTTTTAGTAATAAAGAAAAAGAAATAGAAAGTCTATAATATTTGCATGTACTATACAAGAAATGTGTGATTCTTGAATTTCACGTCTGTGCCATTTGCAGACTATAACCATTTCCCAGTGAATTAATACAATCTTTCAAAGCACATCAGTTTTCAAAGAGGTAAATAGTACAAAAAAATGCTTTTGTTTTCCACAGAAGTGTTACAAATCACTAGTCCCTTACTAGAAGCATATATATTCTTCCAGATTAGTTGTATTCGTTTGCAGTAATATTCACATTTTTATAGAAAAAAGATAGAATTTCTCAGTAATATTGCCTTACCAGCATAGGGGCTAGTCAATGACAGCAGAAAAGTTTTATGATCTTTGTATATAAATTTAGTCTCCAGAGTTTCCAAAACATTGGTGAGTAGTCCCTTGAGGCACAAATAAAAATTCTCTCTTCGAGCAAAGAGTATTTCTGAATGTTCATTTCCAATATATCACTGCTTTGGTACATGTAATAAAACCAAACAAAACAACTCACAAGGCATGAGTTGTTTTGTTTGGTTTTATTACACGTACCAAAAATTTTTGAGTAAAATAAAATAAAAAAAAAACTTCAGATCTAATTGATAATCATCCAAAAAATTTTCAGGCTAGTTATAGGCAGATGAAGGGCCATAAGGGAGTCATTTCATGCATCTGACTACATAACGTAAATAGAAGTTCCAGATGTGGAGAAAATGAGTCTGGTAACAAAAGAAAACATCAAAAATATTAGAATGGTCTATGGATATGTACAAACACATTTACATTTCCTTATCCTAAGAAGACTTGAGCTTGCTTCATCCTAAAGCTATCTAGTTGTCTGTTACTTTTACCTGCCTTTCCTCAGAAAAGTTCTTGAAAGAGAATCCATCCCTCACCTCATCTCCTCAAGTGCAGTAGTGTCTTCTCAGTCTTGACCCTGCCTAACATCTTCACCACATCAACCTTGTTGTCCATTTTCTTCTTGAAGCTCAGTCTTCCTTGACGCTTATGACACTGTATTCTCCTACCTATCCAGTCAGTTCCCTTCACTGGCTTAGGCTCTGTTACCCAATACTAATCATAGAGATTTTTCATATCCATTCTTGGTAACCATCCTTTATCCTCTTCCATGACTTTCTCAGGGACATCATTCCCCCCTGTGTCTTCAACTATCTTCTATATGGAGATGATTTGCAAAATTACTATCTCTGGCCATGATTTTCTACCCTAGTTCCAGATTCTAAGCTCCAACCCTTCATGGACATCTCTATGATTCTGTTCCACCAATCTCTTAAACTCAAGGTATCCAAAACCAAACTCTTGGTCTTTTCACCCTGTACTGCCTCCTTAAGCCCTCTCAAAAGAGTCCTTACAGATGCTTATATTCCATACCTTGGAGCCATGTTATTCCCCTGCCTTTTCTTTTCCATCTAAATCCAATCTTGCCTACATTTTTTCTACATCTCTCGTATCTATCCCCAATTTTCATTCTTGTTGCCACTGCTCTGATTCATGACCATCTTACCTCTGTCCTAGCGTATTCCAATCTATCCATCACTCTGCTGTCAGAGTAATCTTCCTAAAACACAAGGTTAGTCTGTCCTACATTTTCGAAGGTTTGCCATTGCACACAGCATAAAGCCCCATATCCTAAGCCTGGTGTTCAAAAGCTTCGTTCTTTTCCTGCTTCCTGTTTTTCTAACTTACTTTCAAGTTTACTACATGCTGTTGTTGTTAGTTGCCATCAAGTCAACCCTGACTCATGGCTACCACATGTACAACAGAATAAAATGTTGCCCAGTCCTGCACTATCTTCATGATTGTTGGTATGTTTGAGTTCATTGTTGTGGCCACTGTGTATTTTAAGTGCTTTCTGCCCTAAAAAGAAGCCCTCCTGGCACAGTGGTTAAGCCCTCAGCTGCTAACCAAAAGATGGGAGATTTGAACCCACCAGCTGCTCTGTGGGAGAAAGATGTGGCAGTCTGCTTCTGTAAAGATTACAGACTTGGAAACCTTATGTGCTCTATAGTGTCATTATGACCTAGAATTGACTCCATGGCAAGGAGTCTGCCCTAACAAGCTCATCTTCTAGCACTATATCAGACAATATTCTGTTGTTATCCACAGGGTTTTCATTGACTAATTTTAAGAAGCAGATCACCTACCTTTCTTCTTAGTCTGGAAACCCCACAGAAACCTGTCCACCATGGTGACCATGCTTGTATTTGAAATACCACTGGCATAGCTTTGAGCATCATGGCAACATGCAAGCCACTACGGTATGACAAACTAACAGATGAGTGGTGGAGTATACCACACACATACCTTATATTCCGGCCATTTAGAGTCCATTGTCCACTCCCAGAAAATGATTTATACTCTATTTTCTCCAGGTCCATATGTTCAGTGTGTTATATTGACACACTGAACATATGAACCTGGAGAAAATAGAGTATAAATGTACTTTATTCTAGTACCTGCTTATAAGATTCTGGTGTCCTTTCAAAACCAGACCCCAGTAAGTCTCCTCAAAACCAACCTGTCCCCATCTTAACTACTCTCTCCCTCCCTGCAACATTCAGATTTCCTTGGGCTGTAGGCAACAAAAACAACAAAAAATTCACACCAGCTTAAATGTATAGGATTATGTTGTAAGTTATGGACTGGCTTTACAGTTTTATCCAGAGTCTTGGTGTGTCATCTTGCTATCTTTCTACGTGATTTTCTCAGCTCTGTCCCCTGGCTCTTCACATAGTAGAAAAAAAAATGGCTACACATCCTCGCCCTACTCTGTCCACAGAAAGAGAAAATATGCTAGCAGCTCTTGAGCTTCTGCCCTTAGCAGAGATCTTCTTGCAGCTCATTGGCCTATGTCTAAGAAACAACTACCAGAGGCAGGAAGGATGCTGATGAGCATAGGCCAAGCAGAACACACCCAGCATCTAAGAGTGGAGTCAACTACAACAAAACTACATAATTCAAATGGAGGAAGGGACAGCCCCCAAAGAAAAATCTGAAGGTCTTTGGAGAAAGCAAGGGGAAATGGATATTAAAGAGGCAAGCAACTAATGACACCTATACTCCCCATACTCCAAGAAACCATTATTCAATATCTGTTGTAGCATTTATGATATTATAGCTTATATCAGGTTTATACGGATATGTATGTTTGTTTCCCTTAGTATATTATGAGATGGAGTACAGTTTTACTGTAGTTTCCATACATCTTTAATCTAAATTTCCAGTTAATTGAAGGCAAGTTTTTCATTCTTCCTATGAAGTATTGCCTCTTCATCCAACTGTACCATAGTAACAATAACTAGCATTTATTGAGTCACCATGTGCCAGGCCCTGTTTTAAGCACTTTACATGTATCAACTCCCTTAATCCTCATCACCAACCTACAAGGTAAAAAAAAACATTTTTGTCAACTTGATCCCGACTCATGGTGACCCCATGTGTGTCAGAGTAGAGCTGTGCTTCATAGAATTTTCAATGGTTAATTTTTCAAAAGTAGATTACCAGGCCTTTCTTCTAAGGTGCTTCTAGGTGGACTTGAACCTCCAATTTTTTGGTTAGCCGTCAAGAGCGTTAACCCTTTTCACCCGCAGGGACTCCAACCTACTAGATTACCTGTCGCCATTGAGTCAATTCTGACTCATAGCGACCCTGTAGGGTCACTATGAACCTATTCTTTTTTTATTATTATTACATAGGAACTACTATTATTATCATTTCATAGACATGGAAATTGAGACTCAGAGAAATTAACTAATTTGCCCATTTCCATGTAGCTTGTGTGTGGTGGACCCAGAGTTCGAACCAAGGTATTGTGACTCTCAAGTCAACGCTCTTAAGTAGGTTCTTATGCAGGGTTTATCTCTCAGTAAAGGAACTAATCCCATGTTGTCGTTGCTGTTGTTGTTAGGTGCCCTCACATCGATTCCAACTCATAGCGACCCTATATATAACAGAACTAAACACTGTCCGCTTCTGCACCATCCTCATAATTGTTGCTATGTTTGTGCCCATTGTTGCAGCCACTGTGTCAACCCATCTAACTGAGGGTCTTCCTCTTTTTCACTGACCCTCTACTTTACCAAGCATGATGTCCTTCTCCAGGGATTGGTCCCTCCTGGTAACATGTCCAAAGTATGTGAGATGAGATCTCACCATCCTCCCATCTAAGGAGCATTCTGGCTGTACTTCTTCCAAGACAGCCTTGTTCATTCTTCTGGCAGTCCACGGTACATTCAGTATTCTTCACCAACGCAATAGTTCAAAGGCATCAATTCTTCTTTAGTCTTTCTTATTTATTATCCAGTTTTCACATGCATATAAGGCAATTGAAAATACTATGGCTTGGGTCAAGCACACCTCAGTCCTCAAAGTGACATCTTTACTTTTTAACACTTTAAAGAGGTCTTTTGCAGATTTGCCCAATGCAATACGTCATTTGATTTCTTGACTGTTGCTTCCATGGATGTTGACTGTGGATCCAAGTAAAAGGAAGTCCTTGACAACCTCAATATTTTCTCCGTTTATCTTGATGTTGCTTATGGGGCCAGTTGTGAGGATTTTTTGTTTTCTTTATGTCGAGGCGTAATCCATCCTGAAGGCTGTAGTCATTGATCCTCATCAGTAAGTGCTTCAAGTCCTCTTCACTTTCAGCAAGCAAGGCTGTGTCATCTACATATCACAGGTTGTTAATGAATCTTCCTCCAATCCTAACACCACATTCTTCTTCATATAGTCCAGCTTCTTGAAATATTTGCTCAGCATTATTCTATTTGAATGACTACCTCTTGGTCTATGTACAGGTAGGTCCTCATGAGCACAGTAAAGTGTTCTGAAATTCCATTCTTCACTATGTTATCCATAATTTATTATGATCCACACAGTCGTATACCTTTGCATCATCAATAAAACACAGGTAAACATCTTCCTGGTATTCTCTGCTTTCAACCAAGATCCATCTGATGTTAGCAGTGATACCCCTCATTCCACATCCTCTTCTGAGTCCAGCTTAAATTTCTGGTAATTCCCTGTTGATGTACTGCTGCAACCACTTTTGAATGATCTTCTGTAAAATTCTACTTTCGTGTGATATTAATCATATTATTTGATACTTTCTGCATTCTGTAGGATCACCTTTCTTTGGAATGGACACAAATACGAATCTCTTCCAGTCCATTGACCAGGCAACTGTCTTCCAAATTTCTTGGCATAGATGAGTGAGCGCTTCTGGTGTTACATCCATTTGTTGACACATCTCAATTGGTATTCTATCAATTCCAGAAGCCTTGTTTTTTGCCAATGCTTTCAGTGCAGCTTGGACTTCTTTCTTTAGTACCATTAGTTCTTGATCATATAACCAACAACTACCTCTGAAATGGTTGAACGTAGACCAGTTTTTTTTGGTACAGTGACTCTGTATTCTTTCCATATTCTTTTGGTGCTTCCCGTGTCATTCAATATTTTGTCCATAGAATCCTTCAAAATTGCAACTTGGGGCTTCAATTTTTTTTCAGTTCTTTCAGCTTTAGAAATGCTGAGCCTATTTTTCCCTTTTCCCTTTTGGTTTTCTAAATCCACATTACCATTTCACATTGCACATTTCAATATAATAATTTACTTTGTCTTCTTGAGCCACCTTTTGAAATCTTCTGTTCAGCTCTTTCACTGCATCATTCTTCCATTTTTTTTAGCTATTCTACATTCAAGAGCAGGTTCAGAGTATCTTCTGACATCACTTTAGTCTTTCTTTCATTTCTTTTTAACGAAGTTTTGCTTTCTTCATGTATGATGTCATCCCATAGCTTGTTTGGTCTTCGATCATTAGTATTCAGTGTGTCAAATCTATTCTTGAGATGGTCTCCAAATTCAGGTGGAATATATTCAAGGTCAACTTTGATTCCCATGGACTTGTTTTAATTTTCTTCAGCTTCAACTTGAACTTGCATATGAGCAATTGACGGTCTGTTACACAGTTGGCCCCTGGCCTTGTTCTGCCTGATGATATTGAGTTTCTCTGTAGCCTCTTTCCACAGATGTAGTTGATTTGATTCCTGCGTATTCCATACTGTGAGGTCCATATGTACAGTCATATGTTGAAAAAGGTATTTGCAATGAATAAGTTGTTGGTCTTACAAAATTCTACCCTGAAATCTCTGGCATCATTTCTATCACTGAGGCCATATTTTCCAGTTACCAATCCTTCTTCTTCGTTTCCAACTTTCACATTCCAATCACCAGTAATTATCAATGCATCTTGATTGCATGTTTGATCAATTTCAGACTGCAGGAGTTGGTAAAAATCTTCAGTTTCTTCATCTTTGCCATTATTGTTTGGTGCATAAATTTGAATAATAGTAGTATTAAATAGTCTTCCCTATAAATCAAACCAAACTCATTGCCATCAAGTCAATTACAGCTCATAGTGACCGTATAGGACAGAGTAGAACTGCCCCATAGGGTTTCCAAGGAGCACCTGGTGGATTCAAACAGCTAACTTTTTGGCTAGCAGCCGTAGCTCTTAACCACTATGCCACCAGAGTTTCTGGTCTTCCCTGTAAGCATATGGATATTACCCTATCACAGACAGCATTGTACTTCCGGATAGATCTTTTAATATTGTTTTCGACAATTCAATTTGTTATTCTCGGCATAGGAGACCATATTATTGTCCAATTCAAAATGGCCAATACCAGCCCGTTTCAGCTCCCACTAATGCCTAAGCTATCGATCTTTATCCCATTTCATTTCTGATGATTTCCAATTTTCCTAGATTAATACTTCATACATTCCACATTCTAATTATTAATGCATGTTTGCAGCTGTTTCTTCTCATTTTTAGCTGTGCCACATCCGTAAATGAAGGTCTCAGTAGCTGTACTCGCTCCACATCATTAAGGTTGACTCTTCATTGAGGAGGTGCTCTTCTCTAGCTGTATTATGAGTGCCTTCCAACCTGAGGGCCTCATCTTCTGGCACTGTATCAGACAATGTTCTGCTGCTATTCGTAAGGTTTTCACTGATGAATGTTTTTAAAATCCTTTTTTTTTTCGAAGCACATTTTTCTAAAAAACTATATCACCAGGTCCTCCTTCGTAGTCTGTCTTAGTCTGGAAGCTTTGCTGAACCTGTCCACTATGGGTGACCCTGCTGGTATTCCAAATACTGGTGGCATAGCATCCAGAATCCCAGCAAATCAACCTCACACGCCTGGGGTTAGTGAAACAGTCACGAAGAAGCTACCTCTTGGCTTTCAGCCCTCCCATTCAGAATATCGTTCAATCTTGCCAATTTTTATTTCCTAAAATGCCTATTCTTTCTAGTTTATTCTTACATTAAATCGAGCATCCAAATTCTGACCATGTCTTGGCTGGGAATCAATCAATCTCATGTCTTCACCCAAAACCACCCTTCTAGGCTCAATATTTTTTTCCTGACCTGATTGCCAATCAAATATTTAATGTATTTCAACTCACAGTCATAAGAGAATAAGACCATCAGAAACCAATGCTTGGCTGTCTCTGGAGTTGTTCCTGACAATTATTATTACGGACAGCATGGGACTTGATTCCTTGATGCTCTCCTACCTCCAACATGGAACCTCAAGAGAGTGTACAACCCTGTCTCCTGTCTTCAGTGAGCAAATCATTAGCCTCAAAAAATGGATCTTGACTGTCTGCATCTTAAAGAAGTATTGGTAAGATTCTTATCAATCAAACAAACACACCTGGCAACACAGAATTTCTCCTAATGTGTGACTGTGACAGGGTCTTTCCAAGATGTCAATACCATGAAGTTACACCCCACACTCTGTACCCAGAGAGCTGCTGCAGCGCCAAAGGCCTATGCCTTGAATACAAGTGGCAGATCCCTGAGCAACCTCAGTTTGTTCAGGAAATTACCAATTTTCTCTTCAATAACAAGGTAATTATGACATATCCTATGTAAACACCAGTATTTTAGATTTTTGTTAAGTATCACCCATGCAGTAGATGTATTGTTCTTGTTCTTTTTTTTTTTTTTTTAATTAGAAGACTTCGTAATGTTAAACCATGAGAATCTCCTGGACTTGGGGAGCTTTGAAAAAGGCTGGTACCTGGCCCCATCCTACATCATTTAGACCGGAATCTCTGGTAGGGAAGCCTGAGCAATGGGTATTTTTTTGTTCTAATGTGCAGCCAGAGTGGAGCACTATTATGTTAACTCGAGTTCATGGGACCAGAAAAGACCCTTCCAAAACATAGCTTGAGGTATATTTCATCCATTGGATATAACAGTCATGGTGAACTTTCTAAAGAGTACCAAAATTATACGAGAAACAGAAAAAATGTAATTGAAAAGAACAGAATCATTTATTCTTAACAAAGTTACTAAAATGCTTTTAAATATGTCTCAGCCAAATAATCAATTTAATGTAAGGTGTCAATGCATTTTTATGTGTTTGCCATGATTTGGGTGAATCCTCCAAAAGAAAGAGCACCTACAGTACAGCAATGTCTTAAAGTATCCCCCAAATGTTTCCTATTACAGTTCAGTATTTGACAGCATGAAATGTCTTTCCACTGCAGAAAAATGTCAAGGAAGTCAAAGAGTCTGGGAACAATTCATTTTGATAAAAAGAATTACATTTTTCCAGTTCTTAGCTTCAAACAGAAGATAAGCTTTTCATGTTTATTGAGGCAACTCTCTCACTCTTTGTGAGTAATGCTTTCAGTTAAACACTATTCTGAATAAAAGGGGAGGCTGAATGGAAGGAAGACACCAAAACTGAGTTTCAAGAAAGATGAATCATTGAAGTCAGTTTCTCTAATCTCGAAACACTGCAGAACGCAATGTAATATGTGATGTTGTCTTTTACCCTGCCCAGATCCTAAAGTCAAAAGCCAAATTTCAATAAATTGGAGTAATATGTAGATCTAGCTTTTAAATTCAATTACAAAATGAGAGTCAAAACGAGGATCTTCAGAATACAACCACACTTAAAATCCTTCATGAGCTTGTGATTCAAAAAGTGTTAAAACATTTATGTGTGTGCTTATGTACAGAATGCCATCTAAAAGGAAACACATTAGAATTTAACAATGATAATCCTAGGTGGGAAACCCTGGTGGCGTAGTGGTTAAGTGCTACAGCTGTTAATGAAAGGGTCGGCAGTTCAAATCCACCAGGTACTCCTTGGAAACTCTATGGGGCAGTTCTACTCTGTCCTATAGGGTCGCTAGGAGTCGGAATTGACTCGACGGCACTGGGTTTGGTTTTGGTATGCCAGGTGAGAAAAATAGGTTGATTTCAATTTTCTACAAAAATCACATAATGCTTTTAATACATATAGGCATAGAAAAAAAAAGTCTTGGACACACATGAAACTTAACAATAATCACTCTTGAGGACTGGTATGAGGATGGGAGGGTTGAAAGGATTTCATTTATTACTTTACGCTCTTTTATATTGTTTGACTGTTTTCATTGACATTTTATAAATTAGTCATAATTTAAATAATAATACCAGTTGCTGTTGAGTTGATTCTGACTTATGACAACCCCAAGTGTGTCAGATTAGAAGTATGTTTCATAGGGGTTTCAGTGGCTGATTTTTCAGAAGTAGATTACCAGGCTTTTCTTCTGAGGCATCTCTGGGTGGACTTGAGCCGCCAACCTTTTGGTTGGCAGCCAAGCACTTTAACCATTTGCACAACCCAGGGACTCCTTAAACATCTGATTTTGAATTTTTAAAAAGTCATTAAAAGTTATGCTCATGATGTCTAGTTTGGAGGTGTTTTTATTACCATCTCACTTGCCCAGGCGAATAAGAGAATTTGAACAGAAGTGCTTGCCTTTCTCCCACTTAGAGACCATGTTGTTGTTGTTCGGTGCCATCGAGTTGATTCCAACTCGTACCAACCCTGTAGGACAGAGTAGAACTGCCCCATGGGGTTTCCTAGCCTGTACACGTTAGGAAGCAAATCACCAGGTCTTTTCTTCTACGGAGCTGCTGGGTGGTTTCAAACTACCGGTCTTTCAGTTATCAGCCAAGAGCTTAACCACTGGGCCCCTAGGGCTCCTTTAAAGAGCATGGAATAGTTCTTTTATAATACTCCCTGCTTCCTGATGTGTTTCATAGTAGTGCCAAAGCAGAACCTCAACCTCAGAGAAGTCGTAAGCTATTAATAACAATTCATTACAAAAACTGCAACGTCATATGTTCCTAAGGTACAGGTGTTTTCTTATGTATTACCTCATTTAATCCTCACCACAGTCCTATGAGGCTTAGAAAATTTAGTAGCTTTGAGGGGTCACACCACTAGTGAATGGAAAAGCTGGGATTCAAATCTAGGTCTTTCTGGCTTCACAAACCAATGTCCTTAAATTGAAATAAATAAAAATTCTGGAATAAGCAAGAAATTTGAACAATGACTGAGTATCAGTCTAAGTTAGTAATGTTTCTGCCAACATAACTCCCTTAAAATTTTTGTTAAAACAACAACTTTGTAAGTCTCCTGTAACTCTTCTTTAGATTTACTTCATTAATCAAAACCTACATGCATAAATCTATTTGAAATAAACCCTTCTCTACACTGGGCTTCTTCTTAGACTGCTGGGGCACAATGGCCTTAAGTTTCTTAGAAGGTCTATAGTTTGAATTGTCCTCTGAGGTAACATCTTAGATCCTTCTGCTAAATTTCTGCCTCCAATGTCCAATAATCTTTTCCTCATTTTCCTTTCTAGGGTATGGCAAGTATGGCAGTGTCATGGATTGAATTGTGTTCCCCCCAAAATATGGGTCAACTTGGTTAGACCATGATCCCCAATATTCTGTGGTTGTCCTCCATTTTGTGATTCTAATTTTATGTTAAAAAGGATTAGGGTGGGATTGTAACACCACCCTGACCCAGATCACATCCCTGATCCTATGTAAAGGGAGTTTCCCTGGAGTGTGGCCTGCACTACCTTTTATCTCTCAAGAGATAAGAAGGAAAGAGAAGCAAGCAAAGGGCTGGGGACCTCATACCACCAAGAAAGCGGCACCAGGAGCAGAGCACGTCCTTCGGACCTCGGGTCTCTGCACCTGAGAAGCTCCTTGACCAGGGGAAGGTTGAGGACAAGGACCTTCCTCCAGAGCCGACAGAGAAAGAAAGCCTTCACCTGGAGCCAACTCCGTGGACTTTTAGCCTACTTTACGGTGAGGAAATAAACTCTTTGTTAAAGCCATCCACTTGTGGTATTTCTGTTATGGCAGCACTAGATAACTAAGACCGGCAGGTATTGCAATAGTCCTGGACACGTGGCCCACTAAGTAGTTTCTATTAACCAGGTACGGCCAGTGGCTTATCTACAGAAACGGCGCCTATGGCAGCGCTGAAATTATGCCTCTGACCAAACGTCTGACACCCCTCTTTTAGACAACTTTACCGTAATATCAGCTCAAAAATACAAGTCAAGCTTGCTAACCTTTTAATTAACACATTACTGTGCTTGAGGAAGGACGTTGGGCTGTATTGGGTTAATAGAAACTGCTCAGTGGTGCCACACGCCCAGGGCTGGCTTGTTACCCTAGATAAGCTGCTGCTGGCAGCCTCCTCAAAGTCATCAGGTTTTGCTAAAAATCTCTTCAATATTCTTTAGGCTTTCATTAACATACTTCTCAAAGTTCTTACAGCCTCTTCCCATTGTCCATTTCTAAAGCCACTCCCACATTTTAAAGTATTTGTTATGGCAACACTCCATTTCCAGGTACCAAAATCTGTGCTAGTTATCTATTGCTACATAAAAATTATTCCAAAACTTAGTAGCTTCACACAACAAGTATTTATTATCTCACAGTTTCTGTGGGTCAGGAATTTGGGAGGAGTTTAGCTGGGTGGTTCCGGCTCCTAGTCTCTCATGCATTGTAGTCAAGGTGTCAGGTAGGGCTGCAATCATGTGAAGGCTTACTGGGGCTGGAGAACCCAGTTCTAGTGTCACTCACTTGGATGGGTGTTGGCAAGAGGGCTGCTTGAGTAAGCTTGTGACGTGGTAACTGGCTCCCCTAGAGCAAATGATCAAAGAGGGCAAAGTCAAAGCTACAATGTCTTTTATGACCTAGTACTAGAGGTCACACACTGTCATTTCCACATATCTTATTAGTTACACAGAGCCCTGGTGGTGCAGTGGTTGAGAACTACGGCTGCTAGCCAAAAGGTCAGCAGTTCAAATCCACCAGCTGCTCTTTGGAAATCCCATGGGGTAGTTCTACTCTGTGTTATAGGGTCACTATGAGTTGGAATCAACTCAACAGTAATGGTTTTTTTTTTTTTTTTTTTTTTTGATTATCGGTTACATGGGTCAACCTTAGCCAATGTAGAAGAGCATTAAATACCACGACATAAATACCAGGAGGCAGGGATCACTGGGGGCCATATTGGAATTGTCTACAATTTTACTCATTAATGTTTTGTGGGATTAAGCATCCTAATCTTGACAGTACTTTGTTAGATTTATCCCAGAGTATTTCATGTTCTTTGATGCCACTGTAAATGATACTACTTCTAAAATTTCAATTTCCAATTGTTCATTGCTAGTATATATATTTTTTTTTAGTATATAGAAATACAATTAATTTCTTTTTTCTTTTTTTGGCTGGGCAGCTAGATGAATTTATTTAATTTAGCTTTTTTTTTTTTTAATTGTGCTTTAGGTGAAAGTTTACAGCTCAAGTTAGTTTCTTATACAAAAATCTATTGACACATTGATATGTGACCTTAGTTGCAATCCGTATAATGCGACAGCACATTCCCCCTTTCTTCCCTGGGTTTGCTGTGTCCATTCAACCAGCTCCTATCCCTTTCTGCGTTCTCATCCCACCTCTGGACAGGAGCTGCCCATTTAGTCTTGTGTAGCTACTTAGAAGCACATTCTTCACAAGTGAAATACAATTAATTTCTTATATTGTCCTCGTAACCTACCTCCTTGCTAAACTCAGATATTAATTACAGGAGATTTTGGTAGATTCTTCAGCATTTTTTATGTAGATAAAAATGTAGTGCTTAGACATGTAGTGCTGCTATACCAAAAATACCACAAGTGTATGGCTTTAACAAAGAGAAATTTATTCTCTCGTGTCGGCTCCGGAGGAAAGTCCTTGTCATCAATGTTCCCCTGGTCTAGGAGCTTCTCAGTGCAGGGACTCCGGGTTTAAAGGACGTGCTATTCTCTTGGCTCTTGTTTCTTGGTGGTATGAGATCCCCAACTCTCTGCTTGCTTCCCTTTACTTTTATCTTTTGTAAGATAAAAGGCGGTGCAGGCCACACCCGAGGGGAACTACCTTTACATAGGATCAGGGATGTGACCTTAGTAAGGGTGTTACAATTCCACCCTTATCCTTTTTAACATAATCTAATCTTGCCTCATTAACCAAAGGCAGAGATTAGGATTTACAACACATAAGAAAATTACAATCACGAAATGGAGGACAACCACACAATAATGGGAATCATGGTCCAATCAAGTTGACACCAAGCTATCTTTTTAATAACTACACTAATCATTAACATCTGAACATATAATTAGAGGAGGGTAGGATAAATCTAAGGTTTTCTCTGGCCATTTCTTTCAGAATTAGGCTGCCAGGCCCTTCTTCCTAGTCTTTTGGGGAACACAATTCAATCCATGGCAACAATCATGTTGTCTGTGAATAAAGACAGTTTTATCTCTTCCTTCCCAATCTATATGCCTTTTGTTTCTTTTTGTTGGCTTTTTACATAAACTAGGAGCTCCAGTATAGTGTCAAATAGAAGTGATTAGAATGGACATCTTTGCTTCATTCCCAAGCTTGAGGAGCTAGCATGTAGTCTTTTATCATGCCTTTTATTAAGAAGTTCCCTTTTATTCCTAATTTGCTGAGAGTTATTATGAATGGATGTTGGATTTTTTCACATGCTTTTTCTGCATCTATTGAGATGTTCTTATAGTTACTCTTTTTTAGTCTGTTAATACAGTGAATTGCACTGATGGATTTTCAAGCATTGAACCAAGCTTGCATTCCTGGGATAAACTCCACCTGGACATGATATGCTATTTTATGTGTATACGTGGCTGGATTTGATTTGCTAATGTTAAGGGTTGTAATGCATGTTCATGAAGGATATGGGTCTATTTTCTTGTAATGTCTTTCTCTGGTTTTGTTATTATGGTAATAATAGCCTCATAAAATGAGTTGGGAAGTCTTGCCTCTTTTATTTTTCTGAAGCTTATGTATTTGTGTGTGAAATGAATTATGTCTTGGATTTGCTTCAAAATACAGGTAGTCTCTGACTTATGGCATATTCAAATTACAACAAACTGTACTTACAACCATTTTTTAATGATTTGTGCATTTTTTATGTATGTATTAAAATACATTTGTAATTTTCTACATAAAGTTTTCAACCTTCAAGACAAATAAAGATCAGATTTATAAAGAAACGTAATAAAAGGCAATAACAATAAAAACTAAAAACAAAAAAACGAGGCCTTCAACTTGCATCAGGACCAATTTATTAATCGTCAGAACAGAACCCCGTTGTAAACTGGGGACTACCTATAATTCCGGTAGGTGGAGGTGGTGTGAATATAGATGAAACAAGACAAGCCAGGAGCTGATAATTTTTGAAGGTTTGTTATGGATATATGGGAACTTGTTATACTTTTCTCTGCTCTTCTGTAAATGTTTATATTTCTCAATAATAAAAGATTAAGATAAACTAATGTAATTTACACAGCCCTTTTGATGGCACTGGGTTGGGCTGGTTTTATCCTTGGAAATTCTACGGGGCAGTTCTACTCTGTCTTATAGGGTCGCTGTGGGTTGGAATCGACTCAGCGGCACTGGGTTTGGGTTGCCGGGTTGCTATGAGTCCGAATTGACTCAAGCAACGAGTTTGTTTTTTTTGTTTTTATCCAACATTCCAATTAGTAAGCTTGGTGAGGCAGGTGTCCCACAATTTCTGCAAAGAGGGAAACGTGGACTTAGACATTGACAATTCTCAACTGAGAGTCCTTTTAATAACTACACTGATCATTAGCACCTGAGTATGTAATAAGAAGAGGGTAGGATAAATCTAAGGTTTTCTCTGGCCAATTCTTTCAGAAGGAGACTGCCAGGCCCTTCTTCCTAGTCTGTCTCAGTCTGGAAACTCCTCCGAAACCTGTCCAACAAAGATGACCCTGCTAGTATTTGTAATACCAGTGGCAAAGCTTCTAGTATCACAGTAACACACAAGCCACCACAGTATGACAAGCTGACAGACGTGTGGCGAAAGGGTGGATGGCGGGACTTCATCTCACATATTTTGGACATGTTATCAGGAGGAACCAGTCCCTGGAGAAGGGCATCACACTTGGTAAGATAGAGGGTCAGTCAGTGAAAAAAAGGAAGACACTCAACGAAATGGGTTGACACAGTAGCTGCAACAGTGGGCTCAAACATAACAACGATTGCTAGGATGGTGCAGGACCAGGCAGTGTTTCGTTCTGCTGTACATGGGGTCACTATGACTTCGACAGCACCTAACAATAACAATAACAAGGATAACCAATAAGTAGTAGGGCTAGAACTAAGTTCAAGTCGTTGAACTCCTAGTATAGTGCTCTTTTTATGACATCAGACCTTATGACATAAATTCCAACATCAAGAAAAATTACTAATCTCCATATCTAGGAAATGTTTCATAAATTTCAGTGGCATTTCATGATTAAGTTAAATTAATAAAGAACTTCGTGAATTCCAGAAAAAAAAGGTGGGGAGAAAAAGATGAAGAGATGGAATGGTGGTGTTGATAACACCAGTAGAGTAGTAATAGGTAACTTCCTATGTGCTATGCACCGCAACTTCCGCAGAACATTTACTCTTCTCCATAACCCCATGAGGTGTGTACATTACGCTCATTTTCCAGATAAGGAAACCAAGGCACAAAGAAGTTTAGTAAATTGCCCAAAAAGACACGGCTTTTACATTAAATTCCATCTAATGGCCTTGGGTATAAATTAATCCATCAAAAGTAATAAAATTCTGCTGAGAGGAAAATATAAGTAATATTTAATCATTGCAAAGAGTTGCATAGTTCTTCAAAGTCTCAATCCCTTTTTGGATAGCTTAACAAGTCTCGGAATGATAGCTGAAAACAGAACGAAATTTAAAATTTTTTCATCTACACTTGTTAAAAATTTAACAGCTCTATTCTTCTGAAGAGTTCAAGCATTAAAATAAAAATGGTTCTTTCAGCAATTGGGACTTGTGAATAGGTCAACAGGTTTCATTGGAGTGGAGAATACACAGGAGTGGAGAATGCACAAGGTACACACACACTCCTCATTCAAGTCCATGTATAAACAAGCATTACCTTACACCCTGGGAAATTGTTTTTAGCTATGTTTAGCCAAACTGGTTTCTCTTGGCAGCCTGCAATCCCCTACAGGTGGCACCTATTCTCTGTGAAGTGTTTCCTTTTCCCAGGACTGAGACATTGGCACCGTGGACCTCCTTGCCCTTCTCAACATCTGTTTCTACTTATGTGCCAGCTAAGGCCACCTGACCTGTGAAAGGAAACAAAACAAAGATTCACGGTCATTGTCTATCAAAATGTCATGTTTTTGTACACCCCGACCCTGGCAACACATACAGGGAAACTCAAACGGGATGCCAAGCATGGATCGACCTTACCAAGAGGCTATAGAGAAAATATTTCCCTTATTCATCTGCTGGCGTTGAATAGAAAACAAAGTAAGACTCTAGACTTGATCCTAGAGAAATCAATTTATAAAATGATTCATTATTTGTTACCATTTTCCAAGCATTGCATATTACCAGGTACTACAGAGGATACAGAAAGGTAGAAAACTTGCCCTGAAGAGGTTTATAACATTAGGGAGTAAGAATATGCACATTAAAGAATAAATATCAATATAAGGCTAAATACACGGTGTGTCAAATTTACAGGTCAAACAATATGTATCATAGGCATTCTTCAGAAGGCACAATAACTGAGGGCTGGGAATGATAGGAAAACCTCAGTGGTGGTGAGACTTGAAGGCAGAAAAAAGTTAGCTTATTTTGTGAGAAATTAAATCACTTTCCTTTAAATAGTTTACCAGGATGAAAATTACCAAGTCTTCCTACAACTAAACCCCACGAAATCCAAGAAAATCCTTGTCCATATTTCCTAAGTATATGTCTTTTCAGCTTCTTTCCTTTTCTATAGTTACCTTTCAATTATCTGTAGCAGTTGAGGACAGAGACTAAAGAAAATAAAGAGGATAAATGCAGGGCTATTTTATACCTTTATCCTTGCCTTTAATTTCCATTCCCAATTTCCTAAACTTTCACTAGAATTGATTAACAAGCACCAAAACATAATGACTTGAAGAAATACATGTATAAGTCTGCAAAGTTGCCTTTAATAAGGATTTCATTGCAAAATTAGATGATTTAAAGTTTTAAAGATGGAAACAATCTTTATATATATCAATGCTAATGGAAAAAAGCAAGCTGCCAAGAGGTAATGTTTTGCATGATCCTGTTTAGTCAAAAAAATTAAAAAAGGATATTTGTACCTCAAGTATGCATACCCACAAACCAATTCCCAGAGGTAACATAAGAAATCATTAACAATGCCGATATCTGTAGAATTTATTGTTGATCAAGACTCTACTCTGACACACGTTGGGTTGTGATGAGTTGGAACCAACTAAATGGCAGCTGATTTTGTTGTTGTTTTTTGAGTAAGATTGAGGAGTTCAAAAAGTGAAATTGGCCTTTATTTTTGGTGCTGGTTGAGATTTTTTAATAATTTTTAAAATTAGTTTAATATAAATGTATGTGTGTATGTAATATTTACACTTTTGCTTTTCTGGTCCTGTGCTTTACCAACAAATGATCTAGAGACATCTACTCAAAGTGAAGCAGAATATTAGCAAAAGGCCCATAAAGATCAACCAGTAGGGATAGAGAATTGTCATTACACAGATTTTTGCTTTAAGACCATTGATCATTGTTGCCTCATAGAGAATCAAATTTTCCTCAAGCGATTAAAAACAAAAAAAAAAATTTTTAATAACACTGCTATCAAGTCGATTTTGACTCATACAACCCTATAGAACAAAGCAGAATTGCCCCCATAGGGTTTCCAAGGCCGTAAATCATCATAGAATCCGGCTGTCACATCTTTCTCCCAAGGAGCAGCTGGCTGGTGGGTTCGAACCTCCGACCTTTCAATCAGTAGCCAAGCGCTTAACCACTGTGCCACCAGGGCTCCTCTTCAAGCAATACCTGGATAAATAAAGAGTCCAAAGCTTTAGAGGTTTGAATTCCAAAGTATGTCTGAAACATATCAGGGCTCATGAAACTGATCACAAATTGTGAGAGGGTGAAGAAGTGGGTGGTGCAAATGGTTTGCTCTGGATTACTAACCTAAAGGTTGGTGATTTGAACTCACCCAATGGTCCCACAAAAGAAAGACCTGGAGATCTGCTTCCATAGAGATTACAGCCAAGGAAACCCTATTGAGCAGTTCTACTCTAACACATGGGGTCATCATCAGTCAGAACTGACTCGACAGTGACAGGTTTGTTTTGCTTTTTTCATTTTTGGTATAAATAAATAAAGAGTGGGAAAGGTATTGGTATGATATTCTACTAGCTGGAGATATTCCGGGACAGCTGTAGCCTTGAGCAAGATGAAGGAGTTCTAGAAGTGGAAGTGGCCTTTCTTCTCTTTTGCCCAGCAAAGCAGCAAGCTGGGCGGCAGGATGGGATCTGGAGATAAGTGGGAGAGGATCAGCCCGTTCTGCTGATGCACCAGTTCAGGGAAAGTCAGTTGACACAGCCCTTTGCCTTCCGCTTGAATAAAACCAGGAAAAGTGCTTTAGACTCAGTATTTTCTCTGCTCTCCTCAGGGTCCACGTGTTTCCTGACCCTTGACCTCTTTGTCTGCACAGGGGCAATCACCTGCACATGAGCTTAGCTGACAATGACATCCTGCTCATCTCTATGTCCTGGATCCATCGTCAAGGTTCACTAGCCTGCCCATGCCTTCTGCAGACAACTCGCTTCACGTCTAGCTAGAGTCTGACCACACCATCACTTAACCATCCTGCCAAGCTGGTTTTCTGGTTTAATAAAAAAAATTTTAGGTGCTATGAATTCACTTGTGTCCCCCAAAATATGTATTGGAATCCTAACCCCTGTGCCTGTGGATGTCATCTTGTTTGGAAACAGGGCTTTCTTTGTTATGTTAATAAGGTCATGTCTGTGCAGGGTGTGTCCTAAACCTAATCATTTCTGAGTTACAAGGAGCAGCAGAAACACAGAAAACCAAGCACAAAAAGGGGGAAGATAGATGCCACACAAAGATCACTAAGGAACCAAGGAATGCCAGGGCTACGTAAGTTGAAAAAGACAAGGATCTTTTCCAAGATTTTTAGCCTGCTGAACTATGAGAAAATAAATTTCTGTTCCTAAAGCCACCCACTTGTGGTATTTCTGTTATAGCAGAGCTAGGAAATTAAGAAAATGGGGTGGAAGCCTTTGAAATGGAAGAAGTTGGGAAACTTCTGTAAAAAACCAACTAGCTAATTTAAATAGTTAAGCATAACCCTCAGGAAATAAGCTGTACCTCCATTAACCTTCTCCCGTTAGGGAGGTATGATGGCCAAACATTCAAGGCTGCTAATAAAACATTTGTTCAACACTGGATGTTCAGCCCTTTCTTTCCTTCTAGAAAAAATATGCAAATGTGGGGAGGTTCCAGTGACAGGAATGGGTCAGCATTGGATATCCGTCTGTATAGTTACATCCTACAGGAAGCAAGATGTGTGTCATAGAAGACACAATCCCAAATCATGACATAGCAGAAAGGCAACTGAACCAAGAATCAGAAAACTTCATTTCAATGCCGGTTTGGTCACAAACTCTGGTCAGTGTTTCTTCATTAGCAAATTAAGGGAGAAGATCTTTCTGGTCTCTTCCTTGGTTCTGTGGATCTCTGGCAAGCTGGAGAGCTGGATCATACTCGGTTGCAGTTTCCACTCCATCTGGAGATCAGTGATCACGCTGTCATCTCCCACAAGTATCCTGGGATGAAGCAAACCTCCTTCGCTCTGGTAAAAAACCAGAACGAATTATGTCACTTGTTTGTGCTACTCTCAGAAAAACTCAGAGTGCTTTCAGAAATTATATCTCATCTCAATGATGTATGTGAAAACTGGGTTAAATTTTCTCCACGGAGGCCTGAGAATGTTAGTGTGGTAGAAAACATAAAGAGGCATAGATGATAGAGTGATGATAGACAGGCAGGCAGGCAGGCAGGTAGATGGATAGACAGAATCAAGATGAGAAGCATCATCTCTAGAGTCAGACTACCTTGGTTCAGATTGTTGTTGCTGTTAACCGCAGTGGAGTCGGCCTCAACTCATGGCAATGCCTTGCACAGTGAGGATGGGACCAATGAGATCCACAGGGTTTTCCTTAGCTGATTTTTGGAGTAGATGGCCAGGCTTCTAGTCTGCAGGCTCTGCTGAAACATGTTCAGCATCACAACAAAACACAAGTCTCCACTGACAGATAGGCGGTGGCTGTGCTTAAGGTGTGTTGGCCAGAATAGAACCCGGATCGCTTTCCTGGAATGCGAGAATTCTACCACAGAACCAACACTGCCCCTTGGTTCAGATTACAGCCCCACAACTTTCTGGTGTATCACCTCAAGCAAATTACTGAACCTATCTGAGACTCAGTTAACTTAATGGAAAAATTCAGATAACGATAGTACTTACCTCATAAAGTGGTTGAAGGGATTAAGTAAGATTATCCAGGTAAAGCTTTTAGCATTGTGCTGGGCTTATAGTAATTATTTCATAAATATCAACAATTATTATTTTTATTGTTTAGGGAACAGCATGTATGTTATCCTTTTGTCATCACTCCAACCAGCCTCCTCCCTGCACGCACACACTCAGGGGTAACCACTGTTAGCAGTTTGGCATGGGTTTTCCTACTACATGTGTAGGTAGGTACACACACATATATTTTATGTACCATTTCAAAAAATGGGTTGTACAAAATATATTTTCCTGAGACTTAATTTTTTTGTTTATTTGGCTTAGCAATACACCTTGTATAGCTTTTCATATCAGGTATAGACCATAGACTTACCCATACACCAAAATATATTAATTCAGACCCCTATTGATGTACATCTAAATGGTTTTCATTTTTTTTAATAGACTTATTTGTGTGTGTGTGTGTGTAATAAATACATATGTAACAAAACAGTTGCCTTTTCAACATTCCTATCAGGTACTAGGAGCCCCGGTGGTTCAGTGGTTAAACATTCCGCTGCTATCTAAAAGGTCAACAGGAAAGTGAATCAGACTTGCTCAATGCTGATCGAGAGAAGGGGCTTGGTTCTGACTCACACTGTAAAAGCAGGAACCACTTACCCAAAGAGGAGGGCTCAGAGAGTGAGCTCAGCTGGGAAAGGGCTTCTGCAGTACCACTACATCCTTCTATCTCAACAGGGCACTCTGATCAGGCGTAGAAAGGGTTGGAGAATGGAAGAGGACAGTTGTCATGAAAACAGGATGAACCTATTCTCTTCGTAAACACAGCCATCCTCCCATGCGCAGTCTTCACAATAATCACTTTTTACTGACACATGTGGAAAACTTAAAGCAGCCATGGAGCGTCACTTGGTAACTGTATTTCAGAGCACCTTGTAATGGAAGAGGTGTAGACCTGAAACTCCAGTTCCTGTGTTGGGATCTACACATGGACTCAGTTCCTATGCTACATATTCTTTTTCTGTGAACTGCTCTGAAGGGTATCTCAGTGATTCCAAGGAGAAGGCAAAAGGTGCCATCAATTTGGTTCCCGCTCATTGCAGCCTCATGTACAACAGAACAAAACACTGCCCAGTCCTGTACCATTATCACAGTCATTATGCTTGAACCCATTGTTGTAGCCACCATGTCGATTCACCTTGTTGAGGGTCTTCCTCTCTTCTGCTGATCCTCTACCAAGCATGATGTCCTTGTCCAGGGACTGATCCTCCTGACAACATGTCCAAAGAGTATGAGACATAGCCTCACCATCCTTGCTTTTAATGAGCATTCTGGTTGTACTTCTTCAAAGACAGGTTTGTTCATTCTTTTTTCAGTCCATGGCGTATTCAGTATTCTTCGCCAACACCACAATTCAAAGGCATCAATTCTTCTTCGGTCTTCTTTATTCATCATTCAGCTTCCTTGCTTACTATCATCAAATTGCACTTGGAGCCAGAAGGCAGTGCACTAAGGGGGGACACTAATTATAAAAAAAAAAAAAACTCTATATGAGATAAAAAGGGAAGAAGAAGAAGGGGCCTAAGAAAGTGTATGATACAAGGGGAAGTTTTCTTCTTTTACATTTTTATTGTTTTTAGAATGGGAGATGTGAAAGAAAGGAAGAGATAAACATGGAACTAAGGCAGAAGCAGTAAAAAAAGGCATGAACACTCTGACCTTTCATGCTCCATTTCTGAGAACAAATGGAATGCTGGAATGCAACAAGACTGGATGGGGTGTGGAGAAAATCACAGGTACGGAGATGGAAATACAGTGATGAGAAGCATAATGGCCTCCGTATGTATAACTAGTGGTAACATAGGCAATAATAACCATTACTTACAGTCCCTACTATCTGTCAGGCACTAATCTAAGTACTTTTACATATTAACTCATTTAATCCTCACAGCGGCTCTTATCAGGTAGGTGCCATTTTACAGATGTGGAAATAAACTTGCACAGCAAGATCTTGAGCCCAGTCCAGATGAAGAGCCCTATGCTTAACCTCAGTGCTGTACCACTGCTCTGAGCAAGAAGGTGTCAGAGGGGGGCGGGGGGTGCAGATAACTAGGGAGATTGGGGGGGGAAATGCCATGGGAAATGAATGGACGTGGACCGTAAAGACTGTTGTGAGGATTAAATAAAAGAAGGAAGGGCAGTGCGGGGGCTCAGCTCTCTTTGCAGACCATGTGCCACAGATTATTTCTTCTGAAATGCTTATGATGTGGGCATAGAAAACAGGAAGGTAGGAGAAATACGTACAGTTGTTGGAATTTTGCCGTAAAGGTGGGGCACAAGATTAGGGAGCTAAGGGACACGAGTGAGCTGGTTCAGCCACATTGCCAGAGAAAGGGTCAATGGTGCATAGGGCAGGAAAAGAAACCTAGAGCAGGATGATAGGATGGAGGGAGTCAAGAGCCAACATGTCTTCAAGAAAGAAAGGCTGGCGCAATAAGAGTGAAGACACACTGGGAGTGCTGGAGGGAAAGGAGGCTATGAACAGAGCAAGACACTGCAGGCAAGGATTCTGAAGGTGAATAAAATCTAGTGCTGATAAATACAATCAGCTGAGGACAGCTCCATTACACTTTATAACAGTGTCTCAATGCAGGCCTAATGTTCTACAACTGCACCAACATATCCCAGGTTTCAGGAGAAGGTCAAGTGAAATATTGTATTTTTCTAGGACTGAGGAACACTCAAGTAAATTATACTAAAAAAAAGAGTGACCATGGAATTAAAGTGCTGGTGCGTCGTTAGAGACGCGACGTCCATGCAGGATAGGAGAGGAAATGGATTTGGGAGAGTTCTGTCTGACTGGTGGTAAGCTAGAATTAGAAGGTCTTAGTAAGGATTTTACACAAAGGTGAAAATAAAATGAATTCCCTCCTGTCAAAAACAAAAAAACACAAGGTCAGCGGTTCCAATCCACTGGCCACTCCTTAAAAACCCTATGGGGCAATTCTGCCCTGTCCCATAGGGTCGCCATGAGTCGGAATTGAATCGAAGGCAGTGAGTTTGGGTTTGGTTTTATCACGTAATAACAAAAATAAAACTTGAACAGACAGTCTTTAATATGTCTTTTTTTCTCATCTATGATTATTTCTATAAGATAGATTCCTATCTTGTTGAGTCATAAGGTATGTGCTCTAAAATGTTTTATATACATTGCCATCTTGTCCCCTAAAAGGACATTGTCAGTTTATACTCCCACTAACAAGTCATAAGCTTATCTGCTTTGTCTCACCCTCACCCACTTTGAATATTGTTAATATTTTAAAATCTATCAATCTAATGGTCAAAATATGGTAATTTAATTTGCAATTCCCTATTACAGAGATCAGTCTTTTTGTAAACCATTACTTTGTTTTACTTCTCCTTCCAAATAGTTATCTGAAAATGTTGTTGATTATTGAGAACAAGGTACAGTATAACAGCCAGCTGGCATAGTACCCTGGGTCCCCATTTCCTCATTTAATGTCAGGGAAGGTTGGGAACTAGAGGAGAGGTTTCCCATTCTAGCAGCCACATCCTTATTCTCTTTAATTTTTGCTTTCTGTTTTTATTTCCAGTTATATTGACTTGGAAATGAGCAAAATTTGAAACCGGTATTTGTCTTAGTTATCTAGCACTACTGTGACAGAAATTCCACAAGTGGGTGGCATTAACAAACCGAAATTTATATTCTCACAGTTTAGATAACTAGAAGTCCGAATTCAGGGCACCGACCCTAGAGGAATGATCTCTCTCTCTGTTGGCTCTGGGGAAAGGTCCTTGTCTCTTTTCAGATTCTCTTTCTTGGTTCCTTGGCAATCTTCATGTGGTATGGCATCAATCTTTCCCCATCTCCTCTTGCTTGCTTGCTTCCTTGCTCACTCACTGAATCTGCAATTTTATAACTCAAAAGACATTGATTTAAGACACACCTTACATACGTTAACATAAGAAAGGCTCCAGAAATTGACCAAATACCAATTGCCAAGGAATTTAGAAGACAGCTACCTGGCCAAGCCACTGGAAGAGATCTATATATGTCCATTCTAAAGAAAGGTGATCCAATGAAATGCAGAAATTATTGAACAATATGATTAATATCACATCCAAGTAAAATTATGCTGAAGATCGTTCAAAAATGGTTGCAGCAGTATATCGACAGGGGACTGTCAGAAATTCAAACTGGATTCACAAGACGACATGGAACGAGGGATATTGTTGCTGATGTCAGATGAATTTTGGCTGAAAGCAGAGAATATCAGAAAGATGTTTACCTGTGTTTCACTGATTGGGCAAAGGTATTCGACTGCGTGGATCATAACAAATTGCAGATAGGATTTTGAAGAATGGGAATTCCAGAACATTTCATTTTGCCTATGTGGAAGCTATACATAGTCAGAGATGCAGTCATTTGAACAGAACAAAGGAATATCGCATGGTTTAAAATCAGGAAAGGTGTGCATAAAGGTTGTATCCTTCCACCGTATTTATGCAATCTGAATGCTGAGCAAATCATCTGAGAAACTGGACTACATGAAGAAGAATAGGGCATTAGGATTGGAGGAAGACTCGTTAACAACCTTCGATACGCAGATGACACAACCTTGATTGCTGAAAGTAAAGAGGACTTGAAGCACTTACTGATGAAAATCAAAGACCACAGCCTTCAGTATGGATTACACCTTAACACACACACACACACACACAAAAGAAATCTCTCAACTGGACCAATAAGCAACATCATAGTAAATGGAGAAAATATTCAAGTTGTCAAGAAGTTCATTTTACTTGGATCCACAGTCAAAGCTCCCGGAAGTAAGAGTCAAGGAATCAAATGACATATTGCATCAGGCAAATCTGCTGCAAAAAACCTCTTTAAGGGGTTAAAACGCAAAGAGGTCACTTTGAAGACTAAGGTACGGGTGATCTAAGCCATGGTGTTTTCAATTGTCTCACATGCATGCGAAAACTGGACAATGAATGAGGAAGACCAAAGAAGAATTGATGTCTTTGAATTATGGTGTTGGCCAAGAATATTGAATATACCATGAACTGACAGAAGAATGAACAAATCTGTCTTGGAAGAAGTACAGCTAGAATGCTCCTTAGAAGTGAGGATGGTGAGATTTTGTCTCAGACATTGTTAACATATTATTAGAAGGAACCAGTCTCTGGAAAAGGACATCATGCTTGATAAAGTAGACGGTCAGTGAAAAAGAAGACCCTCAATGAGATAGATTGATGCAGTGGCTGCGACAATGGGCTCAAACATAGCAACAATTGTGAGGGTGGCACAGGACCAGGCAGTATTTCTTTCTGTTGTACATATATGATCGCTATGAGTTGGAACTGACTGGACGACATCTAACAACAACAACGAAGTTAAAAAACATTGACTTGTGGCAGGATAATGTCTGGTATTGTTAATATGCGTGTCTTTTTGTGTGTGTGTGTGTGCTCTCATTAGTATCTTTGAACACTGATAGCTAGTTTTCCATCAATCCACTCCCACCCCAACTTGAAGTTGAACCCAAAGCAGAAACAAAGACTTAAAGAAGTCTTAGGACTAACAGCAGAATGTTGTTGTTAGTTGCCATCAAATCGGCTCCAAGACATGGCATCCTCATACATAACAGAATGAAATGTTGCCTAATTCTGTGCCATCTTCAATATCATTGGAATATTTGAGTCCATTTTTGAGGATATTGTGTAGTGCCTTCCAAACTAAGGGTCTCATCTTCCACCACTATGTTGTTGTTAGGTGCCGTCGAGTCCGCTCCGACTCATAGCAACCCTATGCACAACAGAACGAAACACTGCCCGGTCCAGAGCCATCCTTACAATTGTTGTTATTCTTGAGCTCATTGTTGCAGCCACTGTGTCAATCCATCTTATTGAGGGTCTTCCTCTTTCCCACTGACCCTGTACTCTGCCAAGCATGATGTCCTTGTCCAGGGACTGATCCTCCTGATAACATGTCCAAAGAGTATGAGACATAGCCTCACCATCCTTGCTTCTAATGAGCATTCTGGTTGTGCTTCTTCTAAAACAGATTTGTTTGTTCCTTTGGCAGTCCATGGTATATTCAATATTCTTCACCAACACCACAATTCAAAGGCATCAATTCTTCTTCAGTCTTCCTTATTCATTGTCCAGCTTTCACATGCATATGATACGATTGAAAATACCATGGCTTGGGTCAGGCAGACCTTAGTCTTCGAGGTGACGTCTTTGCTTTTCAATACTTCAAAGAGATCCTTTGCAGCGGATTTACCCAATGCAATGCTTTTTTTTATTTCTTGACTGCTGCTTCCATGGCTGTTGACTGTGGATCCAAGTAAAATGAAATCCTCGACAACTTCAATCTTTTCTCCGTTTATCATGATGTTGCTCGTTGGTCCAGTTGTGAGAATTTTTGTTTTCTTTCTGTTGAGGTGCAATCCATACTGAAGGCTGTGGTCTTTGATCTTCATCAGTAAGTGCTTCAAGTCCTCTTCACCTTCAGCAAGCAAGGTTGTGTCATCTGCATAACGCAGGTTGTTAATGACTCTTCCTCCAATCCTGATGCCCTGTTCTTCTTCATATAATCCAGCTTCTCAGATTATTTGCTCAGCATATACATATTGAATAGGTATGGTGAAAGAATACAACCCTGGCGCACACCTTTCCTGACTTTAAACCAATAAGTATCCTCTTGTTCTGTCTGAACAACTGCCTCTTGATCTATGTAAAAGTTCCTCATGAGCACAATTAAGTGTTCCGGAATTCCCATTCTTCTCAATTTTATCCATAATTTGTTATGATCCACACAGTCGAACGCCTTTGCATAGTCAATAAAACACTGGTAAACATCCTTCTGGTATTCTCTGTTTTCAGCCAGGATCCATCTGATATAGCAATGATATCCCCGGTTCCACGTCCTCTTCAGAAACCGGCCTGAATTTCTAGCAGTTCCCTGTCGATATACTGCTGCAGCCGTTTTTGAATTATCTTCAGCAAAATTTTGCTTGTGTATGATATTAATGATATTGTTCTATAACTTCCACATTCAGTTAGATCACCTTTCTTGGGAATAGGCATAAATATGGATCTCTTCCAGTCAGTTGGCCAGGAAGCTGTCTTCCATATTTCTTGGCATAGATGAGTGAGCACCTCCAGCGCTGCATCCGTTTGTTGAAACATCTCAATTGATATTCCATCAATTCCTGGAGCCTTGTTTTTTGCCAATGCCTTCAGAGCAGCTTGGACTTCTTCCCTCAGTACCATCTGTTCCCGATCATATCCCATCTCTTGGAATAGCTGAACATCGACTAATTCTTTTTGGTATAATGACTCTGTGTATTCCTTCCATCTTCTTTTGATGCTTCTCGCGTCATTTAATATTTTCCCCATAGAATCCTTCACTCTTGCAACTTGAGGCTTGAATTTTTTTTCTTTAGTTCTTTCAGCTTGAGAAACACCAAGTGTGTTCTTCCCTTTTGGTTTTCCATGTCCAGCTCTTTGCACATGTCACTATAATGCTTTACTTTGTCTTCTCGAGATGCCCTTTGAAATTTTCTGTTCAGTTCTTTTACTTCAGCAATTCTTCCTTTTGCTTTAGCTGCTCGATGCTCAAGAGCAAGTTTCAGAGTCTCCTCTGACATCCATCTTGGTCTTTTCTTTCTTTCCTGTCTTTCAGCGACCTCTTGCTTTCTTCATGGATGATGTCCTTGATGTCATTCCACAACTCCTCTGGTCTTCAGTCACTAGTGTTCAATGCATCAAATCTATTCTTCAGATGGTCTCTAAATTCAGGTGGGATATACTCAAGGTCATACTTTGGCTCTCATGGACTTGCTCTAATTTTCTTCAGTTTCAGCTTGAACTTGTATATGAGCAATTGATGGTCTGTTCCACTGTCGGCCTCTGGCCTTGTTCTGACTGATGATACTGAGCTTTTCCATCGTCTCTTTCCACAGATGTCGTCAATTCGATTTCTGTGTGTTCTATCTGGTGAGGTCCATATGTATAGTCGCCGTTTATGTTGGTGAAAGAAGGTATTTGCAATGAAGAAGTTGTTGGTCTTGCAAAATTCTATCATTTAATCCCTGGCACTGTTTCTATCACCAAGGCCATATTTTCCAACTACTGATCCTTCTTCTTTGTTTCCAACTTTTGCATTCCAATCGCCAGTAATTATCAATGCGTCTTGATTGCATGTTTGATCAATTTCAGACTGCAGCAGCTGATAAAAATCTTCTATTTCTTCATCTTTGGCATTAATGGTTGGTGCGTAAATTTGAATAATAGCCGTATTAACTGGTCTTCCTTGTAGGCGTGCGGATATTATTCTATCACTGACAGCGTTGTACTTCAGGATAGATCTTGAAACTTTCTTTTTGACGATGAATGCAACACCATTCCTCTTCAAGTTGTCATTCCCAGCATAGTAGACTATATGATTGTCCAATTCAGAATGGCCAATATCAGTCCATTTCAGCTCACTAATGCCTAGAATATTAATGTTTATGTGTTCCAATTCATTTTTGACAATTTTCAATTTTCCTAGATTTATACTTCATACATTCCAGGTTCCAATTATTAATGGATGTTTGCAGCTGTTTCTTCTCATTTTGAGTCGCGCCACATCAGCGAATGAAGGTCCTGAAGGCTTTACTCCATCCTGGTCATTAAGGTCGACTCTACTTTGAGGAGGTAGCTCTTCCGCAGTCATCTTTTGAGTGCCTCCCAACCTGGGGGCTCATCTTCCAGCACTATATCAGACAATGTTCCACTTGTATTCATAAGGTTTTCACTGGCTAATGCTTTTCAGAAGTAGGCTGCCGGGTCATTCTTCTTAGTCTGCCTTAGTCTGGAAGCTCAGCTGAAACCTGTCCTCCATGGGTGACCCTGCTGGTATCTGAATACCGGTGGCATAGTTTCCAGCATCACAGCAACACGCAAGCCCCCACAGGATGGCAAAGTGACAGACATGTGGGAGTACAGCACTATATTGAACAATATTTTGTTATAATAAATAGGGTTTACCTTGGCTAATTTTCAGAAGTAAACCACCAGGCCTTTCTTTCTAGTCTGTCTTAGTCTGGAAGCTCCAGTGAAACCTGTCCACCATGGATGGCCCTACTGGTATCTGAAATACTGGTTGCATGGCTTTCAGCATCACAGCAACACACAAGCCACCATAGCAGACAAACTGACAGATGGGTGGTATGGAATAGGAAGACTTTCATTCATGGTTTTCCTTTCCTGAAACTAGATAGGACTGGTTGGAGAAGTGAAGGAATTGAGGGCAGAAGATCCATCCTAAATGGGGTGCAGAGAAAAGGGTAGAAAAATTAGGATTCTAGACAACAAAGTGGGAGGGAGAAATACCTCAAGGGGTCCAAGGGGACCAAGAAACAGCAGAAGGAAATCATTGCCAAGTAGTTCTCAAGTGTGGACTTTCAACATGTCCCTTCCCAGCCACTGTCACCCCTCCATCTAATAGTCCTGGGCATTTGTAAAACCTGCTGAACAGAAGATAAGAAACCTCAACATCTTGAAATGTAATGAGGGTGATAGGTTGAGTAGTGTCAGAAAATAGGGGAACTTAGGGGAAAACCTTACTACCCTGACCAAAGTGGAACTGAACAGAAAAATTGGAAGTTTCCCTAAAAGCCTGTTATGGCCATACAGAGTGCTACTGTTACAAGTTTATTGACCATTTGCATTTTATCTTTTGCGAATTGCTGGTTCAGGTCCATTGCTCATTTTTTAATTGGAGTTTTTTTTTTTTATGTAGTTTTATAGAAGTTCTTTGTAGATTACACATACAAACGTTTCTTCTGTCAAATGGGTTGCATATATATTTCCCCTTGATCAATTGTTGGACTTTCGATTTTGTTTATGGTGTCTTATCAACAGAAGTTTTCAAGTTTTATGTCTTCAAATTAATGATTTTCCTTTATTTCTTCTGGGATTACAGCCTTGCTTTAGAAAGCCTCTTTAATCTCAAAATTATACAAATGTTCTCCTGGATTTTTTTCTAATAGTTTAATGATGTAATAAAGAGGTTATTTAATACATTTAGATCTTTAATCCATCTGGAATTTTAGTTTGTGTACAATATAAACCTACTTGGACCCACAATCAAAGTGCACTGAAGCAGCAGTCAAGAAATCAAATGACGAACTGTATTGGGCAAATCTACTGCAAAAGACCTCTTTAAAATGTTAAAGAAGCAAAGATGTCACTTTAAAGACTAAGTTGCGCCTGATTCGAGACTTGGTGTTTTCAATCACCTCATATGCACATGAAAGCTGGACAATAAATAAGGAAGACTGAAGAAGAATTGATGCCTTTGAGTTATGGTGTTGGCAAAGAACACTGAATATACCATAGACCGCCAGAAGAATGAACAAATCTGTCTCAGAAGAAGTACAGCCAGAATGATCCTTAAAAGCAAGGATGGCAAGACTACATCTCACATACTTTGGACAGGTTTCAGGAGGGACCAGTCCCTGGAGAAGGACATCATGCTTGGTAAAGTAGAGGGTCAGCAAAAAAGAGGAAGGCCCTCAATGAGATGGACTGACAAAGTGAGTACAACAATGGGCTCAAGTGTAGCAACAATTGTGAGGATGGCACAGGACCACGCAGTGTTTCATTCTATCGTATATGGGGTTGATATGAGTCAGAGCCAACTTGATGGCACCTAACAACAACAATATAGTATAAACCAGGTAATGATTTCATTTTATTGCCTGGGTTCAAATCCTGGCTCCACCACTTATTAGCTTTGTGACTTTGGACCAGTTACTTAACCTCCCTGTGCTTCCATTTTTTCACTTATAAATGGAGGTAATAATAGTATCTATCTCAAAGGGATTGTTATGAGAATTGAGTTAATTCATGAAAAACTCTTAGAATAGTACATGGCAAATAGTAAGTGCTCACTAAACGCTAGCTGCTAGCTGACCCAGTTGAAAAGTCCTGCCACTATAAACAAATTTTTCCAATAAAATATTCCCTCTGTAGCAATACAAGGTTAGCATATATACTTGGATCTGTTCCCAGACTCTATCGTGCGCTATTCATGTTTATGAGTACCATCCTGTTTTTACATACAGTAGCTTTATAGCAAATTTTAAAATCCCATGGGGCAAGTCCCTCTCCGTAATCTTCTTTTTCAAAACTTTATAGGCAAATTCCCATATTATTCATGTATATAAAATTGATAATAGTTGTGTCCCACAATATTCACCTAAATAAACCTATAGTAATTTTAAGATACTTTTGAATGGATGAATGGAAACATGACTCCAGCTCCAATCCATCCAGAAGGGAACTAGTAGCAAGCAAAGTGGAGACTGAGTCTATTACAATCGACTTGAAGCCACTCACAACTTTTGGCATAAGGATGCAAACACCAGAAGCTGTTGGATGGGGGAGAAGCTATTCCCACTCATTCACCCATTCATTCAAACAAATTGCACCATTTCTCTAAGCATTGCTTCGTTATGGAAATCTGAAAGCTTACACCTACGAGAGAACACACAAGTAAAACAAGCCCCTTGGAGCTAACTATTTCACCAGCTTGTCCCTAAGTATCTTCACCCAACACCCTACCCATGGGACACAACATAAGGAATCTTATGTGTTTACTTTAAACTATGTTTGGCAAGTATGCTTTCTAGGATAAAACAAGTTTATCTGGATTTGCAGAATCATTTCCTGTCGTTCCAAGATCAAGCACCATCTTGACTGTAAACATGTACTCTTCTGTCTCCCTGAGCAGCTTAAAGGGCACCAATTCAGGTTTCCCTTCCGATCGTGACCAGGAAGAGGCCCAATAAATATATCAAACATAAAAGGATTGTTCTAACAAAGGGGTCTTAAATCGTCCCAGGTTATCTGAACAGTTTTCCGTTTCATTTTGTTTTCACCTCTACCCCCTGAAATGGAAGAGATTTTCTCAGAATAAAATACAAGTTTAATCACAGACGAGTAGAGTTAGAAAAGAAAAGGAGCAAAAGAAAAAACTGGGGATCTCATAACAAAGAGTGATGTCAAGAAGACAATCGGAGCACAGGCCAGCCTCAATAATCCTCATGCAGGCTGCCCCTCCTGATAGCAAGCAATTCCTGCCTCAGTGACAACTCCACGGACTTGCGCTATAAACACAAACCTATCAGAGCAGGCATTACACACACCTTACTGTGACATGGCAAATGGTGCCTGGCTTCCAAGATAAGCTTTATGGAGAGTGAAGAGAAAGGGACAAGAGAAGTAGGTGAGAGGCCCAGAAAAAACACTTCCCTTAATCCTTTGATGTTACCAAAGTGATCAGTGATGAAAGAGCATCATTCTTGCTTTTTCTCCCTTGCATAGATTGAAATTCGAGACTAAATATCATCAAATATGGTTCTCTTTGAGGAGATGGCTTCCTACGAGCCTCAAATCACAACCCAAAGCAAATGGCAGTGGATGTGTTGACTGGGCATAATCACAAGGCATTCCTCCAGCTTTATTTCTTCAAAGTCGCTCACAATGAGTGTCATGCTGAACTATCTCGAAAAGACATTATTCTTTAAATCTTACGCAGCTTAAAGAAAAGAAGTGATAACCCCTTGGAAATTGTGAGAGAAGCCTGACAGCCCAAAGTAAATTATAAGAAATTGAAATCTTAAAAAGTACGAGTTGACAATGGAGTATTTAGCTAAATTAAGGAGAACAGTATCTGGCTCAATAGGCACAAATTACAGTAGAACAAAAGCAGCTGGACAGTTAATCTAGTCAAAAGTATATATTACGCAACGACTTTGGGCTCAATTCTATGAAAGTATACGAGAAAGAGCCACACAACCTCACCCCCTTAGAACTGTCTTTCTCATTAGAAAGAAAAAAATAATACATAGGCAATAAAAGTCAAATAATAGGAGGCAGTGTATGATTACATTTTTAACCTGTGCAGGGACCATTCATGCAACTGGACTTCCAGTAGGAAAAAAATAATTCCTTGGCTTTCACTGTATAATAATACACATAGTATTCAAGCTATAGAATCAGTTCTTTAAATCTATAAATTATTCTAGTATACTTCTTTTTCTTAAAATACAGCTTAGAACTTTTTTTACTTCTCTAAATTCTATTATGTAGTTTTTTGAGAGGGATTTTTCTCTCTTTAGATTTCTCAAGTTTATGTACATATTTAATGTATTTAATTTTATTCAGTGATTTCAAAATAATCTGAACTAAAAGAAAGTAAGTAAGAAAATCATAATTTGCCCATTGAATAATGTTAGCTTTAGCCCAGATTCTAAAATTCCCTATTGAACTGTTCAATAGTGTTTAATTACAGTTCTAAATAAGAATGAACTAGGTGTAGGAAATAAAGACAATTCATCTTGACACAGTTGTATTTTCCACAATAAAAAACGGAAGGATGACAGGCAGTCATGGAGAAAATGAAGCAAACAACATCCCCAAACTTCCCAAAAGCCACTGACAAAACGGTACAAGAGGCTCTTGTTATTCAGACCAGCTACGCACACTGATCAGATCATACAGACACTTGGTTACAACAGGAGTCATTCATTCATTATTTATTCACTTGAGCTAAATAATTATTCAACTCTCCATTTTGAACAGGTATGCCCTAAATCATGAGGTGAATCAGACACCATGTTGAGGAATGAACTGGAAATTCTTATAATAATAGTTAAGGTTATGATCATTCATGAAGAACTTCCACTCACAGAAATTGCTTCATTTGCCCCTGACAGGACCCCTGGTACATAGCTAAGGGATTGTTGTCATCCTCACGTTAAAGAAGAAGGAACTGAGTCTCAGAGAGGTTAAATGACCATACTCACCTGAGGTCCCCTCAATGAACTCAGCTCTCCTGGCACTACCAGCCACTCTGGCTAAGTGAGTTACAAAAACAGCCCCTAGGTTTCACGCCCTTGGCATGTGCAACTGGACTGAAGAGTCTCACTGCATCAGAGCTGCATACGCATGAAATGGTTTTATTGTTCGCAAGTAGCTGCTACCAACTGCTCTGTAGACAGCCCTCCTCCATCCCCTTTCCAGCTTTAATCATGTCTCAGCTTGATTCCGTAACTCCTCATCACTTTTTGATTATTAGAAGAGTTGCATTCCAGTTAGCTACCTTCCTTCCCCAAACAGGCTGTCAAGGTGGCCCTAGGATTGGAGTTGGGGTGGGTAGTGGTGTCATGGATTAAATTATGTCCCCCCAAAAATGTGTGTATCAACTTGGTTAGGCCATGATTCCCAGTATTCTGTGGTTGTCCTCTATTTTGTGACTGTAATTTTATGTTAAAGAGGATTAGGGTGGGTTGTAACACCTTTACCTGGTCATATTCCTGATCCAATATAAAGGGAGTTTCCTTGGGGTGTGGCCTGCACCACCTTTTATCTCTCATACCACCAAGAAAGCAGTGCCAGGAGCAGAGCGCAACCTTTGGACCTGGGGTTCCTAGAGAAGCTTTTAGTCTGGGGGAAGATTGATGAGTAGGCCAACAGAGATAGAAAGCTTTCCCCTGGAGTCGACACCCCAGATTTGGAGTTTTAGCCTACTTTACTGTGACGAAATAACTTTCTCTTTGTTCAAGCCATCCACTTGTGATATTTCTGTTACAGCAGCACCAGATAACTAAGACAAGTGGGGTGCGATGTGAACGCCTCAGCCTGAGCACCGTGAGGTGGTAGTCTCCTTCTATGGGCCCTCTGGACTGTCTACTGCTGTGACCTCGTAGAGGCCTCAACACACCCTGTGGAGAAGACAGTTTTGTCCAGAACTGTTCCCTGGGCACCAGTGTCCCTGGGCCGCATCTGACCTCGGCAACAACGTCCAGCTACGGGCAGGAGAATTGCGTCTCTCCCCCGCCTGGCTCCTGCAACTTGGTCCCAGCTCCGAAGATATCCAAGGTGAGACCCCGCGCTCGGCCCCAGAACCAGCAGGACCCCTCCTCCCTACCCCCTACCCCCCCACCCATATCTTCTCTCCAGACTGCCATAGGTGCGCATCTACGGAGGCTTCCAACTGAGAAAGATGCCCATCTCTACTCTCAGACACTCACAAAGTTCAGATAGAATCCTTCTGGAGGCTGTTTCTCTCCCTTAGTTTTGGGAAGAAGAACCAAACGAGTGCTACCTTCCCCTCCTGCACTGCATACTCCAAACCCAGGGGCTTCCTTGTTGCTCAAGGCACAGTGGCCCCTGTGTGGCCTCTCCTGCTTTTGGGGCCCGAACTGGAATCTGTATTACTTTTAAGCTCAACACTGATCTTTCTTACCTGTAATCCCGGCACTGCTTGATAACTTGTAAGAGTCGAGAGAGATCTTAGGAAGTGTCCCCACGCCAACCACGTGATAGCCTGTGTGGATATAAACATTAGCTTGAAGTAGAGGCGTTTACTTTGGCCGTTGATTGTTTTAGTTTTGTTTCTGGGTCTAGTAATGTGCTTTGCAAAACACAGCCTCTTAACAAATTGTTTATTCCTAATGTGTCCAACTCTCTTCTAGGTCAGTTTTGTGAAACCTACTCTTAAATAACTTGATATAATTGCATTCATTTTTTATGCTCCATATTTTTTATATCTTTCACTGTGGATGTGAAGTGGCCTTTATGATAGTATGTAAACTTTTCCAACTTTTTAAGGTTAAAAATAATTACACCAGGCATTATTAAAGTTAGTATAATGTAAACAATAAGTTCCAGGATATGTGCACAGTCTTTCTTACTCAAATGACATAGTCCTAAAAACTGTTTAAATTTTATTGAAATAATAGTCATACTACCCTTCATTCACATGGTCATTATTGTGTACTAGGCTCTGTTCTAAGTGCTTTATTGATGTTAACTTAGTTATATGTGTTAACTCAGTTATACATGTTAACGCAGTTATACATGTTAACACATTTAATCCTCCTCAGAGTCCTCTGGGGTAGGCACCCTTATATCTCCATCCTACAGATCTCCAAAGGCTCACGACTAGAAAGCAAGCAAGATTTTAGTACAGGGTTTGTATTATTTACTGCACAATATTGTCTCTCTTACTTTATTATTTCTGGAAAATATGAAACAGTATGCTGCATGAATTTGTCAGCTCTTATTTTTTTTTATTTCCTCTGGTGGCACAGTGGTTAAGAGCTACAGTGTGCTACAACTGCTAACCAAAAGGTTGGCAGTTGGAATCCACCAGCTGCTCCTTGAAAACCCTATGGGGCAGTTCTACTCTATCCTGTCGGGTTGCTATAAGTCAGAATCAACTTTACGGCAATAGGGTTTTTTTAAATTCATATAATGCCAGCATTTATTAAAGCTTCGCACCTTTACACAACCACTGCATTAAGAGTTTTAAGAGCCTTATGTCTTCTAACCCTCAAATTCTGCCTCCTCACTCCTCCCTGTACCCCAAGAGGCAGGAACTATTATTATCCCCGTATTACAGATGTGGAAACTGTAACTCCGAGATGCTAAGTGCCTTGGCCAAGGTCACGATGTTAATAAGTGGCAACACGAGGCCACAAACCCAGGTCTTCCTGACACTAGCGTCAGTGCTCTTAACTATAGCACTTTGGGTTCTGTTCAATGTGAACTCAAATAGGTCTTAATCACCATCCAAAATGCTGCCACAATCAGTTATTACTAAGTGAAAGGTTGCAGACTGATGGCTTCTGGCTTTCCAGCTTCTCTGTGAAGCACTGATGATCAAGCAGCCCAGAGCGCACCTTGCATGTGCTCACACACCTCAGATGGAGCTGAACAGTGGCTGTTCCCTTTAATCATGCAGGAGCCAGGCCCAACCTGATCCACTTCACCCAGTTATGCCCTGCAGGCATTTAGGTTTTCCATCTGTAACTAGGGGAGGGTGACCCTGGGTGGTGCGAATGGCATCTCATAAGACCTGGTGATCTACTTCCAAAAAAATTAGCCATTGAAAACCCTACAGTTCTACTCTGACACACTTGGGGTCACAATGGGTTGGAATCGACTCAGCAGCAACCCGTTTACTGATAATCTAGGGCTACTCAGGCCAGTGCTAGGTTTCATTTGACCATTGCAAATTGGTGCAGACTATGACATAAGTTCTTGCCAACTGAGCACAGTTTCCTTACAGGGTAAACCCAGACATCTGGACTTTGGAAGCTCTCATTTTAATGCCCTTCTGGTGTTGGGCCAACCCTATTTTACAATCCCACATTCAGGATCTGTCATGGATTGAATTGTGTCCCCCAAAAATATGTGTTAATTTAGCTAGGCCATGATTCCTGGTATTGAGTGATTGTCCATCATTTTGCCATCTGATGTGATTTTCCTGTGTGTTGTAAATCATGTCTCTATGAAGTTAATGAGGGGGGATAGGCGGCAGTTATGTTAATGAGGAGGACTCAACTACAGGATTGGATTGTCTTGAGCCAATTTCTTTTGGGATATAAAGAGAGAAGCGAGCCAAGAGTCAGGGGGACCTAATACCACCAAGAAAGCAGCACTGGGAACAGAGCAAGTCCTTTGGGCCTGGGGTCCCTGAGCCTGAGAAGCTCCAAGACCAGAGGAAGATTGACGACAAGAACCTTCCTCCAGAGCTGACAGCAAGAGAATGCCTTCTCCTGGAGCTGATGCCCTGAATTTGGACTTTTAGCCCACTAAACTGTGAGAGAATAAATTTCTCTTTGTTAAAACAATCCACTTGGGGTATTTCTGTTATAGCAGCACTAGATGTCTAAGACAGGAGTCTAAGATATGACTCCTGGTAACAAATGGGTGGCACTAACTCTGCTTTCTGGGGAAAATGATCCCTTTAACATAGGTTAAAGTCAGCATCCATTTACCATTTGTGGTCTCTGCAGTCTCATTTCTTTCTCTGTAGGTTGTCACTACACATCTACTTAAGCCTCCCAAGCCCTCTCTTTTCTCAGGACCTCGAGTATAAGAACAATCTGCAATGTCTTCGTGATTCATGTGTTAGTGTGGGGAGATGCTCATCTGAAAAGAGAAACTTGGCATCTACAGAGTTCCAGATAAGAAATGGGATGTGTGGAGTGAAGACAAAAGAGGGAGAAAGGATACCTAGACTTTGTAAAACAGAGATAAAACTGAACATGATAAGGTTGGACAGACGGGATTTGTACATGAATGTTGGTTATCTGAACGCCATGTGGTTGTCAGAAACACATTTAGGAGGCAAGAGCAAAAATAATACGATTTCTTATCCTGACATATGTTGGAAACCAGCCAATAGGGAAACAGTCTCATCACTGAGATTTTTCTTTCTTCAAAGTCATGAAAACTAACAGGATATTCTAACATTTTATTTCTCTAAGGTATAAATTTGTATATTGATGGAGTCTTCTGGGTAGAGAATATTTGGATTTCAAGTTACTGGGGAAAAAAAAAGGCTCAAACTGGCTTGAGCAAATAAGAATAAGGGTATAAAAAATATCCAAGGGGCTGTGGCTTCAGGTATGGCTGGATCCAGATAATCATACGATGTCATCAGGAATTAGTATCCTTCTCCTGCCTCAGCTTCCCTTTATGTTGGCTTTGTTTACTAATAGGCTCTCCTGTGGTAGCAAGATGGTCTCCAGCAACTCTAAGTGTACATTCTGAAGCTTAGCAACCCCTATAGAAAGAAATGATCTCTCTACCAAGACTTTGAGCAAGATCCTCAGGATTGTCTCCGCTTTATCTGTATTGGTCAAGCATCCACCCCGATTTAATCACCGTGGCCAAAGGGATGTGGTATTCTCACTGGTTGAACTTAAGTCTCCACTAGAACCAGGCAGTAGTGCCATCTCCATCCAGACCTTTAGTTCAGGGCTGGAGAGATGTGATTCTCCAAAAGAAAGAAATGGATTTTACGTGTGGAAGAAGGGACACTGGGCAGATCAAACCAAAGGTGTTCACTATAGCATTCTTCACTCAGCACTGTGAAGAGCTTCTTTAATTCATTTTTCTCCTGGTCCTTTTTCAGTATTGAGTTCCTTAGCTTCTGGCTCCAACTGATGAATAAACCAAAAAAGTAAAAATTATTATTTTTGGATCGCTGCACCAAATACTATAAAACAGGAGCCAATGGAACAACAAAGGAACTATTTTCATGAGATTTCCCAGCTAGTCTTACAGACTGACTAGTTATCTTCAGGTAATATTAAGCATCAAAATGTGATTCACCCAAATGCCCACGTATTAATTCTGAGGCTCCCACATTACTGGTATATAGCCAACTCTTAATTATTGGAGGACACAGAATATGGGAAACCGTGGATAAAACCCTGTCTTATTTTAGCCAAGAGAGTCAGCCTCTTTTCCAGATAAACCATCACCCCAGCTGCAGTGAGCAACAACGCTAATTTGACTTTCACATCTGGTGAAACTGCTCCCACACATACCTCGATACACTCCTCAACACACTTCACAGAGTCAAATTAATTGATATCAAGTCACCTCAAATGCAAAAGGGGAGCATTTTATCATCTTGGCAAAAGGATTCAATTAACCAAGCTACAAAAAAACAATGGTGAAAAAAAGAGTACAGACTTAACATTTTAAATAGAAAAGATTCCTGCCCTGCCCCCATCCCTGGAAACCCTGGTGGCATAGTGGTTAAGACCTACGGCTGCTAACCAAAAGGCTGCCAGTTTAAATCTACCAGGCCCTCCTTGGAAACCCTATAGGCAATTATACTCTGTCCTGTAGGGTCCCTATGACTTGGAATTCACTCGACTGCAAAGGGTTTTTTTTTTTTTTCACCCCCATCCCCAAGATAAAAAAGACTCTCAGCCATCTTTGTTAGCTTTCTCATAGCATAAAATTTCTTCTTGCTCATCAATCCTTAGTCTTTCTGAAAGTTTCTGTGACTACCTAATCATAAACAGATCACTAGGGAGCAACTGTAGATGAGAAAAGGAAATGGTTGAAGATAGAACCTTCTTGAAAGCAGGAGAAACTGAGGAAAACTAAGAGTGGTCAGAAAGCCAGAGAGGTACAAGAAGGGAGTGTTACAATGGATGCCAACACAGACCGGGCAGCCTGACAAGGCAGCCTGATGGTGTCCACTTAGTGGTCAGTTCCATTTCATTTAGGCTGTTCTCTCTCCAGTCACTCCAACTGCCAAAAACACTCCTTTCACTCACTGGAAACTTGCTCCAATTCTCTTTCGAAAATCTTTTCATAATGCCTTCACATTGTACCCAGTTTGACTGCTGTCTATTCTTGATGGTGGTTTGTTCTTATGCCACTGCTACCTGCTAACATTTACTCAGGGCTTTCTACGGGTTGGCGTCCTTGGGTGGTGCAAATAGTTAACGTGCATGGCTGCTAACTAAAAGACTGAAGGTTTGAGTCTACTCAGAGGCACCTCAGAAGAAAGGCCTGGTGATCTACTTCCAAAAAAATCAGCCATTGAGAACCCTATTGAGCACATTTCTACCCTGATACACATGGGGTGACCATGAGTTAGGGTCAACAGACAGCAACTAGTACCAGCTTCCTGTTAACCAGGCACGGTGTCAAATGTTGTGCATGAATTATTTGGTCCATTCCTCACAACAACCCTACTGAATAAGATACTATTTTTATCCCCACTTTCCAGATAAGAAGATTTGGTTTAAAGTACTAAAGTACCAAAGTACCTTGCCCAATGTTAATCCATTAGTAAGTAGTAGAGCAGTGCCATGACATAAAAATGGAGGGGAGGAAGAAGAAACTGGCAAAATCTATACATTATCTAAGCAATTGTTCCGTGACTGCCCTGCGTTTCTATTTTAAGCTAAGCTACAATTCTCTACAATATCCACTAAGTAAATGCTTGATAAGAATGCATAAACCGGTTGCCAACGAGTCGATTCCAACTTATAACTACCCTATAGAACAGAGCAGAACTGTCCCATATAGGGCTTCCAAGGCTGTAATGTTTACAAAAGCAGTGCCACACCTCTTTTGAAGCCACTAGTAGATTCCAACTGCCAACCTTTCGGTTAGCATCCAAGAGCTTAACCAGTGCACCACCAGGGCTCCTTAATAAGAATGCATAGATTGTATTTTCTAATTTAAGACATGTTAAAACATTAACCCACTGCCGTCGAGTCAATTCTGACTCATAGTGACCCCATAGGACAGAGTACAACTGTCCCACAGGGTTTCCAAGGAGTGCCTGGTAGTTTTGAACTGCTGACCTTTTGGTTAACAGTCATAGCTCTTAACCTCTATGCCACCAGGGTTTCCGTTAAAACATTAGGAATAATTAAAACTACAGAAATCATTCTTTCAGGACCAACACATTCTAGTAACATCGAGCTCCAAAGGAATTTTCGTTTTGTTTTTTTTTTTAGGAGCACGAATCCCTCTCTCGACAGAGAAAAAATAAAGACCCTATAGCAGTAACGGAAACCCTGGTTGCATAGTGGTTAAGCGCTACAGCTGCTAACCAAGAGGCTGGCAGTTCGAATCCGCCAGGTGCTCATTGGAAACTCTATCAGGCAGTTCTTTTCTGTCCTATAGGGTCACTATGACTCTGAATCGACTTGAGGGCAGTGGGTTTGGGTTTGGTTTTATGACAGTAACTGACTTGGTAGTTTAATCTTACATTCTGGCTCCCGAGTTTAAATGGTGGAAAAAAAAAATCGTAATTAGAGTACCAATAACTAGTGCATGGTAGAATTCACACACCACACTAGTCACAGCAGTGAGTTATAATTTCATGTGCTTATTAGCTGTGAGATTCTGGGCAAGCCACTTAACCTCTACAAGTTACGAAGATGGTAACACATATGCCCACAGCATTACTGTGAAGGTTAAATATGACTGTGAACGGGAAACTATACCTTGCACCTAGCAGTTGTGCAAAAAGAAATTTAGTTGATATTTTGAATACACCTACCCTTTAACCCAGAAATCTCATTTCTAGGAAATAACCCCTCTGAAGGAACGCACAAGTACATGAACAAGGATTCTCGTTAAGGACTGAAATGGCAACAAAGAAAAAAATTACAAACATCAAAAGAGTAAGTGACTGAATTGTGGCCTGTCCATGGCACTGTGGTTGTGAGTTGTGGGCAAGCAAGCAGAATTTTGTGGCGATGGAGCTGAATTACTTCAGTCAGAATATTGCTTGGGTCAGAATCTGGCTGCATTACTACTGTATGATCCTTATGATGGATTAAATTGTGCCTTCCCCAAATATGTATTGGAATCTACACAAATAATTTCAAATATAGGAATCAGCACAAAGCTGATTCTTATGGGGCAGAGGTCAAATATATCCCAGATTTCCAACTTCTCCAAGGTGCTGTGTCAGTCCAGTTCTGACACCAGCCACTCCTCCTCCCTTCAGTACTCCTTCCTCCCCTGTCTGGGTTTGGCAATTTTCTGCAACATCTCACAGAACTCACAAACTGTACTTACAGTGAAGTAGCTTATTAAGGAAGTAGCAGGGCACAACTCGGGATCAGGATCAACAGGCTACAACTGGGGATCAGGATTAGGAAGCATGTAGGCAAAGTCTGGAAGCCTCCCCCAAAGTGGGGAGCACATCTCTTCCGTCTTCAGGGCAGGACAGCTCTCTCAGCTCCTCTAGGCCATGCAAGCAGGTAGGCCTTTCTTTCTGTCATGCATATTCCCTCTCTGTCTGGCAGGTCTCCTCTCAGCCTTCTCAGGACAGGCCTCCTCTTGACCATGCATGCCCTCTCTCAGCTGCACAGGCTCTCTGCCTTCAGCCTTCCTGCCATTTGCCTCTCTACTGCTAACCGACCCAGCTCATAGCCAGTGCAGCAGCTTGCTCAGTTCTCTTAGCTGCTTTCCTTGCAGCAGGTTTCTGCCATCACCGCCAGCTCTGCCACAGAGCCCCTTCCAGGCATCTCGTGTGTCTTCAGTGTTACAGCCCTTGACACATGTTATAACTCTTTTAGGAGGTTCCTCACCTTCTCTCTCTTTGCTTTTTCTCTCTCCTTGCCCCTCTCAAACCTCTATGGGGTTGATGCTTATATAAACAAACTGTCAATTTCAAGACATGGCCCTCCCAGAAGGGCCAGGAACTGACCCATCCCCTTGGTAAACTACAAGTCACTCTATTTGCATAGTAAACTGATCAATCCCTACACAATGCATAAAATAGATCAATCGCAGGGCAGGCTGCAGCCCAGGGTTACACAAAAAGAATCAAACCCAAGTTGTTTACAGCTTACCCAGGAAATGTCAATCAACCTGGACAAAAGTAACAAACCCTCTGGGATAGAAAACTAGGGCAAAGGTAACTCCTCAGGGCTTAGGGAAAAAAAAATCTCTGAAGCTGTTTTTCCAAAGAACCAAGGCAAAAGACCACATAAAGGAACTCATTTCACTAGAGAATTCTAACTCCTATACCTGTGAATGTAATCCTGTTTGGAAATACGGTTTTCTTTGTTATGTTAATTAGATCATACTAGAGTAGAAAGGGTTCCAAATTGAATCATTTCAGACTTATAAAAGACCAGAGTAGGCACAGAGACACACACACGCACAGGACAAGACAGATGCTGCATGAAGATTGGCTACAAGCCAAGTTACTAAGGAGCACACCTGAGACTACTTATAAGGGAAGAATCGACATGGCTGAGGCTCGGATTTAGACTTTTGGCCCCCATAACTGTGTGAAAATAAATTTCTGTTCTTTAAAACCACCCTCTTGTGGTATTTCTGTTACAGCACCCTTAGGAAACTAAGACAATCATTGGCAAATTACTTAACCTCTCAAGGCTTCATTCTTCTGCCTCTGTAGAGTGGGCATCATCACCGTGGTTACCTCATAGATAATTGGGAAGATTAAAATGAGTTAATATTTATAAAGTGCTTAGAAAAATAAGCAGCACATAATAAACCCTAATAAATGTCTACTATAGTGTAGCCACTTTTAAAAAGGAAGAATCCTAGGTGTAGTATGAAAAATCTCAGTTAGCAAATTGAGGCCAACATATATGTGTGAATTCTATTTAAAAAAAAAAAAAGGCATGGAAAAGGAAGACAGAAGAAGAATTGATGAATTTGAATTATGGTGTTGGTGAAGAATATTGAAAATACCATGGACTGCCAGAATAATGAACAAGTCAGTCTTAGAAGAAATACAACCAGAATGCTCTTAGAAGCGAGAATAGTGGGACTTCAGCTCACTTACTTAGGACACATCATCAGGAAACGCCAATCACTACTAGACACAAACATTATGTTTGGTAAAGTAGGGGGCAGCAAAAAAGAGGGAAACCTTCAGTGAGATGGATGGACACAACAGCCACAACAATGGGCCCAAACATACCAATGAGCGTGAAGATGGTGCAGGACCAGGCGAAGTTTCGTTTTATTATCCATAAGGTCACCATGAGTAGCAGCCCACTTGATGGTAGCAACAATGTATATAAATATAGCTGCACAGTAAAGAAATGAGAGGAATATATATCAATTTCTTTACAGTGGTTACCTCTGAGGCCTGGTGTGAGTGAAGCTGAAGAAGAGATACTCTTACATAATTTGTCTAAGTGGTTCAGATTATGAATAATTTTTTTCTCGTTTTACAAGTAAGTAAAAAATATAATGTTACTTGAATCTGGTGCTCCATTGGAGAGGGACCTCCTCCTTTCCTATAGACCTCTGCAAAGCAGATGCTGAAACTCCTGATCCCCTAAAGGATCTAAGGAAATAATAGAAGGGACTCCAGAAGGGCTTTTCAGTATTTCACAAAGTCTGGTGGTGCAGCAGTTCGAAGCCACCAGCCGCAACTTGGAAACCCTATGGGGCAGTTCTATTCTGTTCCGTAGGGTCACTATCAGTTGGACTGACTCGATGGCAACAGGTTTGATTTATTTTTTGCTTAGGAGAAATCATACTTTTGCTGGTAAAAAGGCTGCTTAGAATAGCTAAAGCAAAGTGTGTCTCCACGTGTGGCCGGAATTACATTGATTTCCATGCGATAACACTGATTCCCTCAGGCTGGTAAGGCATTCAGAGAGGTAGTTTTATTTATTTATTTGTTTTACAAATTGCAATTAATTATCTTTAAAAAGAGAAAATCCTTTGCTTAATAAATGCCGCCCGGCATACAAAGGCTTTCAAAACACAGAATTCAGTGCATTAGAAGGTTGAGGACCCCGAGCCCAATAAACTTTTGTTGTCTGGTGACTGATGCTACCATGATTTTAAACATTCAAAACCTTTAGGATGGTTTCTTTACCAAAGCAAAGGTAGGCAGCCCCTCTCAGCTTTTCCTGCCCGATTCTAAGAACACTTTAAAGTCTTGGAGTCAGGTAGCAATTTTTGCCAGTTAACAACGTGATAGTGTCCAGGACCAATGTAACCTTGCCATAATCTCTTGTTTATTTGCACCAGATAGAAGTTGTAAATAATATACTTCAGTTCAACTGTCGTTTTTCTCCGTCTCTCCTGAGTTCCCTTCTGGCCCCTTCTCAGACCATGGCCCATGGTCTCTGCCTGTCTGAAAGTTCAGTGAAGCCCAGCATATCTGAAAGTTTAGTCATCACTTTAGCGCCACTCTTCCAGGAAAAGGCTATTGTTCCTGCATTTCCTGATCACTTACTTCCTGTCACTTCTTTCAAAAGGCAAAGAAGAAGGACCATTATAAATTCGTAGAGGGTTCTCCCCCATTTCACAATTGTAATTTTACTATATCATAATTATTAACATGATTTTGGATCATCAAAACACACCACTTGCCTGATCTAGTCAATAGTGTCCCAAAGTCACAGGCAGTCTCCACAGGAGTCCCCAGGCGAGTATGAGTGTTGTTTAGTTCTCGTTCACATATCCACGCAGCTCACACATTTATTTTGGTTAAAGACTTCAAAGAAAGTTCATTATTCACCTGATGACCCATTTGAAGGAGGTGCTCAGGATCAACTCCTTGCCAAGCTCAGGAGGAGGCGCCAGGCACACAAAGACCCGGAAATGTCTCCTCTTTGCTTCCTTCTTGTTCCCTGCCCTTCCCCCAACTCACACAAGATTAAAAAAAAAAATGTCGCCCAGAAGTGACTGAGTCACTAACGCAGTAGGAGGGAGAAAATGAAGGGGTGGGGAGCTCAGGAAACCAAAAACCTGGGTTTGAGTCTTGGTTGTCTCTCAGTTTCTCTCTCGCTCACACACACACACACACAACATATTTAAGGGCTTGCTTTGTGGTAAGTACACTATCTTGCTTAATTTAATTTTGACCCCCTCCCATAAGGTGGAAACCCTGGTGGCATAGTGGTTAAGAGCTATAGCTGCTAACTAAAATGTCGGCAGTTCGAATCCACCAGGTGCTCCTTGAAAACCTTATGGGGCAGTTCTACTCCGCCCTATAGGGTTACTATGAGTCAGAATCAAATGGATGGTGAAGGGTTAGGTTTTGGTTTTGGTTCCCATAAGGTGCATACTTTTATTCTCCCCATTTTACATATTAATACACTTGTCCAAGTTCAGCTAGTAAAGTAGCTGAGGGACAGCTGAACTCAACTTTGTAAAGCTGCACCAATACCATTCTATTTATTTGATTTCTAATGAGTCACTTGAACACAGTGCAACTTAGTTTCCTCATCAATACAATAGGAATAGTAAAACCTTTAAAATCTGCTTCCATATTGTGTTGAGAATTATTGTTGCTGTTGTTAGCTGCAGCAACAGCTAACATGCTTGAGCCCATTGTTGCAGCCACTGTGTCAATCCATCTCATTGAGGGTCTTTCTCTTTTTCACTGACCCTCTACCAAGTATGATATCTTTCTCCAGGGACCGATCCCTCCTGATAACATGTCCAAAGTATGTGAGACATAGTCTTGTCATCTTTGCTTTTAAGGAGCATTCTGGTTGTACTTTTCCTAAGACAGATTTGTTCCTTCTTTTGGCAGTCCATGGTATATTCAATATTCTTCACAGACACCACAATTCAAAGGCATCAATTCTTCTTTGGTCTTCCTTATTCATCACCTAGCTTTTGCACGCAGATGAGGCCATTGAAAACACCATGATTTAGGTCAGGTGCACCTCAGTCTTCAAGGTGACATCGTTGCTTTTCAACACTTTAAAGAAGCCTTTTGCAGCAGATTTGCCCAATGCAATGTGTCTTTTGATTTCTTGACTGCTGCTTCCATGGCTGTTGATTGTGGATCCAAGTAAAATGAAATCCTTGACAACTTTAATCTTCTCTGTTTATCATGATGTTTATCATGGTGCTTATTGGTCCAGTTGTGAGGATTTTTTTTTTTTTTCTTCATGTTGAGGTGTAATCCATACTGAAGGCTGTGGACTTTGATCTTCATTAGTAAGTGCTTCAAGTCCTCTTCACTTCCAGCAAGCAAGGTTGTGTCATCTGCATAATGCAGGTTGTTAATGAGACTTCCTCCAATCATGATGCCCCGATCTTCTTCATATAGTCCAGCTTTTCAGATTATTTGCTCAGCATACAGATTGAATAAGTACGGTGAAAGGATACAATTCTGCCGCGCACTTTTCCTGACTTTAAACCACGCGGTATCTGCTTGTTCTGTTGGGATGAGTACCTCTTGATCTATGTACAGGTTCCTCATGAGCACATTTAAGTGTTTTAGAATTCCTATTCTTCACAATGTTATACACAATTATTTGTCATGATCCACACAGTTAAATGCCTTTGCTTAGTCAATAAAACAAAGGCAAACCTCTTCCCGGTATTCTCTACTTTCAGCCAGGATCGATCTGACATCAGCAGTGATATCTCTGGTTCCATGTCCTCTTCTGAATCAGACTTGAATTTCTGGCAGTTCCCTGTCAATGTACTGCTGCAGCCACTTTTGAATGATCTTCAGCAAAATTTTGCTTGCATGTGATATTAATGATATTGTTCGATAATTTCTGCATTCGGTTAGATCACCTTTCTTTGGAATAGGCATAAATATGGATCTCTTCCAGTTGGTTGGTCCAGTAGCTGTCTTCCAGATTTCTTGGCATAAACAAGTGGGCAATTCTAGCACTGCATCCGTTTATTGAAACATCTTAACTGGTATTCCGTCAATTCCTGGAGCCTTGTTTTTCGCCAATTCCTTCAGTGCACCTTGGACATGTTCCTTCAGTACCATTGGTTCCTGATCATATGCTACCTCTTGAAACGATTGAACATCGACCACTTATGTTTGGTACAGTGACTCTGTGTATTCCTTCCATCCAATTACATGAGTTTATGTATATAAAGTGTTTAGAACACACAAATGTTTATTTCCCCTCCTTACCCCAACTCAGTTGGCTTCTAGGTGAAATGCTTAGATATCTAGGTTATTGTAAGAATTAAATAAGAAAACATATGAAAGTGTGTTAGAAACCATATTTACTAATAGAAATATTCATAGTTATGATTCTCAAATCTGTTTTAAACAGTGATCTATGGCCAGATAGTTTAAGCTAACCAAATAGCAATGATTTTCATACTTACCTATCAGATTGGCACGGATAAAAATATTTGACAACACATTATGTTAGTAGGAGTTAAGGAAAATGAGCATGCTGATACATTGTTTATAGGTGTGTAAATTATATCTTCTAAGGAGATAAACTTGACAATGTTTGTCAAAATTTTAAAAATGCAAATATCTTTGACCCAGCAATTTTATTTTAAAAGTTTTTCCAATAGATATACTTTCATAAGTGTGGAATATACAAGGTTGTTTACTATAGCATCATCTGTGAAAATTAAAACATAAAACAGGAAACAACCTAAATGTCCACCAATAGGTGACTGATTATATAAATGGAGTTTTACACAATAGAATACTATGAATCATTTTTTTTAAATATCTTTATCCCTGTCTAGATTACCACTGTCAATAGAAATATAATGCAAGCCACAAATGTGAGCCACATATTTAATTTAAAATTTTCTAGTAGCCATTAGAAAAAGTAAAAAGAAATAGGTGAAATTCATTTAATAATATCCAAAGTATCATTTCAACAAGCAAAGTAGAAAATTATTTTATGAGATATTTTACGTTCTCATCAGTCTTTGAAATGTGATGTCTGTTTTACACTTTTTAACAGATCTCACTTTGGACTAGCCGCATTTCAAACTCAGTGTGGCTATATACACATTGGCACATGTGGCTAATGACTACCTTATTAGACATTGCAGGTGTAGGCTATCTCCTCCAAGAAACTGGCAACGGTAGTTGTCTTTGGAGAGAAGAAACTCTCTGGGAACTGGGGTGTCGTGGATTGAATTGTCACCTCCAAAAATATGTGTTAGCTTGATGAGGCCATGATTCCCAGTATTGTGTGATTTTCCACCATTCTGTGATCTGATGTGATTTCCCTTTGTGTTATAAATCCTACCTCTATAATGTTAATGAGGCAGGATTAGAGACAGGTAAGTTAATGAGTACAACCAGAATGCTCCTTGAAAGCAAGGATGGTGAGGCTACACCTCACATATTTTGGACATGTCATCAGGAGGGATCAGACCCTGGAAAAGACATCATGCTTGGTAAAGTAGAGGGTCAGTGAGAAAGAGGAAAACCCTCAATGAGGATGGATTTGTTACCGGAATAAGGTTCTTGCCTCTCACCGGTCAAGAATGAGCAGATCAGGCACATAGAATTTTCCACACGAGCAAAGTTTTATTGAAGAGGCTCACAAGTGGTGATGAGGAGGGCCTAGAGCAACGCATGCCCCTGTCTCACAAAACAAAAGACAGGCCTGAGTTTTTAAAAGTTCTTGAGCGGGAAAAGATTGATGTTCATTTCTAGGCACAGGTGGGGATATGTTAACTATGGTGCGGGCACAGCAGCCTTCCAAGATGGCTCCTATCCCAGAGGCCTCTGGGATTTGTAAAAGGACTTATTATGAGGTGTCGTGCCTGTGCAGTCTCTTGCTCCCTGGGCTCTATTCCCCTGCTGGAGCTGTAGCCTCTCACTGCCCCTGGTGGAAGGTCACACAGCGGTCACAGGTGGATGTTCCGCGCATGTCCCTGGGGCTGGTTTTCTCCAGCCGCTTCTGAAAGGCAACTTTAAAGAAGTTTGTGGGCTATTTTTAGTCCCCCTGCCCCACTGTTCCGGGAATGGCTTTGTTTCTGCACCCTGGCCCATTTCTTGTTACTGCATTTGCAGATTTGGAGGCCCCTCCGTTCCCTGTCTTACTAAGTCCCTAGGTTCCACATCCACCCCTCTATTACCTCCCTGATAGTATAGCCTATCTCTTTTTCTTGCTTCTCCTCTAACCACACCAGTTTCTTCGCTATTTCTCAAACAGGCACCCTCCCATCTCAGGTCCTTTGCTTTCTGGCTTAGATTGATGTGGTGGCTGGAACAATGGGCTCAAGCATCGCAACAAATGCGAGGATGGTGCAAGACCGGGCAGTGTTTCATTCTGTGGTGCATGGGGTCACCATGAGACAGAACTGACTCGACGGCACCTAAAAACAACGAGTTAATGAGGCAGAGCTCTATCTACAAGATTAGGTTGTCAATCTCTTTTGAGATTTAAAAGAGAGAAGCAAACAGAGAGACTGGGGAACCTCATACCACCAAGAAAGCAATCCTGGGAGCAGAGCGTGTCCTTTGGATCCAGGGTCCCTGTGTGAGAAGCTCCTGGTCCAGGGAAAGATTGATGACAAGGACTTGCCTCCAGAGCCGACAGAGAGAGAAAGCCTTCCTCTGGAGCTGGCACCGTGAATTCAGACTTCTAGCCTCCTAGGCTGTGAGAGAATAAAATACACTTGGGGTATTTCTGTTATAGCAACACTAGATAACTAAGACATGGGGTAAGGTGGAGAATTACTTTTTACTCTATGCTTTTCTGTGATTTTTTAAATTTTAAATTTCATGTCTTGTGCATATATTGCCATTTGGGAATGAAGTGAATAAAATAATTTTACAGCTATATCTACAGTAACTTCTTATTCACTCTGGCACACATATAAGACAGGTAATTCATACAATGTGAAGACAATAATAGGCAATGAATGACTCTTTCCTATTCCTTTTACTCTTGTCATTTTCTAGTAACTTAAGAATCTGTCTCAAGCAGAAGTGAACTTATACTAATGATTTGCCATCAAGAGAATGGAGTTAGGTTGGGAAAACATTTCTAAACTGAGGAAGTTAGCCAATTGGGAAATGGGATTTTGTGACTAATTTATTGCTAACCAAAACCAAACCAAACCCATTGCTGTTGAGTCGATTCCAACTCATAGAGACCTTACAGGACAGAGTAGAACTGCTCCATAGGGTTTCTAAGGAGCAGCTGGTGGATTCAAACTGCCAACCTTTTGGTTAGCAGCCAAACGCTTAAACACTGTGCCACCAGGGCCCCAATTTATTGCTAAGTAAATAGAATACAAAATGACTTTCCTGGTGGGGATCCTCAAACATTACCATCCCACATGCTCCACTCAGGGAAGCTTCCGTGACAGGATGCAGAACAGGAAGTTGTGGGGGGCACATAAAGGCAAATACAGGAAGAAGGGAGCAGGAAGAACTGGTTATGAAAGCTTAGGTTTCCATAAACAGGAAATAACCATAGGTCTCCTTACCTTTTAAACCTTAAGAGCAGATAAGTGGAGAACTTCACTCCCATCGGAAAAAGGACCTACCTTCTCCCATTCAGCTTAAGCCTGGTAAATATTCAGCTGAACTGAAGTGAGGCAAATTATCTTCCACTTTATTCCTTCACCATAAAGGAAGGTAGGGCTCTTGGGGGACAGAAAAAACAGGGTAGGGAGAAAGCAGGTTCAAAAGAAGGGGGTGCTGAATATGCCAGGGAGAAGATTTCACAGGAATCAGGGGAACATAGGATCAGAGACAGCAGTAACCAAGAAAAGAGTTGTGGCTGTGTACAAAGATTTAGCTACCAAGACCTTTATCAAGACAGTCATGACCCAAAAATATTTAAGACAGGTCCAATGTTTTCATTTGGGGATTATTTGTGATATAATTCAGGAAAAAAAAAACAAATTATCAAATAATATAACACACACACAAAAAAAATTTCTTTTTTTTTAAAATCCCACTTAGTAAAATAATCATACACACACACATATATAAACTCACACGCATGTGACTGAAGGGTATACATTAAGATAAAAAGGAAAGTTATCTCTTCACTTTGCTGATAAATTCCTTTGATGCACAAATCTTTAATTTTGATGAGATCTCATTTATCTGTTTTGTCTTTTTATCCTCATGCTTTTGATGTGATATCCATGAATCCATTGTCAAAAACTAGGTCTTGACACGTTACTCTTCTGTTTTGTTCTAGGAACTTAATGGTTATTGTTCTTACATTTAGGTCTTTGATCCATTTTGAGTTAATGTTTATATATGGTATGAAGTATGGATCCAATTTCATTTTTTTGCATGTGGAGATCCAATTGTCCCAGACCATTTATTGAAGAGACTGTTCTTTCCTTACTGGATTGACTTAGCACCCTTGTTGAAAAACAATTGGCCATAGTTGTATGGATTTATTTGTGGGCTCTTAATTCTGTTCCATTGGTCTATGTGCCTATTATATCAGTACCAGACTGTTTTGGTTACAGTAGCTTTATAGTATGTTTTCAGATTAGGAAGTATGAGCCCTCCTACTTTATTCTTATTCCTCAATATTGTTTTGGCTTTTTGGGGTCCTTTGCAATTCCTTATAAATTTGAGGATTAGCTTTTCCATTTCTGCAAAGAAGGCTGTTGAAATTTTGATAGGGATTGCATTTAATTTATAGAGCCCTGGTGGTACAGTGGTTAACAGCTACAGCTACTAACCAAAAAGTCAGCAGTTTGAATCCACCAGCTGCTCCTTGGAAACCCTAGGTTTAACTACCGACGATGTTGAGCATCTTTTCGTGTGCTTATTGTCTATTAGTGTATCTTCATTGGTGAAGTATGCATTCAAGTCCTTTGCTCATTTTTAAATTGGGTTGTTTATCTTTTTGTTGTTGAGTTTTTTATATACTCTGGATATTAAATTCTTATCGGATATATGGTTCCCAAATATTTTCTCCCAATCTGTAGGTTGTCTTTTCTCAATCAATTACGAAAAGGCATTCAACAAAATCCAACACTCTTTCATGATAAAAACACAACAAACTATGAAGAGAAAGAAAATTCCTTAATAAGATAAAGGGCATTTATGAAAAACCCATAGCTAACATCATACTTAACGGTGACAGATTGAGAGCTTTCCTCCTAAGATCAGAAACAAGACAAGGATGTGCACTTTTACCACTGCTATTCAATATTGTACTAGTCAGAGCAATTAGGCAAGAAAAATATATTTTAGAATATCCAAATTGGTGAGGAAAAAGTAAAACTGTCCTTATTCACACTTGACATGACAGTATATATAGAAAAATCCAGAGAATCCACAAAATGCTACTAGAGCTAGTAAATGAATTCAGCAAAGCTGCAGAGTAGAAATGCCCCATAGAGTTTCCAAAGAGGACCCGGTGGTTTTGAATTGCCGACGTTTTGGTTAGCAGTTGTAACGCTTGATCACTGCATCACCAGGTTTCCAAAATGATGCAACGGTTATAAAAAGCATTGTGGCAGTGCCTCAAAAAGTTAAACAGAACTCCCTTATGACCCAGAAATTCCACTTTTAGATATCTAGTCAAAAGAATTAAAAGCACGAATGCAAACAGATACTTGTACACCCATGCTCGTTGCAGCATTATTCACAAGACTTAAAAGGTGGAAACAACCCAAGTGTCCGTCAACAGCTAATGGATAAATAAAATGTGGTATATAATAATGAAATATTATTTAGCCATGGAAAGAAATATAGTTCTAATACATGTTACAACATGAACGAAACTTGAAAACTTTATGCTGAGTAAAATAAGTCAGACAAAAAATGACAAACATTGTTTGATTCCCCTGATATGCAGAAGTATCTAGAATAGGCAAATACATACAGACCAAAGTTCATTAGTGGCTACCTGGGGCAGGTGGGAGGGGGATGTGGGGAGGCATTGCTTAAGCCATATATTTTGTTAAGAGTTGTTGTTGTTAGGTGCCATCAAGTCAGTTTTGACTCATAGCGACCCTACACACAACAAAACGAAACACTGCCCGGTCCTGAGCCATCTTTACAATTGTTGTTATGCTTGAGCCCATTGTCGCAGCCACTGTGTCAATCTACCTCATTGAGGGTCTTCCTCTTTTCTGCTGACCCTGTACTTTGCCAAGCATGATGTCCTTCTCCAGGGACTGATCCCTCCTGACAACACGTCCAAAGTATGTAAAACGCAGTCTCGCCATCCTTGCTTCTAAGGAGCATTCTGGTTGTACTTCTTCCAAGACAGATTTGTTCATTCTTCTGGCAGTCCATGGTGTACTCAATATTCTTTGCCAACACCACAATTCAAAGGTGTCAATTCTTCTTTGACCTTCCTTATTCATTGTTCAGCTTTCACATGCATATGATATGATTGAAAATACTATGGCTTGGGACAGGAGCACCTTAATCTTCAAGGAGACATCTTTGCTCTTCAGCACTTTAAAGAGGTCCTTTGCAGCAGATTTACCGAATGCAATGCATCTTTTGATTTCTTGACTGCTGCTTCTTGACTGGCTGTTGATTGTGGATCCAAGTAAAATGAAATCCTTGACAACTTCAGTCTTTCCTCTGTTTATCATGATGTTGCTCATTGGTCCAGTTGTGAGGATTTTTGTTTTCTTTATATTGAGGTGCAATCCATACTGAAGGCTGTGGTCTTTGATCTTCATTAGTAAGTGCTTCAAGTCCTCTTCACTTTCAGAAAGCAAGGATGTGTCATCTGCATAATGCAGGTTGTTAATAAGTCTTCCTCCAATCCTTTGATGTCCCATTCTTCATATAGTCCAGCTTCTCGGATTATTTGCTCAGCATACAGATTGAATAGGTATGGTGAAAGAACACAACCCTGATGCACACCTTTCCTGACTTTAAACCAGTCAGTATCCTCTTGTTCTGTCTGAACAACTGCCTCTTGATCTATGTAAAAGTTCGTCATGAGCACAATTAAGTGTTCTGGAATTCCCATTCTTCTCAATGTTATCCATAATTTGTTATGATCCACACAGTCGAATGCCTTTGCATAGTCAATAAAACACAGGTAAACATCCTTCTGGCATTCTCTGCTTTTAGCCAGGGTCCATCTGACATCAGCAATGATATCCCTGGTTCCACATCCTCTTCTGAAACCAGCTTGAATTTCTGGCAGTTCCCTGTCAATATACTGCTGCAGCCGCTTTTGAATGATCTTCAGCAAAATTTTGCTTGCGTGTGATATTAATCATATTTTTCTATAATTTCCACATTCGGTTGGATCACCTTTCTTGGGAATAGGTATAAATATGGATCTCTTCCGGTCAGTTGGCCAGGAAGCTGTCTTCCATATTTCTTGGCATAGATGAGTGAGCATCTCCAGCGTTGCATCCGTTTGTTGAAACATCTCAATTGATATTCCATCAATTCCTGGAGCCTTGTTTTTTGCCAATGCCTTCAGAGCAGCTCGGACATCTTCCTTCAGTACCATTGGTTCCTGATCATATGCTACCTCTTCAAAGGGTTGAATATCGACTAATTCTTTTTGGTATAATGACTCTGTGTATTCCTTCCATCTTCTTTTGATGCTTCTCACGTCATTTAATATTTTCCCCATAGAATCCTTCACTATTGTAACTCGAGGCTTGAATTTTTTTTCTTTAGTTCTTTCAGCTTGAGAAACGCTGAGCGTGTTCTTCCCTTTTGGTTTCCCATCTCCAGCTCTTTGCAGATGTCATTATAATACTTTACTTTCTCTTCTCAAGCTGCGCTTTGAAATCTTCAGTTCTTTCACTTCATCAATTCTTCCTTTTGCTTCAGCGGCTCGACGTTTGAAAGCAAGCTTCAGAATCTCCTCCGACATCCACCTTCGTCTTTTCTTTCTTTCCTGTCTTTTCAGTGACCTCTTGCTTTCTTCATGGATGATGTCCTTGATGTCATTCCACAACTCCTCTGGTCTTCAGTCACTAGTGTTCAGTGCATCAAATCTATTCTTGAGATGGTCTCTAAATTCAGGTGGGATATACTCAAGGTCAAAATTTGGCTCTCGTGGACTTGCTCTGATTTTCTTCAGTTTCAGCTTGAACTTACATATGAGCAATTGATGGTTTGTTCCACTGTCGGCCCCTGGCCTTGTTCTGACTGATGATATTGAGCTTTTCCATCATCCCTTTCCACAGATGTAGTCAATTTGATTTCTGTGTGTTCCATCTGGTGAGGTCCATGTGTATAGTTGCTGTTTATACTGGTGAAAGAAGGTATTTGCAATGAAGAAGTGGTTGGCCTTGCAAAATTCTATCATTCAATCTCCAGCATTGTTTCTATCACCAAGGCCATATAAATATGCCACTGGTATTTCTTAAGAGTGGTAAGAAAATTTGGAAATGAATAGTGGTGATTGTTGCACAAAATGATGAATGTAGTAATAATGTCAGTAAATTGTACACATAAAAATGGTTGAAATGTTTAATTACTTATGTTTTACCACAATAATTTTTTTTTTTTTTTTAATTCTGAAAGTGGATATGGAAGAAAGTGGTGGGACCATAGATGGTTGTTAATTTTCACTTTAGCTCACCTGTATTTTCCGGAATTTCAAACATGAACACATACTGTGTTTTTACAGAAATTACATGCACATTATGTTTTTTGCCAACCATGCAACCCCCGCACGCGTTATTTTCCTAAGTGTGCTATGTACATTATATATGTTAGTGCATTATTTACATGGGCATGTTATTTTGTGGAACTGTGGTATTGATTTGTAATAACATAGAGGGGCTTACAAATATAATATCACAATTGGCTATGTAGATAAGAGGTAGTTTCTTTGATTTGTAACTAACCTGTTCCTCTTTCCAATCCCCACTTTTTAGAGAGGAAATACATTAACTCTTCAACTATCTACTTTAAAACATAACTCAATCCATTGTGTTAAATAGTCCTATGAGAATATATGCTGTCCAGTATGATAACCACTAGCCACTTAGGACTATTTAATCTTAAATTTTAATTACTTAACTTTTCAGATTCAATTTCTCAGTGTCACTAGCCACATTTTAAGTGTCCAATAGCTTCATGTGGCTCAGGGCTACAGTTCTGGACATTTAGAACTTTTCCATCATGGCAGAAGGTTCTGTTGGACAGTGTGGCTATAGATAATGCTTAATCTCAGATTTCTCAGCCATCCAGCCTGCTCCCTGACTGGCTGGGGTCTGGATGAGGTCTGGATGGAGTTTGGATATGTGAAGAAAGGAGTGTGGCTTCTCTTCTTCCTGCCTTGGGCGGGCAGGGGCCTTGTGGCCTTGTCTGGCCTTTAGTGAGCCCAGGCTACCTTGAGCTTGGGGTCTTTCAGTAGTCTGCAGGTACCTGTGCAAATAACCCTCCCTCTGCTTTCTTATTTGTTCCACAGACACTGCCCTCAAGTCCACTAGGAAGCCTGAGGGGACAGGGGAAGTAAGCCAGCCTTGCTCACCCCACTGCCTTCTGTGACCTACTACATAAGTCTAGGCCATTGAGTCTCTGGAGTCCCCATCACTCCAGCCTCAACACCTCAGGAAACCAGAAGCTGTAGTCCACCTAGAAACTTTCCACAGCCATCTCTGATCTTTAGTCGGCAGGCCAGAAAGTTTTTCCAAGTCAGATGTATTGGGTAGACTATAATTTTCCCAGACTCTGCCCAAGAAGCAGGGAGAGGGCCCAACCCTTAGGCTTCCTGGCTGGTTTTAATACGCATCCTCCTCAGAAGTTTCAGGCCAAAGGGGGCAGGCGCAGGTGCCTGCCTCTCACTTCTTCACATTTTCCCTTTATCTCTCCCACCCACTTTCCTTCCTCCCACAGCATCTTGGAACTGGAAAGGGATGGGGTATTTGTTTGTTACACAGTGTTGTATGGCAAAATGGCAAGCCTGGTAACCTGCCTTCTCATTCCTAGTTAAGAAAGCAAGGCCTCCTAAGCCTTTTCTTCTACGTATTTTAGGGAGAAATTAAGGAATTTAGAAAATCCTTCCGCAAAACAATAGCTTGGCTTGCAAGATCATTGTTTTCTGGCAGTGTGCAATTTTATTTTCAGCATCAGGAGGAATTATTACTTACACTTTGGACTTTGCATCCTATATGCAAGATTTTTAATCTCCATACTCTCCCTTCGTGTTTTCCTACTCCATCCGCCCAGGAAGATGGATGCCCTGGGCTGACCAGGGTGAAGGTCGTTTCCCTAGAAAGGTAAACAGGTTTAAAATCATCACAACAGTTATAATAAAGGGGAGGGGGTAATTTTTAAATATTTTATCACAATTGTTAGCTTAGGCTAATCAGAAACCATCTTTAGAGGGGGTTAATTTCCAAAGTCACATTTCTGTATATAATTAAGAGGGCTGAAATGGATGTTGAGGAGTTGCATCAAAATCACTGCTAGCTCTGTGATCTTTGGTAAGTTGCTTTACCTGATTTGGGCTCACTTGCCTCATCTTTAAAATGGAAATAATAATAATAATGACTATCGTCTACTATTGTGAAAATTAAATGAAATTGAAGCACAATGTCTGCAACAGAGTTGACCCTTAGGAAATATCCCATAGCAGCGACACCATTAAACAGAGGATATCTGAAACCAGAGAGTAGTGGTAATAGTAATAAACTAGTTGCCGCCAGGTTAACTCCAACTCATGGCAACTCCATGTGTATCAGAGCAGAACTGGGTTCCATAGAGTTTTCAATGGCTGTCTTTCAGAAGTAGACTACCAGGCCTTTCTTCCAAGGGGTCTCTGGGTGGACTTGAACTTCCAACCTTTCAGTTAGGAGCTGAGCAAGTTAACTATTTGCACCACTCAGGGATTCCAGTAATAGTAATAGTGGTAGTTTAACTCTTACTTGTAGACTCAGGATTATGGTTTAAAATAATTTTAAGTGTGGAAAAGTGTAGCCATCAAAAAATGGTTTTATCTCTTAGAACTTCCAAAAGCAGTAGAATCGCAGGGATGACAGAAACCTTCCAGATCACTAACCTGACCCTCCACCAGATGTTTGAATCCATTGGCAGCAGTGACAAGTTGCTCTCCAACCTCTGCTTGGACATCTCCAGAAAAGAAGGACTCACTTTTTTCCTTTGAGTTCTAATTCTCTTCTTTATATTACATATTAATATCATTCATTACAACTTCCCCCATTTTTTGTAAAAAAAAATTTTTGTGATCATTTAAATAACACAATGGCTTATAATGCAAAGTATTATAAAAGTTTGTAAAGTAAAAATTAAAGTCCCTCTGTTAATACTTCTCCAAATTTTACTACCCAGAAATAACCCCTCTCAATAATGGTTTTTCCATTTCATTTACTTAGACATTTTCTACTTAAATGCAAAGCTGTATATATATATACAGGAGCTCTGGTAGCACAGTGGTTAAGAGCTTGGCTGCTAACCAAAAGGTCGGCAGTTTGAATCCACCAGCTGGTCCTTGGAAACCCTACGGGGCAGTTTTACTCTGTCCTACAGGGTCACTGTGAGTCAGAAGTGACTCGATGGCAACGAGTTTGGTTTTGTTTATATATGTGTGTGTGTGTTTATATAAATGGGATCATACTCTATATTCTCTGCCACCAGCTTTTTAAAACATTGGTATTGTGCTGTGGACATATTCCCATATCTGACACATGGAGTTATTATATTACTGCATGAATGGGCCAGGATTAATCTAGTATGTTACTCATTGGTGAGCCTGTCACTGGCCCTTGTTTGGCCTTCTGGTGCCATTCTGAAGAGTTTTGGTAGTTTTCAAGCATTTAAAGTCAGCTACTGTGGCCCTCCTGAGTTAAACATCTCGTGTTCTTACATTGGTCCTCTTGTGATATGGTTCTAGATCCCTCCAAATGATGGAACTTCCCTGGGTCCTCAGACCCCAACAGCATGTTGGGTGCACAAGGGGAATACTCATTGGCAGGCAGCCAGATTCCCTCATCATTCATAGCTGGAGGACCATATAAAATTATCTTCTAAACTTGGACATTTTGAAAGCGGAAAGTTCACCAACTGGAAGGGATACCAAGAAACCAGACATAGACCAAGACTATCCAGGACAAGCCAGAACGTTTTTGTGTGAGAATTAAAGTCAGCTCAAATTTTAAGGTTTTTTTTTTTTTTTTTCCAAACCACCTGCTTTTAAGCCAAGCTTCAAGGCTACAATTTATTCACTGGAGGCAAAATGACTTCCTTTAAGGGTAGATTTGATTTTTGAAAATAGTCACTCTTTATCAGATAGAGTAGAAATGATAGACTAAGTAATCTAACTTCTTTTACAGATGAAGAGTGAAGTCTGGAAATGTTATGAGATTTGTTTAAGGTCATTCAGTTAATTACTGACATTTTGCTTTTAAGGTAAAAACAAAAAGGTATTGGAGAAATGGAACCAAAACTCAAACCAGTACCTATAATCTGCCAGTCACTGTGCTAGGGTTTAAATACATACATATATATATATATATTTAATTCAATTAACATTAATTGAAGGAGCTCTGGTGGCACAGTGGTTAAAGCACTTGGCTGCTAACCAAATGGACCGGCAGTTCAAACCCACCAGCCACTCTGCAGGAGAAAGATGTGGCAGTCTGTTTCTGTAAAGATTTTAGCCTCAGAATCCCTATGGGGCAGTTCTACCCTATCCTATAGGGTTGCTGTGAGTCAGAATCGACTTGAGGGCAATGGGTTTTGTTTTGGATTTTGGTAACATTAATTGAGCACCTACTATGTTCTAGACACTGTTATGTACTTGGAAGATCCTTGATCTTCAAATACTTCACCATTCTGTTGACTCATGGAAGCTACCAACAAATCACCAGGATCAATATTCTTATCTCCATTTTACATAGGAAGAAACAGAGACTCAGAAAAGCAAACTTATTTTCCCAATTCACATAGCGGATACATGAGATAGCAGGATTCTGACCCCTGCATTCCATCCAGGAATCATGCCGCAGCCTATTGTTCCCTAGTATAGAGTTTGGCATTGGGAAGATTGGGGGACTTTCCTTTATTGGCACATAAAATGCCTATGAGACACAACAGAGGTGGTGGCAACCTACAAAACTCTTGCTACCACCAACTACACCCCTCAATAGGAATTGTCTACCCCTGAGAAAAGCCAGAGTCTATATAAAACACTCTAGATTACTGACAATTTTTATAACATACTACACAAAGACATATATAACATACCAACAACCAGCATTCCTAAGGGTCTGTGCAGCTGTGGTAAAATGATTAACACACTTGGCTGCTAACTGAAAGGTTGAAGGTTCAAGTCCACCCAGAGGCAGCTTAGAAGAAAGACTTGGCAATCTACTGAACAATCAGCCATTGAAAACCTTATGGAGCACATTTCTACTGTGACATTCATGAGATCGTCTTAAGTTGGAATTGACTTGATAGCAACTGGTTTACTGTGTAGCTTTCTGAATGCTCTCACATCCATTTCACGTTTCACATGTCACATTGGATCTTTACAACAAACTTAGGAGATGGGCAGACAGGCCACTGAGGCTCAGGGCATGAAATGTCTTGCCTAAAATGCTGCAAGTGGTAGAGTGGAGCTGGCACACCATATTAGTTAGTCAGTGCTGCCATAACAAAACTTCCACATGTGGATGTCTTTAAAGGATAGGAATTTATTGTCTCACAGTTTTGAAGCCCAGAAGTCCAAATCAGGGTGTGGGCTGTATGGGAAGGTCATTCTCGTTGGTAGCCCTGGCCGTGCCTTGAGGTTCCTTGGTGTTACTTGGCATTTCTTGGCATCTGTCTTCCGTCTGTGTGTTTCTGTGTCTATCTGCTCTTTTTATAAGACATCATTTAAAAGTGATTAGGTTTAGGACCTTCCCTGGAGTCTGGTAATGACCTCATTAAAGTAACGAAAGAAACCTCCATCTCCGAATAGAGTCATATTTATAGGTACAGGGGTTAGGACTTCAACATGTCTTTTGGGGGGACGTAACTTAAAAAAAAAAAAAAAAATTTTTTTTTTTTTTTTAACTTAATCCGTAACACCAACCCATACCTTTTTTTTCTATTGTAATAGGTCAGCGATCTCAGGCTATCAGCAACTACAGTGTGAAAGATCCTTTAACAGGGACATGGAATCCTGTTAGGTTATTTTGTTAAATATAGTTCATGAAAGTGATGCTATTTTTTCTTATGGTTACTTTAGAAGGGATTTAAATTGTTCAATCCACTGATCCCAGGCTGCCGCTATAAGTTAAGCAAACTAGCAGCCTGTCTCGCATTTCCTTTCCTTGGTGTTTTCTTATCTGGCTCCTACCAACGGTTGTACCTGTCTGAGTGAGTGGGGTCAGGAAGTGGCACACAGTCTCTGTTTTTATTCCCTGGGTGGAAATTTTCTAATTATAGGTCACACCAAGAGTTTCCATCCTCCCCAGGTCACTTCACCCTGTTTATGTAACTTAATAAGCAAAGACCCAGGCCCTTTTTTTTTTTTTTTTTCTAAGACTTAAACCGTGAAGCTTTTAATGAGGAATCAAGCTCATTCCCTTATCTTTCTGACTAGTGAATAGCCGTCTGTTATCTGCTTAGTCTGTAGCTGAAATTACTATCTCCTCTCTGGAAGGGGTTTTACAGTCTGATTACACCTTAAACTTCCTGTGCAAGCAAGCCATCAGGAGAAGTAGGAACATTAACACTTCCCACCAAAAAATAGATTAAAACTCCAGCCTTTGCAGAATCAAGAGTTAGAAATGATGTATCACAGAATCATGAAACAAGTGTTAAAAATCCAAGTTGGTTCTAATTCTCTTCCTTATATGACATATTAATTTCACTCATTACAACTTTTTCCCACTTGTTCTTAAAAAGAGAAGAGTTTTTCATGATAGTGCAAATAACACGGCAGATCGTGATATAAAGTACTACAAAAATTTGTAAAATAAATAGTTAAAGTTCTCCTACTATACTTCACCAAATTCTACTTCGCCAGAGACAACCCTTCCTAAAAGGGGTATTCCCCTCAGATATTTTCTATTTAAATACTAAGTTTTATATAAAATCTTAGATATATATCGCTCTTTGGATGGGGCAGTTCTACTGTGTCCTATAGGGTTGCTATGCGTTGGAATTGACTCAACAGCAACGGGTATGTAAAACCTATACATATATGAGTGTGAGTATTTTTTTACATAAGTGAGATTATACTTTATATACCGTCCTACCCCCAGCTTTTTATATGCTGGATGTATTCCCGTGTCTGACACATGGATATATCGGGACGCCTGATGCAAGGAAGGGGTATAAAAGGGAATGAGATTTTAGACAATTCTTAAAGTTTGGAGAGCACCAACTGAGGACCAACAAATAAACATGTTTATTCTAATCATGTGGATATTTCTTCCTTCAGTTAACTGCCTAAAAAGAAATTCCAAAAGATATGCCATCTCAGCCTAGGAATCACTGGAAATGTGTCCAATAATAGCAGCTTTAAGCAAAACTCGAGCTGTAGCAATAAGACAATCATATAGAGCAAAATGAAAAAGAAGATCCTATTTTTAAAAGGTAAAAACACATTTTACACCAAATCTTTTAAGTTAAAAAAAAAAAATGACTAGGAATATACTCTGTTCTCACTGGGTAAACAGAAATCTTTTTTGCAAAACACTCAACAAGGGAGGCTAGAAAGGAAATGTGAAAAAATCGGGATTTTGGTAAAAGACCCTGACCCTGAGGCTCCATGCTAATATTAACTATTATAAAATTAACCTTTTAATTATTCTCCAGGGTCTGTGGAACACACATAAGTGAAGGAAAACTAATTTATGAAACAGGCTGCCAAGTAGGGTCAAGGAAGGTGTTTGCTATTCAGGAAGTTTAAAAAACAGCACTGATGCAGGAATGGAGGGCCCAGAAAGAAGAGTCAACCTACCTCAGAAAAGTCACCGAGCTTTGCTAAAGCAGCAACAGTAGTAACCTTGTCACCAAAATTTTCTTATCTACCTCCTAATTGTAGTGACGATTAAATGAGGTTCTTTGTGGTACATTCCTAGCACAGAGCCTGGCACAAAATGATTGCCATCACCATCATTGTAATTATTCAAGAGTTCCCAAGCAATGTTCATTTAGGGGATACTTGAAACAAGTGTCTAACTTTTAGATTTCTGGGCCTCTTTTTTGTAAACCCATTCTCCATTTTGTTAAATGGAAAAATCTCACCCCACTCCCTCCACATAGATTTCAGTATGTTTCCCTCTGTAGATATATCCCTTCCTGTTGTTGTTAGTTACCAACTCACAAATTGGCCAGACTCATGGCAGCCCCATGCATAACGGAAAAAAAAAAAAGCTGCCCAGTCCTGCATTAATGATCAGTTATGGATTGGACCATTGCGGTCCATAGGATTTTCACTGGCTGAATTTTAGAAGTAGATGCCAGTCCTTTCTTCCTAGTCCACCTTAGTCTGAAAGCTCTGCTAAACCTGTTCATCATCATAGCAACATGCAAGCCTCCACTGACAGACAGGTGGAAGCTGCACATGAGGTGCATTGGCTGGGAATCACACCCAGGTCTCATGCATGGGAGGGGAGAATACCACTGAATGAATTGCCATTACCCCATATCCCCACCTTAAAAATTCCTAAAAGGGGGTTGGGCAAGATGATGGAATAGACTGACATTTCCTGTCTTCCCTCTTACAACAAAGACCCAAAAAACAAGTGAACCGATTATATAGGAACTCTATACAGGAAACCTAGGAACCCTAATCATCAAAGACAAAGCTGAAAAATTGGACTGAGGAATGTGGAAGAAGAAAAAATTGCAGCAGAGAAGTACAGACCGCAAGGTTACCAGTGCCCTCCTAGCTGAGTCTGCACAGCACACACAGGCTGAGGCAAGCGCAACGTCCAAAGACGAGCACCATCACTTCGGGTGCCACTAAGCAGCAGGGAATCTGCACACACCTACAGAACCAAGTAGGAGTGACATCAGACCTGCAAAAGTTAAGTGCAAGCATCTAACCTACTGCTCACGGGGGCAAAATAACCCCTCCCCCTCCCAGAGTTCCACAGCGGAGAATTACTTCCTTCCCCTCACCCACCTCCCACTCTGCTCTGCTCCAACACCAGTCTGGCAGTATTCAACAACTGTCATGCCCCTAAGCCAGGAACTCAGGGAGAGTCGGGAAGCCCTGCCCCTTTGCCCAGCCCCTGGCATAAGAACCCCCAGACTTGCAGTACCCTTCACCCTGCCTAGACCTTGTGGGCCAGTTCAACACCACATGCCCTCATTAGCATAAAACAGCAGAGCATACACCTGATGCTGAGATAAAATTCAAAAGACTAATATACAGAGCTCTCCAACAGATCAGGAAGGAGATTAGGCAAAACTCAGACCAAGCCAAGGAACACACAGACAAAGCAATAGAGGAATGCAGGAAAACAACACAAGAACAAAACAACAAAATTAACAGGCTGATAGTATTCACACAGACACAGCAACTAGAAGTCCAGAAGATTAACAATAAAATTTCAGAATTGGACAACTCAGTAGGTTATAGGAGCAGAATTGAGGCAATGGAAGTCAGAATTAGTGAGACTGAAGATAAATCCTTTGTCACCAATTTATATTAGGAAAAATCAGAAAAAAGAATTAAAAAAAAATGAAAAAAACCCAAGAATTATGTGGGACTCTTTTCTATCAAGAGAAAAACCTACGTATGATCAGAATACCAGGACTGGGGCGGGGGGAGAGGGTAGCAGAAAACACACAGAGAATTGTTGAAGATTTGATGACAGAAAACTTCCCTGATGTCATGAAAGATGAGAAGATAAGTATCCAAAAGCTCAATGAAACCCATACAGGGTAGATCCCAAAAGAAAGTCACCAAGACATGCCATAATCAAACTAGCCCAAACCAAAGACAAAGAAAGAATCTTGAGAGCACCTATGGATAAACAAAAAGCCACCTACAGAGGAGAACCAATAAGACTAAGCTCTGACTATGCAGCAGAAATCATCATGCAGGCAAAAAGGCAATGGGTTGACATATACACAAAGCTTTGAAGAAAAAAATTGCCAGCCAAGAATTATATATCCAGCACAACTGTCTCTCAAATACAATGGCAAAATTAGGTCATTTCCAAATAAACAGAAGCAAAGGGGATTTGTAAAAAGCAAACCAAAACTACAAGAAATATTAAAAGGAGTCCTCCAGGTAGAGAATCAACAATTTCAGACAAAAATCCAAGACTAGAACATAGGAGAGATGAACCAGTTATCAACCCAGATAGGGAATCCACAAAAACAAATCAAAGCTAAAAGTCTGAAAATAGGGAACCAGAGACATCAATATGGAAACAATGACAACATCAAAACAAAAATAAAGACTAAACAGTGTATTCATAGAACTTTCATCTGGAGAAGTTAAGCTGATATCAAGAAATAAAAGATTGGTTTACACTTAGAAAAATAAAGGTAAATTTCAAGGTTACCACAAAAGAAGCTAACAAACCTACCCATCAAAATAAAACACAAAATCAACAATAACAAAAAAGATGAAAAGAAAATTAAGTGGAACAAAGAAATTGTCAACACCACACACACACACACACACAAAAATCAAAATGACAGCAGTAAACTCATACCTTTCGATAATGACACTGAATGTAAATGGACTAAATGCACCAATAAAGAGACAGAGAGTGGCAGAATGGATTAAAAAACATGATTCGTCTGTGTGCTGTCTACAAGAGACACACCTTAGACATAAAAGCACAAAAAACTAAAACTTAAAGGATGGAAAAAATATATCAAGCAAAAAAGGGCAGAAGTGGCAATATTAATCTCTGACAAAATAGACTTTAAATCAAAATCCACCACAAAGGATAAGGAAGGACACTATATAATGATTAAAGGGTCAATTTTTTTTTTTCATACCAAGAGGACATAACCATAATAAATACATATGCACCCAATGACAGGGCTCCAAAATGCATAAAACAAACTCTAATACTATGGAAAAGAGAAAAAGTTCCACAATAATAGTAATGTAGGAGACTTCAAAACATCACTTTTGGTGAAGGACAGAAAAACTAGAAAGAAACTCAGCAAAGATACAGAAGATCTAAATGCCACAATCAATCAATATAAAAAACCATCTACCCAACAGCAGCAAAGTATGTATTCTTTTCCAGTGCACATGGAACATTCTCCAGAACAGACAACATTTTAGGCCACAAAGCAAGCTTTAACAGAATCCAAAACATTGAAATATTACAAAGCAGCTTTTCTGACCATACTGCCATAAGAGTAGAAATCAATAAAAGAACCAGCAAAAAAAAAAAATCAAATACATGGAAATTGAACAACACCTTGCTTAAAACTACTGGGTTATAGAAGAAATCAAGGATGGTGTCTTAGCTATCTGTTGTTGTTGTTAGGTGCTGTCATGAATTGAATTGTGTCCCCCCAAAAATATCTATCACCTTGGTTAGGCCATGATTCCCAGTATTGTGTGGTTGTCTTCCATTTTGATTGTAACTTTATGTTGAGAGGATTAGGGTGAAACTGTAACACCACCTTTACTCAGGTCACCTCCCTGATCCAAGGTAAAGGGAGTTTCCTTGGGGTGCGGACTGCACCACCTCTTTTATCTGAAGAGATAAAAGAAAGGGAAGCAAGCAGTGACTTGGGGACCGCATACCACCAAGAAAGCAGCACCAGGAGCAGAGCACATCCTTTGGACCTGGGGTCCCTGCACCTGAGAAGCTCCTCGACCAGGGGAAGATTGAGGACAAGGACCTTCCTCCAGAGCTGACAGAGAGAGAAAGGCTTCACCTGAAGCCAATGCCCTGAATTTGGACTTGTAACCTACTAGGCTGTAAGAAAATAAACTTCTCTTTGTTAAAAACACCCACTTGTGGTAATTCTGTTATAGCAGCACTAGATAACTAAGAAAAGTGCAGCTGAGTCAGTTCTGACTCATAGCAATGAAACGAAACACTGCCCGGCTCTGTGCCATTCTTACAATCATTGTTATGCTTGAGCCCATTATTGCAACCACTCTGTCAATCCATCTTGTTGAGGGCCTTCCTCTTTTTCACTGGCCCTCTACTTTACCAAGCATGGTGTCCTTCTCCAGGGACTGATCGCTCCTGATAACATGTTCAAAGTATGTCAGATGTAATCTCACCATCCCTGCTTCTAAGGAGCATTCTGGTTGTCCTTTTTCCAAGGAAGATTTGTTTGTTCTTTTAACAGTCTTTGATCTATTGAATATTCTTTGCCAACACCACAGTTTGAAGGTGTCAATTCTTCAGTCTTCCTTACTCATAGTCCAGCTTTCACATGCATATGAGGCAATTGAAAACACCATGGCTTGAGTCAAGTGCACCTTAGTCTTCAAGGTGACATCTTTGCTTTTTATCACTTTAAAGAGGTCTTTTATAGCAGATTTGCCCAATGCAATGCATCTTTTGATTTTTTGACAGCTGCTTCCATGCCTGTTGATTGTAGTTCCAAGTAAAATGAAATCCATGACAACTTCAATCTTTTCTCTATTTATCATGATGTTGCTTTTTGGTCCAGTTGTGAGGATTTTTGTTTTCTTAGTCATCTAGTGCTGTTATAACAGATAAACTACAGGTGGATGGCTTCGACAAACAGAAATTTATTCTTTTACAGTCTCATAGGCTAGAAGTACAAATTCAGGGTGTCAGTGTTGACTCTGGAGAAAGGTTCTTGTCATCAATCTTTCTCTGGACTAGGAGCTTCTCAGCATAGGGACCCCAGCTCCAGAGGGCACACTATTCTCCTGGCTCTTGTTTCTGGGTGGTATGAGGTCCCCCTGTCTCACTGCTTTCTTCTCTCTTCTATATCTCAAAAGAGATGATTTAAGACAAAATCCAATCTTGTAGATTGAATCCTGCCTCACTAACATAACTGCCACTAATTCCACCTCATCAACATCAGTGAGATAGTATTTATAACACACAGGAAAATCACATCAGATGACAAAATGGTGGACAATCATAAAATACTGGGGATCCTGGCCTAGCCAAATTTATACACATATTTTGGGGGGACACGATTCAGTCCATGGCAGATGGAATAAAGAAATTCATAGAATCAAATGAGAATGAAAACCCATCTTACTAAAACCTTTGGGACACAGCAAAAGCTGTGCTTAGAGGTCAATTTATAGTAATAAATGCACACATCAAAAAGAAGAAAGGGCTAAAATCAAAACATTAACCCTACAACTTGAACAAATAGAAAGACAGCAGCAAAAGAAACCCTCAGACAGCAGAAGAAAGGAAATAATAAAGACCAGAGCAGAAATAAATGAAATAGAAAAACAATTGAGTCAACAAGATCAAAAGTTGGTTCTTTGAAAAGATCAACAAAATTGACAAATCACTGGCCAAACTGACAAAAGAAAAACAGGAAAAGAAGCAGATGACCTAAAAAGAAATGAGATAGGTGATTATCACAACAGACCGAAAGGAAATAAAAAGGATCATACAGAATACTATGAAAAATTGTACTCTAACGAATTGAAAACCTATGAAAAATTGCACTCTAAAATATTGAAAACCTAGAGGAAACGGGCAAATTTCTAGAAGCACACTACCTACCTAATCTAACACAAACAGAGATAGAAAAATTAAATAAACCCATAACAAAAGAAGAGATTGAAGAGGTTATAAAAAAAAAAACTCACAACAACAAAAAAAAAAAACCCTGGCCCTGACAGCTTCACTGGAGAACTTAGCCAAACATTCAGAGAAGAGTTAACACCAATACTACCAAAGATATTTCAGAGCACAGAACAGGAAAGAATAGCCAGCATAACCCTGACACCAAAACTAGATAAAGACACCACAAAAAAAGAAAATTACAGACCAATATCCCTCATGAACATAGACACAAAAATCCTCAACAAAATTCTAGCCATAGAATTAAACAGCATATCAAAAAGTAATCTATCATGACCAAGTAGAATTCATACCAGGTATGCAGGGACAGGCTGGGATGCAGGGATGGTTCAACATTAGAAAATCAATCAAGGTAAACCATCACATAAAAAAACAAAAGATAAGAACCACATGATCTTACCAATCAAGATAGAAAAGGCATTTGACAAAGTCCAACACCTATTCCTGATAAAAACTCTCAGCAAAATAGGAATAAAAGGGAAACTCCCTGATATAATAAATGGCATTTATATAAAGCCAACAGCCAATAACATTCTTAATGGACAGAGGCTGAAAACATTCCCCTTGAGAATGGGAACCAGACAAGGATGCCCTTTATCATCATTCTTACACAATATTGTGCTAGAGGTCCTAGCCAGAGCAATAGGAAAGAAAAAGAAATAAAGAGCATCCAAATTGATAGGGAAGAAGTGAAAGTATCCCTATTTGCAGATGATGTGAACTTATACACAGAAAACTCCAAAGAATCCACAAGAAAAATACCGGAATTAATAGAAGATTTCAGCAAAGTATCAGGGAAGAAGATAAACATACAAAAATCAGTTGGATTCCTCTACACCAACAAAAAGAACTTCGAAAAAGAAATCACCAAATCAACACCATTTACAATAGCCTCCAAGAAGACAAAGTACATAGGAATAAATCTAACCGGAGAAGTAAAAAACTTATACAAAGAAAACTACAAAATACTACTGCAAGAAACAAAAAGAGATCTACATAAGTGGAAAAAGATATCTTGCTCATGGATAAGAAGACTCAACATTGTGAAAATGTCAATTCTATCCAACGTGACCTACAGATACAATGCAATCCCGATCCAAATTCCAATGGCATTTTTTAATGAGATAGAGAAACAAACCACCAACTTTATATGGAAAAGAAAGAGGCCCTGGATGAGTAAAGCATTACTGAAGAGGAAGAACAAAATGGGAGGCCTCATACTACCTGATATTAGAACCTATTATCCACCATAGTAGTCAGAACAGCCTGGGGCTGGTACAACAACAGACACGTAGACCAATGGAACAGAATTGAGAATCCAGACATAAATTCATCCACCTATGTGCTGCTATTTGACAACAGCCCAAAGTCCATTAAATGGGGAAAAGACGATCTCTTTAACAAATGGTACTGGATATCCATGGGTAAAAAAATGAAACAGGACCCATACCTCACACCATACAGAAAAACTAACTCAGAATGGATCAAAGACCTAAATATAAGATTTAAAACTGTAAAGATCGTGGAAGAAAAAATAGGGACAACACTAGGGACCCTAATACATGGCATAAACAGCATGCAAACCATAATTAACAATGCACAAATACCAGAAGAGAAACTAGATAACAGGGAGCCCCTAAAAATCAAACACTTATGCTGACTAATGACTTCACTCATAGAGTAAAAAGAGAAACCACAGACTGGCAAAAAAATTTTTGGCTACCACACATTTGATAAGGGTCTAATCTCTGAATTCTACGAGATACTGTAATACCTCAACAACAAAAAGACAAACAATCCAATTTAAAAAATGTGCAAAGGACATGAACAGACACTTCACCAAGAAGACATTCAGGCAGCTGAGGAAATGCTCACGAGCATCAGCCGTTAGAGAATTGCAAATCAAAACAACAATGAAATACCATCTCACCCCAACAAGGCTGGCACTAATCCAGAAAAACACCAAATAACAAATGTTGGAGAGGTTGTGGCAAGGCTGGAACTCTTATGCACTGCTGGTGGGAATGTAAAATGGTATAACCACTTTGGAAAATGATATGGTGCTTTCTTAAAAAGTTAGAAATAGAAATACCATATGATCCAGCAATCCCACTGCTAGGAATACATTCAAGAGAAATAAGAGCTGTCACACAAACAGACGTATGTGCACCCATGTTCACAACAGCGAAAAGATGGAAACAACCTAAATGCACATCAACAGATGAATGGATAAACAAATTATGGTACACACATACAATGGAATACTATGGAATAATAATGAATAATAATGAATCCAGAAAACATCTCACAACATCAATGAATTGTTTGAGACCTTTATTATAAGAACTCAAGAAAAGATTTAAACACAGAAAAAATAATTATTTGATGATTAAGAGGGTGGGGAGGAAGGAAGAGAGGAAATCACTAGACAGTAGACAAGGGTCAACTTCGGTAAGGGAAAGGACAACACACAATGCAAGGCAAGTCAACACAACTGGACCAAAGCAAAAGCAAAGAAGTTTCCTAGACACATCCAAACACTTTGAGCGACAGAGTAGCTGGGGCTGGGGCCTGGGGACCGTAGTTTTGGAGCACAACTAGGTCAGTTGGCATAACATAGTTTATAAAGAAATGCTCTACATCTCACTTTGGTGAGTAGTGTCTGGGGTCTTAAAAGCTTGCAAGTGACCATCTAAGATACATCTATTGGTTCCATCCCACTTGGAGCAAAGGAGAATGAAGAAAACCAGGCACAAGGAAATACTATCCCAAAGGACTAAAAGATCAAATGAACCGGAGATTTCACCAGCCTGAGACCTAAAGAACTAGATGGTGCCCAGCTACCACCCATGACCGCCCTGACAGGGAATACAACAGAGAGTCCCGGACAGAGCAGAGGAAAAATGTAAACAGAACTCAAATTCACGTAAAAGGAACAGGCTTAATGGTTTGACAGAGACTGGAGGAACCCCCGAAACCATGGCCCCTGGAAGCTCTGTTAACGTAGATCTGAAACCATTCTTTTGAAGCCCACTTTTCAGACAAAGATTAGACAGAACTATAAAATCAAAAGTGCGCCTGACCCAAGCCATGATGTTTTGAGTCGCATCATACACATGCAAAAGCTTCACGACGAATAAGGAAGGCCAAAGAAGAATTGACACCTTTGAAATGTGGTGTTGGCAAAGAATATTGAATATACCACGGACTGCCAAAAGGACGAACAAATCTGTCTTAGAAGAAGTGCAACCATAATGCTCCTTAGAAGCAAGGATGGTGAGACTACGTCTCACATGCTTTGGACATATCATCAGGAGGGATCAGTCCCTGGAGAAGGACATCGGGCTTGGTAAAGAAGAGGGTCAATGAAAGAGAGGAAGACCCTCAATGAGACGGACTGACACACTGGCAACAACAAGTGGCTCAAGCATAGCAACGATTGTGGGATGGCGCAGAACAGGGCAGTGTTTCTTTCTGTTGTACATACGGTTGCTATGAACCGGGAACAGACTCAACGGCACCTAACAACAATAAAACAAAAAATAATACACGAGAGGAATGTACTTTCTAGTTCAATCAGACATACGAGACCAAATGGGCAGCTCCTGCCCAAAAGCAGGATGAAAAGGCAGGAAGGGACAGGAATGGAACAAATGGACACAGGGAATGTGGGGTGGAAAGGAAGAGGGTGCTATCACGTTATGGGAACAGCAATCAATGTCACAAAACAATACATATATAAACTTTTGAATGAGAAATTAGCTTGTGTTGTAAACTTTCACCTAAAACACAATAATACAAATTTTAAAAATTAAAAGTTAATTAATTAAAAATTCCTAAAGAGTCTATCTTCTGTGTAGGCTCATCAGGTTGAAGAATTGGTTGAATTTTATTTTTTGACATTTATATTGTAAAAATAATGCATTTTTTTAGTATTCAACACAATGTTAAGTACTTCCCAAACCCACGGCCATCAAATCAAGTCGATTCCAACTCATAGCAACCCTGTAGGACAGAGTAGAACTGCCCCATAGAGTTTCCAAGGAGCGCCTGGCGGATTTGAACTGCCAACCCTGTGGTTAGCAGCCTTAGCACTTAACCACTACGCCACCAGGGTTTCCTAAGTATTTCATGTATTTGTATTATGTTATATTATATTACTTAATATATTATCAAATTGAATATGCCTTTCCCAAGCATACACAGCTACTTTCTTCTCTCCTCAAAGGCCCTAACCAAGCCCTTCGTAAAAATGACTGTTTTAGAGTTTAGTCCAGGGGAATTATCTCTTTTCCAATACATAGTCCAGGATGGTTTTCTGAAGGAAGCAGGACTTCAGAAGTTTTATGAATTCCTGAGGGGAGGAGGTTTATGAATTTGTGAACTGATGTAAGAAAACATTCAGGGACATAAAGCTAATGTGGAGAAAAATTGGAGGGAGAAGACTATCCGACTGATTAGATAGATGGGTAAAAATAAATACGATGCTCCTTTGTTCCCCAATGAAGAGAAAGTTGTTTGTCTGCTGGCCCATCAGAGCTATAAAACTGAATGAATTTGGATATACTTTAATGTAATCACCAGGACTACCACCAGCCCATACGGTGCTTTCAGGCATATTAGAAAAAGGCTTTCCTTTTCCAAGGCACTTTACTTTCATCTTCTGAAAAATCATTGTAATATACTAATATTTAAAACAAACAAACAAAAAAAGAAACTTAATTTCCATCTGCTTTAAAATTGTCATATAGATTTTACAAACCTATGACGTCTATGATGTGAATGACACTCCTTAGAAGTTCTTTTGTCGAGTCTTCAACTTGCTCAAATTCCTCCCCTGGGAATCACTTATTTAAGCCCATTATTCAAACCGTGAAGTTTTATGCATGGCTTCATCCAGCTCAGTCCTGACACATAGTACATCCTCAATATATATCAATTGAATGAATGAATGATGAATGAATGAAATGACCCCTCAACATAAGTATCTACTGCAAAAGAAAAATTAAGTGGAAAATAAATACAGCTAATGTATCCTGAGCATTAGGCTCTCTGCGAAGCACGTGTGTGCATTCTCAGTTCTATTACTGTCCATATCCCAGAGGCTTAAAGAGGTTAAGTAACTTGCTAAAGTCACTCAGCTAGTGAGTGTGTTTCGGACCACGTGATTGGCATGATCACATTCCTAGCCAGGTCAGTCTGTATCTGTACTGCTCCAAGGAGCCACTATACCTACTGGAAACACAAGCAGTTCCTCGTGTGGTCAGTCTTATGGGAGAGAGGGCATGGGAAGTCCTGTGGTCTGACTTTCTTTTTCTGTCTGTAGAGGCAAAGCCGCCATCTTCATATAACTCAGGCCACTAGGTCATACAACATTCTGGTCTTGGCCAGCATCCTCAAGACTCACCTTTGAAATCAGTTAGCAGCAGCCCGTTCAGCTACAGGGTAACAGGCCCATTAGTCACCTGTAGGTGCAATGCCTGGAAATCCCTGGGTGGCGCAAATGGTTAAGCCCTTGATTACTACCTGAAAGGTGGGGGATTCGAATCCACCCAGAGGTGCCTCAGAAGAAAGGTCTGGCAAAGAAACTTCTGAAAGATCACAACCATTAAAAACCTTATGGAGCACAGCTCTATTCAGACACACATGGGGTCACCCTGAATGGGAATCTACCTGATAGCAACTAGTTTGGGAATTTTTCGGTTTATAGCACATTCTGAAACGTTCTTGCCACTAGATGGCACCAAAGTTCAAATGTCACAGAATTCTTTAGAGCACTTCTCCTGCCGTGTTTTAAATACGATAATAATAACAACAGTAACCATAATAGCAGCATTATTAAGCACTTACTATGTGTCAGGCGGGAGTCCTTGGGGGGTGCAAATGGTTAACACACTTGGCTGCTAACTGAAAGGTTGGAGGTTCAAATCCACACAGAGGTGCCTCAGAAGAAAGGCCCGGCAATCTCCAAAAAAAAAATCAGCCATTGAAAACCCTATGGAGCACATTTCTACTCTGACACGTATGGGATCTCCATGAATCAGAGTTGATTCAACAACAACTTGCATGTGCCAAATACTCTTTCAAGATCTTTACATGAATTATCTCATGTAACCTTCACAACAACCCCATTGGATAAATTCATTATTATCTCCATTTTACAGATGAAGACACTGAGATTTACAGAGTCAAGTAGCTTGACCAAGGTAACACAGCTAGTGAGAGGCAGAGCAAAAATTTTAACCCAAGCTACCAGACTCCACAGACCAATGGTCTTATCCACTCCACTGCTCTGTTTCTTCCTATGCTGTCATTGTCCTTATACTTTGCTGCTGAGCATGTGTTCTATATCACAACAGTATACTTTGAAACTCCTTCTGGAAAATCTTCTGCCAAGGGAGAGAAAGAACAACCCTATTCAGGCCATTATAAGCACGTCTGGCAAAAGTCAAGATTCAGTTGTACTGGTGCTATTTGTTCAAGGGCACAACCTCAAAAGAACATCTTTAAGGTGGTAAAGAAATAGGTCACAGCCTGTGGCGTATGCAGTGAAGCAAGGTCAGCTAGATCTGCTGTAATGTCGCGGATGTTAGAAACAGCCCCCTAGGCAGATGACCTGAGGCCGTGCCTATCAGGATCTAGAGCATGTGCTTAGCAACTCCAGCCTGTTACTGCACTGTTCAAATGGGAAAATAACACATGCCCTGGCCTCATTACTCTGTGAAAATAAAAGCATTCTCTGTTGTTACTGTTTAACAGAAAGTACAGAATAATATCATTATAACTCTTCTCTCTCCTTATCACCTCAGCAAAAAAGTTGGTGTTCAAATCCACCAGCCACTTCATGGGAGAAAGATGTGGCAGTCTGCTTCCATAAATATTACAGCCTTCGAAACTCTCTGGGACAGTTCTACTCTGTCCTATAGGGTTGCTATGAGTCGGAATCAACTCTACAGCAACAGGTTGACTTTCTCACTGCCCTTCCTGCCCCCAGTATATTCTTTCTACCACCCAAGTCTATTTCCAGAAAACTGTCCTTAAATCACAAGGGTTACTATGGGTTAGAATCGACTCGAGAGCAACAGGTTTGTTTTTTTTTTAACCAGACTGATCCCTTCTTAAAAAATTTCATTGCTCCCCTACTGCAGCCCTTGACTATATCACCAATTCCAAACATGGTGGCCAAGGCCTTCCACCACCAGTTCCAACCTGCCTTTCTTTCCTAACTCAGTCCTCTCCTTCATCTTATACCCCAGGTAGACCAAATCCTTTGATATCCTCAAGCATTCTCCTTATATCCTTGATTCTGTGTCTCTCTTGGCTATTCTCTCCAGTTGTCTGTGGTGTGAGCTGTGCAACATCATAGCCCTCAGCCTTTGATGAAAGTTGCTGATCTTTGAGGAACAACTCACCTGGCATACATTGGCCAAGGGGTGGACACATGACCCAAGCCAGACCAGTCAAATCCGCTCACTTCCAAATGTGAACATTGAAAGGAATCATCCAACCCAATAATGTTAAAGTTGACACACTCTTATAGGTGACATCCTGAAGAAAAAATTGCCACCAGTCCCTGCTATTCGATCCACAATTTGTGTTCCTTTAGAGGTCCAGCTTTTCCTGCAAATCAGGAGCTACCTTCATAATCTCCCAATAGATTTCTTCTCTCTCTCTCTCTTTTTATTTCTCTTCAAATAGCCAGAGTCCCTCTCTGTTGGTTGCAGTCACTAAACAGGCCTTCAAGATTCAGTACGAATGGCAACTACCTCGTGAAGCCTCTTTTCAGGAACATCATACAGCAGTAGTTTGTGTGTATTTTTCTTTTCTGTCTAGATCGCTAACTCCCTAAAGGACAGACCCTGGGACTTGCTCATCCTTATATACCTGTAAGTCCCTAGTATAGTGTCTGGCAAATTGTTGTTTCTTGGTAAAAACAGTGCAACTCGTGACAGTCAGAACTTGACAGGACTGTGTGGTTTTTCTAGGTCTTGCAAGTTTTCTTCCTTTGATAGGGTGCAGTCTTACCAATTTCCTATTGCTCCTTTTAATGGAAAATATCTGAGTTTTCCCTGTCTGACAGATTTCTGCCTTACACAGGTTCTGGCTTTTGCAGGTTTTACTGAATTGGTTAGCTTGAATGGCAAGCCATTTAAGGAGCAAAGTTTAAAGCAACATAGGATTTGGCAGTATCTTAACTTTGTACTCTGTAGTGTTCACGCATGTTGTTACCTAAACAAATACGTTTTACTACAGGAATCATCTATCCAAATTCTACCACCATTATCACATTTTCAAGAAAGCCCAAGGGCTACAGTGAATTTGAGAGTGCTCCTCAGATCCAGAGCCTTCCAACTCTTGCCCTGCTTCCCCTCCCTGCTTAAATGTCAAGCCTCTGGCAGCTGTCATCATCGGATCCCAAACAAAACATGGGAAAAACAATGGGAAGTGTGACAATTGCCTAAGTTGGTTTTTTTTTTTTTTTTTTTTTAAGCTTTCACAGGAAGAGCTTGACTACGGGAGAAATCTATGTTTAGACTGTTGTCTTTTGTATTTAGTTCAGTAAACTGCATTTCAAGGCTCCTAGGATGCAAGTTATACTCGTTATATGCACAAACAATTCCCCCTTTGACATGATTTTCATGTCGGAATGATGAAAGGTAACCAAAAATTGAGAACTGCTATAAAACTTGTTATAAAACTTGTTACCTGACCCCACGGTTAATGTAAAACTTTAACTGAGTGCAATTGAGCTGTTTATTGAAGCATATAAGCACTATCAAGCCAAACATGTTTTTCATTATCTCTATCATGAAAAGATGCTACTTTTCCACACCAGATTTGAGATCACTTTGAAGCAAGGGAGCGACAGAGGATAAAAGAGGAAGAAGCAAAGACAACAGCAAGATTCCTAAGTCAACTGCCCTATCCACCAAGAAATCTGCTAACTGGGGTAAGCTTGCTGGCAGGAGCCATCTTGGAGAAATGCAGGAAAGTTTTAGATCTACTGTATATCCACTAAATTAGGCACCTTTGCTCTATGTTCTTTGACTTGGCTCACTTCCAGTAATTAATTTCTGAACATCCATCTTAATAAAAATAAAAAACCATTACCAAAATATTGTTCCCAAGAGAAAAATTTCAAGTATTTTCTCCCTCCACGTCCTGTACTTCCTGAGATTATCACTTAACACAGCAAATGGTAAAGTTGAACTCGACCTATGCTTCTAGAGTGAAAAACAGGAGACAACATGGCACTATAGACAGAAGCACCATGCTGTCCCTCTATAACAAAGACCCAAAAAACTAATTAAAACAGAAACGAACGTCTCTGCTGGAACCCTAAGCATCAAATGAAGGGATAAATAAATCAACCAATCACAAAATGGAATAAGAATTATTAAAGGGAGTTGTTTGGTTAGAGAACAAACAACATCAGACAACAGCCTCAATCTAGGATGCAAGACTGCATCAGCCAGATAACAACCTAGGTAACAAACTCTCAAGGATTAATCAAAACTAAAAGATTTATGACAAGGAACCAGAGAGGTTAATCTGTAAATGACAGCAATGTCAGAACAATAAAAGAGGGAATAAACAGTGAAGGTGTAGAACTTTCAAACAGAGAGGAAGTCAAGATGACATCAAGTAATAAAAGACTGGTTCAAACTTAGAAAGATAGGAGTATATTTCAAGGTAACGACAAAGAAAGTTAACAAACCTACTCATCAAAATAAAGAAAAAAAATAAAGTCTCAGTAAACACTAATTCTCCAAAAATGAAAGAAACGAAAAAAAAGAATTCACAAACAAAAGGAATTTAGCTGAGGAGAGTAAGAGGAACAAAGAAAACGTCACCACCACAAAAAAAGAACTACAAATTGACAGCAATAAATTCAAACCCATCAATAATCACACTGAACAAAAATGGCTTAAATGCACCCATAAAGAGACAGAGAACAACAGAATGGATAAAAAAAAAAAAAGACCAATCAATATGCTGTCTATAATAGACACACCTTAGAAACAGAGAAAAAATATATTAAAAATCAACAGGTGGGAAAAAAATATATCAAGCAAACAGGTACAAAAAAGAGCAGGAGTGGCAAGAGTAATCTCAGACAAAATAGACTTTAAAACAGAATCCACCACAAAAGACGTGCATTATATAGAGATTAAAGGGAAAATCCACCATGAAGACATAACCATAATAAATATCTATGCACCCAACGACAGGGCTCCAAAATACATAAAACAAACTCTAACAGCACTGAAAAGAGAAATGACAGTTCCACAATAATAGTGGGAGACTTCAACACATCACTCCCGATAAAGGACAGAACACCTAGAAAGAAATTCAACAATGATACAGAAGATCTAAAGGCCACAGCAATCAACTTGACCTCATAGACAAATATAGAACACTCTACCCAACGGCAGCAAAGTAAACAGTTTTTTCCAACACACATGGAACATCCTTCAGAATAGACCACATCTTAGGTCACAAAACAACCCACAACAAAATAAAAAAGATTGAGATAATACAAAGTATCTCCTCTGATCACAGTGCCATAAAAGTAGAAATTAGTAACAGGAAGAGCGAGGAAAAAAAAAAATCATATACATGGAAACTGAGTAACACCCTGCTTAAAAACCACTGGGTAACAGGAGAAATCAAAGATAGAATCAAAAAATTCCTAGAATCAAACGAGAATGAGAACGCATCATACAAAAACCTTTGGAACACAGCAAAGGCAGACCTCAGTGGTCAATTTATAGCAATAGATGCACATATCAAAAAAGAGACTAAATCAAAACATTAACTACACAACTTGAACAAGTAGAAAGAGAACATCAAAAGAAGCTCACAGCCACCAGAAGAAAGGAAATAATAAAGATCAGAGCAGAAATAAATGAAATAGAGAATAGAAAAACAATAGAAACAATCATCAAAACCAAAAGTTGATTGTATGAAAAGATGACCAAAATCGACAAACCAATGGCCAAAGTGACAAAAGATAAATGGGAGAGTATGCAAATAATCCAAATAAGAAATAAAATGGGGGACATCATAACAGACCCAACTGAAATAAAAAGGATCATAACAGAAAAAAAAAAAAAATTTTTTTTTTTTTTTTTACAGAGTACTATGAAAAACTATACTTCAACAAATTTGAAAACCTAGAGGGAATGGACAAAGTTCTAGAAACCCACTACCTACCCAAACTAACACAAACTAAAGTTGAAAATTTGAACAGACCCATAACAAGGGAAGAGATTGAAAAGGTAACAATAATAAAAAAAAAAAACTCCCCCCCATGCACCCCAGAAAAGCCCTGGCCCAGATTGCTTCAATGGAGAATTCTACCAAACATTCAGAGAAGAGCTTACACCAGTACTACTCAAGCTATTTCAGAACATAGAAAAGGAAGGAATACTTCCAAATTCATTCTATGAAGCCAGCATAAGCCCGAAACCAAAACCAGGCAAAGACACCACAAAAAAAAAGAAAAGAAAAGAAAATTCCAACCAATATCTCTCATGAATATAGACAGAAAAATCCTCAACAAAATTCTAGTCAATAGAATTCAGCATCATATCAAAAAACAAAATACACCATGACCAAGTAGGATTTATTTTTTAGGTATTTAAGGATGGTTCAACATAGAAAATCAACCAATGTAACCCACCACATAAATAAAAAAGAATCACATGACCATCTCAATTGACACAGAAAAAGCACTCAGCAAAATCCAACACCTGTGCTTGATAAAACTCTCAAAAAAATAGGTATAGAAAGGAAATTCCTCAAAGTAATAAAGGGCATCCATACAAAACCAACAGCCAACATAATTCTTAATGAACAGAGGCTGAAAACATTCCCCTTGAGAACAGGAACAAGACAAGGATGCCCTTTATCACCACTCCTATTAACACTGTGCTGGAAGCCCTAACTAGAGCAATAAGGCAAGAAAAAGAAATAAATGGCATCGAAATTACTAAGGAAGAAGTAAAATTGTCCCTATTTGCAGATGATATGATACTATACATACCCAGTACTGTCAAGTCGATCCCAACTCATAGCGACCCTATAGGGCAGAGCAGAACTGCCCCGTAGAGTTTCCAAGGAGCGCCTGGCAGATTCGAACAGCTGACCTTCATGGTTTGCAGCCATAGCACTTAACCACTACGCCACCAGGGTTTCCATAGAAAACCCAAAAGGCTCCAGGAGAAAATTACTGAAACTAGTAGAAAGATTCAGCAGAGTAGAAGGACACAAGATAAACATAAAAAAAATCAGTTGAATTTCTATACACCAATAAAGAGAACTACAAAAAGGAAATCAGGAAAAAAATACCATTTACAATAGCCCCTCAAAAGAGAAAATACTTAGGAATAAATCTAACCAAGGATGTAA